>NC_092130.1:149604247-150234475 GCF_043159975.1 Macaca nemestrina
GTAGAACATGGCCGATCTTCTAGAAGCGGTAACATAAGGATAGAACCAATTTAAAAGTTTTGGTAGGGATTTCACATGAAGTCTTCATTTCTAAACCTCCATTTCATTTTTCTGTAAATGTCAAAGTCACTGTTGAGTAAAATTGGTTCTGTTTCGTGCGTGTAATGAACTCCACCGAAATGTGTCAAACAGCTTTGGCACCTCTCACCACAAAGCACTTCTCTTGTGCCAATGAATCATTATGGCAAGAGTCATCAAATGATGCCTGATATATTTTTTTGTAAATGTTTATATTTGTGGATAATATGTCAATCTGTTTGCAAACTGATGTATTTCCAGATGAAGCGATTTTAACAGCATTGCCCTTGTTCTGAAATCATATTCCACACATTGCATTAATAAAGATAAAATGCAATGTGTTACAGCACATAAAATGGCATTTTATATGTAGTGGAGGGCTGAAGTGAAATACTCACTTGGAACAAAAAACAAAATAGATCAAAACTTAAATCAGAGCACAAAGACAAAGTTCTTTTACCACATGTCAGGGAAAAGTCCAAACTCTTTAATTGTGAGAACTACTAATCTATTTAAATATGACAATATGATGAAGAGCAGACTCTGGCACGCCACATGTCAAGGTGAGAATCTCAGCTCCGCACAACGCTGGCTGGACAAAGAGGGGACCAATTTGTGTCTCAATTTCTTTATCTATAAAATGGGATGATATTAATAGTACCTACCTCATAAGATAGCTGTGAGGATAAAAATGAATGAGTTCATGTGAGGTCTTACTTATGAACATTAAGATGGCTACAACTACTTAAACTGCCAAAGATCTTAGCAGAGGACACACACAGGCCATCCTAGGGCCACATGTTGCCTCTTGTGCATTTTTTTGTTATGCCTTTTATTCTACAATTAAGAAACTGAAGTCAGTTGCTGTTCTTCAAGGAATCAGTAGATCCTCATTTGTGGATTAACTTGAAACCTCGTAAGTTCTGGTGGCCTTTATTTCTGGAGTGGAGGGAGCTGCTCCCACAGCAGTGCAAGGGCTTCCCGGGCTGCCACGGTCCCCACTGTCCTTCCTGTACTCCCCTGCTGCGGCCTTGTGTTCAAATGCCATTTGCCATCTCCCTTCCACTGGGGTTTTCCTAGACCTGCTTGCTTCATTCCTTTAAGCACCTTGCCTGGCTTTTGAGGGCCCTTTGGGCATGTGGACCCCATATTTTCCCAAAAGATTTACTCATGCAAACAAAGAAGAGAAAGCATTTTTATACTTTTAATTAGCTCTTCATGGTATGAATTTTAAACATTTCTGTAACAAACTATAGGTTTAGGTTGCAGAATTGTAGGAAAGACTGGGTTTCATATTATTCTCTGCTTATATGTTAGGTTCTCTGGCAGCTACATTAATTCTTTTAGACACATGGCCATGAAGACAATGAAGCTTAAACAAGACCGGGAGATGTCAAAACCCTCTTACAAATTAGCGTGGATGATTTCAATGAGCTGGCTCTTTTAACAGCTCAGTGAAAGGGCAGCCAGAGAGTATTGGCTGGCAGCTATGGGCCTGCAGGAAAAGAAGGTATCCTAGTGAGGATGGGAAGTCCAAAACAGATTTAACTTGATTAAATTGCAAAAGCAATCATATGGTTCAGTTTACCATTAAGTAATTGTGAACTTGGCATATCATAGATGATTTTTAGGGCTAATACTTGCATAAAGTGGTACAAAGAGTAGAGATGTTTAATTCATTTTGGATGATATACGTACATCTTTGATCAATTCTATGATGTCTAACTCGTAAATAATAATACTGGCTAACATTGCTGTATTCTACCCTGAACTTGTTACGTGCTAGGCACCGAGCTAAGCACATCACAAAGGTGCTTTCATGAATCCTCATGACAATCCTGAGAGATGGATAATATTCTTTCAATTTCTGTAGATGAGAAACTGAAGCTTAGGTCAAATAACTTGTCCATGGTCATGCAGTGAGTATGTAACAAAGCCAGATCCCAATTCATGCTTCAGACTAGGGTGCCCTTGCTCTGAATGCACTCTAAAGGGGTGTGTGCCAGGCTGCTGCCCACATGACAAGTGCTCAGTCTGGCTGTGGCCTTAGAATTGAGTCTTCATGAATCCCCTAAAAAATAACACCAATGCAAGTCTCCAAGAGGTAAAAAGAGCTGTCACAAAACTTACAAGCTAACTAAGAGCAGCAGACAAATGTGCCAGGTAATGGGATAAATGCTCTACACACATGTAAGTCTTACAACAATCCTTTGTAATGGGTACCATTTCTTTTTTTTTTTTTTAATTATACTTTAAATTCTGGGGTACATGCACAGAACATGCAGGTTTGTTTCTTAGGTATACACATGCCATGGTGGTTTGCTGCACCCATCAACCTGTCATCTACATTAGGTATTTCTCCTAATGCTATCCCTCCCTCAGTCCCCCACCCACCAACAGGCCCTGGTGTGCGATGTTCCCCACTCTGTGTCCATGTCTTCTCATTGTTCAACGCCCACTTATGGGTGGGAATATGTGGTGTTTGGTTTTCTGTTCTTGCGATAGTTTGCTGAGAATAATGGTTTCCAGCATCATCCATGTCCCTGCAAAGGACATGAACTCATCTTTTTTTATGGCTGCATAGCATTCCATGGTGTATATGTACCACATCTTCTTTAGTCTATCATTGATGGACATCTGGGTTGGTTCCACGTCTTTGCTATTGTGAATAGTGCTGCAATAAACATACGTGTGCATGTGTCTTTATAGTAGAATGATTTATAATCCTTTGGGTATATACCCAGTAATGGGATTGTTGGGTCAAATGGTATTTCTAGTTCTAGATCCTTGAGGAATTGCCACACTGTCTTCCACAATGCTTGAACTAATTTACACTCCATGATGGGGACCATTTTCTTATCCTCTCTTTTAGAGAGATAAGAAACACAGTCTTAGAGGGACTGAATACTTTGCCCAGAGTACACAGCTAGTGAGTGGCAGAACTTGGATAAAACCCAACTAACCTAGAGGCTCCTTCTTAGCCATAACATCCACAATGTCATTTGTATTTTGCTCATGGAGACAACATCTAGGTTGTATTTACTCTCATTACAGACAAAATTTGAACAAATTTATCATCAGGTTTCTAAATCCCCCACAAATTGAAGGGTTGAGGTGAGTGCTGGAGGCTGGAGTATCAACATTAGTGGGAGGGGGTAGCTGAAAGGCACAGACAGAGTAGCTACAAAAGGCAGGCAGAAGAACTGAGCACAGAACAGAACAAGTCAGGGGCTGGTCTTGGGAGAGTGATGAATTCCTACATCCCTGTTTCAAGAACAGTTCCTGGCACATAGTAACACCAGATAAACATTTGTAAAATAAGCGAACGTGTAGATGAATGTACGCATGGCTGAATGTAAGAATGACTAAATGCGTGAATTGATGATATGACTAATGACTATAAAAACGAACATGCAAATACTTCACAGCACTTGGAGGTATCACCATGTTACAAATACAGCACACTGATATTCATCATAATGACCTCAAACCATTAAGCAAAGGTCCAAGTTCTTTTGAATGTTTGGTTTGAAAAGGCATGGATGTGCAGAATAAATATGAGGAAAATTACTGTCGAAAGTTGTAATAGTGGTATTTAGAAGAGCTGGGGTTTAGATCTCACTCTCTTCTCTTGTGATCTCAGACAAGCTATTCCACCTCTCTCAGCTCTTGTTTCTCATGTATAAAATTAGGGCTGATGTGCTCATACCCAGGGATAGAATAGCGGTGTGTTTAGAAGCACAAGGGGAGCCAGTTTACCCATTTTTATCCCAGCATCAATACTTATTAGCTATGAGACATTGTGTTCCAATTTTCTCATCTTTAAATTGAGAATAGTAAAGTTTTGGGGTCTCAGGGGAGGTACCTGATAAATAGCATCTTCCTTGTTCTTCCAAACTCCAAAGATTAAGAGATACAGGAGTGTTGGATGAAGACCAATATATCACCTTTATTACTAAAAAACAAAAACCAAAGACAACCAGGTAGGAAAGATGGCTTAGTGTAAGGGCCACGAGGGCTTGCTAAGAAAACCCCAGCATTAGGCAAGCTCTCCATGGAGTCGGAGTTACACTTTATTTTGCTCTTTCTTTTACAAAAGCACAAGTGGTTCTTACCTCTGGGTCACACACTCCAATTCTAAGTTCAGAGCCAGAGGGAATGCCTTTCTGTTCCCACCCTTGGCCAGCTCAGTTACAGACCCCAGGGTCTGAACAAAGTGATGGGGAGGAATCTGTCTTAATCCCCACTAATTAAAAAATATCATTAGAGACATCAGTAATCCTGAGAGCCAGTAAATCACTTATTATTTACTGACGGTTCTTGTATTTAAAGCTTTGCTTTTTGGAGTTGTTTACAACATCACTAAAAGGAAAAAATGTATGAATAATTTAAAGATGGGGAATTTAAAGTTTCCCTGAAAATATATTTCACTTCAGGTCAATCAATGCATTACAGGCCAAATGAATTCTTTTGTGTCTCTATTCTCCTTTCCCACTAAACACACACACACAGCAAAAAGGGATAGTGATCCCGATTTTTATATGCTTCAGACACTTGCCTGTTAGCGTTGAAACACTACCATGACACTTCTCCCCCAAAAGAATAGCAGTATTTACAGAGGTGTAACCCTTTACGCCAAGTTATAATGGAAAGAAATAATCAAAGCTCCACTTGCTGTTTGGATAGCTTTGTTCATTCAATGTGTTTTATGTAAGTTTATTTGCAGAGAATTCATAACGTAAATCAGATGCTTCTCATAATATCTTGGTATAGTACCTTAGAATAATTAATGTAATAAATTTTGTATAATAACTTAAAAGGATACTGCAACACCAGAAGGTTTCTTCCCTGAGACTAACTATTAATAAAATAGAAGGGGGCTTGTGAAGGTGTGGACATCTTCACTAATCCAGGTTCATGTTAACTGACCATCAAATTAAACTTGCTCTAGACAGGAAGACAATGTGTTTGAATGGGATGCTGGATGTTTTATCAATTTTGATTGCCTTAATTTAAAAACTTTAATTAGAACCTCTGTTTACTAGAGTCAAACTGCACATAAAATATCACGCAAAACATTTTAAAAGAGAATTTTAATTATACCACTAAAGAAATGCCCTTGTTCGATGTTTACTAAACACTTGCCAGAACAAGTTAATTAATACATGTTTAAATAAGTGAAAGAAGAAGAAGGGAAGCAGAAAAAAATCACATTCGTCTTTTGTTGAGTTTTTCTGCAGTTGTCAAAGACACCCCATTTCTAATTTAATGACGGCACGTCACAGTGCGCTTGTGTAATTATAAACAATGGGCACAAGAACGCAATGAGGGCCAAGGAAAAGCCAATTCCCACTGGGAGCTGTTGTTCAAAATAATTGCTCGTTGTTGCTTGATGTTTCGAAGTAATCAAATCAAGCACTTTTTAATTTCCTTCCTCTATTCAGTTATTCCATGGTAGAATATCAGAATGTTTGGATGTTGAGTTTTTAGTAGGTCGGTAATGTGGCCTTTTAATTATTTAAAACTATGGAAAAATATTTTTTAATAGAGCATTTGTGTAGAAAGATAAACATTTTGATGATATTGAGTTTTTAGTTCTAATTTTAATAGGTTACCAACTTTTCCACTTCCTTTATTCTTTTAGTTTCTCCACTTTCTCCATCTATTGATGATGATTACTTGTGTTAGTAAAGACCGATATTGAAAAGCAGCGAATGACCCCAAAAATAAAATGAAACCAATCTTTCTAAGATGCGTCCTGTTATTTCAGTAGCTTTATGAAAAAATCAGAAGAAAAAATATCAAAAATAAGTTTGTAATCTTTTGGAGAAATAAAATGCACACATCGCACTAATTATCAAGATCATAATTAAGAAAATTATTTTCCTAAACAGCATAACTGGTACAGTTGTCCTCTTTATCCTCACATTCCAAGACCCCCAATGAATGCCTGAAATCAAGGATAGTATCGAACCCAACTGCAGTCAGTTGGAAGACATTTCTATTCATGTCTTCCACCCATAATGTAATGCCTTTTCCATCTTAACTAAGCACTTATGCACTATGGCCATAACTTTTGCAGTTTGACGTGAGACAGTAAAAACTAGCACAAATTTCTTTTTTCTTCTCCATGATTTCACAAATGAATAGAAGATTTGTTCTTACTGAAGATCTTAGCAACCACAGCATACAATTTTTTTTAAAAAAAATTTCCTTATTAAGTCAAGAACATTCACCTTTTCACTTAAAGGAAGCACTTTACAACTTATCTTTGGCATTTTCAAATGGCCGATATCACTACTTTTGCACTTCAGGTCATTAAAATATAAAATGAGGGTGACTTGAACACAAGCACTGTGATACTTCGACAGTCTATTTGATAACCACGAGGGCTAAGTGACTAACAGGTGGGTCTTGTAGACAGCGTGGATAAGCTAGAAAAAAGGAAAATGAAAATCCAGGCAGGACGGTGTGGGAGGGGGCAAGATTTCACCACACTGTCCAGAACAGCGTGTAGCTTAAAACTTATGAATTATTTATTTCTGGAATTTTCCATGTAATATTTTTGGACTGTGGTTGACCTTGGGTAGCTGAAGCCATGGAAAGAGAAACCTCAGATCAGGACGGATTACTGTATTTACCTTTTCTTTTTTAAAAGGCAGATCTACTCACCAAGACATCCCACAATCTTTTTTTCTGAAAAGTTAGCCAATATTAACAATTTCATTCAGAATCCCTTCTAAAAAAAAAAAAACCCTATATCAGTCCTGTTATATTTGTTTCCATATTGCTGAAACTGATCACCAAATTTCTCAAATTTGGTGATCACGAGTTCTGCCACAACCTGTACAGGTCTGGGAAACAACATTGAATTGGGAGCAGGCCTCTTTGGGTGTCCTATTTGAAATTTCACTCCAGGTGAGAGAGTTGAGTTAGGTTTCTTCTAAGGCTCCACAGGTTTGTTATAAAAATTAAATATGATACAGTGCTATTGACTGAATATAAATATGCTTGCAAAAATTATATGTTGAAACCTAATCCCCAACGTGATGGTATCTGGAGGTGAGTTATTTGGAAGGTGATTAGATCACGAGGGCATTGCCTTCATGAATGAGATGAGTGCCCTTAAAAAAGAGATCCCAGGGAGATCCTGTATTACTCTGTTCTCACGCTGCTAATAAAGACATACCTGACACTGGGTAATTTCTAAAGGAAAGAGGTTTAATTGGCTCACAATTCAGCAGGGCTGGAGAGGCCTCAGGAAACTTACAATCATAGTGGAAGGGGAAGCAAACATGTCCTTCTTCACACGATGGCAGGAAGGAGAAGTGCTGAGCAAAGAGGGAAAAGCCCCTTGTAAAACCATCAGATCTTGTGAGAACTCACTCATTATCATGAGAACAACATGAGGGTAACTGCCCCCATGATAAATTACCTCCCACTGGGTCCCTCCCACAGCATGTGGGGATTATGGGAACTACAATTCAAGATGAGATTTGGGTGGGGTCAGAGAACCAAACCATATGAAACCCCTTGCCCCCTTCTGCCATGTGAGGACAAAGCAGGAAGATAGTCCATGAATCAGGAAGCCAGGCCTCCCTGGGCACTGAATTTGCTGGTGCCTTGATCTTGGACTTCCTAGCTTCTAAAACATTGAGATATAAATTTCTGTTGTTTATAAGCCACTTAGTCCATGGTATTTTTGTTATAACAGCTTGAGCAGACTAAGATATCAAGTACATAAAACACTTAGCACATTGCTACATAATCAGGAAATAAATATTAGCCAGTACTGATTTTAATATTATTGCCTACAAAGAGCCATATGAGACTAGCACATGTAACAATTTACTGTATTTCAGTCAGTTAATATCAGTAAAGAACATTAAGTCAGAGTATGATAAAAGGCAGCCTTCTTAAAAAACAAAACTAAAACAAAAAGCTCTTTCTTCTATGTATTATTTTTCTTCAGAAAAGAATACTTTATACCTAAGAACAGGCATGGTTTGGTACTTAAGCATGCCATTGACTTGCTCTTATTTATTTGATTTGGTGGGACAAATAGAATTTCCTAATGTATTTTTCCTTATAAAATAAGAATCTAAAGTGCCAGTATATTTGCACACCTACCAATTATCAAATGAGTTTCCCTGAATATGAAAACTAAGCCAAAATATAATTTAGCTCTATCAACTACTGTCAAACTCAGGTATCATTCCATTTGGAGCATTCGAATTATTGATTGGATTATTTGATTTGCAATTGTTTAATGGACTTCATGCAGCTGTTTATTTTTTCCACAACTCAGTAAAAACTTTTTGTAAACTGAGCATTTTTATGATTAATAAAAAATACACACACACACACACACACACACACACACACACACACAATACACCTTAAAAGTATTCTGTCAAATATTTCTGACATCCTGTCTTTAGAAGATGTTGTGGTTCCCGTACTAATGTAGAATTTCTTTCTTATGACTGTAAATAAAAACCAGGTATCCATGGTTATAAATATCTCATTTCACATTTTCTTTAGCCACAGCAAAAAATTTCAATTAATTGAATCACAGCCACCCTCAAATAATGCCAGAAGTGCAATAGTTGGTGTTCCAGGTCATAGGCAACCATTAATTAAGATGCAAAGAATCAGCATTAAAGTCTCCAATTTTTGTCCCAGAATTTTTTTCTTGATGGATATGGACTAAAATGTCTAGAAAATACAGCTTCAGCTATATGGGGAAGAGGAAATTAGGCACAGTCTTTCTTTTGCTTAGCCTGGAATTTTTGATAAAGTTCTGAAATGTCATTTTGGAATATGAAAATAAAAATAATCTTACTTCAGGACTTTTATTTTTATTTGTTTATTTAAACTTGACATTTATTTATAATAAAAAGGGCAGCTTGATGGGTAGATGTACAAGTTAACATACAGAAATGCTAACAATGTGAGAAGAGTAACATTCATATGCTTTGTTCAATGATCTAATAGAATTGCTATTCTAACTTCCCCTGTCATTTTCTCTACATTTCAATGTTCAGAGGGAAAACTGGTCATAAAGCCTACTCGGGATTATGGATATAAACTTGTGGAATCAGTTCCCAAGAGGTGGGTAGTGAAGTGACTTCCAATTCCCATTTCCAACTCTCAGAGCTGAGATTAAAAACTCCTTGTTATCAACTCACAGAACAGGGAAATACAGCATCCCCCCATATTCTAGACATCACCTGCTTTCAGGTGTAACTTCTGAACTTGCCAGAAGGAAAGAAGTGTGGAGATGTCCCCCTTAGACCTAGTGTCCTCGCCCTGGTTTGGTTTGGTTCCAGTTCCTGTATAGTCCAGACTGCCCAAGTGGTGAGGATTGCAGGGAGGAAGTGATGTTTGCTATAGAAATGCTTTGGTTCTTCAGGATGCAGTGAAGGCATTCATGGCCTGCTGCCCATCCTAAAAGGATGGGTTTTGCAGAGAGCTGTGCGGTTGCTCAAGTGGCTGAGATGGCTCTGCAGCTGGTGGTGCCCACTGCTGCCACAGGGATGTCCAGGTGTGTGCAGGCTGTGTGGGCTGCTGAGGTGCCCCTGCTCTACCTGGCCATTTGACCATCACTCCCTAGGGCCCCTTGTGCCACCACTGCATAAGGTGAAACGTGTCTTGCTGACCAGTTCCCTGCAACTGGTGCTTAGGATTACCAGGTTGGGGCTGTGTAGAGTCCTTACAAGGCAGTACTGCCAGGCCATGTGTCACTGTCCTTGTCATCCTGGCATCTTCCTTGGTGTTGGGGCTGGAAAGGAGTCAGAGGATGTAAGAGTGCCCCTCCTAGAGCTGGGCCTGTTGACATGTGACTCCTAAGTGTCAGAAGAGGTGGAGAGATCTTTCCTCCCAGCACAGCCTGGCGGCTGGAGCATCGTGACCCTTGGTGCCTGGCTCACTCTGACCCCAGGTTGGAACCCAAGAACCAAAGCATGTGTGGCGTGGAAGAATAGCTGGTTGTTGCTGAAAGAACTGGAGGGAGGGAAGTGACTCCGGTGATAGGGGCCATGCACAAGTTGCCTTGCCTTGTCACACAGTCATGTGAGGTCTCTGACTTGGGGCCTTCTGCCAGGGAATTCACAAGTCCACAGCTCTGGCCACAGTGCCGAGCTCTTTGGTTATGAAACCATATCTGAGTTCCGAACTCTGAGAGGCCTGTTTGTGCAGCCAGTTTTTCCCTGATAGCAATTCCAGGAAATCGACCTCAATCCAGACCCCAGTAGACTCTGTCTGAGGTGTTGTATTCTCTGGTTTTTGAAACCAAATCTGTATTCTAAATTCTGGAGTGCCAATTTCTCTGGTCAGTTGTTCTCTGGTAGTCATACCGGGTTAAGGGTTCTGTTCAAACTAGCCTTGCAGGGCATCCTTTTTACTTGGGTTCGAAACACTCCTTCATTGGAGTCCTCTTGGGAGAAAGCTGCATGAAGTGTTAGTCCAGTCCCTAGTGGGAAGGGTCACCTGGATTCCACAGAGACTGCTGGCCCATTGGGCAGCTCCCGGAGCCACTGGACTCATCAGGACCCAGCAGGGCCTGCCCTTTTCTTAAATACCTTCTGAATTTAGCCTTTCTTTAAATATTTAAGACCTTGATGGATTCAGAGGAAGCCAGTGAAGGTTGAATTTTAAGGGAAGTACAGATGCTACTAGGTAGTTTTTCATTTCTTACAGCCCTTTTCCAAGAATAACTTTGATCCCAGGCTCTCTGGTTTTGACATATGGAAATGGTTTGGTCTCCGTGATGTTCAAGTATTCTTGTTCCTTCCTCATTCTGGATGGCCACATTATGGAAAAGATGGGGAACCTCTCCTTGCAGGTGTACTTTGCACATTTTTCTCAGCTCCTCCATGAACGTGTTTCATTTCATCACCAAATCAATTGATTGAGGTCAGTGGAATGACATGAGAGGGAGAAATTATATAATAGGTGGATTGTTCTCAGGATCAAACCATGAATGATACCAAGTGGCATTGCATGTTGGACAGAGGGCAGCCAGGCTACTGCAACTACACAGTGTGGAAAACCTACAGCAGCTGATAAAACCCAAAAGGCAGAAAATGAGACATCCTCATTTGTGCTTTGAAGTAAACGAACACAGACTATCAGTGCTTAGGCTCGCCTTTTTTCCCCCAAATTTATTTAAAAAATATAAAATTTTAATATTTAAATATTTAAAAATATATAAAATTGCATGTATTTGTCAGGTACAACATGACATTTTGAAGTATATATACATTGTGGAATGATTAGATCTAGCTAATTAACATATGCATAATCATTATTATTTTCGTGGTGAGAACATTTTAGGGAAAAAACACCTCTCTGCATTCCATCTTATCTTTATTTTAAGGGAACACTAATTTAATGAATTCTTATTGAGGGGATGAAGGGGGAGACTAAGACCCTTTTGAAATGGTTAAAGCCATTAAGCATGAAATTTGCAAACTATAACATAACTTATGTAGAATTTTTCCCCAAATTGCCTGCCAAAGGGCCAACATAAATCCTTTTCTACAGACAATGCATGATCTCTCATAATACTACCTAGGTTTTTTGGGGTGGTATAATTTGTGTGTGTGTGTATGTGTATGTATGTGCATGTTTTGCTTGTGAGAGGATTCAGGAATGTGGATATTTCTTAATATTGCTTTATGATGGTTGAGTTCAAACAAGAAGAATTCTGAGAAAAAGATCAGTACAACTTGTTAGCCACCAATTTATCATCTACCTATACAAGATTTAATGGTAGTGTTAACCCGAAGTCTCAAGAATAATTAGAGTCTAAAACAAGTCTTAAAGCAAAGAGATGAAAAGAACTATATAAAGAGAAGGCTGTCATGAAATAGAAATTGCACAAGGCAAGGGAACTTTCATCGTGTTGAGTAAGTACTTTACTATGGGATTCTTTTTTAAATTAAGATGCCTGATAAGTTGGATGAAAATAAAATATGTATGATTATCAGGGACTACCTTAGCACAGAGTAGTTGGAAATGAGTGGAAAAAGGACAGAGAGCAGGTTTTTCTTCCCCCAAGTCATTACCAGCTTTAGTTCACAGAAAAGTTATTTCAAATACTTGCTTTGAAAGACCGCTTTGAGGTCTGCTTTTAATTTGAACAGTTAAATATCGTATTCATGCCAATGAATCTTTTTTCTTGTTTTAATATCATTAGGAAGAAAGCTTTCCTGGCCAGGGTGGATAGTGTAATTGCTTAAAAGAAGAAATATATAACACACATACTTAATAAAAACCTTTAAAACAATTTCCTTATGTTGGCTAGGCACCTTCGTTTACATAAGACCGGCTTTTAGTTTTTAAAACTAAATTACATTGAACCATATGGAAAAAATCTCCAGAATAAGATTTTAGCAAATAAATAACCTCTCACAGCTCTTGGTTGTTGAGCCTTCTCTGGTTGTTTCTGTTTGGGCTACAGGGTAATTTTACAGGAATCCTTTATTTTGCTAATGCAGTTAGAGTCAGCCACACTTTATATAAACCTGGAAAACTGCTAAGAACAAGGCAGCGTTCATCCGAAAACTTTGGTCACAGGTGCTTTGAAATTTACTATGTCTTCCGATGCCACCACTAATGGGAAAATATTTGTTTTCATTCAAAGACATTTAGAAATATTTTTTAAAAACAGAATGAATCATCACTTTTCATAGCTCAACAGATTGCTGTCTTCATGCACAACGCTTCCTGCTGCTTATAACTAAAGAAAAATGACTTTGGCACTTTATCTGTGATGAGTGATTGTAGTGGCAATTGCCTGTGAGACACCAGGACACCTGCCACAGCATCCTTGGATGTTTTCTTGTCTAAGGCAATCCTCTCCAGTCAATGTGGGGGCGGCAAACCAATATGCCACCAGATAGAAGCAGGTGGAATGTTCTGATTAAGAGAATGAGCTTTGGAATCAGCTAGATATGGGTTGAAATTGTTACTTATGAGTCTTTGGACATGTTACTTAACCTTTTAAAGTTTTAGCTTCTTCTCCTCTAAACTGAGGAGTGACCATATTCAGGTCCTAAGGTATTAATGTGGGGAACAAAAGACTCAGGTGTGCAGAGGAGCAGATACCTACTAGCTATTATTAAATCATTTTTGGTAATGGTTTCGTGAATTGATAACTCTTGATCATCGATAACTTTTGATTTTATGATAGCCAGCACATTCTCAAACTCTTCTGCAGAGATGTCCTGAGTTAAGATCCCTGAAAGGTATGAGGGCAGAACCCAAAATGTGGAATTAAAAAAGTCTTTAGGCCGGGTGCGGTAGCTCATACCTGTAATCCCAACACTTTGGGAGGCTGAGGCAGGCAGATCACCTGAGGTCAGGAGTTCAAGACCAGCCTGGCTAACATGGTGAAAACCCGTCTCTACTAAAAATACAAAATATTAGCCAAGCATAGTGGCACCTGCCTGTAAGCTACTTGGTAGGCTAAGGCAAGATAACTGCTTGAACTGGGAGGCAGAGGTTGCAGTGAGCCGAGATCATGCCATTGCACTCCAGCCTGGGTGACAGAGCAAGACTCTGTCTCAAACAAAACAAAACAAAACAAGAAACAAAAAACAAAACACACACACAAAAACTCTTCAATGTTATCTTAAACACCTATGCACATTTTGCATTCTACTCAATAAGAATTCTAAATTGTTTTATTGTCAAAATCATGTTTGCCCCTCAAAATTTGTAAATCTGATGCTCTACGGTCACCTTCACACTGTGGCTTTGCCTGGGCCCTCGCACAATCCTGGGCTTGAGTGTGGCCCACCGGGGCTGCGCTGGAGAAACGCCAGATAACATAGACGTCTGTAAACCCTGCTTTCTACTGTACAGATGATAGGTGGAGCTTCCTCCCCCGACCATCCCACTTCATCCCCAACTGAAACATAGTCAGGGTGGGTTCTCGCTTATAAATTATCTTTGACATTTTAATTTAAAATTTTAACTCATTTGGCTGAGCAATAGGGTGCAATGGAGTGGGGGATGCAGAAAACAAATTTCTATTCGTTAGTGAGAAAAATTAAGCAACAGTAAAGCATGTGCCACTCTATGTTGCTCTCGTCATATTGCTATGTTGGAGTCCATTAAGAAAACATTAAGGCTGGGCGCGGTGGCTCATGCCTATAATCCCAGCACTTTGGGAGGCCAAAGTGGGCGGATCATGAGGTCAGGAGATCGAGACCATCCTGGCCAACATGGTGAAACCCCGTTTCTACTAAAAATACAAAAAAAGTTAGCTGGGTGTGGTGGTGTGTGCCTGTAATCCCAGCTACTTGGGAGGCTGAGGCAGGAGAATTGCTTGAACCCGGGAGGTGGAGGTTGCAGTGAGCGGAGATTGTGCCATAGAACTCCAGCCTGGGTGACAGGAGCAAAACTCTGTCTCAATAAAATAAAAAAAAAGAGAGAGAGAAAGAAAAAAAGAGAAATATTAAGATGGCTTCAGTCAGGAGACTTGCTCTAGAAATTATGGCATATTAGAAGTAGAGGTTGAATCTTATCCTAGGAGTCTTGAGAAATTTGTGGACAACTTAGATTAAGTGAGAAGAAAGTTAAAAACGTGCTTTGAGGAGCCGGCTATGTAGATAACGGGGATCATGGCTTAGGTTAAATATTTCTTGTATATAAAAATCCATGATGAGGAATAATCATGGTTTGTATAGTTTTCAATTTTCTGCCATTCTGATGAGTTGAACAACTATTCAATTTAAAAGTAAAAACCCTGTAATGTCCCCTATTAGCCAGCAACCCTCTTAACCCCCATGAGCTGGGACACACAAGTTGTGGAAATTGCAGAGGTAGGAAAGGGCTTTTAACATTTCATCCTGGACAAAGGCCCGTAAGCTGATGGGAAAGACAGAGGAAAAGAAAGAGAAAGAGAAAGAGAGAAAGAAAGAGAAGAAGAAGAAGGACAAACTCAGTGATGGTCTATTTATAACGGAAAAGAATTGAAATCACCATGCAAAGTGATCTCCCGCTGCCTGTTGAAATTTCCTTTGATGGAAGTAATCTGTCCTTATTCCAGGGTCCCCGACTATTTTGGCCTTTCTAAGTTGATAGATAGGCTCAGTTCAGTGATTAGACTGTGTCATACACATGCCGTGGTCAAACCTCCAAACTCAGCTTGGTGTGAATCTTCCCTCCTCCGCTGGGACTTGCTTCCTGCTAGAAGTCCACACTGGGGAAAGAGATGGGGTTCTTCTGTTGCCTGTCTCCTAGCCACAGATCCCCATTTATGACTTTGTTTTCTGCTCCATGTCAGTGTCAAAGTTGCTAGTAAGGATAAATAGCGAGGTCATGGGACTCTTCCTTATATTTTCTGGGCCTGACTGTTCACGCTGCTGTTTCTGGGGGGGCTTCGCTTATGATTAGAGTGGACTTTTCCTCTCTTGGAGAACTTCGATGGAGTCCGCAGAGGTCATCTAACTCCGGCCCCTCTTCTCCTACAGTATGTGCCTTGCCCTAGGCATAGAAGGTTCTATTCAGATTAGGGCTGCTTTCCTAGATCCCGGGTACTTCAAGACTCTTTCTATTGAGGCCACCTTTTTCCTCCAGGAAGCCCTATTGTTTACAGCCCAAGGCAACCCCATGACAGTTCTTTCCCAAGTGGCCCACATCTGGTCCATGGGAAACACACATCTGTATACTGATAAACTCTTGCTGATCCCAGTGAAGCAGTATGCTCCTGGCTCGGTCATCTAAATAGTGAGTCAGCCCCTCTCAGTCCCCAGTTCTTGCCTGCTTTCCCTCTCTCTAGCATGAGCCTCCCAACTGCAGGGAACATATTTCATAGTTCTCTGTGTGGTACCATTGAGTCCCTCTTAATGAAATCTTCCCTTCATTAGGCTTAAGATGGGAAGGTAGCAGCTCCTCTTACAAAGGCGGGTGGGGAGTCTGCAACAACAAAGCCTTCCAAAGGAATTTCTTCAGTAATCTCATCTCAGAATCCTCTCTCTGACCACCTTTTATATTCTTGATTTGATGAAATTGTCCTTCATTCCAGCTGTAAAGTCTGCTCAGGATGGGAGTTGCGTCTGTATCCTTGTCTACATTGTCTTGCTAATCAGTTTCAGCTGAGTTGGGAAGAATCTTCATCTTTATCATACACACATCTGGCTTAATTCAGTTAGAAAAATAGGCAAACACTTCCTGATAAATATAATTAAAAATATATAAACATGACACCAAAATTAAGTCACTGCAGCACATTTAACATCTTGGGGCAGGTAATCCAGCGCTTAGAGTTTGATTTGGCCATAAAAACAAGACTGCACAAAATTGGCCTGAAATGGTCATAAAAACAAATGAACTTTAAAACTCTCAAATTCACATCATGAACTTTTCCTTTAAAAACAATATTTATAGGCTTGGTGCCTAACCTATCTGTGAGATCGGAAGCAAACTTTTTCTTTGCACATTTTCATGAGATGTCTTTGATGATGTTGAGCAGAGAGTAGATAGAATCGAGGTTTGCTTTAAAGATATGTAGCAGGGACCCCTGTTTTAGCATGAGCTGTGTTTACCTCTGGGATCTAACAGGCCTAGATGTGCCTGGCATACTTGGGGTCAGCCTGCCTGGAGTCTGAGCCAGAGACGCTAGGATGTCTCCCAGGAGAGAAGTCGTTCTCAGGGAGGGAAGTGTCAAGCAGGCAAGCTTGGGCCAGTAAAGAAGCCTCAGCCATCACATCGGAAGGACAATTCCAACCACGGCATGATGCTGTCACTTGGATTTGTCCCCCCAGGGACTCAGATGTGAGTCTCAGGGAGAGAGGGGCTGCAAGTAGAAATTGAAAGAACTATTTTCACTAAAATCTTCGGAAACACTGAAGATTCAGATGAGCTGAATATCCTGAAACCCCAACCACCTGCTGTGCTTCCTTGCTGGCCAAAGCAGGCCATCTTCCTCTGTCTGCTGAGACTGATATGGTCTGGCTTAAAGATGGCTTCGTAACTTAATTGGGATGGTTACCTTGCAAGGTGTGCCCTTTCTCCTCATGTCCCCACCTTACCAGCCCTCACTGCCTCCAGACCTGTATCTAGCAGCTGACCTCAGCAGGCTCTATTGGCCAATTATAAAATCGGATCCAGGAGTGGAAGGCTTTCACACCAGAACTACAAGATTTTGAGAAGAAATAGATTCTAAGGGTGTTATACCAGGTAGAGAGAAACACAATTTTAGATTGTGCATGTGTGCACTTAGCAGATATTCTTGGTTCCATTGGCTTAGTTGGTTGATTCAAAACTGGTCTTATCAGTGCCAGGGATTCATCTGTACAACATAGTAGAAGGAATTCAAAGACTTAGAGTGATAGAAACTTGAAGTGCACTTATTTTTTCTGACTGCTCATCTACCTTAACAGGTGCATGCCACAATGCCTGGCTAATTTTACTTTTTTTTTTTTTTAAGTAGAGATGAGGTCTCATTATGTTGCCCAGGCTGGTAGCAAGCTCCTGAGCTCAAGTGATCCTCCCATCTCAGCCTCTCAAAGTGCTGAGATTACAGGTGTGAGCCACTGCACATGACCAAAATGTGGTATATATTTTCTTCTAACCCCCCAAATTCTTGTCATTCTGTAGGGAGGACCAGGCAGCAGCTTGATTACAGGTCAGTTCTATCAGATCTCCTTCCTCTTGTAAAAGACACAATTCTGGATATAGATTTGCTTTTCCTGCATGCTATGATTTCTGCCACTGCTACCATCAATGGACTCACATTGCAACATTCACTGTTACAGTGAGCCACCCAACACTGCTTCTGAACGACAACAACAACAACAACAACAAAAAGCAAAGCAGTGGGTTCATGCCCATGGGATTCTCTGATTTTTACCATGTTCCTCATTACCCAAAAGAGTGGATTGGCCTGTTGAGAACTCAGTTCCAGCAACAGTTGAGAGATAACATTGTGAGGTTGGGCTACCATCCCATGGGATGCTCTGATCTAATGATTAACATTGAGCTGATCTAGAGCTCAATCTAGATCTGAATGTCTCCATAAACTGAATTTATAGTTAGAATGACAGTTCTCATTATTACATGTAAATCTCACTTGTAAATATTTTATTTTCCAATTCCACAGATTTGGGCTCTGCTAGCTCAAAGATTTCATGATGCAAAAGAAAATTACTTTCACCACGGGACATAACAATGGGTCCATTTAATTGAATGTTGAGACTGCCATATGATTATTGGGCTCTGCAGGCCATGGGCCAAAAGGGAAAAACTATGCCACTGTGTTGTGGGATGATTCACCCTGATTATCAAGGGGAAATAAGGTTGGTGCTTTGCAATAGGGGCCAAGAGTAGCTCAGGGACACTGTTGAATGACACTTATTACTGCCACGGAGAGTGGGAAAAGGTAATGGAAGAGTGGAACAGCTCTATGGCATAGACTGCAATGTAGTCACGAAAACATATTTCCTTTTTCCTTCTAGGCACACAGCGAGACTATAATTTCCAACTTGCTTTGCAGCTAGTTTTGACCACCGAAGGTCTGTTAGTGGACTGTGAAGAAAGCAGCGTATGCTATTTCCAGGCCTATCCTATAAAAACTTCCCATGCAATCTTCTGCACTCCATTTGTTCAGAGGCTTAATGCTGATGATGCCAGGGCTCTAGAGAAGGACAGAGCTGTAAGATAGATGGAGCAGGGGTATCTGAAAGTCATCATCATCTGACCAAGGACACCCACTTGAGGCTTTACTCGGAAAAGAAATAAACTTCTGCCAGTTAAAGCACTTTCATTTTCAGGTTTATGTGTTATAGCAGCTGGCATTACCCCAACTAATAGAAAGTCCCTTAAAAGCTAACCCCTTGGGTCAATGACACTCTTCAGATGAGAGCCTGGCCACAGGCTTGATGCCTATATTCCATCCACGATGAATGCTTTCTGGATGAGGGGATTCAAACAGCAAGAGACCACAAGGAGATGCAAACACAAGAGTTGGAGGAGGTTGAGCTGGAGTGGGTCTCTCATCTTAGGAAACTGTGCAGTTGGGCAGCCCTGTTGGATGCCTGAAAACTCAGCCTTGGTTCACATGGGAGAGCTTTATTTGAATGCCAGCCACACAGAAAGCACTGATGGCCAGCAAAGATGGGCTGAGAGACGCCATGACCAGTAAGATAAGAGACACTTGCTTTGTCCATTTTCTCCTCTCTGCACCTGATGATGAGGAGTTAGAACTAGAAGATTCATGGGAATGAGGAAAAGGGAAATAATCTCTCCCCAATCCAATTTCCTTGGGGCTGCAGAGCCCGGCTGAGGACAAGGAACTGAAAAAGCTTTAGATTGCATATGACACTGGAACTTCCAATTGGACAGGACTAGCCTGGACTGTAAAAATGACAAGGCAATCAGAAAGTTAAGGAATTTGTCCAAGTTGTTACGGATAGGGTAGGAAAGAGAGATTCAGAGAGCATGAAAGAATGTAGCAATGGAAGAAGAACAAAGTCATTTCCTAATGTACAACTCTGCTACACACAACATAGAGTGACACTATCATCACACACCTGTTTTCTCTAGTTTTCACTCTGCGCTGCCAGATGAGCATGGAGGATCATCAGAATGAATCCTAGCATTATGTCTTCTAATTGTGGAAAAAATGAATTCATATGAATAAATAAAAATGGCTGTGTTTCTTCTTGGTAGTTGGTGAGCTGTCTGAGAAGAGCAAAGTTTTCCTAGGAGAGGGAGGTATTGTTACTGGAGCTGCTGCCTGTGAGGTGCAGGATGATGACGTCACTGGTTTGGCCTCATATTTTCTGCTCCAAGAGTGGCCTAAATGATTCGACTGTGGCCTGCAACACTGGGTCTCTAAAGGCCAGGGAGCTTCAGAGTACTAATGTTGGTGGAAACTTTTCCTCATGTCCTACACCAATCAGCACCTCTGGTCTCGGAAGGTCCTCTTACTCCCGCGAATTGAAGAAAGAAATACCTAAAGTTAGCATTTCCCAAAGTGTAGTTGCATTGGATATATACAAATGCTATAGAAGGAAAAAAATCACTATGGTCAAATAACTTGGGTAAATCTGGACTAAACAAAGCCAAAAGTTTTTTTCTTTACCACGGGTCTTTTCACAGCCTTTAATATGCTAAAGTGTGGGATGGATCTCATGACAGTCATATACAAAGCAGAATTCCACAGACTTTTAAGGCCAGGGACTCTTTTTACCTTAGATTGTCTTGGAGGAGTGAATGTTCATCAGCTCACATTTTGAGACATGATTGGTCCAATTCATTTCCCCTTTTGCAGAAAAATTCACAGGTAATAAATTGATATGAATAAAAAGAAAAAGTAAAATCCTATTCATTTATCTGAAAGATTATTTGAAGAATTGTCTCTGTTCAAATTATGTGCTTTTTTCCTAGACTAGAGAGAAGGGTAGACCATCCCCTCATAAAGTGAAGGCCAGTGAAACTGGCAAGCATGTTTCATCCCTGTACTAAAGAGCTATGGATTCCTCTGTGACTCTTCTAATAGAGAGCCTTTGTGTGAGTGAGTTTTAAAACGAATGCTATGCCTTTGCCTTGTCAGATTCTTCACTTTTCATCACATGCGCCCCCTTTAAACTGCCCGTGAGGATAAGAGAAGCAGTGCCGGCACGTCACACATTTTGTTATAATTGGGGCAAACCCTAAATTCACCTTGCTTTTACAGTTGCATTTATTAGCCATTCATTTGTAAATATGTACTTCCATATGCTTCTAGGGATGCTTCTTTATATCATTTCACATTTCATATCCATATTTTCTAATAAGATACATTTTATTTTTAAAAACCTTTAAACATAAGCAGAGAAGTAAACTTCCACTAAAATAATATGGATTAGAAATACGGATTTGGTAATCATCAGAAGTATCCCAGCAATAACTAAACCACTTTTCATTATGTGTAAAACAAAATAAGTCTGAACTTGAAGCCAAGAAATCCAGTTTCTATTTCTTCTGTGTTCCTAATACGTTCTGTGGCCCTGGGCAAGTTTCTTAACTTCTCTAGGCCTCAGTTTCTTTAACTGTAAAATAAGGCTGGACACAATATCCTCTAGGGACCTTTAGAGCTATAAAATTCTATGATTCTCCTACTATTTTTCCAAATGTTCACATTTAGCAGATTTCAATATGTATCTGCCACATGATGCCCTGCAGAGGAACAGTTATGATTTCTGGAACCACACAGTGACGGAACGTTGAAATAGATCCCCTAACCAGCAATATCATTCCCCATCATTTCATGAAGGATGAACTGGCATGGTTCTTCTAGCCATTGGTCAAAATTGTATTTGGGCATTTGACTACTTAAGTGTGTTACTTTTTCCTAAACATATATAGAGAAGTAAGTGTATGATCAAAAACTCAGACTAGCTTTTAACTTTTCAATATCCTACATGCCATTAAGAATAAAGTTAGGAAAAAGCTAACATATACACAGCATAGAGAAGAGACAAAACTTTCCAGAGCTGTGTTGTCCAATTCAGTAGCTATTAGCTACATGTGTCTATTGAGCACTTGAGATATTTATAGTCTGAACTGACATGTGCAAAACACACACACCAGATTTTGAAGACTCAGCATGAACCAAAGTAAAATATCTCAGTATTTTAAAAAACCTTTTACATCTATTTTTCCTTTAAAACTTATGGTTTCCATTCTCTTTAAAACACGTATGATTCTTTCACTACCTTCTTACTTATTGCCACAATTGCAGTAATTGTTTTGATTATGATAGTGAAAACAAAAGAAGAAGAAAAAAAGAATTTAGAAAGACAGTACTTTCTGTCTCCTTTCAAGGGAACAGCTGAACCAAGATAGCTCCATGGGGGAAAGTAGGGCAGCTCTGGAGTGAGAGGGTCTGGGGAGAGAGTGACAGGGAAGGCCACTCCTATGCGTGGCCTATCTTTCCTTGAAATACTAATATACTTTGTAATGGGTACATTTCAGTTCTCACCAGAGAGCACAGGGCATTATTCTAGCTCTCCCATTTGATTGTTTTAAAGGATACTTAAAATGCACAATAGAATTTGATTAAATTATCATCAGCTGCCACCCTCTGACAATTACTTACCAGACTAAAAAATCCCTAAATGTACCCCTTAAGATAATTTAAAAAAATCAATTTGTTACTTATGTAAAAAGCAAAAATTACAAGAATATCTGAACAAAGATTTAGATGGTCCTAATTTCAGAGTATGTCTTTTCTTGTTCCTTCAAGTTTTCATTAAAGAGAAGAACCAAAGGAAGAGAAAGGAATTAACATCCACTGGCCATCGTTTAGGTACTAGGCACTAGGGAAGTGGATTAAAAGATCTTTGGAATACTTAACTATTGCAACAGTCCTGCAGGGTAGACCTCATAATCTCCATTGACTGAGGAGGAAACGGACTCCAGAGTTTCCAAGAAGTTGAATAGGCCGCCCGCGTTTGCACAATGCATAATACAGGGGTCAGCAATGCATTCTGTTAGCTGCTACTTCTACTTCTACTTTGCTGCTTCTCCTTTGTCTCCCGGGAAAAAATGTGAAAGGAATAACAAGGTGTGAAAAGAATTGAGGATGTGACATGTATATCACACACAAAGAAATATTGGGGGGAAAAATGGTCAGATCCATTCTCTTACCTCTGTCTCAGGGATGAAAAGTCAATTTTTAATTATATGGCTAAGGTTGTCTGGGGGCCAACCTATCAAAAATGCTGAGTTCAGGGTTGGAGATTCTATACGGAGAGAGAGGCTCAGATTTATTACTGTTGGTGAGGAATAAACCACCTTTCATAAGATAGAGACTGGACTCTCTCTGCCTTCAGCCTGCCCTTGACCCTTATGTGAGCAACATGAAGTATGATCTCTCTGGACGATAAATAAATAGCTTGTGGATAGCGTGGTTCAAAGTGTTCGCCATATGATCTAGGGTGCTGATAGCATGTGGGAAACCATGTGGCTATCGCCATCTGCTGACACCTCCATCCTTTTAAGGACACAGATTTGCTTACCTCGTGCAATGCCCCTGAGAGTCTACTGAGAGCTCCTTTTAGCCTTGTGATAACATGGAGCCTAAACCTGGTGGCTGATTCATTCTTTTCCAAACGACATGTCTTTGATTGCTAACTATTTACTAAATATTATTCCTTACATTAACCTGCCTTGTTCAGCTGTCCTCTCTGAAACACGGGGAGGTTTAAATAAACAAAATGGATTCATTCATTCTTAAAAACATACTATCTTGCCAGAAAGTTATTTTTCTGCATGTTCAAAAATATAAGATGGCTAAGTGGCAATGTATTCTTAAACATACAAATCTATGTGGATTTTCTTCCAAAATGAGATAAATTGTGCTCCTTACCATCTTATCAGCATGATTCCACAGTACTCCCCAAGCATCTGAAATCACATCGAATAAGGCAGTAACTGTGATGAAAGACAGTTAGAGGAGAGAACAGTGCTTGGGGACCTCCTTCTCTGTTCAGATGTTGGGCACAAATATTGACATTAAATCCCAGCACGAGGGACCAGATTTTCAAATTCTGCTGATCAAAACAGGTTCACAGCCAGCACACTCAAGTTCAGAGAGAGGACAAAATGACACTGGGAGATGTGGGGTGGGGAATCCCTCCCAAGCAGAGCCCTCTTTTTTTTTTTTTTTTTAAATCCCCAGTAATGTTCCAGTAGATTAATAGCAGAGAGGCCAGCCACAGTTGGAGAGGTTATAATGGTGTTTGCGGTAGGATGCAGCACGTGGCAACAAAGGTGTGCCAGAGCTCACCACGTGGCGGGGCCTGGGAAGGACGCCTTGTGGAACTAAGATGATGGGAAAGCAATGTGCCTCCTTTTCTCTGTTTCCCATCACCTTCGTTCACATTGTGTGCCCACCCCTTCTTAATTAGAGTACTATATTAATGATCCTTCAATGGGTCAGATAACTGTAACTGAAATAAACTTGAGAGATTTGTTTCAGTGAAAGACACCTTGATTGAGATGGTTATTAGTAAACTATAGGGTACAATGAGAATAACTGATGTGAATATTGTCATTATTTAGGAATGTCTTCAAATTTTCCCATTAATTTTCCTGTGATTAAACAAAATTACTTACATTTAGCCAACTGAATATAGAAAATACAAATCATTTGCCAGAGTGTAGAACTGCTATTTGTATATACACCATTAATAAAAATTTATACTGCAAACTGCATAATAAATTGTTACATATTTTTAGACATTTGGTTCTCATTCAAAAATCTGACAAATGTTTTCTATAGTTCAAAAACTGAATGGAAAAAAGAATAAATTCTTGGCAATTAAAAGCAAACAGAAATGTAAATATCAATCGTATTAGTACAAACAATGGGCATAAATTAATACAAATATGGTTAATGACTGTCTCAAAATGTCCACAATTCCTTTCTGATCAAAGGAATAGAAAAACTGTAAAACAATTATTTTATAATAAATTTAAATTCCATAATTTAAAAAATTAATATTCTAGAATGTGGCTAAAGTATTGCTTCTTGCCTGTGTTTCAGTATATTCAGTTTTTGGCCTTTCATTTGGGGTTAAAAAACCAGAAACTATGTTTGGAAATGAGGTTGTCTTTCATTTGTTCTCCGAAAACAAGATTTATTCATTTGGTTTTTATTGCTACAAATACATTTCTTATTTGGGGCTTGTTTCTCTAAAGTAAAGGGTTTGTGTAGTGAGTCATGCTTAACATTCGCTGTTTCCCCCCTACGTGGTCCAGTAGCTGCTTGCAGAAAAATCGCATGAGTACTTAGTTTTCACTGTCATTAGAGCAAACTGGAGACAAAAGAATAAAGGAGAACAGTAAAAATCAAATAGAAGAAGACTCTAAATGTATCAGAATGGTGGACAGCTATATAACTGTCGAGTCTGAAATGAAATCACAAAACAATATTTTCTTATGGGCACACAAAAGCCACTCAAATCACAAAATTATGCTTGTTGGTGTTGCCTCTGATATAATGGATTGACTGAAAAAAAATGAAATGTTTCTATCTTTGAGCTTGAAAGAATGGCATACAAGGCAAAAAAAGAAAAAGAAAAAGGAATAGAAAAGATGAAATAATATGGTATCATAAAAATATATTTAAACCCTAAAGAAATTGATTATATGGTAGTACGACCTAGGATTGAATGGGTGATTCAAAAATTTTCTTCTACCCCATGGTCTTCTCAGCTGGATATTTGGCAACTCACTCAGTATCTCAAAATCTAAAATAGGTTGAACCATCTATTAAATGATGATATTGACTACAGTATGGCAAACTCCCTCACCCCCAAAGTGATGCCTTCACACTGCACACCTGTGGATCATGGCGTGCTTGGGGACAGGATGCTTTGAGTTACTTAGGCTAATAGTGCAAGAAATTAATTTTAAAGTAGCTTCAATATCATAATGAGTATATATGTATATGTGCAAGCCTATATACACATGAATATGTGTATGCATGTATATATATGTGTCATGCATATATATGTATGTGTTTATATATATAATTTGAGCTAATCATCAATATAATAATAGAGGCCCAAGAAAGAAGGCCTGGAGCCTAGAAAAGAAGACAGGTCTGTTTTTATAAAAACTGATTAAATACTTGTGGCAGGGAGTGAAAAGAGTCATAGAAGTGAAGCAAAGAAATGGAAAGGAAGGAATGTGGACATTCTGTAATTTACAGTGAGAACCTGGTGTTGGAGTGGAGGTGGAGATGTGATTCCCCACCTATCAGCTGTATTGGATTCTGAATGGCAAGTATTAGGAAAGTGGCATTTAGTTATTAGTAACACTCTTTTAGGGTAGTTACTCTGTGGATACCTTCCCATTATCAATCTCTGATGGTTTTGCTAAATAAGACTTATTTAGCAGACATACACTCCATATATGTGATAAGATTCTAAAATCATGACACAGTCCATGAATAAAACCAGAAAAAGTCTTTTAAAATGTTATCCCAGTTTATAGAAATTTACAGATGTACAAATTTTTTTTTCTGGTACTATTTTAGTGCAATCTTTGCATGTACTTAAACATCTAGTGTATCATCAGTTCTTGTTACAACATCAGGCAAGAGTAACATGTTAATAAAGAATAAAAATATACCTTTAAATACAATTGTTAGGCTACACATTTAAATATTTTCAGTCTTTAAAATTTGAGACTTAGTCAAAGTATTAAGAACACATTTTAAACAGAAAAACATTATGAAAAAATTTGAGATATAGACTATTACCACAATTTTTCATTCATTCAAAAGCCAACAGAATGGAACATTTAATAATTCAATCATTCACTGAGAGTTATCTTTTGAGTTCCTAACATGTCCTGCCTCATGGAGTTTATGTTCTAGTAGAGGAGACGCACTGGAAGCAAGTGAATGATAGTCAGGCAATATATTTTTGAATCATTGGTGAGGCCTATGGAGAAAAAGGGATGCTGAGTAGCAGAGAGTGAGGCAGTGGGTGTTTTATAAAGTCAAGGAGGACCTCTCTGTGAAGAAACTGTAATCATGACAATGAGCCAGTCATGGGAAGAACTGGCAGAAGTTTCCAGTAGAAAAAACAGGAAGTGTCATAGCCACACAGGAAAGAAACTTTCAACGGTCTTAATGAAGCAAGGTCAGAGTAATTGAATTAGAGTATGAGATGAGATGACTAGAAATTGTAATGAGTAATGATAAGCAATAACAAGGAAATGTAAGCATTTTTTTTTTTTTTTTTGAGATAGGGTCCGACTCTGTCACGTCAGCTGGAGTGCAGTGGCATGATCTCGGCTCACTGCAACCTCCACCTCCCAGGCTCAAGCGATCCTCCCACCTCAGCCTCCTGAGTAGCTGGGCATGCCCGGTTAATTTTTGTATTTTTTTGTAGAGAGGGGGCATTGCCATGTTGCCCAGGTTGGATAAGTAAAGTTTTTAAAGCTTTGATTAAAATGTTTGTAATTTATCTCTCTTCTCTTTCAGCTTTTATACTTGAAGTGATTATTTTTTGTATAAAATATGCTCCTTATAACATATACTCTCCATATGTGTATATGTGTGCATTTGTGTGTATATATGTGTTATATATATACACATATATATTCACATGTTACATGTGAACGTGTATTTATGTGTAACATGTGAACGTGTATTTATGTGCCTATATGTGTGTTTATAGAGATATGTCTATGCACGCTGTGTGTGTATTTGCATATTCAGTTGTTCACTGCATGGTAAGAAACAGCATGATATAGTGAACTTTGGACCACCTGGGTTTGCACACTGGCTCTTCCATATTCTAGCTCTGTAACCTTTGAAAGGTTATTTAACCTCTCTGTGACT
This sequence comes from Macaca nemestrina, assembly GCF_043159975.1. NCBI lineage: Eukaryota > Metazoa > Chordata > Mammalia > Primates > Cercopithecidae > Macaca > Macaca nemestrina. The sequence continues at coordinate 149,631,684 of NC_092130.1, forward strand.
CAGTTTCTTAATCTGTCAAACAGGGAATATTAAAGGACCTATTTTGGAGGAATGTTGTGGGGATGAAATGAATTAATATATGGAAAACTCTTAGAACAAGGCCTGGTGTATAGTACATGTGGCAATAGTATAAGTGCCATACAAGTGTTGCATTTATAATTTCCTCAACCAATAACATTTTATCCAAATGAATAAATGATATTGTAATTAATAATTACAAGTTACATTCTCACAAGCAAAACCAATAACTAAAAAGCCTGACTTGATATGTTTTCATTGGCCACTCAAATCCATTTGCTTGGCAAACTTGTTTGAACTTTTCTTTCTTTACAGAATATTTTTAGCTTAAAGAGGAAACCACTTCTGTTTCTAAATTGGGACAGTGAAATACTCCTGTCTTGGATAGAGAGTGCAGCCAAAAACGTTTTCTAGAGATTAAGGGTGCATTAAACATAGGTCCACTTGAGGGAGCTCTAAGATTCCTCCAAAGCCTGGGTCTTAGAGTCTATCCAGCCTGGAGGCAGCACCTATGACACTGGGTTGGGTTACGTAAAGGTGGAAGAAAAATTTAAAACGTCCAGAATGAAAGCTTGGAAAATAAAGTGCAGGGTAGTAAAACTGATAATTATTTTACTGTTTCCCAGTTATGTATTTAATTGAGAGGAACAGAAACACTTTTTTGAGAACTTCAAACGGCTCAGCTGGAAGCACAGGAATTAGCATCAAGTGAAATATTTATGGGAGCTTAATACTGTTTAAGACTCATTTTCTCCTTGCCTTAAGACATGAAGTCAAATTAACCATTTCTAATTAAAGAGTGAGAAACAAAGTAGTGTAAGACCAGAAGTAGAAGCTAAATGGTAATGCCTAAGTTGTGAAGTCTGAAAAACTCATTTGACATAGAGGTCAAGAACAGGAAGATACAAAATAATTCCTGCAGAACAAGAGAAACAAATCAGGGTGATTTGAAAGGAAACATAATTATAGTAGGCTTACTCTATTCCTTAAGTGAATATTTTTCTTCTAAGAGCAAAGGTCTAAAACTGGACATAGTAATGCCCTTGTATTTCTTTATGTTAGAGGTTGAGCTACAGAGGACATGCCATGCTTTGACTATTTATCCCTTCCAAAACTTATGTTGAAATTTAATCCCCAGTGTGGCATTATTGAGAGGTAGGACCTTTAAGAGCTTCATTCATGGATTAATGGATTAATGAAACAGTGGGTTAATGAATTAGTGGGTTATCAAGGGGAGTAAAGCTGGAGGCTTTATAAGAAGAGGAAGAGAGATCTGAGCTAGCACATTCAGCCGTCTTGCCATGTGGTGGCCTGTGCCACCTTGGGACTCTGCGTAGAGTCTCTACCAGCAAGAAAGCCCTCACCAGGTATGTCCCCTCGACCTTGGACTTCTCAGCTTCCTTTTCTTTATCAATTACCCAGTTTCAGGCCTTCTGTTATGAGCAACAGAAAATGGACTGAGGCAGGAAGCGTCCATGAAATATTCAAAATAAGCTGGAACTGCTTGAAATATGATTCATGGGAATTCTGACCCCGCCAAACAGTAATCTGTTAAGGATACTAAAAAGGAAAGAAATTTCCAAAGGGCAAGGAAGACAAAATCCTGGGAGTTTCAGGCCACTCTTTTTCTCCTTATTGCTAAACCACTATGGAGATACACAATGATTTGATTAAAATATCAATTTTATGCACATATTTTAATTTTAATTGCATCGTGAGTAATCTGTTAAAAAGAGTTTGAACATTTGGCCTCTAAATCATTATAGGCTGAATCACCTTAAGATGAAAATAAGGCAATGAAGACTGTTATCCAGAAGAAAAGAAAAATATTGCATTTGAATATACTTTCAACATATGAAAACTATAATTAAAATATAATCATGTGATTAGAAGAATATTAAAAAGAGCATATTGTGTTCCCTGCATATTTTTATATGCTTAGGTTTTACATTTTAAAGAGTTTGTTCGTCTTAACATGGATTTAAGTATTTTGCACAAAGATTCATACTAATCTTTTCATTCACAGTTCATGAAGTCCCCTACAATTGTTTATTAATTAGCATACAACATTTTTACCTGGATGCTATATTGTATTGTTTAGCTTCTTTTGTATACATCTCTAATTTCTCTTTAGACTTATTTTGAGTTTGATTAAACTCAATGGATTTGTTGTTCCACTTGAGGACACAATCAAGATTATTCTGTGGATGGTTTTTAAATCATAGGTTAGTTTTTTTAAAAAATAGCATTTTCCCTTTTTCACGGAGGATTTGTTTCTCTTTGCTTTGCCTATAAGTTTCTGCTCTCATTTTTCATTGAGTACATTACCCCTGCTCTTAAACATCTTCCGTTCCTTTCTTAAAGATGAAACAGGAAGATATGTCTGTAGAGGAGGCCTAATGCTTCTGGATTCTCTGTTAATAAATACACTGGAAGTGTATTTTAATGGTGTTTAACATAAATACTTTAATACATACTCTCAGAGACTCTTTTTCTACTAAGTGAAGGAAAATGAGCCAGGATTTAAAAAAAAGATTTTCTCTGCCTGTGATGGTTATACAGACAAACCTATGTACAATCACCTAGTGAGTTCTCTATGTCTTTGGAGAAGTCACCTACAGGACAGAGATGACTTTTCTCCCATGCATGTTAAGTTGATCTTTTAATTTGCAATGGTAGACCCTAAACATCACCTTCAGTGAGGACCTGCAGGAATTCAGAGGCCCTCAACTTCTTAACTGCTGTGTCTAAATTGGGACTTCAGGGTCCTTTCTGTGCCAAAGAGAAAGCAAATTCTCTTCAACTGGGATATTCTGCAAGGAGCGGAATCACTGTTATTTTGACTTTGTTGTTCAGACACGCCACAGTGGCAGCAGAAATAGCATCCGCCAATTAAACGCCCATACAGCATTCAAAGGATATGGAAGATAGAATTTAATTATGAAACAGATGACACTACTCAATCTTAATTGTCATACCAGGATCCAAGTCACTGGCCTGATAATCACGAGCCAGGAGAATGGAGAGCAAAGTCCCTTACGTCACCAAGGGCAAAAAGCCTCAGCCCATAATTATGCTGCTCCTTAATAATCCCAATTAAGAGCAACAACAACAAAAACACAAAACTTCTTCCTATGTTCTGTGATATTAAGTACTGAGAAATGTTTATTCAGCTACCATGATGGTCCACAATTGCATTTCTCTTGTCATAATTCATTCTTTCACTAAAAAATCCTTAGGTGGACTCTGGAGTTTCTTGAATTCTCACAAGTGTTTTCAGAGTTAGAATTCTTTTTACATAAAAAATTAACCACACTTATTGGTTTAGCCAATAATATCAGGGGAACTAGAGACCTATAAAAGCTTCCAAATTGGCACCAGCCATACAGTCGTAAGAGCCAAGCTGCCTTAACAACTTGTTACAAATGCCTAACAGCTCCTGAGAGAAAATATTTTCCTGAGCCTCCAGTTCCTCATTCTGTTTTGCTTTTCTGCAAACTTCACAAAGATAACAGGCAATATGCTTCATTTCCTACCCTCCAATCTATTTTGGCCCAACGTTTAATTTCTAACCAGTATGGTGACCAGAACTGGATAACAAGAGGTCTGTTAGGGTAGAAAAGCACCAGATTTGGAGTCAAAACAGTAGACTTGCAGTCTTTGTTTTGCCCTTTCTTCTTTTATCACTGACTGAGTCTCTTCACCTTGATCGGACTCAGGTTTTGGAGAATTGGGTAGAGCATGTGGGCTGTGTTGTAGATTAAATAAAATGATATAGTTTGGGCACCTGGTAACCTTGGAAATGGCACACAAGTGCTAGTTACTATTACAGTGATTAGAGCTGTCAGTGTCAGAATGGCGAAAGAACTAACCTCTATTGAACATCTACTAAGAGTCTATCATTATATAAGGTACTTTTGTATTCTTTATGCCCTATGAGAGATTTATTATTTTCTGCACATTACAGGAAAGGAAATAAATCATGGGGAGATCAAATAACATGCCTAAGATCAGGGGTCCCCAACCTCTGGGGCCATGGACCAGTACCAGTCTGCGGCCTGTTGGGAACAGGGCCACACAGCAGGAGGTGAGTGGCAGGTGAGCCAGCATTGCAGCCTGAGCTCTGCCTTCTGTCAGATCAGCAGCAGCATTAGATTCTCATAGGAGCACAAACCCCATCGTGAACTGCGCATGCCAGGGATCTGGGTTGCGTGCTCCTTATGAGTACGTAGCTAATGCCTGATGATCTGAGGTGGGACAGTTTCATCCTGAAACAATGTCCTCTGCCCACCCCACCACATCTGTGGGAAAATTTTCTTCCACAAAACCAGTTTCTAGTGCCAAAAAGATTGGGGACCACTGCCCAGGGTCATACAACTGGGTTATTGGCAAAGCTGGGGTGGGGAGCCCATGTGTGTCTGACCCTGGGACATATGTTTCTCCATTCCACAAAGTTTGGAATCAAGGTGAATGCAGCTTCCTTCTCCAGCTGATTCACTTCCTGAATCTTGGCACTGGGGTCCGTGGTAGGCAGAACAAAGGGCTTCCAAATATGTCTATGTCCCAATCCACAGAACCTACGTTATCAATACCTTGCATGGCAAAAGAGACCGAAGTTATGGTTAAGGATCTTGAGCTGCAGAGATTATCCTGGATCACCTGGGTGGGTCCAATATAACCACAAAGGTCCTTAGACCTTATAAGAGGGAGGCAGGTGGGTCAGAGAAGATGTGACAGTGAGGCATGAGTCTGAGACAGAGAGAGAGAGATTTAAACATGCTACACTATTGGCTTTGAAAATGGAGGAAGGGGCCAAGGGAAACAGGTGACCTCAGGAAACTGGGGACAGTAAGGAAGTGGCTTCTCCTCTAGAGGCCCTAGAAAGAACACACGCAAACTGACAGGTTGATTTTAGCCCACTAGAATCACCTCTGACCTCTGACCTCTAAATCTGTATGAGAATAAGTTTGTATTGTTTTATGGTAATGTGTTACAGCAGCAAGAAGCAACTAATACTGGTTCCTTGTCTTTTTTGGGTTTCTTAAGCTTTGTTTGTATAGATGTAGGATAGTTACGGTAGGGGTCCATTCACTCAGGAGGTGGGATGGAGCATGGAGACTGGGCATGTTGATGAGCAGGGAATAGCTGAGAAGCACAGCCACACCTTGTGGCTGAGAGGGAACATGTATTTGATTCTTTACAGAAATCAAATTGGGGTTAGAGGCCACATGGATGTAAATTCTGGAGGAATCTTGGCAGAAGCCTTGATCTGTGAGGTTTTAGGAAGAGGTGAAGAGCGAGGGTGTTTGCCTCTGATGCATTGCTAGGGACGGGGAGGTGTACATTCTATTCTAGAATGCTGGGAAAAAGTCGGGAAATATTTCTCTTCAGAACTCCCAGAAACTATACAGCAAATCACTTCCAAATGTATATGCTTGTTTATTTATATTATGCTTATTTATTAATGTACTTCTGTACTTGTATACAGTATATGGGACTGGGCAAATAAAAAATATAAGTTGAAAGGGTACATAATGAAAATATGTAAAGAAAATACATATCCCAAAGCTCAGTAGATTGTCTTCCACATCCACCGTGGAGTGGAGGAGAGGGTATGGAGGGTTTGGGAGAATGTGGTTTGATGGGCGGAGGTACTCTCCTGCTGTATGTTCCTTTCCTTGTCTCTCGCCCAGCTTAGTTTCAGAAAGGGGTTGAAGTAGGATAGGGTGAGGAGATACCTCCTTTCATCTCTCCCAGTGGCAGCTAGGCAGGGAGATTTGTGTGCTTTGGAGTTTGAGGAGCCCTGTTTTTAGAGGAGTGTGTTTGCTGTAACCCAATGTGTGGTGCAGGGAGAAGCAGAGCAGCTTCCAGGGACAACGGGTCGTTGTCAAGCTTTGCCCTTATATGGTTGGAATAGGCTCAGCCCTTTCTTATGAAAGCCATGAGACCACCTTTCTTCACATTCAATTCTGAGAAACACAACATACTTCAAAATCCTTATTTAGTCTCGCAGAGTGATTTGATTGCATAATAATGAGGATAGTGGGATTTCTCTGTCACATCTTCAAAAGCCTGGTTTTTTCACCACGTATTTGCAGTCCCAAACAGTTTCTGAAAATAGCAAAAATGACGAATTTGTATACCTAGTTTGTAAAAGCATTTCATATTCAGGAGGACTTTGAACTGACCGTTTTATTCTCATGTTGGCAGGAAGGAGGTGGGGACCCTGGGAGAGGAGGCAAAAAGGGACAAGAAGTAGAACTGCACTCTGGTTGTGAACTTCCCTAACATGCTGTGTGAACATGGCCAAGTTGCACAACCTCTCTGTGCCCTGGGTTCCTCTTCCAAGAAAAGAAAGTGGCTGATTAGTAGAGATAATCACTTGTATGCCATCAGAGATAAATACCCTGGGCCGGGCGCAGTGGCTCATGCCTGTACTCCCAGCACTTTGGGAGGCCGAGGTGGGTGATCACCTGAGGTTAGGAGTTTGAGACCACCCTGGCCAACATGGTGAAACCTCTTCTCTACTAAAAATACAAAAATTAGCTGGGAGTGATGGCAGGTGCCTGTAATCCCAGCTACTTGGGAGGCTGAGACAGGAGAATCGCTTGAACCTGGGAGGGGGAGGTTGCAGTGAGCTGAGATTGTGCCACTGCACTCCAGCCTGGGTGACTGGGTGAGATGCCATCTCAAAAATACATACATACATACATACATACATACATACATGCATACAAACATACTCTGTGTATACTGTTCAAAGTATGTTTTTCTGTGTAATGGGAACATTTCTTCTCAAACCTCCTATCCAATGGGCTACTTAGTTATATCTAACCTGAGAAGTGCGTTACTTTATTTCAGGAAAAACCCTATTCTCAGTGCAGCAAAGGACCAGGGCAGAACGTAGGACTCTACGTTTCTCTTGCTGATTATATCTGGGGTATGTTGAACGGAGTGTGTCCTTGGAATGTGCATTCTGGTTCATTTACTTACCAGCTATGCAATTTTAGGAAAGTTATTTAACCTCTGTGCTATTCAGATTCCTTATCCACAATACTCTATGGGGAAAATTGCACCCACCATGCAGTACTATTATGCGCATTTGAATATGTAACACAGTTGGACAGTGATATGGTTTGGCTCTGCGTCCCCACCCAAATCTCATGTCGAATTGTAATCCCCAATGTCAGAGGATAGGGCTGATGGGAGGTGACTGGATCATGGGGGCGAACTTCCCTCTTGCTGTTCTCATGACAGTGAGTGAGTTCTCACATAATCTGGCTGTTTAAAAGTGTGTAGCACCTCCCCCTGCTCTCTCTTCCTCCTGCTCCAGCCATGTAAGATATGTCTGCTTCCCCTTTGCCAACCACCATGATTGCAAGTTTCCTGAGGCTTCCCTTGCCATGCTTCCTGTACAGCCTGTGGAACTGTAAGCCAATTAAACCTCTTTTCTTTATAAATTACCCAGTCTCAGCAGTTCTTTATCGCAATGCAGGAATGACTAATACAGACAGTGTATGTCCAGAATGAGCACTCATGTTGTGTAATAATAATAACAATAATAATAATAATAATAATAAGAGTAATAATATCAACAATCCCGAAGAATACATGGCTCACATCCTCTGAGACTGTGAGGGATGATGTCAGCCCTCTATGTTGATGCAGTGTCTTCTATAAACACAAAGCCCAGAGTCAGTTATGCATCAAATAGAACAGTTAGAACAGAAATCAAGCCATATAAAGGCATGGTTACCAGAAAATTATTCATTGGACAAATCCTTAAAACAGGGTTTCACAACCTCAGCACTATTTGCATTTGGGCCAGACTATTCTTTGTTGTGGGGACTGTCCTGTGCATTGCTAGACGTTAGTGGCATCCCTGGCTTCTACCCATTAGACACCAGTAGCACCTCCCAGTTGTAACAGTTAGAGATGCCTCCAGGTATTGTCAGATGTTCCCTGGGGAGCAAAATCGCCTGTAGTTGACAACCATTGCCTTAAAATTGTGAGTTAAGCAATACAGAAAACTTGGCTGAAATATAAATATTGTGAGATTACATGTTAATTTACAAAAACAGTAGTGAGAGCTGGGTGCAGTGGCTCATGTGTGTAATCCCAGTGCTTTGGGAGGCTGAGGAGGGTGGGTTGCTTGAGCCCAAGAGTTTGAGACAAGCCTGGGCAACAAGGAAAAATCCTGTTTCTACAAAAAATACAAAAATTAGAGGGGTGTGGTGGCATGTGCTTATTACTTGGGAGGCTGAGGTGGGAGGATCATTTGAGCTTGGGGAGGTCAAGGCTGCAGTGAGCCATGATTGGGCCACTGTACTCCAGCCTGAGTGACAAAGTGAGACCCTGTCTCAGACAAACAAGAAAGCACTAGTAAGAGTGATTCAAATTTTGTCTCTGGAAACTTGGAGTTTAACTGTGTCTTCTAGCTGTCTGTACGACTTTAGATAATTTACTTAAACTCTCAAAGTTTAAGTTCTGTAATTTATGAAATGGGGATAAAAAATCATTCGTGTCTTACAGGGTGTTACGGTTTAGCTGTGTCTCCACCTAAATCTCATCTTGAATTCCCACTTGTTGTGGGAGGGACCCAGTAGGAGGTAATTGAATCATGGGGGAAGGTCTTTCTTGTGCTGTTCTCACGATAGTGAATAAATCTCACGAGATCTGATGGTTTTGTAAAGAGGAGTTCCCCTGCACGGGCTCTCTTTCTTTGCCTGCTGCCATCCATGTAAGACATGACTTACTCCTCCGTGCCTTCCCCGATGATTGCAAGGCCCCTCCAGCCATGTGGAGCTATAAGTCCATTAAACTTCTTTCTTTGGTTAATTGCCCAGTTGCAGGTATGTCTTTATCAGCAGTGTGAAAACAGACTAGCACACAGGGTTACCATGAGGATTAAATGAGATAATGTCATAATGTTGGGCCCACAGAAGCACTTAGTACATGCTGACAATTATTTTTTCATTGTTGTTTATCGCCACTGCCACCACCATTGTCATTATCATAATCATTGATAAATCTTTCTCTATGCAGCAGGGCAGTATTCCTCAATCAAAAAGTATAGCTTTAAAAAAAATAATTATTTTGGCAAATACATTTTAAATTCTTTTATACGATTTCAAACTTCAGCCTTCGAAAGGAAGGGTGCATCAAAATATCCATTCTTCTTTCTTTTCACTTGTTCATTCATTAGTAATGATTATATTGGACACAGTTAAATATGCCTTTCATCCACTGATGCCCACAGGGAATCCAGTGCAACATACACCACCAGAACCAAAATGTAATGTTAATAGAAATTAACAAAAGACAAATCATTCCATAGCACACTAATTAGTTTTTTAAGAATTAAATCACCAAGAGCTGCACATTCTACAAATAATTACAAAAAAGAATAAAATAAGAATCTCATTAAACTATTTAAACAAAGTACTGGATTTATAAAACTCCTAAGTTCCACATTAGAGAGCACAAGTATGTTTCCCAGAAGGAGGGATAATGTTACAAAGCTTCCATTTTTTTGAAATCCTAATTTTATTAGCAGCAAAGTAATTAATTTTTGTGACAACAAATTCTTCAAGGGGAAATAAATACAAAGTCAGAACATTGTGAGCAAAGCAGTTAAAGAAAGAGATGAAAATGCATCAAACAAGTTTTAAGAGCAATTTTTATCCCCCACTATGAAACTATGTCCTTAAAATGTGGTTCACCTTTAAAAGGGCTTCTAAACAAATCTCTACTACTCTAAAGATAAAGATGGTATCAATGAACTTGTACATAAGTCAACAGGGAAAGAAAATGAGACGTATTTTTTTCAGGTACTGACAGATACTGTGTAGCTTGAGAGAGTGAAGAGGTGGCTGAAAAGAAAGTTCTCTGTGTATGTGTGTGTGTGTGTGAGAGGGAGAGACAGACACAGAGAGAGAGGAAACGTGAGAGAGAGAGAGAGAGAGTTGGTATTGCAAAAGAACAAAGGACTTCACCATCTCAAAAACATGAGAACTTTGCAAGAAAATATAGTCCCTCAAAATAAATACCTAAGGATCATGGTATTGATCAGGGTAATGCACAAAATAATAAAAACAGCAGATGACCTATAATTTATAGTAGATTGGCTTAGCTTTATTTTTGCCAGGTGTAATAGAGGCTATGTGGACTTAGACAGACTTTGATTTAGGTTATAAAATCACCATTAACAAATTATTCTACTTTAAGTTCTTAATTTCTCTGGATCTCAATTTCTCATCTGTGTAATGAATTTATCTCTATGTATTTAAATATATACTTATGTTTTATAGATATTAAGAGGATTAAGTGAGATAAAGTGTACTAAAGTCTTAGCACTGAACTTGGCACCCAGGAGGTGATTCTAATTGTGCCGATACTGAATCATCAGCAGAAAACACTTTCATGTTAAGCTCAATTTAATGTATTCCTTTGGAAAGTTTTTAATTAAAAAAACTTTCTGTAGCATTATTCCAGATAAAATGAAAAATGCATAAAATTTGATTCATATGACAAATAGAAAAACAAGGAACTTAACATACTTATGTCTAATTCACTTTCTCTGATTTATGTGTAGGGCAAACTTTTACACCTGTGTCAATCACTTTTACAAGATGGCAGGATTACATTCTTAGAATAAGGAAAAATTGGCATTAAGGAATGTTCATCTGTCAGAGTTTGGTCATTGTATATCAGGTATTAACAGTTACATATTTCCAATATTAAAACATTCCTAGAAGTAGTGAATATCCCTATTCATAAAAAGTTACTTGGGCCATTTTAAGATTTATTTCTCTTGCAAGAAGTTTTATAGAAGGGAAGTCTTTCATATTTTTAAAACTACAATAGAAAAAGGTATTTTATAGTTGCATTGAAAATGTTAGTAGGTAGAGAAAGGCAAGCTAACACATTCTAAAGCTGACTAGCTGGGAGAAATCCTCCCGGATGGTTTTACATATGGTTTCTCATATAATCCACACCACAAGTCTAGCAGATTTGATCCCCACTTTTGCAAGTGAAAAAAAATTAAATAACTTGAGGAACTACCTGTCTCAAAAATTCCTAACTCATTATGGCCAAATTGGAATTTTAAGTTTCATGTGTAATATTCTACAACTCAAGCTTGTCTACCACATCACATCATCTTTCTTAAACAACTCTCTTCCCAGTACCTTACACAATATTTGCATTGATTAACTGACTAATGTGCCTAAGCTTGTTAGCTTGTTCAAATTGTGAATAAAAGATGAAGTGCAAGATGGCACTGTCATCAAGTTTTATCATAACTCTAAGCCAGGCTTTCTGATTCCTTCCAATTTCTTCCATGAGTCATCAGTCTTTGATGACAGTCTTTTCTCAGGTGTATTTAATAACATGTTTAATAAAGGTCAGTGAAAAAATACTGAAAAAAAGATAAAATCTTCATCAATGAAATAAGTTTTTTGAAAATTCTAGAGAATGATTTCTCTCTTAATTCCAAGATTCCATGACTTGGAGCTGTTGTGCGTGAATTCTTTCTGAATAGAATTAAAGTTGACTGCAGATGACCGAAATGTATGTGAGTTGAGCCCAAGACCGATAAAGGGTTTCTGGTTCTGGCCTACAAAATCAACACTATTGGTATGTAAGGAAAAGAAGTATTGATTCAACCTATCTAATCAGTAGTGTTTACTTTCTAAAGGGTTCTGGCAGTCAGCCAGAGTGCTTGACTAGTGAGTGAGTGACTGGGGACAGACTGAGTCGCTGCTGTTGACAAAGGACTTCGTCAATGTGCAGCCAGGCTATGCTTGCATAATGAACATTCGGGATATCTATTAAATCAAGTTCTGCTCAAGAGATTCAATTTGCATGACAAACTACATGGTTTCTATTTAAATGTCTCCCCCTGAATAGCCTGTGTCCAGGATAGGGTAAGAATTCAAGCAAGACAGCTTAAGATCTCAGTCAAAGGCTAAGGGAAAGAATAAATCCAGATGTTCAGGATGATGCCCCATGAAAAAAGATCCCTAAGAACTAAAGGTTCTTAAACTGGATCAGTCACTTGCTTCCCTACACTCCTTATCCATTCTGACCCCTCTTCCTGGGACTCTTGGCCAGTTTTCATCTTCCCACCCCCAGTTCTTCTCTTGGCTTCCTTCTTTTCATCCTTCAGGTTGGGGGATAAAATGTCACTGCTACAAAGAGGCTTTTTATAACTTCTCTGCCAGAGAATATGCCCTCTTAGTTATTTGCTACCATTATTCCCAGGTCCATCTTCTTCATAGCGTGCATTATAGTTTTATGTATATATGTATTGGCTTATTTGTTTACATCTTTTTTTCTTCCTCCATGAGACTGTAAGCTTCTCAAGGGCAGGGGCTGTGTCTATTTTATTCACCAATGTATACTTAGCACCTAGCTCAGTATTTGGTGCTTAGCGATGCTTCATAATGAAATGAATGAACAGATGAGAGAATAAATAAATGAATAGAGAATTTGGCATCTCTCACTTTAATAACTCACACAAACTCTAAGAGTATAAGATACTATGAGATATAAGGAGTGTGATATAATGTGCTTATGAAGTTAAAATATTCCAAACACTTTTAAGTGGATTTAGCATATCTGTTGGAGTTGGTCCTGCTTCCTGAGTTCTCACATTTAAAAATCAGTATTTTGCTTTGGTTTTGGCAACATTGTCTCATTAATTCAAAACAGGAGCCAGTTAGCAGGTAGAACCTTTGAAACTAGGTCCACACACTGACAAGACCCTTTGATACTCTTTAACATGGAAGATGTGTCATAGAAAAATATAAAGAACTGTTTTTAATTTTGGAAGTGCACAAAGGAAGAATAAGGTTCTAGCTCTAATTTAATAAGAAATGTATTACACTTAACTATGCGAAATAAAAGAGAGGTTTAAGACAATTTTAGTAGGTATCTGAGTTTCCCCATTTAAGACTTAAATGATACAGTATGTGTGGAAATTAAGAGGGGAACAACTTTTTCATGTAATATACAGCTATCTTCTTCATTGTATGAACTGTGAATGGAGATTGACCTCCTGGACAAAACAAATTCTGATGGTTGATTGATAGTGCACAGAAGTCACTTGAACTTTTAACATTTTAACTAATTCATTTATTCAATAAATACTTACTAAACACTTGCCCCATGCATTGTTCCAGGTGCTGGGAACCCAACAGAGAACAATATATAACAGATTTTTTTCCCTTCTGGAACTTGGAATCCATCAGGGGAAATCAGACAATATGCAAATAAATGAATAGAATTCATTTCAGGATGAGAAGCTCCATGCAGGAAATGAAACTGGGTAATGCGATGGTGTATCTGGGGTGAGCTCAACATATATAACTGCCTCCTTTACATCATTCAGGCCTCAGCTTAAAGAAGGCATGAATCATGTGACGAAGGCAGTCATATGTTGAGCCTGGAAAGGGAATTTCAGAGAGTAGGAATGGCAAGAGCAGAAGTGTTACAGGGAAAGTTGGGTATGTTTGATGTGTTATAGTTGGGGGTGCTCCAGAAAAACAGAACCTATAGGATGTGATGTGTGTGGCTGTGTGTATGTGTATCTCTCTCTCTCTCTTTACCTACCTACCTGTCTAGAGAGAAAGACTTTAAGGAATTAGCTTACACAATTGTGGATGGAGGCCTGGTGAGTCAAAACAATCTGATGGCTTATCTTGTAGAACTTTAAAACACAGGTAACCTGGAGACTCAGAAGAGAATTGCAGTTTGAGTCCAAAGGCCGTCTGCTGGCAGAATTCCTCCTTGCTGTGTTTGTGTGTTTGAGTCTTTGTTCTATTTGGCCTTCAATTCATTGGATGAGGCCCATTATGGAGGCTTATCTGCTCAAAGTCCACCAATTTAAAAACGTGTTGATCTCATCCAAAAATCACCTTAATAGAAACATTTGGCATAGAGATCTGGGGACCTTGTCTCAGCCAAGGTGACACATAAAATTAACCATCCCATCTAGGAAAGAAGTTAAATGTGACTGAAGTGGAATGTGCTAGCAAAGAGGGAAGTGGTAGGGGATGAGGGTGGGTTAGTGCTGTGGGAACCACTGGAGCTTTTGAAGCAGCAGGAGTAAGATGCTCTGACTTAAATTTTATAGATGACTCTGTGTTAGACCCTGGATTTCACAGAAGCAAGAGAGAGAAAGCAGGGATACAAGCTGGAGGTCTCTGCTGGAGTTTGGGCAGGAGGAAATAAATGGAGGTTTGGACTTAGGTTCTGTAGATGGAGAGAGGAAAGGAAATGGATTCTGGACATATTTGGGCAATAGAGATGACTGTGCTCTGATGGGCTGGATGTGGGGCTCACAGAAAAGGAACCCAGAGCTTACCCTGCATTTGGGTAAGATGGGGAAAGATAGCAAGAACACACTTAGGAATTTTCTGTTGAAATAAACAAGAGTGGGTCCAATTTCTTTAAAAACAAAAACCCCCGTGCTTTCTCATATCTACAATTTCTACCAGTAAAATGAGCTCTTTGTTAAACGGATGAAATTGCTGTGCATTTGGAATTACCTACCCATGTTTTACTTTAATTAACTATAAATCTTTGAGACATGTGAGATAAACCTCTTTCAGGTATAGTTTTCTTTTGGCTATAATTTTAAATACAATGATTGAGTATTGTGTCCTTTTTTTTCCTGTTTTTGTGAATTTATCTGCTTATAAAATGCCTAATTGCTTCATTGGATGATATATTATAATTAAGCTTAAAATAGTAATGGTTGCAAGAACATATTGCAAGTATATTTCAACTTGGTATTTCCATGATTTTAACTGTCCTGGAATTTCAAATGTATAATAATAATAATAATACCATTTTTAGTAATTTGGTTATAAAAACAAATTAAAATAAACTTAATAGACTTTAATGACAATAGAAAAAAACAAATGCCATTTCTATTTCAGCAAGAAAACTTCTAAATACCGAATTTTAGCTTCATCTATCCTTACATTCAATTTTTATCTGTATTTAAGCTAAATATAGCTTAAAGGTCTTTCTACTTGCAAAAACTGGTTTAAATTTTGGGGAATGATTACACCTCAATAGCAAAACAGGAAGCCACGCCTTAAATCCGAGGTTAATGAAAACATTAGTTAAATAGAGGCAGAGCTGGGCCTGGGACTTGGATTTATTCTCTTATTCCTGGAGGCTTTATATTGTAACCTGTGCGTACCTGTGGCTGAGCTGAGAAACGTTCACCCCCTCAACATCAGTTACTGTTTGTTACGTCACCACCTAACCATTCAGTTCTCTGAGGTTAGGGAGGGTGTCTTGCTGATCACAGCATCCCAGTGTCTGGCATGGTGTCTGGCCCAGGTACTTATTAAAGTGCTCAATTAATAGTCCTGAAATAACCGATTGATTGAATCAGTTCACTTGTGAGTATCCAGCTATTTATTTTGAAATAATATAGGTCCAGGTTTTCACACTGTTGGTTATGACTCATTAGTAGGCCACTAAACCCATCTGGTAAGACTGATGAGAATTTAAAAATAGTTAAACGGAATAGAATATAAAAGAACAGATACTTTTTGATGTAGAAAAGTTCTTTTTTTCAATAACCTTTGTTTTAATTATGAGTATATATGGATGTGTGCATTAGGCTGTGATGTGAAATGTATTTCTTATTGTGGTTTACAATTTAAAAAGTTGAAAACCACTATATTTGAAAGTTAAAAATGTTTTTCTTAAAACGGATCTAAATTTATGAAAATTTTGCCTACTAACAAAAGAGAGACAAAGATTATATGGAAAACTGACTGTTCAACACACAGAACATAGAAATGTACAAACCTCACTTCATATAACAGGTATATATTGTTGCACCTATACACGCCCTGGGCTGAATTACTGTGAAGAGTATCAACATGCATAATATAAGGTCCCTCTGCTCAGAGAGCATGACAGCACCCAGGGAGAAGGACCCTAAAGCCACACATGAGCCCCGCTACCGTCTATCAACCAGAAAAAGGTTATGGAAATCTTTTCCTCATCTCTTTTGTAACTTACACCCACGTATTTCTAAACTTCATAACTCAGGATTTAGTCCTGCAGTTAAAATAAACTATAAGTTAATCGGCATTTGCAGGCCAGTCAGGAATCAAACTGCCATTTCTTATTTGGCTTTCATGGATAACTGACTTCCAGATGAATTTTTGGTATAAAACCTATTTCTAAGTTGAATACTCCTTGTTGCATTTTTTTTTTTTTTTTTTTTTTTGGTAGCAGGGCATGCTATATTACAGCAGGAATCAGTGGACTGTTTTTCTAAAGGGCCAGATAGTAAAGATTTTAGGCTTTGTGGGCCATACACATCTCTGTTGAACTATTTGACTGTGCTATGGTAGAGGGAAAGCAGCTATAGACAATGCATACATAATTTGTTATAAAAATTTTATTTGTGGACACTAACATTTGAATTTTATATAAAATAATATGTAATACAGCATATATCATAAAATACGATTTTTCTTTTGATTCTTTTGAACTATTTAAAAATGGACAAACCATTTTTAGCCTGCAGGCCACACAAAAGCAGGCAGTGGCTGGATTTGGCCTGAAAGCCATAGATTGCTGACCCCTGTATTGGAGCAACAACACTTTTTCCCTCAAGGCATGTACTGTAATGTTTATGTGCAACTGAATTGACAAGATAAGCATTAGATTGCAAGCAAACTTCTTAAACTCAAATTATTTCACTTTTTAGAACAGACCCTAAGTTTTCCAAAAAAAAAAAAAGTCAGATGTATTTTAAGTTCCAAAACTTCATTGAATGTGTACATAAATGAATGATCTAAATAATATAATAGCCTATGTTGCAGAACTTTAAAACACCTTACGACCCCTTTATACTTTTGCTGTAGGAGGGCATAGATTTTAAAAAAAAATCAAAGGGCCTTCTTCCTGCTTTATGATGGTGAGTGTAAACACACAGTCATTGTCAGGAAACACAGGTTTTAGGTCATCCGTCTCTTGGTTGCTATGTGGAAATTTGTTGTCCGTTGTCAAATTGGATAATCCAGGTTTAATTCTACGAAGGGAGCTGGTTTCCTTACATATGAGTCAAGAACTGTGCAAAGCCTTTACCATCCATCTCATTCAATCTTCCTAATAATGTTAGGGGGTAGCTCATGGAGAGAAAAAGAGATCCAGTGATTTTCTCAAGCTCACCCTGCTGGTGAGTACCAGGTAAAGGCTTTGACTCTTAGACTTGATTCTATCCTGCATCTGGATACCCATGGCAAAGCTCTTTACTTTAGACATGGAGACTTTGAATACCCACAATGAGAAAAAAAAAAAAAAAGAAATAGACATGGAGACATTAAAATCATCATTTTGGAATAAATAATGAGTCTGCTGCACACCAGACCTAGAATTCTCAATTTACCTAACTTTATCAGAGTTATATTTTTTTATTAGGTTACATCTTCAAAGCATTGATTTGCTCCAGTCAGCAAT
Source organism: Macaca nemestrina (assembly GCF_043159975.1). Lineage (NCBI taxonomy): Eukaryota > Metazoa > Chordata > Mammalia > Primates > Cercopithecidae > Macaca > Macaca nemestrina. The sequence goes on from NC_092130.1 coordinate 149,649,201, forward strand.
TATTTTACATGGTAGAACTGAATTGACTTCCAGCTATTTGGTTTTACATTTTTTATTACCTAAATATTGATGGTACCCCTAAACCTATTACCTTCACAGCATTCTTAAATGTGTGGATAGTAAAACCAGAAAATTAAATGTTTTAAATTATTTCAGGGACCCAGTGTGGAAACTATATTGAAACCTAGGTTGAATAGTATTCATACCCACAGCAGTTTATTATGGTTCAATAAATGTAGTATCTAATTCTATGTGATATTGTATTTAAAGGATTAAAAAGTAATTAAATATTTTCAATCAACAAAGTGTCAGAAAGCATCACTTAACTAGTTGATTGGTGCTTACTAAAGGAGTTTTCTTCTAATCATAGTTGAAAATATATTAATGTTAATTATAGACATCATTCAAGAGAATATTCACTGAGAATTATAGTAGAAAAAAGTTGCCAATTTATCCCAAAGTGGGTAAGATACCTCCTCAGCAGCAAGACTATAATTTCAATTGTAGAAATTAGATTAAAAAAAAACAGTAAAATCAATTCACTCATATATGCAACTTAATCCATTTGCATTGGATCTCAGGAATGAACTAATATGAATTGTGAAGCTTTTTACATTGAAGTTTCAAACATTTTGAAGCTAGACATTTTGAAAGTAGCAAGATGAATGTTATAGTATGAAATCATTCAAAGTTGGCAGTTTCTATGAGGTTCCAAAACTTTACCAGGACATGCTCACATTTTTTTTTTTCATTAATTTCAGGTCAAGATTTATCTGCAATCAGTAAATAAAGGCTTACAGAAATGTGGTTCCATTGCCAAATGCCTTAGCTTCGAATGTGATTTTCTTCCAATGTGATTTCTTTTAGATACAACATAATTTCTTTCTGATCCTGAGCATATGGGCCTATGCTAATATGAAATGGTGTCTTAGAAAGATTATTTTTGTTTTCTGCAGAGAGCAGTCATTCTTTGACCTATATTCAATATGCGACACAGATCTGATTGTGCAACCACCATTAGCCTCATCCAAATCCCCTAGTTGGAGGTTGGGGCTTAGGTCAGGGACTATTACTCTTGGGTGTCAGAGCTAAACCTAATTAATGCCTTTTAAAAATATATGGATGATATTTTTTTCCCCTTAGGATGTAGAAAAATGGCCTGCAGAATTTAATTCTGAAAAACGTTAAAAACAAGAGTGGTTGAGTTGTTTGACCTGCCCTGTGACCTCTTTCTGAAGTCAGAAGCATTGCCCAGTGTGTCTGGCTTTGTCCAGCCTGCTGCCTGGTTTTTTTTTTTTTTTTTTTAAATTTTTTAAATTTTTATTTTTAAGGCACAGTTTCCTTTCTGTGCACCTTTCTGGTCATCAAGGCCCCCTCTGGTACATCATTGCCCTTTCAACACAGGCCCTCCCCAGTTGTGACGTTCCAGAACTCATGAATGCCACAGGGGAAGGGAGTTACAAAGTAGAAGCCTCGGACTCACAATTACGAGGAACAATGGCTGTTTCTATGGTGCCAATGGGCAGAGGAGGGAATTCTTCTTGGGAGCTGGTGCTGAAATGTTTAGCAATCATTTTTCAGTGAGAATTGGCAGGTGCCTGCCAGGAGGGGGATGTTATGTCAGCACAGGTGTCAGAGAAGGAGAGAGGTTTCTGAAGGAGGTAATTGACAAATCAGATAGGGCTGGGGAGGGTGAGGGGAAGAGGGCAATGTGCTATTCAGCTGATAGCTTTAAAAGCAATTTTTAACCAACACTATTTAAGAGCCTTTTAGAAAGCAGATCCCCCTTTCCCAGAGGCATCTGCCAACTGACAGTCCAACAGGAAAAGAGGAAACTACTTCCGAAAAGGCTTTAAAAAAAGGACTTTTAGAGGCTGTTAAAAAGACATACAATCACATTCCGCGTAAACCTGTTTAAGCAGCAGTTTATTCCACAGACTGGGGCTGTTTCTTTCACTTAACAGTCTGCTGTTTTCCTTTATCCACCACCCTACCAACCCATCACCTGCTCTCTAGAGCCTTTCACCCAAGAGCTGAGGAGCACCCCTGTTTTCTTGCTGAGCTCCACACAGGACAGAGACACCAACAGTTAATTCCTGTGAGTGTGATTTGGAGATACGATTTTGATTTTAAGCATTTCATCCTGGCAGTAAAATGCATCTGTTCTACATTTGAATATCTGCAACCTGTGCTGCTTGGGAGATTTTCTGATGGGTGTATTGCAGCCTTCATTCTGTACTTTCATTGTTTGAGTTCTAACATTCTTTCCCATCCTATTATCTATAGATAACATCCATATTATCTAGCCAGTGATGTAGCTTGCATCTGTGTTTTCAGATTTGAAGAGTACACATTCAAAATAACTTCTACCACATATTTTTTGAGAATTTTTCTAGTGACGTAAAGCTCTTGGTGAAGGAAAAGTAATTATGCTTATCATCTTATCTTCTGTAATTAGTACATAGTAGGCAAACAATCAGTACTTGCTGAAGATATAAATGAGTAAATGAATGAGTGATTATGAATAAATGACTACTGGAAGAATAGGAGTGGGGAATGGCAAAGGAAGGTGTCCAGGGGCATCTACGTGGGCTAGAAAAGCAACTTCAACTAGCTGGTAGCCTTGATTTCTAGAATTGTAAGTCAATTCTCCCATTTTATTTGGGGCATTGTTGGTGGTGGAGCTGTATGTGTGTGTGGGCATGCGCACGTTCATGTGAACACCATGAGTTTTTGATGCCACAGTTGTGATCTATCACTTTTCTCCAGTCATTATCCCATGGACAAGGGCAGGCAGGCAGACAGGTTAGAGTAACACCCTCAGGCCCAGACGACAAACTTCTTCACAGATTTTACATCTCCCATTCTTACTTAATTTTGGCTGCAGTTGGTTCACACCTTCCTAAGCTCAAATGAGAAATGAAATCGGGTTGCAGATTTTCTAGGGAATGGTGCTGAAGAGGCTCTGAGGAATTCTGAATTTCAGCCGCATTTGGCACATTGCGGTTTCAGCCAAATCACATTTCAGTGAGTAGAATTATGGGACTATTACCCCCGGTGGCACATTATATTTGTGATACAAAAAAATGTCATGGCTCATTCCAATTAGTGAAAAAAAATTTTTAAAAAGCTTGCAGGTTGCTTAAAAATACCCAAGACCTCCAAGTTGATTGAAAATTTGGAAGAAATAATAGTCACAACAGCGATAGCAGCAGCAGAAACATCTGACATTTTGGGGGTGTTTTCACATGCTAGACCCCTTGTGAAAGTTCTATTAGCAATTAACTGAGTTATTCCTCACAACATCTTGATTAAGTAAAAAGTATCATTATTCTCATTTTATTGGTGGAAACTGCATAAGAGAAATGTCCAACAGGGCATCTTTTGGACAAGGTAGTTCTTACATCTACACAGTCAACATGGGATTCCCTTTGTCATACAGAAGTAGGACAGTTGAAGAGTTCAGTGATGAGTTGCCCCCTTTTCTCCAGATTTCACACAAATATAGCTAGTCTCCTAATTAAATATGGAGTTTTTATGGTTATGGTTCCTTAATTCTGTCCCCAAATTGCTAGGCCAAACAAACAACAACAGCAAAACCCCACAAAACACAAAACCTAACCACAAACAAAACATATTTGTCCTAGTTACATTTGCAGAGAGGCGAATTCACACTGTGGCAAGGTCAGTTCTCAGGGAATACAAACAAGATCAAGAACAAAATTTAAGATTTTAGATTTTATTCCACTTTGGGAACATCCTGTTGTGTGGCATACATCACAACCACCTAAAAGCATTTGTAAAAAAAACCCCCAGAACCTCATTTTCTGCCTAAAATTACCCAGATAATAGATGTAGAACTCTGTTGGCTTTTCATTTTATATTTGATAATTATTTCTCATACTGTTTTGACTTGGATTTAGATAAACATCTGCATTTCAGCTTATTTGCCTTTCCAATAAAACCTAAAAGAGAAAAAAGTTCCTAAAGAAGGATTTGGGATATTTATAGTAAGAAAGGAAAAAGAAAACTGTTTTGTGATTCTATTTTTGAAGAACACTTTTTTTTTGTTTCTTAAAGCTCTAGTGGTTTAGGAAAGAGCTGAAGGCAAAAACTTTCTCAAGAAACACTTCAGAACATACTCATAAAGTTGAAGCCCAAGCCAAATCCCCCCACCCCACAGAGCAAGGAAAGTGCTCACATAGCATGATGTCCTTTGAATCTCTTAAGGTTATTTTCTAAATGAGACTATGAGAACAAAATGAAATTATATTTTCCTTCCAGCTAGTTAAGCCTCAAATCCCTAGATGAAAAAAATGTTTTCCTTTTGGACAGTGATGTATTTCTAGTCAGTCTATTCCCAAAACAAACACACCAAAAACCCATTTCACACACAAGCTAAAATAAAAGATAGGAACAGAGGTCATTCAAATAGTTAGTATTGCTCTAAATTGCTATTTTGCAGGTAACCCTCACTGAACAGAATAAGTGGGTTTGGGTCTTGTTATCTATTACCTCTGAAGCTATAGTTTATTAGATGGAATTCCATTGAATCCTTTACTTATACAATAGTTGGCCCTCTGTACCTGTGTGTTCAGCTTTCACAGATTCCACCAATCATGGATCAAAAATAGTCAGGAAAAACAAAAAATAGTAATACAAAATAATACAAGTACAAAAATGCAGTAAAATAACTATTTCATTGCATTCATGTGTATTAGGTATTATAAGTAATTTAGAGATGGGAGGATGTAGGTAGGTTATATGCAAATACTTCACCGTTTATATAAGAGACTTGAGCATCCTTGGATTTTGGTATCTGCTGGGAGAAGGAGGGGTGTCCTGAAACCAATTCTCTGCAGATACTGATGACTGTGCTTATATTTTCACTTAGTATCAGTATCACTATCTGCAATAGTTGTTTATTATTTATTTATTTATTAAGATGAAGTCTCGCTCTGTCAACCAGTCTGGAGTGCAGTGGCGTGATCTCAGCTCACTGCAACCTCCACCTCCCGGGTTCAAGGGATTCTCCTGCCTCAGCCTCCTGAGTAGCTGGGATTACAGGCATGCACCACCATGCCCGGTTAATTTTTGTATTTTTAGTAGAGATGGGTTCTACCATGTTAACGTGAACTCCTGGCCTCAAGCAACCCACCCACCTCGGCCTTCCAAAGTGCTGGGATTACAGGCATGAGTCGATGCACCCCGCCAGTGATACTGACTTTAAGTGACTAAATTATAGTAGATGGTGTTTGTTGACTACCCAGCATGTTTCTCACCTTTTTCTTTCTTCAAAATGGAATCTCAGTTTTGCTCAAGTATTTTCCTTCTGCAAACACACACACACACACAAACACACACACACACAATTTAAGAAAAGTTGGTCCCAAGAATGGGCCTTTAGTCTAAAAAGCTAAATAGCATCTAGAATTTCCAGCACTTAATATTGTATTGAGTGGTCATATGACCTGAGTTGGCACAATGAGCTGAAGGACATTACCCTTAATCCTTAATTGTGAGAAAGATTTTTTTTTCTCTTTTCTACTAGACAAAAATAAGGAAGGGTGTAGCTCCAATTGCCACCGGCAACCATCTTCGACTCTGAGGCAAATCACCAGGTGAATGACTTCGATGCTGAGGATAGCAAGAGGGAGACAGAAAGATCCTGAGATTTTGGTTATATCACTGATCTAACAGATCAGTTGGAGCCTGCTTTCCTGTAGACTGTCTCTTATGTAAAATAATAATTTTACTTCTTTTTAAGCCAGTTTGAAATGGGATTTTCTCTTACTCATAGTCCAAAGTATCCCAATACACCAGCTGAAAACACTTAGAGAATCAGAGTGAGAAGCAATCAGATCTTTAGGATGCTGAGCATGAATGACTGTAACTTGCTTTTCTGACTGCCTTTCCCATTAATAGGGTTACTTATTGCCTTCCCCTTTACTCCCACTAGCTTAATCACTCCTGAAAATTATTTAACTCTCTACTTCTCATTCTAAAGCTGGGAATGTGCAGTGTGGGAGAGGATGCCCTTAACCAGTTTAGATTACTTGTGTTAATAAGACACGTTACTGATTGGAAGGCTTTAAGCAAGAGAATGGTGCAGAGGCTCAAGCACAATGCTGGGAATCACTGATCTCATTTTTCTGAGTCCATAATTGAAGTTACAATTTCCCACAGTGGTGAGATGCAGTAGAACATTTGCCAGAAGCTACCATGGTACCTACTCTGGTCTAGGAAATTCACTTATGTAAAAAAAAAAAAAAAAAAAAAAAAAAAACTAATTTCTATTCTATTGATTAATAAGTTTAAAATTCTCTATATACCTTTGGCTTCAGAATGATGGCTATCACATTAAATAGGGGAAATATAAGGGAAATCATCCAAACCTCTCCCACTTCATCTCACAACCTTATAAAACATTTGGCATGCTCAGATAGAGCTGAGTTGAACTGCATGTTTCACTGCCAAGCTATATTCATGAAGATCCTATTCCATGCATTGACGGCCACTTAAGGAATGAAACTGGACTACATAATCAGTTGAATTTAATTCAATCTTTTTGGTACAGCCATGTTCAAGGACAACAAGGTACATAGAATCTGGTATTAGACTTCCTGTAGAAACTCAAGAAACATTTCCAACGTTGGAATCTAAAGGAAAGGTAATTTTGCTCATGAAACACACACATAAGAATTTTCCATATATATTTTTTTGTAGATTCAGTTTCATGTACTACTATGGGTTGATAATAAACTAAAAGATAAGCAAAGTTGATCATAAGAGCCTACACCAATAAGAAATAATAAACAGCCACAGTTTCCACCATAAACAAATTAACAAAAACTGTAAACAATTCAATGCATTGGAGTAGAGTGACCAAAAAAATGTCAACTTTCCTATAAGACACTCAATTATTCTGTTAGGAGATCCATCAGTTATAGAATCTGTAACCCTATTTCAGACATTTGGCCAAAGGCACCTGTTGGTAGAAGAGCTGAGGCAAGACTGGCTTGTCTGTCATAATATAAAAGAGTCTTGGAGGATATCCGGGGTCCAGGGTCTAAAGCCCCTCGTGGCCTTTGGAACACCAAGCTCTGTGCCAAAGGGTGGAAAGCTGCCCTGCTGCACCACAAATCTAAGCCCAGGGCATGAAATCCCTTGTGGCTTGGAAGGAATCCAGGGCTCAGGGCATAAAACCCCTCGTAGACTCTGGAATGTGCACAGATTTGTTGGTTGCTCTCCCAGGCTCGTAAACATGCTCTCCATTATCTCAAGTATCAGAGCATATTCTATATGCATCAAATAAAACGCTAAACCATCACAGCTATGCTTGATGCACTGCTACCTTTCTACCCCACCAACAAATAGTGTGGACTCCCAGAGCTTGGGGCCTTCGCAGCCTCCAATCTAGCTTTGGCCCCCTGGACCCACTTTATGCACTCTTAGCTTGTCTTTTCTCATTCCTTTGACCCTGCTGGACTTTGACCCCGATGGCCTGGTGTTGGGCTTGATCACCCCAACAGGCACCAAGGTCATCTTGAGAATATTTCCCTTCTGTTGGGTGTACCCCTTTGAACAGTCTAGAAGGCTGGCCCCAATCTTCTTGCTTCTTAAGTGTATTGCTTCAATGTACCCAAATGAAATCAAATTATTAGAAAAGAACACTAACTTCCAACATGAAAAATGTAGAGAAGTATATAAATGTAGTACAGAGTTTCATAATGAGTTCTCTCCTTTTGTTCTCTTAACAAACATCTAATGTGTTCTTGCCATTTGTCAAAAACAAGGCTAGGCCTTGTTGGTCAAAGGAAGACTCAGTGGTTTTGTTCTCCAGATGCTTACAGTCTGATAGGTGAGGCCTAGACAGTCATGCAGAGACTTTTGAAAAGATGTTTTTACAGTTACACTTAGACTAAGTAAAGGCTCTGACACACTCACACCATGAGGAATGTAAGCTAAGAGCGAGACAGGTAGGTGGGGGTCAGAGAATGCTTCTTGGAGAAGCAGATTCTTGGTCTTTGCCCTGAAGATCCAATAAGATTTGGCCAGGTAAACATAAGTGGGAGCACTGGTCAGCTGGATATTAGCACGGAGTGTGAGTGTCAACACACTCAACTCCAAAGTTAGCAATGGTAGAGCCCAATAGATTTCATGACTAAAAGACCTGAATTCTGAAAGAGTTAACTTTGTAAAATAGCAGCTTTTAATGGTCATGTTTAATCTCGACCACAGACTGCACCTCATCTGACATCGAAGCATGGCATTATCTGTGGTGCTCGACACAATGCTTTGCCCAAAAGTATTCATTAAATGGCTGAGTTGAATTGAAATCCCATCACCTCAATCCTAAATTTTAACTAGTCTTCTTGTGTAGACTGATTTCTTGATGAACTGTATTTCCACTGACCAGTGTATGTATGGCTTTGTGCTTTGTGGCAAATTCACTGGGGAAATTGTAGGGATTAGTGAAGGAACCACCATGAAAATATTCTGAGGCATACCATCAAAAATATAAAACCATGTTAAATTTTTGGTAGTGAAGGGAGGTATGGTGTTTCTTTCTAAGCTGAGTAGGAGGTTCAAAGTCAAACCTGAAGATGAATAGAAACCTTACAAAACCTTACAAATCATGAAACTCACAGCTAATTTCTGTATTAATGTAAGATATAAGTATGGGAGAATAGAAAACATAATCAATTCTGAATATCCTATTCATTATATACAAAGCTAGTATTATTGGTATGTATGAGTATACATAGATAGAGTATGAGGAAATAATCTATTTTCCCTAAATTGCTAGTCAATGTATATTTGTCTTATTACCTGCTTTCTCTCTAGAACTGAGCACAGGGGCCCTCAATAAACATTGTAGAATGAATAAAGTAATTAATGATGAATCTGAACCTTTCAAACACCCTTGCGAGGTTTTCCTTGGGACCAAGAGTAAGTGATTATAAGACTGACTCAAATTAAAGCGGACAGGCCTAAAGCTAAAAGGCCTCTATGAGGCTGAAATCTGTTGCTTTGGGCTATAATTAATTGATCTCACTTGTTAAAGAATATACTTATACACTCACTGAAGGATGAAAAAGAAAATGAGTTTTCTTTCTAATTGTATTTTTAAGCCCTGAGAAATGTGTACATGTTACATATAATATATATGTATATACAAAATCCATATACCTTTGACTTTTTTTGTATTTGAGATTCATACATTTGAATCTATCTTTCCTGTCTTCTATCTATCTATATATTTTCCATCGATTCTATCTATCTATCTATCTATCTATCTATCTATCTATCTATCTATCTATCTATCATCTACCTGTCATCTACCTGTCATCTATCTATTCTGTCTATGATCTCAGTACATGTATATAGAGCACAAAAGGCCAAGAATGCAATAGTTAAAACAATGTGGGTTCTCAACAGTGCCACGATTTAATTTTAGCTCCAAAAAGAACTAACTGTGTGACCTTGGGCAAGTTGCATAACTGTTCTGTTCCCTAGTGTTATCTTTAAAATTGAGAAGATTGACAGTATTTACTTGAAAGTCTTGTTGTGAACATTAAATTCATGTAAGATATTTAAAATGATGCCTGAAATATTGTAAGTGCTAAGTGTTAGGTTTTATTATTCCACTCCATTTTCCCAATCATCTTTCTTATTTTTAATCCTTAAGTAACAAAATTCAAAATACTTTAACAAGAACATATAGGATTATTTGAATGAGGGGCAAAAAAAAAAAAAAGGTCATTCACTTAGAAAATAAGCAATTGTTTTATTTATTATAGAAAATACATGGTAACACACATGGATACTAAAACTGTAAGAGAAAATAATTCTTGGCAAGGACATTGTTTAGTTTAGGTATGAATTCTAAAAAATAAAATATGTTAAAAGTGTAAACTCAGGGGGTACATTCTGTTTCCAAACACAAACTAAGAATTAAAAAATCAAAATGACAGAATTCTGCTAATCTGCTTAGGAAGGCATAAATTATTAATCAGGCTCCAGGCAACAATGTTGAATACCAACTTTAATAAAATGCCTGCCTGGAGGAAGGTGAGGGCTGGTGGCCCCGTTGTTGAAAGCTCGGTTGCCCTATCAACCTGCTTGGTCTTCCTGGCTCTCAGGACACCACTGATAGGGCTTCCTTCAAAATAGGCTCATTTGAAAGTGGTCAGAATTATAAAAAATTAAGTTGTTAGCATGAGATAGAAAAGTTGTATTTTCACTGGCATGAATAAGCTTGAACAGGAAATCAGTTGTAAAAATACTTAAGAGGTGCTTTTGTAACTTACATGAGAAGAATTTCACCTAGTAAGCATTTATTGAGCCTTCCCTATGTGCTTACAGTTACAAGGGATGCCCTCATCTTAAAACTCTCATCTTGAGATGGAAAAGTGATATTTTAAAACCATTTTCTCATTTCTCCCCCAACCTGGATTTATTTATTCCATAAAGCATCTTATGTTTGTATCAGGTGGGCTTTTGCTGTGCAGGGAATTAAATAATGGATTTTCCAAAAGTCTTGGCTGAATATCATTCTTAGGAACACTTGTCAATCAGGGAAAACCTAAATTGGAAAGTACTTGACAAACTCAGCATCTCCTTAGTAGTCAGAGTCTTGTAGCTGCTTTTTTGGATTGTGGAGTTTAACATGCAGTGCAAATTTCACTTCTTGCTTTAAAGTCTTTTATAAGATTATAGACATTAGTGCATATTTTAAAATCCAAAATGGGACAGGTTTGGCTCTCGTCTTCTGTGGTTGGTTTCTCTAACCAGCCGTGATAAAAAGATTATCGTACAAAGAAAAAAGAGAAAAAAGCCATTTAAAAATCCATTTTGGTTTAGTGAGAAATTGGGAAGCAAACATATGCTCAATTAATGTTCAGAACCTCAAAGGTGCAAAGCAAACTTTTTATTCTATAGTGCCCAATTAATCCAGCTTAGGGTTTCAATAATTTCTCCTTTCTCTGCCTACCTCATAGAAATCTTTTATTATATCAAATTAAACTCAGTTGCTTGAGAGCACTTTACTCTTATGTTGCTTCCAACTTCATATTTTAAATAAAGAACCCGTCCTCCTTCGCGTTACATTTGGGGAGAAAGTGTTTATTTGGATAATCACTAAGCACCTTGCTCTGTCCACTCATGTACTAAGATTATCTCTTCAATTTAATTTCATTGCTTTTTGGAACACAAAGTACATGCCCATTTAAATTCAAGAAGAAAAAGTTTTCTAAGAAAAACAAACCACAGTGCTCTTTGGAAAGATATTTTGGAGTGTGGTGACAGAATTAAAAGTGAACTTGAGGAAGAAGAAAAAGTATAAGACAAAATATCTAAATATAGCGCTTGCATTAGACATTCCTGCCCTGTTATCTTAAATGCAATTTTCTTCCAGGTAATCGCATTTGCTATGAATGCAAAAGTTATTGCTGAGCAGGCACTTTTTGTATCTGGAGGTTTGGGACCACCTCCTCCCGGGTACACTAACTTGTAAGTGACTCCACTTCATTCTGTTGTCTTAATTAAGACCTGCCTGAAACGTCTCTCTCTCTTTATAAAAAGGCAGGTGAATCAGAGAGTGAAAATGTGGCACTGATATTTATCATAAGGCCACACTAATGGAATTAATCCTTTATGAAACACTGACAATATCTCTACTAGATACTTTTAAACAAATAGCTTAATATGAGAATAATTGCTGGGAGAAAAGTCACTGAATTTGGTTCAAATGAAGAGTCAGCAGTAATATAACAGTCATGGCAGATTTCATCAGTTTGCATTGGTAATTAGACTGACCACACGCCATTTTGATTGGTGTTAAATTAGCACCTGTTGCTAAGGGGACCTTAGGATATTTTGTTGAATATGAAACTGAGCAGTTGCAAATATATATACATTTTGCGCATATATATGTGTGTGTATATATACATATAGTTACATATATGTTATATATACATATATACACATATATGTATATATGTATAAATATGTGTGTGTGTATATATACATACAGTTGCATATATATAGGTGTGTGTGTGTATATATATATTTTTTTTTGAGGCAAAGTTTTGCTCTTATCACCCAGGCTGGAGTACAATGGTGTGATCTGGGCTCACTGCAACCCGCCTCCTGGGTTCAAGCAATTCTCCTGTCTCAGCCTCCTGAGTAGCTGGGATTATAGGTGCCCACCACCACATCTGGCTAATTTTTTTGTATTTTTAGTACAAACGGGGTTTCACCATGTTGGTCAGGCTGGTCCCAAACCCCTAACCTCAGTTGATCCACCCGCCTCAGCCTCCCAAAGTGCTGAGATTAGAGGCGTGAGTCACCATGCCCAGCCTAAAAATATTTTCAAATGGATGATAGTAGATTAATGAAACTCTTTCTTGTTTAATTCTGCAAAAGGAGATTTAAGCTTTGTAGTCAAAAATATGATAAGCTCATTTTAATGACTGAAATCTATACTATACACTAGAAGGCAATTGCTTTTTGAATGCATACCTCAAAATACAGACCAACATGTTAGTAAATTTTTGTCTACAAGTATACAAAGTTCACTTTTAGAAAAAAAAGACACCCATTTTATAATTTATATAGTTAAGGTGGGCTGTGTTGTTCCAGCTTATGGAGTTAGATATAAATTTAAAACTTTTCATTTCCCACTGAATTATCCACTATGTAATCAAGTAGGAAAATTCATTATTAATGACACATTCTGGCCATGAGCTTGGCAAAGCATATTTTTTTTGAGGATCTGTTAATATGGTCAAAGATCATATTAGTATTCCAAACGTTAGTATTAATCTCTATAAGTTTTAATTAAGAGACTCAAGGATACCTTTTGATTAAATGGATTTTGTTTAGTTTGTCTTTTTGGTGTTTTAAATATAATTATAATTCCCCTTTACTTTTTGTTCATCCAGATAAGAAGGAAGAGAACCAGGTCAATCATTTTTCAACATGATGTCAGTCATTGTATAAACCAGTGGTCCCCAGATTTTTGGATTTCATGGAACATTAACGTTTTACTTTTTAAAAGGGAGAGGATTGACATTGAGTTACTTGCCAAATTTAAATTTTGCCATGGAAAAAGCCATCATAATCTTTCCCCATATTTCCATGAAAGAATTGACATTTTAACTTCAAAGCAGTGGGAAGGTCACTGTCTGAGTTCTTTAAATCAAACAAATTGAGATTTATGAGAAACACAATAGGTTGTCATCATTTTTCATATCTAACCACTAATAATTTTTTGTTTCAAAGATGGATACAACTTGGTCTCCTGGGGAATCACTGATTTAGATAAGGCTTACTCAAAACTGCCATCAAGCCATTACAAATAAAACAAAACCCCAAACCTTATCATATGTCTCCCTAGCAATGGTCAATATTTTGAGGGAAATTGTTAATTCTTCTTTGCAATAGGAAATTTACAAAATGTAGGAACACATGAAATTCCTAAAGAAGCCTACATCCTTATCTTCACCACAAGTTTCCACATTTGTCCCTTCACAGAATACTTATAAATAATAATATTCTGGATTTAAATTTCCTTTTTACTTTTTAATGCCAGAATTAAATGGTGATGATAAAAAGCAAGAATATTCAACAACTAGAACTCAGGCCACAGCAGAGAAAGATAGAGATAACAGAACAAAATAAATCAAATATATCCATGGATAAGTCATTCATCTCTCTGGTCATCAATTATCTCACAGTTAAATGAAGAGTATTAGATAAAGTCATCTTTAAGCACCTTCCTATGTCTCACATTCTCTGATTATATTTCTAATGATCAAACTTTCCTTGAAGGCTAGATTAACTACATGACTTTTTGAATGGTGGCAATAGAAAGAATAGAATATAATGAAAATGGCTCATCATGTCAACCATATAAAATGTGACTGTATTAAGAGGGTTTCTTCCTCCCTTCTTCCCTCTCTCTCTCTCCCTCCTTCCCTTCCTTTCTCCTTTCCTCCCTCCCTCTTTCTTTCCTTGTTTTTGTGGGGATTGTCTTCCGGTGGCATGGTAGTGGTGTATATGTATGTGTGTGTGTGTGTGTGTGAAATTTTACTTGATAAATCATTCAGAACAAATACCAAATTGTGATAGTAATGAAGTAATGAAATAATTGTGGTCACAAAATAAAATACTTTTACTTATCAGATAAGGAAGGACACAAACACTATCTTACTTAGCTCTACCCAGAGTCCCAAATGCTACATCCATGGTAATGTCAACGAGCTGAGAATGGACTGATGCCCTTAGTGGGTGCTGTGAGGTTGAGGTGTCTCTCCCATCTCAATGCAATGAACAGGTGTCATTTTAGCTACCTTCCTGAAATACTCCCTCCCTCATAAAGATCCCTCTGAAGGCAGGAGAAGATGTTTATTCTCTTATAAAAGGTACCATCATTATGTTCAGAAAAATGGCCCACACAATGCTTTCTACTATAATTATAAATTCTGACACACGCTTGCAGATTATTTTTCAAAAATGAATAACTTAGAAAACATCTTCCTCAGCCTTCACATCTGCCAAGCTCTGGTCAAAATAATAAAATCATTCCCACGCCCTCTGCTGCTCTGCAGTTCTCAGAGAGAGTCAAACTTTTACTTCCAAGACACCACAATTGTTTGTTAACAGCACATTCATTAAGTGCTTGGCTTAAACGGAGATTCCCTGGAAATTCAAACCAAAAAAGGGCTAAGTAAAGAGGATATAAGTGTAGCAGGGTCATTCTGATTTACTGTGTAAGTATTGCTATGCGAAATGCGTGTAAAATACTTAGAACAGGGTGTGACTTAGAAAAGCTCAGTAAAGGTTAGTTTATTATTTATTATCATTATTATTTGGATGTATAAAAATTCCGAGCCAAAATAGTGGTTTTTTAAATCTTCGCTGGATATATGTATATATGTATACACACACATATATTATCAACTGTTTTCCTTTTATCCACTACATATATCTATATGTGTGTGTATAGATATATATGCTCTGAGCATATATATACACATATGTGTGTGTATATATACCATGTAAAGTGTATATATACACATATATATACCAGATATATACCATATATACACATACATAATTATCAACTCTTTTCCTTCTATCCACTATATATATGTGTGTGTGTGTAGATACATATGCTCTGAGCATATATATACACACATCATGTAAAGAGATGGGGGCTTGCTGTCTTTAGCTCTGCCTTTCATCATGCTACATCACACACAGGATCCAAATGGGTGACAAGTAGAATACTTGGTCTATATTATTATTATTATTATTATTATTATTATTATTATTTTATTTATTTATTTTTTTGACACGGAGTCTTGCTCTGTCACCCAGCCTGGAGTGCAGTGGCGCGATCCTGGCTCACTGCAAGCTCCGCCTCCGGGGTTCATGCCATTCTCCTGCCTCAGCCTCCTGAGTAGCTGGGACTATAGGCACCCGCCACCTTGCCGGCTAGTTTTTCGTATTTTTTAGTAGAGACGGGGTTTCACCGTGTTAGCCAGGATGATTTCGATCTCCTGACCTCGTGATCCGCCCATCTAGGCCTCCCAAAGTGCTGGGATTACAGGCTTGAGCCACCATGCCCGGCCGGTCTATATTATTACTGTATACTTTGGATTGTAGGCATCAGAGGAATACACAGTTTTTCTATTTAGCATGCAGGACAATGAAGGAAAAGAGCTGATATTCTTCAATGCACCAATAAAATCTTTTCCTTGATTCTGATGTGATTTCAGACCACTTTAAAAAAGATATTCCTCTGGTTAATTTACCATCCACCCAGGGTTATCTCCCTTAGATGGTGATTTTTTAAAGGTAATTTTCAAGTTTGCACTTTATGGTAGAGAAGAGTAGTGTGTATAAATATGTTAATGATGCAATTATGTTTATAAAGTGGCATTTAACAGTAGCACTATTTATAAAGAGGAAAATGCACCCTATGTAAAAATGGCAATTTTGATTCTATTTCTATTCTTATGTTTCCCTCTGCTGTAAAAATTTACCTCCTCATCTCTTTCCATTTTACTCACTTGGACACTTCTCGAAGTTAATTTTTTCTTGCTCTTCCTATAACTTATTAGGTCTCTTGGATATCTTTTGGCCAGACCTACCAATTTCGGAAATTAGAGAAAGAGAAAAACACAGTGTTCTTTCAAGTGCTGAAATATGAAGATAAATCATACCCTGTGGTATGCTAGCTTTATGTGCCTCATCTTCTTCATAAGTCATTTCTCTCACAAGATAGTACCACATATACTAAGAAAAGCTTGCAACCCGTGCTGCCCATTTACATGACAAATCAAATTTAATATTAACACTCTGGCATTAATGAAACTCTACCTCTTATAAATCACAGCAAGGTGATCTGATTGCTGGAAGAAACCAGCTCCCAACGGTATTAGTGTAAATATATTAACCAGATGAAATAAGATGAAATAATCTCGAATAGTCTCTGCATATGTGTCTACTCTACATTTATGAATGTGTGCTCACAGCATTCAGCCTTCAATAAGTTTTCTTTGTTGGAAGAGTTGAAAATTTCTTGGATAGTTCAATTTTGAACAACTAGACTGTTGGCTATAGATGGCTCCCTCTGACCCAACTATTTTGTAGTCATTTTAAGTGCACCACTTTTTTGAAGGTTTATTTATATTCTCCCCTCTTGCCTTATCTTCCTACTCTGTGGGTGATAGCATCACAAACACTATATACATTTAGTTCAATAGTTAATTAGAGAGAACCTGAAGTTCCTCATAAGATTGCTTTGAAAAAGAGAGGCTTCTGTATGAAGAGAAACTCAAAAAAAGTAGACCAGTTAATCTTTGTAAGAGGCAAACTTGAACAAAAATATTACTATTATTTAGTTTCAGGAAAGTGCTTCAAGCACTCATCTGTCTTCAAAATAAAATAAAAATCCCAATGGAGAAAACAACATGAAAAAAAAAAAAAAAGAAGAAGAAGAAAAGAAAATCAGCCTAAAGGCTGCATTTCTGTATTTATTTTCTAATATTCTTGGAACACTGTCACAACTGTGTGCCATGTTTGTGTGTGTGTGTATGCCTTCTTCTTTCTGCAATTCTCCTATTACCATAATGTTCTTGAGTCTTTGAATTTAGAATCATTATTCAGAAAAACATTTAAACCAGAGAAGGTTTGGTTATCTACGTTTTCACTTTTTTGTGAAGTAAATAAAGCGTGCTCAGTAGACACTGCTAGGTTGAAACACTATTAGGAATACAATTCAGACTGAGTCACCGCTTGTTATTTTTATAAGCGAGACCCTAATTCTGATGGACACCAAAGAATAAGCAGCCGTGACTAAGCAAGAAGCACAAGGCAACTGGATTTTGCCGGATGTTATCTCATTTGGAACACATTTCAAACTTTAGAACAGATTTTTAAGTTGGAAGTTGAAACCTGCAGGCTGTCAGCAGAAGAGGCTGATTCACCCTACAGAAGTTACCTTACTCCAAGTTCCAGGCAGAGTATTTTAAGGAGTAGGTTACCTAAAATGTGTTGTGATACATCAAGGAAAGAAATGAAACAGAAAAAACCTGGAGAAAGGGTGACACAGGTATCTAAACATCTTTTGGATATTTAACATATTTATTTGAATAGGGAATTCTTTGAATTAGATGGCTTTAGTTCAGTATAACTTGTGAATGTTCACGGATTTCTGAAACAATCATCGTACTTTTTTTCCTGCAAATATTTCTTTTGTTGTTGGGTGGGGGGGGGGCACTCTTCATGTAGAACTTTTGGAGTTCTAAATATAATGTTATAATTACTGGGTAAATTAGAAGTAAGGAAGTAGAGTCTTGGAAAGGTCAGAAATAAGAAAATCTTATATTGATGATGGTAAATTCTTTATTAATTGGCCATTGCTTTATTTGGAACCATCCAGCAGTTACCAAAAGTCTAGATATTCAGAAAACCATAAAAACATTTGTAAGTCCCCTAAATTAGAGAAAGTACAGAAATAATAGCAATAATGATTTGACCTGTCACAAATATTAAGATAGTGCTTAGAGAATACTAACTTGTTTACAGAGAAAAAGTTGTTATACTCTCATCTTAGATAACAAAATCCATTCTGAACTGAACTCCAGGGAGAAATGCATGGAGTGACCCACTAGAGGTCCCTTTCAACTAAAAAAAGTTTGAATAGTTCAAAGGGTTCAGCCTTAGTGTATTGGCATTCATGACTGCAAAGCAACTACGGGGCCAGAAGAGGGGACCACACATTTCAATTTGTTAGGAAGATTGTAGTTTCACTCAGAATATTTGTCACATTTCATTCCTTTTAAAGAAATCCCTATGTGGGACATTCACTCAATTAGTCCCAATTTTCAGAACTTGTTGCAATGTATTGCTATAATAATACAGTATCATGTAATACCCTGTGACTGTAGCTGTGCTTTCTAGAAAATGTTTAGCTATTTTCAAGTGTCTCAAGCAGTATTTTGCAAGATACATTTTTTTCTTAAAAAGGAAGAGTGCCTCAGTAAGTTTTTCCTTGCAAAGCTGATGGAAGTGGTGGGTGGAAGAGGTAGGGTACACGTTTTTCGATAGTAGGCAAGTTGGTAGAAAATGATTATGTTTCCATATATTATCTTTGCAGAGTTAGCAGTACAAAATGTAAGTGCAATAAATTGGTGTAAAAGCCAGATAGTAAAGGGACTAAAAGTCCCTATGGAGATACTAACCTGTCACTTTCTTGTAATGGTAGCAAAAGATAATTGTAGACACAAATACAGTAAAACTGAATTGGTGCCATTTTCCTTCAAAAATGGGCTGCTGCCTCTTAGTTTTTCTGAAGAAATTGGTTACTTCCTCTGCTTCAAAAGTATGGCATGAACCATTACATTAGGTGGGAAAATATCTGCTTTTTATTTTCCTTCAGTACCTTTTTAATTAGAACACGCCAAAGAGCAAAAGGGGATGAGATACAATCCTATATGATTGCATTTTCCAGTCAATTGTTGGATTTCTTTTAAGTGTCTGAGCTCTGCATTGACAATCTGGCCTCTGGCATAAACTTTGCCCTCCTGGTTATGACATAATGAAGACATCTGCTCAAGTATACCCCTTTCTTCACACAACTGGTTTTACGGTTCTCTAAAATAGCAAGCATAGAGCCATGCAAGTACTATTACACAAGGCATGATGCTCAAGTCTCGAGTGAAACTGGAAGAGTTTTTTTTTCCTCTGTCTCTCTCAAAGTAAAATCTTAAGGGTTTTCCTTTTCAGATAAAGCTTTCAGTAAGAAAATAAAGAAAATAAGCAACTCTTGGCAAAATTCATATAAACATATTTGTTAGTCCTTCTTGGAAGAGGTGTACAGTAACTAGGCATATCCCCGGGTTCCTTTTCCAACACAGGGAGGAGTTTGCAACCCCCTGGATAATTAACCATTCAGAAAGCCCATATTTTGGTCTGCACCCCTCCAGAGCAGCCATATATGTACACGACAGCCACTCCTGCAACATTCTTGCAGGGAAAACCTCTTTCTTCCTTCCCACTGTGTGCTTTACGAAGTGAAGGTGAAGATTCGCAGAGACACGGTCTGATACAACTGTATAGTGTGACTATCATAATTTAATTTTTTTTTTTTTTAATGAGAGTGGGAGAGAGAAAAGTATGGCTATTCCAGATGATTAAACTTCTTGGTTCTTGAATGTTCTGAGTCATAGTTAACTCAGGTGGCCAGCCCCTTGCACTAACAGAGACCTGCATTTAACTCCCCATAAAATATGGATTTTATTGCAGCAGTGACAACACTTCTTAGCACCACGCTGACCTCTCCAGCATCTGCCATCTCGAGATCTACGGTAACTCACGGCAGAATATCTAACTACAGAAGTAATCTCAGCTGTGCAACTGCTGCAGTCCACATTGCAGCGTCCCTTTTTATTAAATTCTGGGATTAACGCATTGGGGGCTCCAATTTTCCTGCATCTGGCACCTAAAACCAAGCGCACTCCAACTACTCTCCAATCAGTCCGGGGAAGGCTTTATCCCCCAGATTTGAGCCTGGCCAGCCGTGGAGGAGCACGAGCGAGCTGCGCCTTCCACATGACTTTTCCCTGGACAGTGTGCTCCATTTTCGGAGTCCAGTGTTGGACTTTCCTCGCAACCTAAGCATTTCTGTCCTAGATGAGCCGGCAGGCGTTGCCCGGAACATGCAAGCTAACAGTTTTCTTTAGCTCCTTCTCCCAGCCAAATCGTCTCTTTAGTTTAAGTTTTCCCTACTGGGAGCATTCCAGAGTTTTCAGACTACCTGATTTTCTGCTTTACCCCCAAAGCTAAGAAATGTAACTCAGCCCAAGCAGTCACCGCACAGACCCTTATGATGCGGGCAGGTGGAGATAAATCAAGCCCCAAATGGCTCAGCGGGTCCTGCACGCACCAGCGCCCTTTGGTAATTGACCAGTCAACTTTGCAAATGCCGGAGCTCCCCTGGCAGCCTCTGCCGGCGTAGAGAAAGGCAGCGGGTCCTTCTCCGGCGGCCCGCTTCCGCGTGCCCCCACCCAGCGCCACGGCGGATCGGTCTTACCGGGAGGCGGAGGAGCGGCGCCCAGGCTCCCCGGGAAGAGGCGTCAGTCCTGAGCAGCGGCAGCAGCGCCGCCCGCGCAGCCGGACCCGTGCGCCCGCCCCGACCCGGGCTCGCAGGCTGAGAGCATTCCTCCCAACTCCGGCGCGCGGCACCCACCGGGCGGAGAGGGCTCTCTCTCTGATTGGCTTTCATCAACGCTACAGAATTAAAAAAATGGGAGATGTACGCACAGCCAACGGAGCCCGAACCCACCTCTGCTCGCCTTCCTGCGCCCGCGGAGACCCAGCGACCCGCCCAGGCTGTTCCTGCCTCCGCCGCCGCCGCGGTCGCCGGCTCTGCCGTTCTTGCTCTCGCGCTGAAACTGCAGCTCTCGGGATGCGAAGGTTACGGGCTCGGCAGAGCTGGCTCTTGTGGGCACACACTGATTTGCAAGTGAATGAAGTGGGAGGGAGCAAAGAGAGGAGGACTTTGTTAAAGAGGCCCAGTGCCTGCCCCCGCCCGCCCCCTCCCCTTGACAGAATGACTCCCAGTGTTTGAAGTCCTGAGCAATTCGCTCCCTGTAACACTCCTTCAGCCCCAGGCTTTCCCTTCCTTTTCTTTCTTTCTTTCTTTCTTTTTTTTACCCCCTTGGGCGGGGGTTTAAGATATACTCAGAACTTGTATGACTCCGTCTGTTTCCTCTTTTACACTATCAAAATGCACCTTGTGCTATTATCAGCAACGGTCTGATGTTCTTTTTTTCACCGACCAAGCAATTACAATTCCCAGGGACACAGTACCTCGTCACGCTATCAGTTGGCCAGTTTCGTGTGATAGCACGTATAACATGCACACACATAAAACAAGCCGGTCTCCTGAGATGACAATACCGATGGCTTTTCTTTACAACATGAACAGGCGTTCTCCTGATGCAAGCAGACATGGATAGATTCATACATGTCTTTCCTTCTCGCCTTCCAGGAAGACACGCTTTCACGTAGCCCCATGATCTCTGTTACTCTTTTGGAGTGACCCCAGGATGTCGTACTTCCCTGGGCTTGCAGAAACACTCAAAACCCAAACCCTTCAGGCTTGCCAATGACTTATGGCTGATGCCATCGTTCTAAATGAATTGATACAAGCATACAAAAGACTTGCAGAGGAGGAGTGTACAATGATATTCAAGGTCTGCTTAACGTTAGAAGATCCTTCTGGAAAGTTGCCTAAGTAGGGTAACCTCCAAATTAAACTCTTTGGTACACATAGCTGTTTGAATGGCTAGATTGATAGTCACAAAGAGGTAATATCTAATATTAAGGTACTAAGCCACAAAAATATGAAACACGTCAAAGTACCATTAAATGAGAGTAATGATTTTCTACATAGGAGACATAGGCATGATGGAGTCAGCCACTGTTTGATTAGGAAAATTAAATCTAATTACCACAGTGATTGCACCCAGGGTCACTAGCCTCCCAAACCAGCTGTTCGCCTGTGCTGCAAGTTCTCAGGGAGATTTTCATTGCACAGAGCTCTAAGAAATGCCAGGCTGCTTGGCCTCTGAGTGGTTAAACTGGCTGGAGGTTGGTCCTGTTCCCAACTGAGCTCTTACTAGAAAACCTTTTGTTTCTCCAATAGAAGTTCAGGCATTTAAATAAAGCCCAAATCAAAGTATTCCTCTAGGCAGCCAGTGCTTCAAAGAAGTGTGCATGGAATAGTTTTAGCACAGATGTTCTGCACATGGATGATGGAAAGACTTGAGTTTCTTTCTGGAAAAGACCTTCCCCGAATGAAGAATTACTACCAATTTGTGAAAAGAGGCTGAACATTTTCTTTTCTTAGAGCTCTTTAAACACATATGAAGAAAGAATGGGGAAGAAAGCTGTTTTGGATTCATAGTCCATTCTTCAGATTATGCATTTCTTATACATTTAGTTGGAAATATTAGCTCTGTGTGTCTGTGTAGTCCTTTACTGCTTACAAAGTACTTTTGTAGACTATTTTATTTAATTCATCCTTCAACAAGTGGTGTAATATTTTCCCTATTAAGACAGAGAAAACAGGTTGATAAAGAGACAGCAGAGGTTACACAACATGTCCAAGGCAGTGAAACTGGAACACACAAGAAGCAGAAATATTATTGGTAAAAGGGTGTGCAGGTGTGTATGCAGACATAGAGACCCACAGATTATATGTACAGGTATAATTTATTAGCATATGTGGTAGTAGAATAATACATGAATACATAATATGTACATATGTCAATAAAATAAGTCATATTTTAAGACCACCTTTAGCAGAAAAAAATGTGCAAATTGACTGATTTTTATGGTGGACGAGGGTTATAGTGAAGTTGATTTTCTAACTGTTGAAGCAGTTAATATCTCACAAAGGAAACCTCTAATTGTTTGCAATATACTATTCTTCAAACCCCATTAAGCTACATGTCAAAGGTGTTTAGAACAACCACTTTATGAGCGGACAATCCGTTTGCTTCTGAACAGTTCAGATGGCAGCATTAAATTATATAAAAGACAGCACTTGTACTAAAGGATTTTATGTAATTTTTGAGGCTTTCTAGTAACATTTGTCACAATAATTATTAATCTGCAAATACAGGATTGATGTAAATATCCAGAATTATTTTATTCTAATTTCAGAGACTAGAAACTGAGAGTTACTGAGGTTAAATGATTACTTGGAGTTGTGTAAGTACTGTTTCTGGTTTGTTCTCTATCATCACACCAAAACATGTTGGCAAGTAACAGTAGCCCATCAGAGATAGTTAAACAAATGAAGAGGTATGTGTCATCTTTGTATAGGGTTTCTCCTGAAAGCTAAGAGTGGAAATTCTGCAGTCTCTGGAAAGGCCCAAGGGCAGGTGCGAAGAAGCTGCCAGCATTGTACCCCTAGCTCTATCTCCTCCTCAGGGAGCTTCTGCTTTCCTTTCCTCTTCATTCACATCCTGCCTCCTTCATCCTTCAGTCCACAGGGCAGAATGGCACCCCAACAGTTCCAGAGCTTACCTGTCGAAAGGAGGGTTTCTCTTTCGGCCCCCTTTCCAATTTCTTAGAAAATGGCCTTGAGGCCTGGCACAGTGGCTCAAGCCTGTAATCCCAGCACTTTGGGAGGCCGAGGCAGGAGGATCATTTGAGGTCAGCAGTTTGAGACCAGCCTGGCTAACATGGTGAAATCCTGTCTCTACTAAAAATACAAAAAAAATTTAGCCAGATGTGGTGGTGCACACCTGTAATCCCAGCTACTTGGGAGGTTGAGGCAGGAGAATTGGGAGAATTGCTTGAACCCAGGAGGCAGAGGTTGCAGTGAGCCAAGATTGTGCCACTGCACTCCAGCCTGGGCCACAGAAAAAAAAAAAAGAAAGAAAGAAAAAGAAAGAAAAGAAAAGAAAATGGCCCTGATTGGCCGGTACTGTCTTGGACCCATCAGCTGGGGCTAGCACCCCCAGGATCAAAGAGAGGGGGAGCATTTAAGGAGTATCCTTATATACTGGAAAGACAGTCCAGAAAGTGTCCTGTTCCCCAACTCTCTTGTTTTGTTCAGTAGTTTGGTACAGCTGAAACATCTCATCAGTTTTTAGGCTACTTCATTACTTTATATGCTTCAGTCAAAATTCCTGGTACTTCTCTCCTTTTACAGCTTGCAAAGTTTCAATTTCTATTTTTTTAAAAAAACTTCTTTATAAACCATTATTAGGGATATTAATTTTGATGAAGGATTTTCCAACTTCCACTATATCTCTCTTCAGATGATTAAGAGGCTGTCTTATCTTTATAATGGGGATGCATATAAATAAATAATTACAAGTTTTCTGACTTTCTTTTAGATAATACAAATCTGTATGCAATGATTATCTGATAACAATGTTTTCATGATCGTTAACAATTATTCTTGATTAGGAGAAAAAATTCACTTTTTAAACCATGAACCTAATTAAGAATCTTGGCATCAGCTGTTCTGATCAACCAATACAAATCATTGATCTAAAACTTAATCCTAAATGTGTTGCTGCTAGGAAAAACTCACATACTACAATGCTATGGCTCAATCATCATGGTGTGCACAAGCACAGATTTCAGTGAGGAATGAATGACCATCCCCTACCTCTGCTGCACACACACACACACACACACGCGCGCACACACATGCCATACACATACTGTGTTTAATGGGGAGAAAAGCTTTAACCACTATGGATCTTATTGAATTGAAACAAAGGAGACAAGAAATCTCAATGGAATTCCCTTTTTGTAAGAGCCGTAGACATCTCAATACAAACTGAAATTCACACAAAGTTCATGTGCTTATCCAGGTTTTCTAATCCTGGGACAGCTTCCAATACTGTTATTTAAAGTGGGTTGGATCCCAGGATGCATTAAGACATTTCCCTTTTGATCATTATAGTTGACTCATCACTATAGGTAGATTGCAATAAGCCAGAAGATTTCCAAATGAGATAAATGCACAGCAGCAAAATGTTATTGACCTACACAGGGTATTTTAGTACTCTGGGCATTTGATAGTAGGTGGTGTGGACTTCAATTTTGCTGAATTCTTTTTACATTTTATTCCCTGTTTGTAGTAAAATATAAATTTGCATGATCAGATATGTACAACTCAAGTTTGGTAGACTGAGAATCAAGATTGTATTATGGCAATGAAGAGGCATGTCCTTGTTTAGAAGAAACAGTTCCTTAAGAGGAAATGTGTTGTCTCAGTACATTCTTCTAAATAAATGTATAGACCAGAATAAACAGAACATCTTCTACTTTCCTCTAGAGGAAAAAATAATTCTCTCCCACCAACCCCTTTCCAATTATAGAAGCACTTGATGGGAAGAGTGACAGGTTGGAGTGGGAAAGACAATATAATAGCATGTGTTAAAAAACATTTTGGGATTTTATAGATTTTGAGAACATCAAAATTTTACAGGATATCATGGCTGTCAAAAAGAAGACAAAGATTAAGATGAGAAGATGGAAAGACCATCCTCTGTCTAGGCTTTAGTATTCTCTTCAGAATAGACAGACCTCACCTACAGCCTTCTGTTCCGCTTTGAGTACTACATTTAAATATACTTTTTTTTTTTTTTTTTTTTTGCTTATGTCTCTACTGCATTTCACAGAATACCTATAGCACTTTGGCTTGATGTCATTGTTTACATGTTCTAGAGTGCATATTCATTGAATTATTGATGGCAGAGTCATTGTTTTGGTCATCTTTTTATCTGGGGTGGTAGAAAAAGTGCTTAGTGCTTGCATGTATGAATAAGAAGAGATTCAGATAAACTAGAATGGGTTCTGTAGACAGAAGCTGGAGATGGTTATAGTCTTAAGATTTGCATATGAGCTAAAGGTGGTAAGACTGGAAAAGGAGAGGTTTAAGTTGGTCAAGGATACTCTGCAAATACTTTAGGAACTGTCCTATGAGAGAAAATTAGACTGGGTTTTAGAGTGCCATAGACTTTAATTAGGATCAGCTGGTGAAGTCACTGGATGATAATTGCATTTAGTTGATTGTAAGACACTCATATTTTCATATTTTAACTACTATGAAATTTTGATGTCTCTTACGATTGACATGGTAAGAAAAACATCATGTCATCATATACTTGTCAGTGTCTCTTCTTTCTCAGCAACACATTAAAGAATGGTGCTACTTCTTACCAATGGTATTGTAGCCCTGATGACATGCAGATGGTTGATTTCAGCTCAACATACGAAAGGATTTTCAAGCCATTTATGTTCAAGATAAAAGGGCCTGGCAGCTTTAGGACAGACATGAGCCCCATCCCTGAAGACATTCAGTCACAATCTAGACAAGCGCTTGTTGTAAATGAGCTCAAGCATCACATTTGGAACTGAATGATCTTTTACATTTTTGTCAAACTTGAGGTTCCTGAACTTGGATCCAACCTCTTATTTTTTGCAGATGAGAAAACAAGAATCACACCAGTTGAGAGATTTCTCCGAAGTCAGATGTCTCATTAGAGCTAGAGAGGCCAGACTAGCATGCCTCCCATGATCCAGTCTGCAGCTACTTTTACTCACTGCTTATCTTTGCTTTCTCTTCAGGCTTAAAGTATAGAAAATGGGTTCCTCAATATTTTGATAAGAACAGTAACTAATATTTACTGCATACTGACAATGTGCCAAGTACTTGTTCACCATGTATATTATTCACATTTAATCTTTTGACAGCCTATGCACTAGATACTGTTATCATTCTTGTGTGTAGATAAGGAAACTGAGGAATGGGAGGTAAAGTAATTTGCTTAAGATCACGCAGTTAGTATGCATCTGAGCTGAGGTTTGAACATACACTTTGAGGTGAATTCCTGTGGTCATAATCATCATGTAGGTGCCTCCAGATTGACAGAACTTTCTGTGGAATCTATGTGAAGCGATGTAAAAATTGAAACCTGGGAAATTTCTAATTTTAAGATAAACATATTTTGGGTGTTACATGACTGTCTTCTTTATTATTTGCTTCAAAATATCTGGATAATGACTTCAGTTCCTTAATTATGTTCAATCAAAACCTGTACCTTTGTTAATTTTTTGTGCTAACAGAAGGCTTACTAATAACACAAATAATTTTTCTTTTTTACAAAAAAGGAAAATTCAGTTTTATCCTCTGCCATGTGTGTACCCTGCCTGCTTCCAATTTTTCCCTATTTGGGGATACCTTAAAGTTGAGAAAAACTGAATTTAACTTATTTATTGACCTTTATGTCTTATTCATTGTGAGCCCTTGGCCATCTGAAAAGATGCATTGACTCTTGCTGGTCTTTTCTGTGGAGAGCTATCTTTGTACACTTCTCAGCCCTCAGGGGAAGTCTTTATTCCTCAAAAAAGGAATCCTTCACCAAGGATTCAGGCAGAATTCTTGGTCACAGCTGAGGTCTTATCTTTGCCCCTGGGAAACTGTACTTATTAGCTGTTTGAGAAGGAAAAAGAAAACTGGAAATAAAGCTTCTCAGTGTCAATTGACAAGAAAATTGTAAAATCTTAGGTAAGTCCATTTTGGGGTATCTTTCCAGACGTCATAATATTCATAATATCCAAAAGCCTTTTTCAGATGCTGGTGGCTTGCTGAAAAATTGTGTAGTTTTGGCCAAGTTCTCATCTCTTGGCCTTAGTTTCTTCTGTAAAACGAAGGCGTTGAATGGCTTTTTACTTCTGCAGTTCTGAAAGCCTTGTCTTTACCTGTTGTTATTTTGTATGTGGCCACTAGGGGGACAAAGGAAAGCTCTTTTGTTGAAACTTGCTGCCCATTACGGATTCGGAATAATAGTCTTGAAGAACAACCAACAGGGAAAGCCGATTTTTCTTAATGAGGCATTGAATATTTTAAAATGCCTTTTTATTAATTGGTATTACAGTGTGATGTGAACTGGTACTTCTTTGTAAAACTTAAGAATTTGAGGAAAGCGATTATTACTGTTTCTATGACTAGTAAAGTCTTTACAAGCGTAATCACATATCTCCATGAATATTACCATGTAGATTTCACTAAGCCCATTAAAAATCAGGGATATAAGTCTTCTTTGAAAAATATCACAAACCGTGATGTCTTAAGAATGCAGATAAAGACATTTAAAGGATGTTTTGAAATTTTTTAGTGGTTATCAAAATTGCTAATAAGTAGTTAACCTTTTAAAAAATGAAAGCAATACAAATGAAACATTTCTAATTGCAAAGTGGAAAAGGAACTCAATACTTTGTAAACCAAAAAAGTCCATAATACATTTTATTAGCTAACCTTTATTGAACACTTACAGTGTGCCAGGAGATGTATTAGAAGTTTTTGTTTATATTCTTTTGTTTATTTTGACAGCTCTGTGAAGTAATCATTCTTATGCCTGTGAATAAATGGAGATTTACAGAGCTTAATGGCCATGCCTTCCTACACTGCTACTGCCAGCGGGTAGCAGGGTGGAGCTTTGAACTCTGGCACCCCACATCAGCGTGGCACATTGCTGCCTCATGTAATAGCCTGTGTTATACAGCACTTTCCAGATTATAAAATGCTTCATGTCCACTACTCCTCTGCATGTTCACTCCAGTTCTCTTCAGTAGAGGGTGCATTTACATTGGCCATCATTTTTTCGGGTAGGGCAGGCAAACTCAGACAGGTTAAGAGTCCTGAACAAGAATCTACTGTTTGAAGTTAGACAGAATGGATTTAGAAACAAGAGGTTTTAAAAATTGATATATAATATTTGTACATATTTATGTGGAACATATATTTTGTTACGTGCAAAATGTGTAATGAGCAAGTCATATTTGGGGTATCTGTCACCTCCAGTATCTGTCATTTCCATGTGTTGGGAGCATTTCAAGTCCTCTCTTCTAGCTGTGTTGAAATATATAACATGTTGTGGTTAACCATAATCATGCTTCTGTGCTATTGAATATTATAACTTATTCCTTCTAACTGTATTTTTGTAACCAGTAACTAACCTCTCAACCTCTTTTCATCTCCCCTCTTGTCCACACCCTTCGCATCCTCTGGTAGCTATCATTCTCCTCTTTACCTCAATGAGATAAACTTTTTTTAGCTACCACATGTGAGTGAAAACAGGTAATATTTGTCTTTCTGTGCATGGCTTGTTTCACTTAACATAATGACCTCCAGTTCCATACGTGTTGCTGCAAATGACTTGATTTCATTTTTTGTGGTCAAATAGTATTCCATAGTGAGTATATACCACATTGTCTTTATCTAATCATCCATTGATGGACACTTAAATTGATTCCACGTCTTTGCTATTGTGAATAGTGCTTCAATAAATATGCAAGCGCAGGTATCCCCTTAGCATATTGGTTTTTTTTCCTTCGGATAAATACCCAATAGTAGAATTGTTGGATCATATGGTGGTTCTATTTTTAGTTTTTTCAGAAATCTCCATACTGTTTTCCATAGTGGCTGTACTGACTTACATTCCCAGCTGTGTATCAGAGTTCTCTTTTCTCTACAGTCTTACTGTCTGTTATTTTTTTCTTTTAAATAATAGCTATTTCAACTGGGCTAAGATGATTTCTCACTATGGTTTTAATTTGCATTTCCCTGATGATTAGTGATGTTGAGCATTTTTTTCATATACCTGTTGGCCATTTATATGTCTTCTTTAGAGAAGTGTCTGTTTGCATCCTTTGCCCATTTTTAATTATTATTATAATTTTTTGCTGTTGAGTTATTTTTATTCCTTATATATTCTAGATATTAGTCCTTTGCTGGATGACTAGTTTGCAGATATTTTCTCCCATTCAACAGGTTGTCTCTTCACTCTGTTGATTATTTACTTTGCTATGTAGGGGCATTTTAGTTAAATACAGTCCCATTTGTCTATTTTTGTTTTTGTTGCCTGCGCTGTTGAGGTCTGAGCCATAAATTCTTTGCCTTGATCAGTGTTCCAAAGTGTTTTCTTCTAGTCGTTTTATAGTAGACACAAGAGTACTTTATCTTCAACTATTAGAAACAGAATCTGGGGATGAGATGAAAACTTCTAAATCCTGAGCTCTTTGTTTTGAAAAGCTTATTCTTACAGTTTGTCTCTAACTTAAAAACAAGACCCTAAAATTCTCAGAAAACTTAGAACTTCATGTTTTTGAACAACAATAGTCACTCCATTTATTGAGTGCCTATTGTGGGCCAGGAACTACACAAGCAGTGCTTTATAAGTTACCTTTTTCATCCCCATGAAAACTTTCTAAAGTCATTTATCTCACTTTATTTATAATCTCACTTTATTGATGAGGAACATGTATCTCAGAGAGATTAAATAATGTGTCTAAGTCACCGAGCCAGCCAGTGGTCAGAGCTGAACCCAAATCTTGCATGTGATTTTAACTCAATATATTTAATGAGGTTCAGGTATCATATTTGTTTCAAATGGTTGTGGTGACACTTTCTGTGCTTAGATATGAATATGACCCAAGTTGCAGCTGATAAGGCAGGAAAAAATCCCTTGGCTTTGTGTGGACGGGAGAGATTATGTGCAATAGAAGAGGAGGGTAAGGTTTCTGCTTGTCTGCTGTTTATTTTGCAAAATACAATCATTTTTTCATGAAAAATAAGTGCAGAGCTACCCTATTGTACAGCAAATTGGGGCCGTTGCCTTGGAGAGACTGGCTCCGAGCAGTGAATCGTGGTGCTTGGAGCCCAACACTGTCTACTGATATGATGATATCCAACTAGTTAATTAGTATTTCTACCACCTCTAGCAATGGGTGGTAGACTCTTCTTGTCCCTACCTGATCCTCACAGCTCAGCCTTTCATCTCTTAAGATTCATTTTGCTTTTTGTTCATTTGAATATGATATTTGCTTAAAGTGGAAGAAGAAGGAAGCACAAAGCTGGCCTCTCCTCAGTTTCCTTCAGACCTTCAAGATGCCACGAGACAAGGGGGAAAACCTGATAATTTTATATGACAGTTCAAAATTAAATGAATAATTCTCCTTCTAAGAGTTTTATTTTAAATCGCTGATGGTACATGTAAGATTAGTTTAATACATGGCACAATGTTATATGCCTCTGCATTGTGTTTTTTGTTTGTTTGTTTGTAAAACATCTCTGACAGTTTGTCGCGAGGCTTTTGGATAAATGCATGCAAGTTATACGGTGTGCCTAAAGATGGTGGTTTCATTTATTAGTTTTTTTTTTGTGCATTTATCTACAAATGCATGTAGGCCCCATGTAAGTTTTCTCAAAAAACATCATTTTTGTACTGAAAACAAGTAGATTCTCACAGTGTGACTTGTTCCATGTATATGTGAGGTTAGACTCCAACTCTATCACGTGCCTCCCCCTGTTCCTTCACTCAGGTTTTCACATAAACTTCTACATGAGGCAAAATGTTTGGTGACACTTGAATTATCTGCATAAGTATTGCAAGATTACACTTAACTGTGACATCCTAGTTTGATTTCTTCATTCCTTATTACCTCTTCTTCCCCCTTTCCACCCGCTGCTTGGAGCATCTAGGCTACCCAAAAAGAAAATGATTATGTGATTACGATACCAGAGAAAAGCAGTTACAGTGTGTCTTGCTAAATCATTTTTGGGCACGTATCTTACTCTGCAAGCATTCATATGGCCCATGATTACAAACATAACAGAGTGCTTGAAGATTGATTAAACATTAAAAATACAGCATCCTTTTGCATTTCTAAATGAAAATCATTAGAACAGGCTAGTAAAAATGGCAAGAGAGTACACAGCCTATTGGATGAAACATTTAAATTTAGATATTTCTGGTGCAAGTTTTTATGGTGGAGACCATGTGAGAAATATTACTTAGTTCACAACTCCTTTGAATTCCTCTGCATGTTGCTGCCTCTGTGGCTTTTTTTTTTTTTTTTTAAACTAAAAAGTTACAGTGACTTCAGTGAGATTTTGTGATAAGCTGAACTCCTCACAGCTTGATCCTCTTCTGACTTTGTAGT
This sequence comes from Macaca nemestrina, assembly GCF_043159975.1. NCBI lineage: Eukaryota > Metazoa > Chordata > Mammalia > Primates > Cercopithecidae > Macaca > Macaca nemestrina. The sequence continues at coordinate 149,681,256 of NC_092130.1, forward strand.
GAAAACCACTGTTGTTGAGTGGAATACAGGTCGCTAGTTTCTCTGCTGGACCTGGCATTGGACCCAAATGCCTCGTGTTTATTTGTTGCCGCCCGGTGACTCCATTTGACTGGCCCGGCTGATGCATGACTCTGAATATAGACTGGGGTATGAAAATATTTTGGGGTTCAATATCTAGGAACAGAGTTTAATGACATGGATCTTCCCGTAGAGCCGATTTCCGGGTTTGCGGTTTGCCCTCTTGGATTTGAGACTAATTCCAAGATGCTGATGGTTTTAGAGGCTGGCCTCTTGGGAGGTGGCAGCTTGCCACAATGCCATCAGTTTAGACTAATGATTGCACAGGATTCTCATGAAGCAGATGGCTACTAACCACAATATTAATATTATTTTGCTTGGTAAATTTAAGGAAAAAATAATTTCCACGGTTGCAAAGGAAACCTTGTTTGGATTTTATGAAGAATGATCTGCAACAGAAATAACATGCTGTCAGGACCTGTTTTATATGCTTTCATTATCAGTGACAAATTGTTATATTAATTCTATAGCAAATTTGTGCTTGGGATTTTAGCATTTCTTTGAGCCATTTCCCTCCTCTGCATAGCTAGCTGTAGAATAAAATGCTATGAATTTTACCTTGGAGGGATCGACAGCTGGATTTAAATGTTACTTCAATAATTTGCTTAGAGATACTATTGTTTATAAATTTGAGGACTGGATATTCTTTGACAGGCTTCGGAATGAAGTGGATGTTTGAGTAATTGCTTAGAGAATCCAGGTAGGAGAGACACTTCTGCCTGGATTCCCTTAATAACGTAGCCAAAACAAGAGACATTTATTTCTGTTTGAATTAGCCAGGTAATTACTTCTGTGCTCTGCCTTGTTTTGCTGATGACATTCTGGTTTATGCAGGTTGGGAGAGATGACAGTGACAGTCAGGTTCACGTTGATGGAATCCTGTGATCTGTGTAATTCAGCCTGGGGTGCCAGTCACTATTTTGTTTTGATCAGCGTTCTGTACCATCTATGATGCTATTTTCAGGAGAACTCAAAACAAAGGTAATTCAGGAATGCCTAATGTTAGGACATGAGGGAATTTGGCATGACTTTGCCTCAAGCACAGGAATTTTGAAATTTGGAACATGAGGTTGAAATGGAATGCTTGGCAGCTGTGTGCATTCATTTTCTGTTCCTTCTCAGATCGTCTTGAAACCCAGCTCAGGCAATCGTGATTCGTTTTGTGTAGCTGTTTTGAATAGACCAGATGTTTGGAAATGATTTTTCACCTGTTTGGTTTTTTGACTTTCTTATTCTTGTGAAGCTCTTAAAATGTAGTGTAAAAAATGGAGGAAAAAACCCCTGTATTTTGGATTTATTCAACTAACAAGAGAGATGTAAAAATCACAAAATGCTAGGAAATGGCTAACAAGTAAGGGAAGAAAATCACGTTTTTCATAGAAAGGGCTAGAAGGAAGACTCAGTAAGGGATGATAGTCCCAGTCTTCTTAGAAGGTTCGTTTTGAACTTTTGACAACTTAATTCCAAACCCGAAATGAGAAAAACTAAGATAGTATCCAAGTGACTGTTTCTTAACAATCCATCTTTAATTATATTCAACACCTAGTGTTTTTTTTGTTTTTTTGTTTTTTTTTGAGGCGGAGTCTCACTCTGTCGCCCAGGCTGGAGTGCAGTAGCGTGATCTCGGCTCACTTCAAGCTCCGCCTCTCGGGTTCATGCCACTCTCCTGCCTCAGCCTCCCAAGTAGCTGGGACTACAGGCGCCCACCACCATGCCAGGCTAATTTTTTGTATTTTTTTTAGTAGAGACGGGGTTTCACCATGTTAACCAGGATGGTCTCGATCTCCTGACCTCGTGATCCACCCACCTCGGCCTCCCAAAGTATTGGGAATACAGTCATGAGCCACTGCGCCCGGTCTCAACATTTAGTTTGTGACCACTTAGCAGTTTTGTAGCAATAAATTAGAAGGACAGGAGTTGACATAGTGTTAGAAGGAAGCTTAATAACAGTAGAAGTGACAGCTGACCTTGAGTGGAAAGATCACCACCACCACCACAAAAAAAGCAGACATTGAGGGTACTGCTGCAGAAAAACTATGATGAAGCCTCACAAAGATGACTCTGAAACTCAAGAAAAGTTAGTTTATAGTCACTTTCCCTTAGAAAGCTACTAATAATTGTTTAAGAAGTTGGAGAATGAGTTGATGATGTTTAGCATCTGAATAGGTGTGCTTCGATAATTTGGTAATTCATTTATGTGGAATAGTTGGTTCCCAGTGATGCAGATGGTCAGGTATCTTTGCAGGTGAGTTGGGTCACGTCAAATCAAACACTGTGTTCTTCCCTGGGTAATAATGATTCAAGGAATACTGGTGTGGGTCAAATATCTGAAGTCATTCATATGGAGATTTATTTCTGTGGGCCTTGAAGACATTTTCATTTTACAAACCTGTTAAAATTAAAATGTCAATAGGTCAAATAATTGTACGTTGGTAATCTGTTGGTATTAAATTATTAGATTATCATGGCAGCGAGATGCTGTGAGAATTTGATGCAGAATGAACACTCATTCATTTCTTTAGCTATAATGATCTCCATGCTCTGGATACTGAGGAAGATTTAAAAGACAAATTCATCCAGCTTGTTTCAATTCTATAAATAGTTGCCCAACTTTCATTTTCACCTTCCCAGGGAATAGAAATTGAAGCTTGATGCACTGGGCACTCCCATCCATGGTGTTAGCTATAGCTGATGTGTTGGTTGGTCACTCTTTTTGACTCTATGACAAGCTTGCTGAGTTACTGATACTGCAATTGCAAAATAAACCATGCAATTAAACTGCATTTAGTTTTCTACAAAGAGAACTCAGGGATGATTGGCCATATTATGTAAGTCAGCCAAGGAAATAATAAATATGTTCAATTCAAGCTAATACATACGTACATGGACAGCCATAATTTTGAGTGTTAATAACAAGAGAGAATAAAAGATGGAGACTACATCAGTGGTGAAGGAGATGCTATGGTTGTAGCCAGTGTGGACATCACATGAAATATTGGTCAAGTGGCCCAGCTCCTTTGGAAAGAGCACCAATGATAAACTCTACCGATATCAGTTCCAAGTAGAAAAGCATTTTGTAGTAGGATTGCCTGGCTTTAGGGTGATCATCCAGCCTAGTTTGTCTGGTTATACTGATTTAATTATTAATCGTGCCTTATTTTACTGCCAAGAGTGTTTTGGCTTGGATGACGAGTAATTATATGGTCACTCTACTTAACTTTGAATGAAACAGAAGAGAATATATAAGCCCATTTGGAGATGATCATTCACGGGTCACCTCTCTCAGAGCCTCTTATTTCCTTACAAGTGAAATAATAAAAACACACCTGACAGTCGTAAGTCTAGTTTCCTACCTAGTAAAGAAATGACATCAAACCCTACAGTAACTTCAACCTTTTCTCTCTACTCCCTTTATAGTTTATGGAGCCACCTATGCTCATGGTGGAATTGATAATAACATGGCAAAAACTAACATTTCAGCTGAGAAATGTGGAGATAAATAATGCTACACTTCTGAGTTTATATCTAATAGCATATCATCCAGGAACAGGAAGGGAAAAGGTGAGTCCAGAGATTCTGTCCAGAGAAATATTAATGTCCCCACACTCTCAGCCTGCTGTGTCTGGCCTGAGTGCAGCACTTCCCCCAGCAGCCCAGCCCACCCCACATCACCAGCTAGGGAGGCTATGGGAATGGATTGATCATCCTTCCGTGGTCATTGATGCTGACTGTGGTGTACGGTAAATTTTTTACACTCTTTATGAATGAGTCTGGAAAGCAGTTTCAGAATTTTTCAAAGTGACTTTTGGGAGTGATATTTATCATACCAGGGACATATTTTTACAAACATGAAGAACATGAAGGCCTGTCTCAACAGTTACACAGAGTGTCTTTTATGGTGTTTCTGGTGTTGAAGATCCCTAGTTGCTAACTTTTATTTTCACTCCCTTATGTAACATTGGTATTGTCTCACCACTAGGCTTTGGAATATATTCATGTATCATCAATATATCTTATCACTGGCAAAGATAATTAAGGAATTGTGCTTATCTAATTGCACCAAACCTTCTTTTATTTTTGCATCTGTCTGATATATTTCTGTATCTATACCCTCTTTTTTTGTCCCTACTTTGAAAATGCTCCTGAGAAAGCATTTGAAGATTACACAGGGGATTCAGGATGTAGTATGAAGCCACTGGTAGAAGTATGGCAGGTATTCAGTGGGCACATGACACATGGGGTGATGTGGAAAGAAAGGATTAAGGATATGTATTAGTCTGTTCACACACTGTGAAAAAGAAATATCTGAGACTGGGTAATTTATAATGAAAAGACGTTTAATTGGCTCACGGGTCCACAGGCTGTACAGGAAGCATGATGCTGGCATCCGCTCAGCTTCTGGGGAGGCCTCAGGAAACTTTCCATCATGCTGGAAGGCAAAGGGGGAGCAGACACGTCTTACATGGCTGGAGCAGGGACAAGACAGAGAAGCGGGAGATGCTACCCACTTTTTGTTTTTTTGAGGTGGAGTTTTTCTCTTGTTGCCCAGGCTGTAGTACAGTGGCATGATCTCAGCTTACTGTAACCTCTGCCTCCTGGGTTCAAGCAATTCTCATTCCTCAGCCTCCCCAGTAGCTGGGATTGCAGGTGCCTGCTACTACGTCTAGCTAATTTTTGTATTTTTAGTAGAGGTGGGGTTTCACCATGTTGACCAGGCTCGTCTTAAACTCCTGACCTCAGGTGATCTACCTGCCTCAGTCTCCCAAAGTGCTGGGATTATAGGTATGAGCTACTGCACCCAGTCAGTATTATATACTTTTAAATGACCAGGTCTCATGAGAACTCACTCACTATCATGAGGACAATACCAAGAGGGATGGTGCTAAAGCATTCATGAGAAATCCATCCCCATGATTCAGTCACCTCCTGCCAGGTCCCACCTCCAACCCTGAGGATTACAACTGGACATGAGATTTGGTGGGGACACAGATGCAGACCATATCAGGATGAGAAAGTGGAATGAAGGGATGCAATGCTTAGGTTCCACAGTGCTGTGTAGCAGGCATGTAGAGAACAGTGGGGTGGCTGTTAGACCAGGGATTTCAGTAAGCAGGAGTGGAGGCTCTCAGCAAAAGTGATGTGGTGGCAGGGACCTCTGAAGCCTGATAAACTGTAGGACAGTTGAGACTCCAGACTTAGGCGCCTCAGAGCCTGGATCTATATCCCAGTGTCTCCCTTTAATAGCTGTGTGTTTCAGAAAGTTTCCTAATGTCTCTCTGCCTCAGTTTCTTCCTCTTAAACTGGAGATAATTGCAGTACCCATCCAATAGGGTTGGTGTGAGGCTTGTATGAATCAATCTATGTAAAGAGCTTAGAATATTTCTAGGCACATTATCAGCACTGAGTAAATGTTAGGTCTATAAAAACACCCTGACTGTTGGTTTTTGGCATGATCCTCTCCCTACAGCTGTGTGTAGTGTAACACAACATTGCTGAGCCAGGAAGGACTTAGCTCACAGGACCAGCAGCAACACAGCCATGGGATCCCAGCAGGATTTCTCTGTAGCACAGCATGGATTCTCAAATGACTGGCTTGAATTCCCAATTCCCCTTCAGGCCAAAGAAGACAAAAAATGCTGAATGAATACCATATAAAATGGAACAACTATGACTATTGGGGAATATGAATTGGCCTTAAAGCAATATTCTCCCCTTGATGATAAGTGCTAGAAACACTGAAAGCACCTCATCTCTTTTAGCCCATTTCCACACTGTGACTGGGTCCTTAGTGATGGTGTTTGTCACTGTATTACTTCCTTCATAGTTGAAGATAAATCATGCCCTTACAGTTACACTGAGGTGACCAAAAACCCCATTTGGTTATCTTGGATTTAAAACATCTTGAACACTGATTATTAAGTATACCAGACTCTCCTAGGTTCTAATATCAATACTCAATAAACTAGCTTTTATTGAGTATATCTAGGACTGTGCTGGGGATAATGGACCTACAAGACATGGTTGCAGCCTCCCGGGAACTTATGATCTAATTGAGGAATAAAATACTAGTGTGGTTTTGAGTACTGAACTGCTGGATGCTATTACCATTATAGTCTATGGAAACAAAACCGAAAACGGTGTCTCCCAATTCACTCTTCGTATATATTCTGGTGGTGCAGCCTTTCCTTTTTCACTTGTCTTGATTTACTGTCTTAGTAACCCAATAGCTAACGCAGTGCTTCGGTTTGCCTGTGGCACGTTACTAATAAACGTTTGTTAAATTAATTCCTGCCCAGCTGATTATTGACTGAACATAGAAAAGCTCTTGTTTTCTATGTGGTTTTATGACTTATCCTGCTCTTGCATGTCATTTTTGTACTGAAATTTTTACCTAAACTCTATTGTTGTCACTTTGATTTCATGGTAATTTTTAAAAGCCTCTTTGTTTAAAAAAAACTGAGATCATCTATGTAAGCTGCCTAATACAGGGTCTAGGGCATATGAAGTGATCAATGAAAGTAAATTCAGCCATTTAATACATTTTTGCTTTTCTGCCAGGCACTTCCACATCATTCTTTTCTTGAATATGTGTCATATTCAAGTCAATTTATATTTTATGCTTTATTCGTAAATTATGGAAGATGAAAACTCAAGTGGGAAAGCACCAAGAAGAGGGTCATCTCTCTCTCGGGACAGGAACATGACCTCGAGTTATATATTCTGTGGAGAAAAAGCAAGAGTAAAAACAATAAACGTCCTGAATATACTTCCCATTAAGCAAGTAAAATTATTCTCTTCTTCTCACAGCTTTGTGTTTGAGGCTCTGTATTTTATTTATAGCATAAATTCTTTGCTCTTTTCAGTAGGTGCTGCTTCTTGTACTGAGCAATGGTTACTAGAGTCTATTTTTCACGCGCCATGTAATGTGTTCCTGATACGCAACTGAAGCTTTCTTTCAGTTCACTTGCTCATGCTTTTCATAGCTGCAACATGGAGCAATATTTTAAATCCTTGCAAACCTCAGGTTTATACCTGGTGATGTTTATTCGTATAGTCCTTACAAAATATTCCTCCTGCAAAAAGTAACTTTCAGTTCTTTCTTTGAGCTTAATTTTATAAAAAGACAGCATGGGTAAGTTGGATTTTGTGATTCTTTCTAATTTCAAATTTGGGTTTTCTTGTCACTGACAGGTTTCTTTCCCCACCTTGGAAGATGAATTGCATTTTATCAGTTATCTCAGAGGAGTCCTTTGAAATGAAGTAAGGAAATAAACATGGCTCTACATTTTTAAATAGATGATTTGTTACCAGACTATGATCATAATGGAGAAGATGTCAACTCCCTTGAGGTTTCTGATGCCAAGGCATGACTGCACATGGAATGTCATTAGAGTTCTCCTGGCTGGTGGGGGCTGGGGACCGTCTTCCTTCTCCATCATGGATGTTACCATTTTGATTCTGTGTGTTAAAGAGGAGACTTCAAAAACAGGGTATCTTGGTGCATTTACATGGCTTCTTGGCATGGTATGTTGACATCTGATACACAGACCCTTTGTCCATTTCCATTATAGCATCCACTAGGGAGACCAGAAAACTACTGGTTGTGATTTCATTTAGTACTTGTTCCAAGTTAAACAATCTCTTTTGATTTGCCCATAACATTAATTCAGTTTAAAAATATATAATTAATCTGAGAAAGTGATGAAGATATATAATCCATACTTACTCTCAACTTGAGAATTTGCTGTTCATTCGAGATTTAACTCTGACTGCAAAAAACAAAAACAAACAAACAACAACAACAACAAAACTTGTTCTTTTCTTTAACCTAAAAGACTGGTTTATCTTCATTTGTGTTGGTTGGCAATAAACAAACAAACAAACAAACAAAAACAAAAACCAAAACCCAGTGTTCAGGATGATGAAACACTGGTTTTTCCTCAGGAATGGCTCAGAAAATTTGTTCTGTTCAGACCTCATATTTTTATTTATAAGGCATAGCCAGTATCCAAACTATGCACTCTGTCAGCCCCACACAGCATCTGAAACTCTTTAGGCTTCTATTATTTCATACAACCACCATCTTTTATTGTCCACTCTAGGTGGACAATTAACCAATTCACTAAACTTTTATCTAGGTCTGAAGAAGAGAAAAAAGGCCAGTTATAAAAGGTTTTGTAACTTAGACCTTTGGATATTACAAATCTCTGTCTTGTAAGACAGTCATGCTACGCTTTTAAACCTTGGATCTTTTTTTCCCTATGTTCTACAGTATTTATGTGAAGTAAGCAGTGTATGAGCCAAGAGAAATTGAGATAGAAGAGAAATAAGGGGTACCTGTGACTTAAGCTTTATAACTGCACGCAGTAAATAACGATGCATTCAATAAGACATATTAGAATGAAGAGACAGGAGATATAAAAAAAATCTATACATCCCTTCTGTATAATTTTTTCCCCATATCCAAGACATACACTTGTATTTAGAAGACAACTTATAAATCATCTTGGGGATTATTGCATTTAATGCAATGTCTGTATGGGTGACCAGTTGGCATGGCAGTGATCGATGGACTCACACAACTAGGTCCGGTGGTTCAAATGTAGTTCAGTTTGGCAGTGACTAAAAGTCTTTATGATCCAGCAATTGTTCAGCGACCTGGATGAAATGAATTGGTCTCTTTCCTAGTGAATAGCTGTCCATGTCACAAGACTAGAATGTAACTGTTACTAATTGTCTCCCTGGTTGATAGTCTCAGCAACAGGGTTAAAGGGGTCATAAGGAAAGGTGACAAAGTGCTCTGTCTTTTCACACCGTTGCTCATGTATTGAGCTCATTGCACCAGGTCATCCCATTCACTGGACAGAAAGCAGGAAACCATTCATTGTTGCAACCTGAGTTAAACTGAGCCTATCTTAAATGACACATCCTCAATTCTTTTGATGATCTCTGTGACCAAATCTTTATTCATGCTGAATTTAGTCCAGCATCTTCACCCCCAGGGGGACAAAAGCAAAAGCAGTGTTAGAAAAGAAAAAAAAAAACATAGTCCTGAGAATGACAGACGTTTCTCCTCATTTAGAGCAAAGTCTAGATTTAAAAGATTCCTAAAGTTAGCTTCATAGTTTCTTTATAATTATATCCCGCTGTGTTAGAGAGTTGACTTAAAATTTACTCTCATTAATGCTTGTCCTTCAGGACCCATAAAAATATTTTTAAAAACATTTTTGTCTCACATAAAATGATGTTTGAAGAATCTTCCCTGGGTAGGAATAATTAATAATAATAAGATGTTAAGTTTTACTAAATGAATATAAAAATAAAATTCAATCTTGGCTGGGTGTGGTGGCTCAAACCTGTAATCCTAGCACTTTGGGAGGCTGAGGTAGGAGGATCACTTGAGCCCAGGAGTTCAAGTCCAGCCTGGGAAACACAGCAAGATTTCATCTCTACTAAAAATAAAAAATTAACTGAGTGTGGTGGTGCATGCCTGTGGTCCTAGCTACTTAGGAGGCTGAGTCAGGAGGGTAGCTGGAGCCCAGGAAGTTGAGGCTGCAGGGAGTGATGATTGTGCCACTGCACTCCAGCCTGGATGCCAAAGCAAGACCCTGTCTCAAAATAAATAAATATGTAAACCCAAAGATATAATCCTAATCAGTATCTAAAGAGTTGATATTAAATTTCATATGAAAAAATCCAACAGAATTAATAATGATGAGGTATGTACAGTGATATTGAACGATAAAAATTGCTTCAATAAAACAAGATGATATCAAAAGATAGACAGGCAGATCAATGGAACCCAAGTAGACAATGACCAAAACCACATCCCTACATAAGGGAGCATAGTATTTGTTAAGCAGGGTATTTCAAATCCATGAGAGGTTTGGACAATTGGATATTTAAAAGCAGAACACAAAATTAGATTCCTCCCTCACACCATATGAAAAGGACAAGCTACAGATAGATAAAAAATCTAAATGTAAAATCTACAAAGTATAGAATATGTTTATAAGCTTAGAGTGGCATTCTTAAGTAAGACATGGAAATCAGACCCCATAAAGAAAACATCATGGGCAGATTTGAGTTTGTTAAAATTGTAAATTCTCTAAAGGACAGCAGATGAAAAGTTAAAATACACACAGCTAATGTGAAAATATTTTTCCCATATATGATAGGTATGTGTAGCAAATATTCCTAATATTTAAGGAGTTCCTTCACTACATTAAGAAAAAACAATAACCATGTAACATGAAAATGGACAAAGAATGTGAATAGGCACTTCAGAGATGAAGAACTAGACAAGACCTATAAACAGGAAGTTCTCAATCTCTGTATTAATAATAAAAAAGGAAAATCAAAACATAACATCCCTCTTTGGCTTTTAGACTGGGATAACATAAAGAAAATGGAAAACTTTGTGTGCTGTGCTATATGGGGCTGACCTGTGGCATGAATGTGACCTTCTCATTCCCTACAGTATTAAAGTAAATTTGCAAGACCTTTGGAGATTAGTTTGGTAATAGCTATTAACATTTTAGGTGCTCATTTCTTATAACCTAGAAATATCATTTTGAGGAATCCTTCTTATAGCTATGGTTCAAAAGCATATGTTTGTGCTTATTACAAACATGAATGTGCATTAATAAGAAAATGGTGGAATAAATCCTTACAAACGGCTTTATGTAACCATCAAAAAGAATAAGGTAGAGTTATATTAATAACATGAAAAAAATTTGTGCTATATGGATGAGTGAAAAAATGTGCAGTGTGATGACAATTCTTTCATATTTGTGTGTGTGTGTTTGTGTGTAGTTCTATATAACCTTAAGAAAATGTTAAGAAGTATATGACCCCAGTTGGTAAAAGGAGCTAAAAATGAAAAGTAGTTGAAAGGGTGGATAGACTGGAGAAGCCAAGAGAGGGCTTTTACTTCTTTGAATAACTTTGTTAAAAAGGATGGGAATAAAGATAATTGTCCAGAGTTGAAGTTTGGGGCTTTGTAGTGAGATCGGTTTGTGCCTACACAGCCATGTAACTTTGTACTCTTGCCAACTTTCATTTTTCCAATAAGGGTAAAGCAGCAACAATCATTAGGGCTTAGCCTGATCACTAAAGGTGCTCTTTCGAGATGGTCATTGTGAGTGTTCAAAGCACCAACCTGGTTTTAAGGGATGCTCCAAACTGGGATATAGGGAGGAGGAAAGTGTGTCCCTTCAATATCTGTTGGGAAAATATTTGCCTTCTTGTTGCTGATAATTAATTTCAGAACCTTTTGCCTTTGGTTTCTTTTCTTGTTAACATGTAGTACCGACCATGAAATGATCCAATACATATCAACTCTGCAAAGTAATTGTCAATTGGAAAATATACTTTTTACAAACATTAGATCTTTAAATGCCATGCTTTCATATTCTGTGAAGGTTTACAATGTGAGATCATAATTTCTTTTTTCTTGCACTTCTATAGACTCAAACTTCTTCTGTAAATAGTTTTAATAGCTTATCTTGTCTATCTGGCATTTGAATCAAGGAGAGAATTCATCATCCCCTCAAATAAAGAAGTGGACCACAATTTCCAATTACTAAAATGCAAAACTTGTCCTCTCTACTTATGTTTTTATAACACAGCATGGAAATCTGTCTTCTGATTTCTCAGAGTAAGAAATTAGTTTCTAAAGTATAAAACTGCATTTTAAATCACTTTCTTTTTCCCACTCTTATTCCTTCTTTCTCTCATATAACATTTTCTGTGATGGGCTTTTGGAATGGGTTTATTCTATGCTTTTATGCAGCATACATCAAGATAGACATTTATACTTTCATATTTAAATTTTTTTTTACCATGATCAGTATTCCAACTTGTAGTTATGATATTTCCCACATGGGAGATATTTCATCTCCCATGAGATGAAAGGTTGTATGTAAACTTCTGTTTATCAACAGCAGCTTACTGTTGTCATTTCTTCTGAGAAAACACTTTTGTTCTTATATAGAAAAATCATAAGAAAAATCTTAGTTTAAGGGATTAGTGAGGAGAAGAGATTATGACCTTTGCCCCGCACTAAGCTAATAATAAAACCTAGAGAGAAGGAATTATGGAGATCAGTTTCCCCAAAATGCTGCTTTTGAGTTACCAATTTGTTATTCAAAATCCATTAATGTTTGAATTCTTTAGCACCCTTTAGGCTTCATAAAATGAAATAAAACATTTACCCTTGGCCTTCTCTACTATCTGGTACCACCCCATTATACCTGGACAAGGTGAAGAATGCTGAAGAACAGTAACCACCTGCTGGCAGGACAGGCCTTGAAAGAGCTCACCTGTTGTTTAAGCAGAAGTTACCGGGAAAAGCAACTCTCACATAAGTGATCATTTTTTTTTATCTTGCCTCTATTAAAAAAAAAAAGAGAGACACACAGAGAGGAGACAAAAGCAGAAATAAAAACCTAACAAAAATGAAGACAAAACCAAGGCGTGTTTCAAAAAACATAGACACATAAGTGGATATTTGTATAAGGATTTTATATATGGGAGTAAAAAGTTAGGCATTTTAGAATGAACGCTTTGGGGATAAGTTCAGGAGATTTAGTAGTGGTAATTCAGATTCTAGGCAGGAAGGTCCTTGATGTCTGCTTTGGAAGTAGGACAGTTTTTTTGGCTAGAAATCGAAAGGGGGAAAAAGGCACAAAATAGTTGGAATAATATTAAGTGATACCACGGAGTGGACTTGGGATAAAAATGATTTATATGTGGTTTAGTAATGAAATGATGCAGACATTATTTTAAGTGAAAAGCAATGTGATATAATAAAGCTTGTGGCAGCATTTAGATCCAGGCTACGGGGACCTAGGTGAAGAGCAGCTTGGTGACAAATGGAGGCTGAGCTAAGTCATTCATTATGGAGGGACTAAGGGTGACTCACACCAATGCAAAAGGGCAGTCTGTGCCTGCCTCCTGGGTTTTGCACAGCACTAAATGAGGTCAGATGCCTCAGGTGCTCGGAGGAGGCACAGGAGCAAAGATGCTGCTCTGTGCCTGGTGTGGTTAGACAATCAGCAAAGACACGCACCGTCCATCTCCCTATGCCTGCTCAGTAATTGGGCTTCCCTTGTCTTGTTTCCTCATTTATTGGGCAGGAAGGGATCTGTCCATTTAATACAGAACTTATACTTTCAATGTAGCTGACATTGGGTTAAAAAATCAATATAAGACTGACATGATACAATAGTGTTATTTTACTGATAGCTATCAATAATGGATAATGAGGCCTTAATTTGAACTTCCTTGAACAAATAAGGAATCGAGGCTGTCAATATGTTATAAATGAAATTCTAATGATGTAGAATTATTAGCTTGAATTCCAGTCCTAGGCATTGATATAACAAATTTGTGTAAACTGGCAAGTTGGGTGTGATAAATCAAATGTTTATTACATTTTTTTCACAAATAGGTAGATTTTTAGAGAAAAGTACCTTTCCTCTCTGCAAATAGAACCATCGCACATGCACTTGTGACACATGAGCACATGTGTATATGATATTCACAGTATTTTTTTCAGGTTATGGAACGTCATTATACATCTCTTGAGAAGAAAGAAAATATAAGTTGCTTAGGTAATCTAATAACATTTAGATAGAAATAATTGTGTGTATACTCAAGTTCCTCAGTATCACCTGAACATTAAAATAATTTTGTGTGTGTGTTCTGTGAAGGTAAGGCCACTGTTAAAATCCCCTGCTTTTTCCTTGCCACGGTTTAAAATACACGAGCAACAGCACAACTCTAGAGGGATTTCCAGTAAGTTGACTTTTCTAGAAATTAGGATCCTTAGAAAAGAAGAGGTAGAGATAGATTTTTTAAAATTCTCTCTTCTGCAGCTTTATTGGTAATGTCCAAAACTGGTAAGGAGATAAGATGTTCTTCCATAGGTGAATAGGGTCATCAACTTGGTATGTCCATGCAATGAAATACTATTCAGTGATAAAAAGAAATAGCTATGAAGCTATGAAAAGGCATAGAGGAAACATAAATGAATGTTGCTAAGTGAAAGAAGTCAGTCTGGGAAGACTATATACTGTATGATTTCCCCTATTTGATACCCCGAGAAAGGGATAGCTACAGAGACAGAGTAAGACCAGTAGTTTGCAGGGACAGGGGTGGGAGGGCTGAGGAGGAGAGATGAATAGGGTGAAGTACAGATGAATTTGAGGACAGTGTAACTACTCTGTATGAGACTGGAATAGTGGACTATTGCATTATACATACAACCGGAATCCTATGGACTTTAGTTAATGATAATGTATCAATATTGGCTCATAAATTATAACAAATGTACTACACTAATGCAATATGTTAATAGTAGGGCAACTGTGTGTGTGAAGGGCAGGGGGAGATATATGAGAACTCTGTTTTTTCTGTTCAATTTTCCTGTCAACTTAAAACTGTGTAGGGGAGAAAAGACTTTTCTTACCCATTACTGGGTTCCTGGCTGAGATCCCTGTAACAACTGGCAGATTTACAAGAGAAAGGCATACAAATGTATTTAATGTAAGTTCTATGTGACATAGAAGCCTTCAGAATTGAAAACCCCATGAAACAACAGGGGAAACTGTATTTTTATGGACAGCCATGCAGAAGTATGATTGGAGGACAGGCGAGTATGTTCGAATGGTAATGAACTGGGCTGAATTTAGCAAGGTCTGTTTATTCAGACTTTTTGCTGTGTCCTTATGTGGCATTCCTTTCCTCTAGTATACAGTGGCCACCTCTTGATGAAGGTCTATCACCTACTTAGAGGAGGGTGAGATATTTCCTTTATGGTCTGCTTCAGGGAAGACAGGAAAGAAAAGGTCAGAGAGACCTTCCTGCTTCTGCTGTTTTCTCAAATGCCAAGGTGCCATGTTTTGGGATAGCATGTCCTGAATCCCATCAACTGCTCTAAAAAAAAGAAGTCTATGGATTCAAAAATTCTCTCTTCAAAATTAGGGTTCAAAATAGAAACTTTCATTTCATAAGATTAAGGCTAGTCTGAGTGATCATTGTTTGACACCCCATTGGAAAAGGGACATAGCACTGCTTCTTCTTTAAATTTCATATGTACAGGGGAGGGAGAGAGGGTATGGGCTGAAAAACCAACTATTGGGAACTATGCTCATGACCTGGGTGATGAGATCATTTGTACCCAAAACCTCAGCATCATGCAATATACCCATGTCACAAACCTGCACATCTGCCCCTTCATCTAAACTAAAACTTGAAATTATATAAAACATTTCATATATTCATATATGTATATGCATATGTATGTATACACACAATGCATAGATATGAACATGTATGTTTACATAATTCTATATTTTATGTACATGCATCTTATATTTGGTATAAATGTGATTGTTGTTTCAAACCAGTTTTCGAAGTGAGCTACTTTGCCCCCAGTGTCGTCTCACTTTGAACCTCCCCACAAGAACAATGTTACCATCTTTATTTTTTATTTATTTATTTATTTTTTTGAGACGGAGTCTCGCTCTGTTGCCCAGGCTGGAGTGCGGTGACCCGATCTCGACTCACTGCAAGCTCTGCCTCCCGGGTTCACGCCATTCTCAGCCTCCTGAGTAGCTGGGACTACAGGCACCTGCCACCTCGCCCGGCTAATTTTTTGTATTTTTTTAGTAGAGACGGGGTTTCACCATCTTAGCCAGGATGGTCTCGATCTCCTGACCTCGTGATCCACCCGCCTTGGCCTCCCAAAATGCTGGGATTACAGGTGTGAGCCACTGTGCCCGGCAATGTTACCACCTTTAAAGGCAACAATATTCTCTCAAGTCCACTTATGTAGTGGGAAACTTCTTTTTTTAAACAGGTGAATAAAAGAATAAATAAGCCAAACTTCTCCATATCACCATCTTTTCCATAGTTTCATTTCAGGATGTATAGAATTATAGAAAGAAGAGGAAGATAAAGCAATATATACACACATAATATATATGTGTAATATATACACATTTGTACATTTAAGTGTGCACATGTGCAAGTGTATCTGTGTCTGTGTGTATTTGTCTCCTCTGTGTGTGTGCTGGTATGTGTTTTTCTCTTAAAGATCTCTAAGCAACTAAGAGTCATCAAATAATTTACCTTCTCTTCTATGGACAAAAGTCATCAACCATGCTTAATTTTTTCCCTTTTCAATTTCACAGTAAATGAGTACCATAAATTGCTCACATCAAGGAATATGGGCGGCTCTCTTTTGCATATGTACAAATCAAAGTCTTTGTGATTGTGAAGGAGACAAATATTCTTTGGTAGGAAGTGGCTTCCTATTGTTTCCTTTCTTTTCTTGCAGAACAATAGTACACATGTATTTCTCTAACAAGGTATATTCCACAGGGGAGGGCAGGAGAGTCAAGAGGTTTGTGCCTTCCCTGGGAGATTAGAAAGATAATGTAGGTAATTCAATTCCTTTTTCCTATTTGGTTTTTGCAGCACAGGATGAAGAGAAAGATGGGGAAAAAAAGTTAGGATGTGATTTCTGACTTGGATTCCTTACATGTAATGGGTCAATAATAGTTTTTGACATAATTTTGCATCCTCCAAATTTTCAAATACCATCCATAATAAGTAGGTTATTATGTTTACTGTGGCAACGCGTATGTATGCATTTGTGGTTTTGCTTTTTTTAATCATTTGAAAGCATTTTTGAATTTCAATTTAAACATTACCTCATTAGAGAGTCCTTCCAAATCTAATCTAAGCTCTACCCTATTCTAGTTTTCTTTCTCACTGCATTCCATTCCTTGACTTCATAGAATTTTACATGATTTGTAATTATACATTATTTGGTCACTTTTTCATTGTTTTCTACCACCAGAATGTAAGTTTCACAACGACATGAATGTATATTTTGTTAATCTCTGTATTTTCAGCACCATGAATAGGGCTTGACAGATGGTAGGTGCTTAATAAAGATTTGTTGAATGCAGGAATGAATGAATGGGTAGCTTGTATAGCACTGTAGGTAGGAGCATGGGCTGTAGGACCAGAATGCCCAACCACATCTTGGCTATGACACTTAATAGTTAGGTGATTTTGGACAAGTTATTAAACCTTTTTGCCCCTCAGTCTTCTTATCTGTTAAACGGGCCTGATAACGATAGTTTCTGCCTCATGGGTTTGCTTTAGGGAACTAAGTAAATTTGTGTATGTAAAGAAGTTAGGTCAAGGCATTTTCTTAGTGAGCAGTCAGTAAGTGTTTTTAATCATTATATTTTCCTTTTATCTGAAATGAATTTGTAACACATGAAGTCTCTATAATGAATATTATTAGATACAGAAATATGGAATTTAAAAATAGGCATGACTTACTTATTTTAGGAGTTCTGGTGGATGAATATACAACAGTACATGTCTCTGTATAATTGCATATGTAGAGGCTACCCTAAAACAATACCACCTCACTTTTGCTTTATAATTCACAGCTAGTATGCTGTGTAATATTGTATTTGATTCTGACACCAACACTGTGGAGTAAGGATCGAAGGCTTGGCATTGTATTGAGGAGGAAAGTGGTTCAGAAATGTTAACGGAAAGTCCCCAGATCCCATAGCGGACTAAACTAATGCCTGACTTTAATCCACATCTCCTGACTTTCAGTCCAACTCTCTTTATTATATTATCACATACAGAATTATTGAGTTGGAACTTTACAAGTCATCTGTTTAATCAGTGTTTACTAAATACATGTCTAAGATTAACCACGTGCACAGCAATATTTCCAACTCAGCCTTATCATATAACTCTCCTTTTATTTGAGTTAGATCATTACATTTTGGAAAGGTATTAGAAAAAGTAATCTATTATATGCATATAAGTTAGATATATTTATTTTGATATGTACTTGCCCCCTCTGTGTGCTCATATTTGATTAAGAATAATAATCTGGAACAATGCTTCTCAAACATCAATGTGCATACAAATTTTAGGGTATTTCATTAAGGCCCAGATTCTTATTTAGAAGGCCTGGAGTGGGGCCTGAGATTCTGCAATTCTACCCAAGCCCCAAGTGACATGAACGCTGCAGTCCATGGACTATACCTTGAGCAGCAAGGGTATGAATTACTCTGTCAAATACATTTACGATTTTGTGCATATGTGTGAGTGAGTGTGCATACCTACATGGGTAATCATCTAATGGATATTTTATAAATAATGGAGAGATGAAAAATGAGTTATAAAAGGAGCTAATTATGGAAATTCAACGAAGAAAATGCTTTTTCAGAGAGGATGAGAACTGTAGGTAGAAGGGAGAGAGGTAGGAAAAAGTGTGACATGCACTTCATTCTTTTTGCTGAGTGTCAATAAGCTTTTGGATCTCTCCACCCAGTTGCTTCACAGACTCCCAGACCTCAACAAGTTCAAATTGAGCAAAGTATCTTCCACCAAGAGTCAGTTACAAGAAGTATGACTCTGGGGACACACACGGAGCCTTTGGAAAGGAAGTGCTGTTTCTATTTGTTGAAGCCCTCTCAAGTGGGACCTACGTTAGACATAGGTTGACAGTGCTTCCAATGTGCCTTTCTGGCTCACTGATAACCCTTTGGGTTCCCAGTTCAGTCTGAATAATTGAGCCTTGGAAGGAATGACCTAGGACCATCAGTTCAATCTTTTCTGTTTTTTTTTTTAACACCTTACCAGGTGGCATTGGTGTGCCCCATGGCATGACTGAGACTGGCCGGGAGACATCAAGAGGTATTAATGTGTGTTTTGTATGGAAGGTGCAGGAGCTGGGGCCTTACCTGCTGCTGCTAATGGATTTCTTGGTGAGAAAAAATGGTGAGCAAATTGTAGTCAGAGCTATCTAGAGGGGCATGGTAGACCTTGTCAGCCAGTTAAATTCAACATACTGTCAACAGTTTGGGAGACCTTCACTGGGGCTTTTGTTGTTCCCCTGAGGAAGGCTCCAGGTGGGAAACTTCTCTTTCCTCTGAACATTCCAGGATATAAGATGTTTCCTTTCTCATTTCCTGGATTGTTGCTGTTCATCCAGTGTCACAAATTGTCCTGTCTTCTTCAAGTGGTAATAACTTTACCACTTTCCAAACCTCGCCTCCTTATGCTGAGACATTTGATCCAGAAATGTGAGATATTAGAAGAGGAGAACATTGTTAGAAAACTTACAGAGATCCAAAGTATCCCAACTTTGACCCGCTGAGATATTTTAGGGGTACTATCCTCCTGCTCTAAAATCATTAGACCAGAGTGTTCATTGTCCTTATGGTCTAAGGCCATGTCAGTCTAAAAGGAGAATCCAGGCAGCTGATTATCCTCAGCATCCAGAATCCAGAATCAAATTAGAATCCCCTACTATTTTTTTTTGATTGGCCTGTCATCCAGGGAATATATGAACCAGATTGAACTGGAGTTACTGTTCAAAGAAAGGATAGTGCATCATGCCCAGGAATAGTCAGCCTGGAGTTCAGAATTTTCATAATAGGTCTGTATAAATGCTATGATTCTTTTGCCTTGATCACCATCCATAGGTAATTATTCCTTGCTTTGTATTATTCCAACATTACTTTTATTTTTTACGAGTCATATTGAACAGTTACTATCTCTCTACATGTTTATTTTTCTGACAAAACAGTGAGTTATTTAACAAAAGGAATTTTGACATTTGCCTTGGTATTCTTCTTTTATTTTTATTTTTAGTTCTTGGGGTACATGTGCAGGATGTGCAGGTTTGTTACGTAGGTAAACGTGTACCATGTTGGTTTGCTGCACAGATCAACCCATTACCTAGGTTTAAGTCCAGCATCCATTAACTATTTATCCTGATGTTCTCCCTGCCCCAACTCTATCCTCCAACAGGCCCCAGTGTGTGTTGTTCCCCTCTCTGTGTCCACGTAATCTCACCGTTCAGCTCCCACTTATAAGTGAGAGCACGTGGTGTTTGGTTTTCTGCTCCTGCATTAGTTTGCTGAAGACAATTTTTCTTGGTATTCTTAAGGCATAAGAGAATATCTGGCACTGTAGAAGTTCCTCAAAAAATGTTTCTTGACTAGAGCTCAATGGGGAAAGATGGACTAGGAAAACACCGTTCAAATTAACTGTGAATTGTGTAAAAGAATTTTTAACCAGAATCCGGTTAAAAGGAAATTATTATTGATTAGTTATGTGTAGAGGAAACAATAGAATTGGGGATAGATATTACATATTTCTTCAAAGATTCTATAATTGTGTATTACTTCAGAAAAAATCCAATAAGAGTCTAGGAGATTAATGTATGTTTCTTGTGTTTTTTTCCTCTATTGCATTAAACTATTTAGTAATGTTTTGACATTTAATAGCTATCTATAGAATTATTTGATTGGATTGTATTAGTTTTTTTGGTCTTAATGATGCTTATCCAATTAGTTCATTAAAATTAGAAACATGAGGCTGAATTTCAAAGTGCCTGCCTGAGATAAATGACAACTTTGCAAAACTAAAGCAAAAGAGTCATATTCTTAAGAAAAATTAGGACAGGTTTCCTCAAGCTTTGTTCAAATATCCTGGGCTAGTTCAGGTAACAGTGGGAAAACCGCTCTGGTACTCTGACTTAAGGACTGATGATGTGCTTATATTTGGAGGAGTTCTGCTAAGCAGTTTTATAAAGGCAACATGAGAAGAGAGGAGTCGCGGAGAAGCGGTGAACGGTCTATGAATGGTGTGGGCAATAATGAGCTTGTCTCTGACTCCTTGGTGATTCAATGGCATGCATTATTTGCTAGCTTGCAATTCTGAGTTACTGGTTTACTGCTGGGCTGCAAGGCTCACCTTCTCTTGTTTTTCTTCTTATTTCTTCTGAATGCACACCCCAGGAAGTGAAAGTTACAACTTGTTTTGACAGACATACCAGAGCTTTTGGACTTTATAGACAGAGGGAACGTATTCAGAAGCTTCCTGCTTGGTGATCACATCCTTTGTTCTTTTGTGCATACCCTAAGTGAACTTTGCTCCAGACAAATTAGCCTAGGGCAAGGCATTAAAAAGACAAGATTCCAAGCAGGACACATAACACAGAAAAAGGGAGTGCTCCTTCATTTCCATTTATGTTCCTATTTTTAGCCAAACATTTATCATTTTCATGTTTAATTACTCCTAAGAATGCTAGTAACTCATGGTTTTATTTTGTTGTGAGTGAAATTGCTTCTGTCTTAAAGACCTTGAAGTTTTTAAGCATTGGTTAACTTTAAGGACAAGAAATCCTTATACTTAATGGGGAAACAACTTGACCAGCATGTCTGCTTGAGTTTTTCACTCTCTGGAATTTGAGGCAGCGTACAGATGTCATAGATCTATTGAATCATGCTTGATTGCAATATCCCATCTCATGAAAGATCTGAATTTCATTAAGCAACATCTTACTCTCCTGGTTTCTGATTCAATAGTCATTTTTGGGGGGAAGTAGTCCTTGACTGCTGGTATGTTATTGTCACATAATAATATAACACATATGTATGCATCTGGCTCTTCAGTGAGTTGAGAAGGTAAGAAGAAAGTTATATTTGTGTTTTGGTTTACCCATCATTGAGCCCAGTACTTGGCATGGAGGGTGCATGTCATCCATTGCTTGTTGACATGAATAAAAGTAAATCCTACTCTCGTCTGAAAATTTAGTGGGGTTGCTTCATTTTTATAGAAAGATGGTCGTCAAATTGCTTTGATCTCATGAGTGAACAATAACTTGTCTTCTCAAATAAAGATTGTCGTTCTGACTTTTCTTTTTCCCATTTGTAATATTAGAAGAGCGTATTAAGTTCCTGTTTCTAGTACTTCAATTCCTAGTGGACAACAACAAAGTCAGGCTTATCTTCTAGAAACACTTATTTCATCATGTCTTCTCTTTGCTAAGAATCCTTTAAAACATCCCTATTAGGAAGGAGTAAACTGGGCCACTTTACATCCCTTGCAGTGCCTAGCATGGCGCCTTGTACAGAGTTGCTCAATGGATGCTGATTAACGGGAAGATGCCAGCCTGAAGGTGATTCTAACAGTGGACTGCTGAGCTCTGTTTTTAGCCACATCTTGTTGCATTCATGTATCAATGATGTGTTTGAATACATAGAATATATGCTTATTGGATTTGCAAATGACCTGAGGCTGGAATGGATAGCAAATATATTAGATGACAGAATCACAATCTGAAAACATTTTGACAAGCTTCCTCTAACAAGATGAAATTTAATAGGGATACAGGTAAAGTCCTACCTTAAAAGCAAAAAACCTTCCTGCTTAGCAACTGAATGTAGCAGATTCTCAGAAAAGGTCATCTGTAATAGGGTAGCCACACAGGTCAATGAAATCTTAGACTTATTTGGAGAACAGAAAGAGGAAGTTGAAGATCTCTCCTCTGGTACTGGTCAGACTCCATCTGTTTATGTACAATTTGTGTATGGTTTATGGACAATTATGGGTTCCACATTTCCAGAGATATATAGACAAATTGGAATGTCGTCAGACAATATCAAAAGTTATTAAATCTATTCTGTTAAATGAGTACTTTTCTATGATAAGAGAAAATTCAGAGAAAATATAGTTTAAAAAACAGTGCAAGTAGCATCATGAGGAAAAGATATTTGTCTGGAGCTTCACGGTCTCAAAGGTTTGACTAGCATTAGTATCTAGAAGTTATAGGGAAAAAACTTCTAGATGGCTAGAAGTTTTAAAACTTCTAGATGGCTACCTCTGAGGGAAAAACTTTTAATAGTCAGCTCCTGATTAGGGCATAGCTTACCCAGGAAAACATTGAGTTGTCCAATTTCGTTTTAAAAGAGGAAAATTCCAATAAGGAAAACCCTACATGAAACCGACAATGAGATGCCACTATCCACCTAGTAGAATGGCTACAATCCAAAACACTGACACCACCACATGCTGGCAAGGATGTGGAGAAACAGGAGCACTCATTGCTGCTGGGAATGCAAAATGGTGCAGCCATTTTGGAAGACAGTTTGGCAGTTTCTTACAATACTAAAGATGTTTTTACTCTATAATCCAGCAATCATGCTCTTTGATATTTACCCAAAGGAGTTGAAAATTTAGGTCTACCTGAACTAGATACCCGAACTATAATGTTTATAGTTGTCCTTCAACAGGTGACTGGATGAACAAACTGTGGTACATCCAAACTATGGTATATTATTCAGTGATAAATAGAAATCAGTTATCAAGCTACAAAAAGACATGGAGGAACCTTAAATGCATATTGCTAAATGAAAGAAGTAAATTTGAAAAAGGCTACCTGCTGTATAATTCCAACCATAGGACATTTTGGGAAGGCAAAACTATAGTGACAGTAAAAAGATCTGTGGTTGGTGGAGGTTCAGGGGGAGGGAGGAAAGAATGAATAGGGCGAGCAGAGGGGATTTTTAGGGCAGTGAAATGAATGTGCATTACAGTCTAACAGTGGATACACATCATTATGCATTTACACACAACCATAGAATGTACAACATAAAAAGTCAACCTTAATTTAAACTACGGACTTGGCAGATAATGAGATGTCAATGCAGGTTCACTGACAGTAAAAAATGTACCATACTAATGCAAGATGTTAATAAGAGGGGAAACTGTGTGGGAATTGGGGGTGAGGGGGGATATGAGAAATCCCTGTACCTGCTACTCAATTTTTCTCTAAACTTTAAACTTTTCTTTAAGAAAGGCTGCATAAAATAGCGATGGGGTAGGACAGAAGGACTGATGTCCACTGGACGGAGGTTTCTTCTGTAGTATCTAGTAAGAGTTAACAGAGATTGCAGTGCGGAAGAGGGCTGATTTCAGCATCACAGAAGTAGTACTGAGTATCAAGTCCAAAGGACATTTGTGAGACCAAAGACAGGTTCTGCAAGAATCTAGAGGAGTGTATGAGTGTAAAGTAGTATGATTATTAAGACAATATGAGACTAAAACCTTCAAGATGGAAATGGAAAGTGCAACAGGTTGTCATGGCTGCAGGACTCTGATGTGGGCTAGCTGGTTCAAAGGCATAGCGTCTGGCTGCTCTTAAGTTTCCTGTCTCTGAAGGGATTCACAATAAACTTGGTGACTACTTCCTAGGAATGCCACACACATATACATGTGTATATGCACCCACATATATACACATAAGTAAATGTGTATATGCACACATATATGCACATATACAGATGTTTATATATAAATATAGATGCACACAAATAGATAAGTAGGATAATTTTGTATACTGATAAGAGCCACTAAAAATATATTATGGAAAGTGACAGTGGTGGGGTGGAAGCAGGAGATTAACCCCACTCAGTGTGCTCAGGCAAAATTCTGTGGAAGAGACAATTGAGCTGATACTTGAAAGATGCAAATAAAGCAGCACTGAGAACAGCTGAAGAAAAAACGTGACAAGCAATGGTACATATTTTTATATTTACTTGTTAATATCCTGTTAGTTCCTCTTGGTTGTGTGTGTGTGTGTGTGAGAACAGGTGTGTATTATGAGGGTAGTAAGGATGAAAGAAAGAAATCTTGAGGAAGCACAGGAAGAAAGGTAAGTGCAGAAACCAAAACTATTTCAAGGATTGGACCCAAGAATTTTGCAGAAAGTTTTTAGAAAGACATAGGAATCTTGTATCTGCCAAGAATGAAATTAGATTATTTTTTCTTGTACTGGGTCTGATAAATAGTTTCCTAACTAACTAGAAAAGTGTGATTACTTTGTCAAGTTTAAAAAGATAAGCAAGAGTTGTGAGAATAATTCAGAATAAAAATGTCTTCTATTTAAGCATTTTTTAAAACGTGAAGGGTTAAAATAGCTAGCACAAACTGGGCACCTCTCTGAGTGGAACATTAAGTTGTGGGTGTGACGATTTTCTGTTAACAGAGGTGACAGGAAGAGGTCATAGCTAGGTTCACTGTGAATATGGCCGACTATGCACACGTCGGAGGACATGCTGTCTAAGTCCTGAGGAAGACAGGAAGTGATAACACACTTTCAGTCATGCAGGCTTTGCAAATGTACACAGAGAGCCAGAACAGCTAAGAGAAGAGAAAAGTGAGGGAACAGGGAATAGGGGGAGAGAAGAGAGGGATCATAGGATGTACAGTAGTGGAGTAGGATAGGATGGATGCAACAGATGAGAGACAGAAGAGACACAGATTCCCCTAACATATGATTTTGGAAAGAATATTTAAACCATGAACTTAAGAGAGATTTTTGAATAACTTATGGCTTTATTAAGAGATTGATAGATGAAACTTACTAAGAGACTCACCCGATCTAGTGTTGACCAACACAGCACTGCAGATGTCTTATGTAATGTTGCCTTTAGGAAAGTGGAAGTATCACATGTCATGTTCTCTCCTCTTCCAACTCCGTGACCCTTCTTTCCATGTTTCTTTTCTGTGGAAATGGCAGAAATTTATCGGGCTTGTGATACACCATTACAGATTTTGAATGGTCTATCCGTTTGTTTGTTTGTTTGTTTTTTTTTTGGTTTTGGGAGCCCTCAAATGCTTGCCCACGACAGTTCAAATCTCTGAGGAGAGGGTTGCTGGGGCTTTGCAGTGTAGAAATATTTAAATGGTATTGTCCATGATACACTATGTGGCTTTCATGATGCTTTCAGAGTTCTACAACTGCAACTTCTGTCCAACAGCCTCTTTCAATGTCATAAATCCGCCAATTTAAATTCCAGGAAACCCATTCAATGCAGTGAAATTAAGTAATAATTGAAGTGGATACTGGCTACTTCAGCACAAAAGGTTTTATTTTGGTGTATTTTTAAGGCTTGGTACAACACACTGATACAAAAATACTAAATCACCGGAAGAAAAAAATCAGTAGTGTTGTAAAGGACATGAGAAGGGAGAAAAGAACAAAGGACTTTTCTCCAATCAAATACAAATGCAAATGACCTGCAAGATTGTGAAAACAGTCTTTCTCCTGACAATGAACATTTTCATGCAGTGAAATCCGTTTTTGAGACTCATTAGCAAACGCTGTGATCTTGCTTATTTTCTATAGCGTTCGGTTATTTCAAATTGATTAGGAGACCTCTGATGTGGGAGAGAGAATCACTGAACTACCCCAGGTATTTCTGTAATTGGTTATCATGCTTAATTACAAATGTTTCAGCACAACCAATTTATTCTGGGCCAGATTTCCCTTGCCTTTCTGCTGCTGCTCTTGCTGGTGCTGTTTTCTGTTTTCAGGGATAGAAAGGAGAGAGAGAGAAGACAGATTAACCTTCTCCTCTGCATGTTTTGGTTTTAAAAAAAGCAGATTAATGGATTGATGGAATTCATGTGAAGTATCCTATTAATGGTAGTAGTTAAAAATGAAAGAAATGGAAACATGTATATATTAGTTTGTAGAGGGAGGTCATTCATTGCAAACTGTTACCAATCTCTTCTGGTTCTATTATTTCCATTAACTAGTGCTGGGAGCTGGAAGTTCAGCTCTCTCATCTCTCTCACCCTGCCATGATGCTGGCTGACCTTCATGTATTCAATCCACTTGCTCCTGAGCTCATCAGAAATAAATGGACTAGAATAAAACAGAATATGACTCCACATAGTGCTATTCATCGTCCAGCAATCCTGAAGACCAGAGCAAGTGGCTAGTTGTGCCAGTGTCCCAGGCTGCAGATGGGGCACACATTGCATTCTCCATAGTCTCTCATCCACAGCCTGGGGCAATTCAGCCCAAATAATGACAAGTGAAACCCTGGTGAGGGCAACAGTGTCATGCATCCTGTCTCAGGAGGACCAGTGAAGATCCACACAAAGTTTGCAGCGCCAAAGGAAGATGGCAAGAATCTGTCTTTAATATCCTGTGATCAGACTAGGATTTAAGGAAAAGTGGGCATTTTTTCAGACCATTCCTGCTAGACACTGCACATCACTAGGGGAGCTGCTACCTATTAAGAAGTATCCCCTTACTGGTGCTAGGACAGATATCTTGGCACAAAAGCAAAATATGTATTATGTGATGCAAACTTTGATTTCTGACTAGGACTTTCAAATTTAACCATTGTTGTTATGATTATCTTAAAAGTTGAAGCAAACCTTCAAATAAAGTGAATTTTTGAAATCCTTACTGCTAAAGAATAGGAGGGGTTAAATTTGACCCAGCTTGATTCCCTATTGATGAAATTTACTGGATATTTAGGAAATTATTAAACAAACAAAGATTGGTACTGGGAGGGCTCTTTGAAACAATTTAGGCTAACTCAGTCATTATTCAGATAAGAGAGATTAAGAGAAGTCAAGTGACTTTTCTCAAGGTCTATTAGTGGCAGAGCGGGGGCACCAGAATCTAGCTTTCCTTCAGGTGTAGAACATGCCTGATAGAAAAGCTTTTCTGTTTTCTGTGTATTTCCAACAACCAGCATCCTCTTTATGTCAGGAATTTTCTGTCCCTATAGAGTGATTTCATTTTGCTTTTGTTGTGACAGGAATTGCTGATAATAATGTAGTGTAATAAATTATAAGAAGTGACATTTTTCGTTTTTCAAAATTTATTTCAACATCTAATGAAACTGTTTGTGTTTGATTCCTGAACATTTGTGTACATAGAGAAAGCACTTTTCTTCTGTGGCAAAGATATCTGTTTTACAGTTCCTAATATTTACTATCAGTACTTCAGCAAACTTTTGTAAATAATTATTGAGGGTGAGAATTAATTTTGTGAAAAGTAGCCATTGGCAACGTTCACATAAATCTGTGAGAAAAACATTCCAAATTGGGATTTTATAGTCACCGAAGGAAAAGCTCTTCTGTTATATTAGAGCTGCCAAAAGAATTCAGAACTCAAAAGATCCAAATGACAGCAAAGCAGATTGAAGCTGCTCTTCTTTCCACGTTCTCTTTTCTTTATGCATTCAGGGCTCTGCATCAAGAAAACTTATATGCAAGGGGTGCAGAACAGATCCAATTATACAGAGCTTCAGCTAATGTCTGATGCTTTAAGTACATTTCAGAATTTCTGTAGATCGCTACAGAGCCACCTCTCAATTTCTCAAAGTAATGAGAAAAGCCTTGGAATACATTACCCCAAAACCCATAGAATGAAGTAATTAGCATTCATTACCAATTTTATTTCAATGGCTAATTGCACTTCACACTCATATATTGATACAAAAAACTGGCCAGTCAAGAAGCATCTATGACCATTTATTATATGAATACAGAAAGAGTGTTTGAAGGGAAGTTTTACTGCTCCAAAGAGCCAGTTTGATAGATTGCTGTAATCCATCCAAAGCTACACCTGAGTACTGGTGAGTGGAATGGGAAGGGGGAGTGGGTTTGATGGTTATGACACATGCCCATTAGATGCCCATTAGATTTGAGAGGTGAGTGGAGCAGGGAACAGGTGGCTGTGGTGAAGGTGGTAGTGGTGACATTCCTACATATACATGTGCACTCCGACATTCAGGAATGCCTATATGCATACCCTAGCAAATATTCCAGAAACTTTGGCATGAGGGTCTACTGGGAATGCTAAACTGGGAAAATTTCTATTTGAGGGACGTGCCTTTGATTCTCTGCTTGGAGACTCAGAAGGTAGAAAACCTCAGTAACCTTTGTTTGAAAATACCAGAGGGCTGCAGTTATACATGCCATTAATTCTTATCTTACTTTTGGCTCTCTTGCTTACCACATCCACGGAATAGGAGAAAATGAGTACATTTTGTATCTTTATTCATGGAAATTTTCTGGAACCCTTTTCGAAGCCAGGTACTGTACTAGGAACTTTTGCTTGCATATTGGGGCCCCAGATTGAAACAGAAAGCAGAGGAAAAATAGGAAACTTGGGAAGGATATAAAAATAGAACAATTTAGAATATGTGAATATTATAAAGAAGAAAAACCAGAAGGGATCATGTGTTGCCTTGAGGCTAGGCGGTATTCATGACCCCTAAGCCAGAAGGGCAAATGGAACTCAGAGAGACATGGCTGACTCAGGATTCTAACTCTATGGAACCACGCAGTCAGTGAACAGCAACCCTTGAGAGAGAGAGAGCTGAAGGAATAAATGCTTTTCCCCAGCCCTCCTTCCTTCATCACATCTCATGCTGTGGCATTCTATTGGCTGAAGTCAACCCGAAACCAGAACAGAAAGAAACTCCTTAGTGCAGTCCATTAACATTTGAGTGGACAGATCAGGGTGAGAAGGAAGAAATGTACTGAGAATGCATGCTTTACCTCGTTTCATTGTGCAATCTCATTGTCCACTATCTCAGGGTGGATTGTGTCAGGCAGAATTTATAGCTGGAAACAACAGAACTGACTGGCTGGCTTAAGCAGGAGAAGATACTGAGATCCTTCTGGGATCACAGGAGAGCTGGAGAGCCAGGTTCGGGGAGGACACCGCAGCTGATTACTGTGTGCCTACATCACAGATGCGACTGCTCCGAGACTCCAGCCATGGTGGAAGCTGCCTTTATGGCTAGAGATTCTTCCTCATGGACCTTTTTTCTTGTTTTATCGGCTACTAATTCCAACCAGGGCTTGTGCCTATGATTGCCAGAACCTAGATCTCTTGACTGAGCATCAGTACAAAAGAGGGTGGAAGAGTGAGTTCCTGGCATTATTAGCTTTCTATGGAATTATTGGTGCCTCGCACAAGAGTTTTGGGTGAAGAATTCTCCAAATTTAGGAATGGGGTTCCAATGGTGGGTGGCCAAGGAGCATGTGAGATGCCCGCTACACTTAGATTTTATTAACTCTGTCTTTAGATGAAGATCTGAGGTTCAGATGAGCTAAAAATCTTGCCAAATTTATAGCTTTAGTTGGGAGTCAAACCTCAAGTGCAGGTTTTGGCTCTTTCTACTCTGTCAAAATTTCTCTCTACTTTCAGACAACTCAATCTGATTTTCACTTTAGTGACTTTTTTTCTTTTTAAGACAGCACTGGATATTTTTTTGAAAGTGCAAATGATTCTAAAATTGACTTGGATGAAGAAATGTATGAGAAAAACATTAAAAAAGAAAGAAAAAAAGAATAGTGAGAGGAATGCTTCCCTAGTATTAAAACATAATGGAATGCTATTGTAATTGAAATAGTGTGGGCCTAGCAGGGCCTCAGCAAGAAGCAGAAAGCACGCAAAAATAGAAAATTTGGAAGGATATAAAAATAGAACAGTTAAAAAATGTGTGGGTATTGTGTGTAGAAAAACCAGAAGGGATTGTGCATAAGAGGAGCAGACTGTCTTCATGACCCCTCTACAGATTACAAGGATATACAGATTAACACAATAAAGCAGAAGTGCTAGAAAAAGATCCACATAAGTATAGTACTTCAATATGTGATACAAATGGCATTTTAATAGTGAATAGATGAGAAATTTTTTGGGCAACCCGCTGACGATTTGGCTTTTAAAAATTACATCTTACAGGAATCCAATTCTAAAGGTGTTAAATGTTTTAATATGAAAAAGAAAAAGAACAAAAAGAAAATACAGATGAATATTTTTACAATCTTGATCTATGCAGAGCATTTCTAAGTATGGCATCAAAGAGGCAGGAAGGTGGAGAAAACCATTGCTAGATTGGTGTGCATAAAAATTAAAAATTCTCCAGGCCATAACAACATAGACCATTGCCACCTGGAAAAATGCTTGCAAAATATATAAAATAAAGGACCTAATATTTTTAGTATGTAAAAAAAATTCACATAAGAAGACATAAAGATGGCTGATTAACATATGAAAGGCTCTTTAATTTCATTTGCAGTAGTAATCAAATGAATTCACATTACAACAAAGTTAGCAGAACTTGAAATAATTAACAATGTCCAAGGTAGGCAAGAAGAGTGTGGAGGAGGATTTTTATTTTATATTATTCTGGTCAGGGTCAAAAATTGGATTTCTTTTTCTACAGAGTTATTTGACATTATGTACCAAAATTTCACTTCTAGGAATTATATATCAGAAAATCGTTCAACAAACACAATAATCACACAGGGCTAAATGTTGTAGTGTTATTTCTAATAGGAAAAGTTAGTAAAAGAACAAGTATTCATAAATGGTACAGCTAAATGACTCATGTACACTTATAAAGTGGAATATTACTTAGCTATGAGAAGGCAGATATCTATTGATAGCAAAAGAGATCCATGATATATATTTAGCTGAAAAAAGCAAGGTATGAAATTCTATGAGTAATTGATGAGAAGGATAAACAGCATATTTAGAAAAAACAGGGAAGATTATATCCTAAAATGTAAACTGTGTCATCTGGCTAGTACCATCTCCAATGACCTTTATTTTTCTTTCTTTATTTTTACAATTTCTAATTATTTTATGATAAGCACTGATAAGCATAAAAAACAAAAAGCTGTGTCTATTTTGAAAAAATGAAGTAAAATACATATTTTATCCTTAAGTAACATATAAAGACTAGATGTATTAGTCCATTTGCATGTTGCTGATAAAGACATACCCAAGACTGGGTAATTTATAAAGAAAAAGAGGTTTAATGGACTCACAGTTTGGGAGGCCTGGGGAGGCCTCACAATCATGGTGGAAGGCAAAAGCATGTCTTACATGGCAGCAGGCAAGAAAGAATGAGAAACAAGTAAAAGGGGTCTCCCTTATAAAACCATCAGATGTCGTGAGACTTATTCACTACCATGAGAACAGTATGTGGGACACTGCCCCCACGATTCAATTATCTCACACCAAGTCCCTCCCACAACACTTGGGAATTATTGGAGCTACAATTCAAGATGAGATTTGGGTGGGGACACGGCCAAACCGTATCTCTAGATGTTAATGTTCTCATGTTAAATGACTCTTCTAGTCTAAGTGTGTGTGTGTGTGTGTGTGTGTGTCTGTGTGTAAAAGGGTAGTAAAAATTGAGAAAGAGCCAAGGAAGAGAGAAAGAGGGAGAAGATAGTGATTTGTCCTAATCTGCAATCCTCAGTAGATATGGAGGGAGGTGAATTGCATCTACAACCCACTGTTTCGCTGGAGCTGGTCCCAATCCTGTGTGCAGCTTTACAGGCACCTCGTTTAGAAGACAGTGACTCTTCTACACCTCTCTCCTGCAGCAGTGCTGATATACAGTGGAGATGACCAGATATCCACAAAGCAAGCAGAGGGCACAAGCCAGCCTGAGGCTGCATAACCTTCTCCTTGATTACTGGATGTTGAATGGCTGTACTCTGGAGACATGTTCATTTTTGAGTTGATAAGAATGGTTTTTGCTACAAGTAGAAGAAAATGAGGCATTGGGGAAGCACCGTTGGGAGGATGAGGAAAAGGGTTCAGGGATGGGCCAAGGCCCGTCACCTTGAAGGGTGCTCATCTTCAGACTTCAGAGGTTATTGTAGACTTCACTATTCAAATAAAGTGATTCCAGCTTCCATGCCATGCACTGATACGGCCCTGGGAGCTTCCCGGCATGCTCAGCAGTGGTCCGGGTGGCTCTGCCCATGGCAATGAAATTTCATACCTCTCTTCCATGTGTACATGCTGGAGCCTACCTCCCACTCCTGTCTCCCTTGGTTCTGGAGGCTCCACTTTCCTACTGTTTCACCCCATACTGGACATCACCTCTTTTATTTTATTTTATTTTTTTCCTAAAGTATCAGCAATACAAGCCTGTATGGGCAGCAGATTTTCACTGTAGCGCTAGAATGCAGCAATGGAAGATGCGGGTGGTGAAGGGAGTAAATTGTTAGAATACATTCAACATTAGGTCTAAATGTTTCCTAAAGTTTATTTATATTTATATTTATTTTTTGTTTTCTTAGAGGCAGGATCTCACTCTGCCATCCAGGCTGGAGTACAGTGGTATGATCACAGCTCACTGCAGCCTTGACCTCCTGAGCTCATGCAATCTTTCTTCCTTAGCCTCCTGAGTAACTGGGGCCACAGGCATGTGCCACCACACCTGGATACTTTATTACTTTTTGTAGAGATGAGGTCTTGCTTTATTGCCCAGGCTGGTCTTGAACTCCTGGCTTCAAGCAATCCTTATGACTCAGCCTCCCAAAATGTTGAGATTATAGGCATGAGCCACTGTGGCTGGCCCCTAAAATTGAGTGGTATTTAGAAATCCCTCTTTCATTAAGCTGCCTTACATATGCCCTCTTCCTCAATTTTGGGGGCACTTACCCTTTCTATTGCAGGGGAAGGAACTTAAAATATCTTTCCAAAGGCAATTTAGTTCTCTATTTTTCAGTGCAGGGAGTAGAGGGAACCCATCTTTCATATCAAGAAAGACCCTCAATATGGTTTCCTAAATAAAAGTAATCTGTCCTGGTGATTAATTATATTGCTCACATGTTTGCAACAGGAATTGGTTAACTTTTAAATTTTCTCCATTATGTAATACTGGATTGGCACAAGACTGGAGGAGGGCCAAGGTATTCTTGAGACCTTTATTCTATTATAAGATCTTTCTTAACTCTGGCCATTCTGTTGACTGGTTTAATCCTGGTACCAAATGTACCTTCATTTTGGTACCTTCATTTTGGGTCATAGTGGGGAACCAATAGGACTTCAAAGCTAAAAACTGAGAAAATTCTATACTCAAGGCTGTCTTGAAATTGAACTGATAAAGAGAGATGCTTTATAGTGAATGGGCTGTGACTAGAGAAAAGGAAGACAATGACTCAGCAAAAAAGAAAATCAAGGAGTAAAGGGGAAAGGGAAGAAACAGAGAGAACAGAAAACAGAGTATATAAGGCAAATAAAGGACAGAGTCAGGCAACAACTGGAGGAGGAACTAGTTGAAAATTTCTCCCAGAGTACTAGACTCAGAATGGACATAGTGATCTACTCAACCCTGCTCTTAATACAGAAAAGGAAACTGAGGCCCCATGAATTTAGGTGACTTTCCCAAAGCCATTTGATTAATCTATTGGGGTCTTCTAGCCAACAACCCAGTGTTTCTACGAGTACATATTTTAGTTATTCCTGGCGGTATCAGACCAACCAGATCATCATTAATTAATGAAAATAGTGTGGAACATATGGACATCAGTACATCAAGGTGACTAACAATTTCAAGGGTTCTCTTTTGGGGAATTTTGGTACCTCCTATTTTCCCTGGTTACTCACAAAATTTAGTAGCTTTCTTTTTGCCTAAAACTGAATATTATGTTTAGGAAAGTGACTTTCATTCCTTTTTTTTTTTTTTCCTTTGAGACAGAGTCTTGCTCTGTCACCCGGGCTGGAGTGCAGTGGTGTGGTCTCTGCTCACTACAACCTCCACTTCCTGGGTTCAAGCGATTCTCATGCCTCAGCCTCCAGAGTAACTGGGACTACAGGTGTGTGCCACTGCGCCTGCCTAATTTCTGTATTTCAGTAGAGAAAGGGTTTCGCCGTGTTGGCCAGGCTGGTCTCAAACTCCTGACCTCAAGTGATCCTCCCACTTCAGCCTCCCAAAGTGCTGGGATTACAGACATGAGCTAGGAAAGTGACTTTCAACATGAAAGGATTCTAATACTAATAATAGAGCTCATTTTCTAAATAGTTAAATAATAATCTATGAATCTAATAGACATGCAATAATAATAATACATTATTCTTGAGCAAATATTTGCATATTGGAGATGTATATATCTATATACAGACATATATCTTTATATACATATATCTTTATACACATATATCTGTATCTAGACACATATCTATATATAGATATATGTCTGTATATAGATATATCTTTCTCTGTATATCTACTGTCAGTTGGAAAAGACCAAAAGACCAATATTCAAGAGACCACTTCAAAAGGCAAACCAGTATTTTGGACTAAGTTTTATCTCTTTGCATATAGGTGACTACACAGCAAGAACAGCAGCAAAAGGAAAGGCACCAAGTGTAAAGGAAGAACATTTGAAGCAGAAGAGAAATAATTTCTGAGCAAGAAGGGCTATGTGATGATGGTTCATTCAGCTGGTGATCCATTACACCTGTTAAGAGGCCAAAGAGAGCTGTAGATCTCTGAGGTCCATGGGAGCAGGGGCAAGGGAATAAGATGAAGGGAACACTAGAATAAATGAAGTGCCTTAACAGCTGAAAAGGCTGATGGATGTGCTCTGCACCTCAGAAGACGGAACTCCCAGCAGGAGAATAAAGAGTGCAACAGAGCAGAGCCTGCTAGAACCACACAGTTAGGGAACTGATCCTCTAATAACCTCTCCTTTCAGAAGTTTATAATGTGCTATAAAAACCCCTTGTCTCTGGACTAAAACCTGGCACTACCACACTTAACTGCATTTTATTGCCATTGCACAAATCTCCGATTTGCTGTTACTTTCTCTTAAATAGAATTGGTTCTATTTTCAGCAATGCAGGTGCCAAGATGTTTTGTAAAAATTTTCCGTAGAGAATGGATTTGATTTTTAAAATGCAGCGACTGGATTTCAATTCTTAAGTTGAAATGCTGGACTAAGCACCAAGGACTTTTGATTAAATCATGCCTATGTCCATGCTCTGAATCCCACTTTGGATGGTATCTGTTGATACAGAAAACTGTATGAAAAGCGGAGATATTCAGCTTCATGATTTCCAGTGGTGAACGTCATCCTATAACTAACTTTCTTCAATGACCTTCATAACAAAATTTTCGAAAGCATCTACTTCTCATACGTATATTGGAAGTTTCATTTGCTATCAGTCAAGAGGAAATAAAATACTTTATTTCATGATCTAATGATACTTAAAACATTGAACCAATGATAGACACAGCCATTACAGATACATTTCAAATGTTGCAACCATTAGTAATGAGACTTCATACATCTTTACCTGACACAATGTTATTTCAATGGTTGGTTATAGTTCATGATCTATCCATGCTTTTGTTTGTTTGTTTTTTGAGACAGAGTTTCACTCTTGTTGTCCAGGCTGGAGTGCCATGGCGCGCAATCTCGGCTCACCGCAACCTCTGCCTCCCAGGTTCAATTCTCCTGCCTCAGCCCCCTGAGTAGCTGGGATTACAGGCATGCGCCATCACGCCTGAGTAATTTTGTATTTTTAGTAGAGATGGGGTTTCTCATGTTGGTCAGGTTGGTCTTGAACTCCTGACCTCAGGTAATCCACCTGCCTTGGCCTCCCAAAGTGCTGGGATTACAGGCGTGAGCCACCGTACCTGGCCTCATGATCTATCCATTCTATACCTCAAAAACAGGCTAACTAGAATTCCAGTCAAATTCAATGACTATGTATAATCAAATTCAGAGTCAGAAATAAAACTTGGGTCATTATATCTCTACTTTCCTTCTCTATATCACTGTCTATAATCAGAATCAATAATAATGAATGAGTTATCATTATCTATTCACTAATTTTCAAGTAAGTACCTTTTCCTAAGTACATAGGGTACCATATACAGTGTTGAAAAATAGGCTACCATCATGGAAGCATAATACATTGAAGTAAAAAACACACTTACCTAGACAGCCAAAAATCTAATTAAGCAATTTATACTATTTTATATTTTCTAGGATTTGTTCCTGAAGAAAGGGTCACTTTGATAGTACAGATGTTCCAGTTAATTATTTTCAAAGTTAATTGCTATTTGTTTTTGACTCTGTTGGTTTATTTATTTTCAGGTTAGAGGCCCAGCTTCAAGCTAATATGTTTAATTCATAGGTCTAAATAATCCCCCCTCCCTTCTAGTTCTAGTTTTAAAGAAACTAGTGGGCTGAGTATGCTCTCTTAGGAAAGAAATATTTACACAATGGATGGGGAGATTGTATAGGTTTTTTTTCCAATTTTGAGCGTATGTTTGCATTTTTCTCCCTCTCATCATTAGAGCTGGTATGTGAAGGGCAAAAAGACCCCTCACCTTGAACCATACTTTGTTTATTCATTTATCTTTTTTGAGACAGAGTTTTGCTCTTTTTGCCCAGGCTGGAGCGCAATGGCGCGACCTTGGTGCTCACTGCAACCTCTGCCTCCCAGATTCAAGTGATTCGCCTGCCTCAGCCCCCCGAGTAGCTGGGATTATAGGTGCGCACCACCACACCCGGCTAATTTTTTTTTTTTTTTTTAAGTAGAAATAGGGTTTCACCATGTTGGCCAGGCTGGTCTCAAACTCCTGACCTCAGGGGATCTGCCTGCCTTGGCCTCCCAAAGTGCTGGGATTACAGGCATGAGCCACCGTGCCTGGCCACTTTATTGTTTTTACAACTCAAGATTGAGAGTTCTGGAATTAGACTAAGAACCAAAGAAGAGTCTCACGTGTATGTGGGTCCTTTGCAAGCACTTTGATTCTGTTTTTAAGGCTAACTCTTCTATTGTGATTATCTGAGCTACAGGATCCTGCTTTGATTTTTTTTTTTTTTGACTACCTCTGGTTCTTTTTATAGATGTTAAACTGTGGGCACACTGATTTGGACAATAATTGTCCTGCAGTTGTTTTTGTCCAACTTTCTGAAGTACTCTATATAACAAGATTCTAAGTGAGATCTGTTT
Organism: Macaca nemestrina; assembly: GCF_043159975.1. Lineage (NCBI taxonomy): Eukaryota > Metazoa > Chordata > Mammalia > Primates > Cercopithecidae > Macaca > Macaca nemestrina. The sequence goes on from NC_092130.1 coordinate 149,718,775, forward strand.
CTATATGGGATACTTGGAACTTAAAACGGGACCCATTATCTCACCTAGGCTATGGCTTCCTGGAAGAATGACTCGAGTCGTTCACTTGGGGGTAGGAAAGGAGGGGTTGAGGGGTAAGAGACACTCTCTGAAATATTTCAAACAAGTAATCAATTGCTTAGGGTTAGACCAACTTACTTGACATGCTGCTTTGGAGCCAAATGAATTCATTATTATACCACCCAGCAGGCTGCTCTCCAGCATCCATAAACCGGCAGTCTTTCAACCAAATAGAGCAATTGCCTGGGTTTCCTAATGGCAGGACGTACACTCTGGTGCCATAAAGGCCTCTGGACCTTTCCTTACTGTTTTCCCTTCTCTGCTTTTTAAAATGCCCGATTCTTTCCCAGATATCCTGACAAACTATTGTAATAATGGGTAAATCTAGATTAACATTATCCCTCCCTTGTCATATATCTGCATTTGAGCTAGAATCCTCAGAAATGCCTTTACTGGAGGAGATTTCAGGCCCCATACCAGGCATAAAGAGACGTGAGCTTTCAACTCATCTCAAACTAGGCCATGTAAGTTACTGTCTACGCTGACTTCAAAGGCATTTAGGTTTGGTGCTTAATCTGGTCTGCCATTGAGAGGCTCACCATTATACCTTCTAAAACTAAACTGTGTGTGTGGATGTGTATTTAGATTCAGCATAACAGTGTGTATGAATTTTTTTTTTTTTTTTTTTTTAGTTTGTGCTTTCAAGAATCAAATAAGAAAGTTCTGTTATTTGATCCTGCTGATGTTCTCTTTCAGACAGCTGCCACCAGCACCGCTTGGCCACTTCCTTTTTATTTCCTATTCCCTTTCAACTGTCTAGCTTACTTTGATATGATTTCGTCTCTCTCTGTAATGGCAATGAGAGAGGATGTTTTTTCCCAAGGCCATGGCATGATATGCCTTTTAATTCGTTTTAGGCTTATTACCTTACAAATTTAAGAATGAATGAGGGCTCTATTTGCTTGGGCCAAGCATGCTTTAGACAAGTGGGAAGGTAAGAGGACAACGTTAGATCACGTGTTCGGTTGGTGGCCCCTTTCTAAGACAGAATTGGTTGTTAGAGGTTTGATTCCTGGGTCTGCCCCTTTTCTGCCTTGTGACTTTGAATAACCCACATAATCTATCTTCTCACTGCTTCCTTCTTTATAAAATAGTAAAGAGAATATAATTTTACCTTCCTGGACTCCTAGGGATGCCAGGAGCTTTCAGATCATGTGTGAAAGTTCCTTTAAATTCTCTGAATTCCATGCGAGAATGCTTTTTAAAAAGGCTTAATACAAAAATGTTACACAGAGAGCAGATTTTGTTTTGGAAAACAATGTGTGTTTTTTAGGAATAATATTTCCATTGCACAATTACAGTTTTTGAATTTTTTTTTACTGTGACTTCTGGAACTTATTTTTAACACATGATTTAACAATATGCTGTGTTTTTGACAGCCTTATATATCTTTCTCGAGAAATCTGCAACACTATGCTGTTAATTTGAACCTAGGGAGTGAATCTGGTCCCCAGTGAATATTGCCATCACTGGAACTCGAGGTCCTATTAACAATCCACAAAATAGAAATCACACGTAAGGCTGCTACATAGTACAGTGACTCTTTCCTGTACATTATAGTACCATTTTGCAATGCATTTTTCTTTCTCAGTCATTCTCTCTTGAATTGCATTTGGCTTCTGCCTGACCTATTAGTAACTCCAAGATAAGAAACATTACTCGTTAACTTTTGGAAAAGAAATAACTTTGTGATTAACACAGAGACCATCCATTTATATTAAGTAATATGCATAATGAAGTACGCTTATATTTGTAATTCCTTGTTGCTAGACATCTTCCATTCTTTCTAGGTTGGATGGTGGCAATTTGCCACTATTTTCTTCAGAGGAGAGGGAGCATATGGTTAGTTCCCTAGATTTGAAAATTCAGACCATCTATATTCACTAATGAAATGATTTTGAAATATGGAAATTGCTTCTTTCTCTCTTGAGACCAAAACTGCGACCCCCAACTCCAGTTTCATCACCCTCCAGGGTAGCTCCAATCATCCCAGAAAGTGGCGTGAAAATTTGAAGACAAAATTAATTTTCATTCAGTTTAAATTAAAAACAAAGGCATGCCAAATTGAGCTGTTAAAGAAAGGGTTATCCTGACAACCAATAAATGCCATTTTCAATCTGAAAGTGTTCTATTCAATGCATGTTGTACGCTAGCTAGGAGCAATGTGAGACATACTCAGGGTGGTGCCTCTAAAAACAGCAGACTAGGGAGAATCTCATTATTTTCCAGAAGGTTCTTTTTTTCAGATTTTCTAATTAAGGCTTGAAATAATTTCAGGACAATGTGAAGGAGGCGGAATTATTGATCCCTGCTTTTTGTTAAATCTGAATTCCATTTGAACCACAGAGTTTCTCAATGCTGGGATAAAAAACATTTATTTCATTTCTTTCCATGTTATGTTTTCTGTCCATCAGTATCATCTGCTGGGTGCCTATTAGAAAGTACTTATAAGAAACATCCCTTACTTCATTGCATCACCACCCATCATTACCATGATTTTAAAGAAGTATCATTACGTCAATTAAATGGTCTTTCAAGAAAAAGAACGTTTTTTATTAACCATGACAGTGTGGTCCTCAACATTTTTGCATTATTTCTTCTCTTCTGATCCTATTGCTGAAGTTCAGCATAATTTCTTTTGAGCCCAAAGGCATCTTATTTCTTTCTTGTTGTCTATGAGATCTCTGCCTCATCTTAAATGAGATCCCTTCTTTTTCTTCTTAAAATATCTTTAGGATCATTTCCAGGTAATTTTTACATTTATAGTTCACACAAATCTTATATTTACTGCCCCATTGATATGGAATGAAATTATAAGCACTTACTTTCCTTGGCACATGATTTATTCTCTAGTGCTGAGGAAAAAAGGCAAGTCTTAGATTCCACAACAGTATAAAGTTATAGTCATGGCAAACTGTGTTCTGATCAGTGCGGTCTGGATGTTGGTGTGAATCTTGGTTCGCAATTTGGTAAGATCTGAAAAAGTGTAAATAAACAAGGTCACTATCCTGTTGGGCCTCAGCCTACAAGATGCTAATGGAGTCCCTGACGGATAAAGGACTTTTCATTAATGTAGTACCTAACATTCCTTTGATTTTCTGTTTAGAAAATGGGAAAACATGTTTCATCATAGATTTGAAACTTTCAAGAGGAGTGAAGAGTGGGATGGGAAAGGAAGAATATTCTTTGTATATTCTGACATCTTTTCTTTTTCTCACCCCAATTTTCAATGACAATAATAATAATTATTAGTAGTAGCAGCACTATTCTATATAAAGATCCAGATGCAATTGAAGTCTAATTTAGTATTATGAAAGAGGCATCGCAGATATTTCTGTCCCATAACAAGAAAGGTTCATTGCATATGGAATATGTATGGCGATTTGACTCCCTCTGTAACCAAATTTGGATATTTAAAGGCAAAGAATATTGGCAAGAAATGCAAATGTCACATGTGGCTGAGACACATAGCTGAGCAGTCTGTGGGGCCTGTCCAGTGAGGAGATGCTACTGGGCAGTGACAGCTCAGCTCCTGGCTGCTTGTCCCAGTCCCAGTCCTAGGTGGGGCTACGTGACTAGTTCTCACCAATGGAATATAAAGAGGAGTGACAGCCAAACCAGTGTGATTAAGAAACAGGTGAGCCTTGGCACCCTACAGTGTCTTCCACCATCAACCAGCTGAGTGAAGAGCACTCCCATGGCCTAAGATGGAAGAAGTGACCATGTGGAAGGCCATCCAACCAAAAAGACACTCACTGATTCTGATGTGAGAAATACGTTTGCAGGCGGGGCACAGTGGCTCTCGCCTATAATCTCAGCACTTTGGGAGTCCAAGGCAGGTGGATCACCTGAGGTCAGGAGTTCGAGACCAGCCTGGTCAATATGGCGAAACCCTGTCTTTACTAAAAAAATACAAAACTTAGCCAGGCATGGTGGCACATGCCTGTAATCCCAGCTACTCAGGAGGCTGAGGCACAAGAATCACTTGAACCCGGGAGGCGGAGGTTGCAGTGTGCTGAGATTGTGCCACTGCACTCCAGTCTGGGCAACAAAGCGAGACTCTGGTAAAAAAAAAAAAAAAAAAAAAAAAAAATCTGCTGCAGCAGCTCGCATTTATTAACACTTTCATAAATATAAACGTTCATAAATATAATATGAAAAATATCCTATTTTAGTTTTGGGATACTCAGCACAAACCATGTGCAGCACAGTCAACAGTAGGAAGAATCAAACTGAATATATCCTTACTATGTGCTTCTTTCTAATTTCAAAACTTGGAAAATACTCTAAAATGATTCACTTATTTCTAGTTGTGTTGATTCTCTTTCTAACTGACAGTATTACCTGAAAGGCTTTTATGAGCCCTTTGAAAGGCTGAGTTTCAAAGGACAGTTTATTTTAAAAGTTTCTTGTATAGTGGGTCACCCAAGTGTGCGCTTATCACTTATGTATAATAATATACGGCATGTGATTCAAATGTACAACGTGTAAGGGTTTGCATGTGGCCATATATTAGCATTAATGTTTTGAATATTGCACAGCAACATGTATTATGATATTCTTATCATGAGATAATTAAAATCATTCGCAGGTCATAAGATTTAGAAATGACGACGCACCAGATATCAACACTTGATAAGGAACAGATTGTACACGCCCCAACATTCTAGTCTTCATCATCCTTTAGCATCGATATTTTTCTTTCTCTCCTTACTCTTTCCTTCTCTCATACAATTCCATGGAGACTTGACAATACTTCAAATTCTACAATGTCTCAATGGAAATGTGACATGATCATATAAATGCAGATCATAATTCTCAGCTTACTTACCTTCATTCTAATGTACAATAGTTCTGAAGGCTTTTACTTTAAATACTGCCTAAGGAAAATCTTACTGTTGATCATAGGTGGAAATATCATATTTATAACTCAATTGCAATTCGCTCATTACTTTGGAGACACAGAGTCCTCCAGGGAGAGTCAAACATTTGCGTGATGCATCCCAATGCTCAGTTATGTATTTGTAACTTTGCTTTAACCAAGAGATGTGTAAAATCACAAATGACTGGTCAGCTCCCTACTGGATGCAACTGAGAGACTTTAAGAATCCCATTTTTCCACCTATTAAAATTTAATGTTTTAATATTAATAGAGGCTATGAACTAGGTTCTTGCTAAGATTTTCAGATGAGAATCTGAAAATGGACCAGACTTAGCCAGTACCTAGCCATATTTTGAAATTGGACAATTCTTTCCTTTTTAAAAATCTGTGTTCTGCCCCCCTTTCTCTCTCAACCTTGACTGTTCCTTTGTAAAAATTATGTTTGTTTTGCATCCTTTCTTGGTGCCTAGTGTTTACATTTTGGCAAGGGTCTATTTTCTGTTGTCTCAGAGGAAAACAATTTGATCCTGACTTCCTATTCTACTTTCACTCTCTATTGTCACTTCTTACCTGAATTAGTGCAAGCACCCTCTTACCTCATCTCCCTAAATCCAGTCTTCCTACTTCTTCATTTGTTCTCCAGTCTATATCCATAATGATGTTCCAGAAATGCAGATCTGTTCATGTTTCTCCCTACTTAGAGCCTTTTAGCGTCTTCCCACTGCTTTCAGAATAAAATTTAAAGTCCTTAACAAGGTGGATAGGATTTGGATTTGAGGTCTGGCTTGTTATTTATGGCCATGTGACTTGACCTAGTTACATCTCAGTTTCTCTTCACCATTGATTCTCATTATTTGTGGTAGTTATGCTCTGTACATTTTCCATAAACACTGAATTAGCAAATATCGAATCGTTGCTCCTTGGGAAAATACAGGGTTAGGTTCCTGTGAGCCTCTGGTTATACCACTTTTGTCAACAGATCAATATATAACCTTGTTTTACAGGTGCTTCTCTTTAAAAACACCTTATTAAATATATATTGTCGATTCATTAACATTGAACTCGTGGGTAACAGCATTATAATGCTTACTTAAATGAAGCTTCTCTAACACATATTTTCTCCATAAAGTACTTTAACAGTTTTCTTGCCCTCAGAAACACTAGACAGCATTTCTGTACCATGCTTGGTGAAATGGTGAAATCACCAACAAAGCACAAAATTCCAAAAAGCGTGGCACTTTTAAATAGACTGTGAAAAGGACACTTGTTTATAGTTCGGGAGCTGAAACAAGAAGGCACAGAATCACCTTGTTCGGCCTCAGTCTGGAGCGGAAATGCCCGTTGGGTGACTCAAAATTTTCATTTCTACCAACCCCCATTCCCTGCTGCATAAGTCTGTGAATGACTGAAAAGGTGCAGTAAGTACTGATTTGGGGGTTAAAGTAAATTTTATCCAGTAGATGAATTTTCAGATCTTGATCTGTGGATAGAAGGTTAACTGTACATGAAAAGGGATATGTTGCTAGCAGACACTCTTGGTTTCCTACCCTCCATGTCCAGCTTGTGCTTCGTTGGCCAGCTGTTTTCTATATAGCCGTGTACTCAGAAAGCCCCAGACCTCTGCTAAACCATAATCAGTGGAGGGGAGAAATTTTCTTGCCGATGAAAAGACGCACCGGAAGAGATACCCTTCTTCTTTTGTTGTTGTTGAAATATTTTGTGCCTGCCTCAAACAGCAGACAGCAGGGATCTCCTCTGAAACCATGGTGATAGGCTGAGTATGACTCAAAAAACATTTGAACAGGACTGAGGTTTTTCAGGACATTGATGAGCAACTGAATTAACCAACCAAGACTTCTTGATATATGCGACAATCAACCTTTATGCCAGTGTGAGTAGGTTTTCTTGTTAATTAATTATTTGCATCCTAAAACATCTAGATAGTAGGCTTTATTTTCCATAAGGCAGTATTAGGAATAGATGAGAGAAAAAAAAAACAAAAAAAAATGTATATATGCACATATATGCCGTCTGTTATATGGTTGAAGCTTGATAAATGTTACTTTTCCCTTTATTTTTATTTTTATTTTTTTGAGACGGAGTCTCGCTCTGTCTCCAGGCTGGAGTGTGGTGGCACAATTCTCGGCTCACTGTAACTTCTGCTTCCCGGGTTCAAGCAATTCTCCTGCCTCAGCCTCCTGAGTAGCTGGGATTACAGGTGTGCGTCACCATGCCCAGCTAATTTTTGTATTTTTGGTAGAGATGGGATTTCACCATGTTGGCCAGGCTGGTCTTGAACTTCTGACCTCAAGTGATCTACCTGCCTTGGCCTCCCAAAATGCTGGGATTATAGGCATGAGTTACTGTGCCTGTATGGTATTTTTAAATATAGAGACTATACAAGTTAAAGAGTAAACTACCAAATATTTGTCCTCGCTGTTTCTAATTAACAAGGAAATGAACGTAAGCTAACTCAAAACCTTATGGGATATTTTATTTCAATATTCTTGCTTAAAATCATTATCTCCTTAACTCCTTTTTCCCACCTGGCTATCTGTAGGTCAACTATTCACTTTTTTCGTATATAAAGGTGTGGCTGTATGCTTTTAAATTGGAATATCATAATTATTATAAAGTTGTCACAATATCTCATCATGCTGTGGGGTAGAGAGAAACTATATTGCAGGGGTTTTGTGAATATCCTAAAAGAAGAATAGCAAATGTTTAGAAATTGAGATTTTATATATAAGAAATAAATGGAGGAGGTTAATTCTAAATGATTGTTTATTCATTCAAGTAAGTATCTATGAAACCTTTACTATAATCAAAGCCTGGGCTGGGTTCCAAAGTGCTCTCCAGGGCATATATCTGCCTCCATGGCTTAGAATGCTCGGCATGGAATAGATTGTAACTTTTGGGAGACCACAGGATGTTTTTCAAACATCTTTGTACCGTCCATGCTGCCAAGTGGAGGAAGTTTTACACAATAAGTCCTCAATAGACCTGGCATGGTGGCTCACGCCTGTAATCCTAGCACTCTGAGAGGCTGAGGTGGGATGATTGCCTGAGCTCAGGAGTTTGATACCAGCTTGGGTAACATGGTAAAACCCCGTCTCTATTAAAATTAAAAAAAAAATAGCTTGGTGTGGTGGCGCGTGCTTGGAGTCCCAGCTACTCTGGAGGCTGAGGCATGAGACTTGCTTGAACCTGAGAGGCAGAAGTTGCAGTGAACTGAGATCGTGCCACTGCACTCCAGCCTGGGTGATGGAGCGAGACTCTGTCTCTTAAAAAAAAAAAAAGTCCTCAATAAATACTTGTCAAATAATGGTCAGTTGTGTAGAACACACACACACACACGCGCACACAAACACGCGCGCGAGCACACGCGCGCACATACACACAGGACTAATATTTGCCAAAAGAATATATAATTGTCTCCTTTATTGAGTTTTTAAATGCTATTGGATGACCTTGGGTCCTAGTATTTCCTCAAGTTCACACATTTTTCTGTTAATTACATTGCCTGAAACCATCAGAGAAATGTCGTTCGTCCAGCTTTGTAGAATGGACCAGTCACTTTTTAACACTGTCATATCTTGTGGTTCGTAGGTGACAGTTCTTGGTGGCTTTCTTTGTGATTTCACTTTCCTGAGAAGCCTGATGAAGCCACACAATTCTGCAGGGATTTGCAACCCTGCCATCTCACGTGAGTGCACACTGAGACCTCGAGCTACCGCTCTTTAACTTCCTAACGATTTCTTTGAGACATTTCTAGGATTCTGACAAGTAGTCTAACCTGGAGCTATTGTTTTCTCTCTCTCTCTTTTTTTTTTCTTACAGATACTGCATTAGAGCATCTAGAATAAGACCATATTCTCTCTTTGATAGAAATAGTATTTAATTTCCTTCTACTCACTTAAGACTAATATTTTTACTTACTCTCCTATTGTTTTTCAAAATGCATTTCAATTAGTGTGACATTGGAATTGTCATGTTTTCTGTACAACACACGTGATAAAACTGAGACCCTTGTAATGAGACATCCCTCAATCCTAATTAAATTAATAAAAAACACAGATTTAAACTGTTTTGGGGTGCTATGCAAATATAAATTTTGTCACTATTACTGTTAAGTACTATTTTAACACTACTGCTAAAAACATCACTATAATTTAAACACTTATTTTTTAAGGGAAAGCAATGGATTTTTAGATTTTAAAATCTTTAGATTTTAATAAGAACAACTTTTTATAGATTTTTAGTAATATTTTATTCATGCTATTTTGAATAAACCTGTTATGATGTTTGCTAACTTTTGCTGCCTCCTGTGGGATCACTTATGTTTCTAAATGAGATGATGTGTTAGGGGAGGTTAAGTTGCAGTAAGACAAACAAATCTCAAAATTTTGGTGAATTAGCACAAAAGTTTATTTTTTACTGAGGTTACATGTTCATTGTGAATCTGCGGGGTGGGGGGCAGTACTCATTGTTGTCACTCATGGATAGAAGAAGCCATTGGAGGCTCAATTTGGACATGAACTTCAAAGGGACTAGAGAATGCAGCCCTTAAAACTTCTGCTAAATGATGTGTTTCCTTTGTGCTTCCAGTTCTTTGGCCACAGCAAGTTACATGACGTGATAGGAAGCACAACCTTCCCACAAAGTCAGTGGAGAACTGGGATCTTTGCAAATGTCCCTTAAGCCTGTCATCTGTGTGTGTGGTAACCGGAGAGGGAATTGGAAAGATGAGTTAGGGGCTGCTTTCTGAAGTTGTGTTTGCAAAACACATAAACCAGTTTGATATGGTCAGGCTTTGTGTCCCTACCCAAATCTCATCTTGAATTGTAATCCCCAGATCTTGAGGAAGAGACCTGGTAGGAGGTGATTGGATCATGGGGGCGGTTTCCCCCATGCTGCTCTCATGCTAGTGATGAGTTCTCATGAGATCTGATGGTTTCCTGCTCTTGCTAGCTATTCTCTCTCCTGCTGCTATGTGAAGAAGGTCCTTGCCTCCCCTTTGCTCTCCACCATGATTGTAAGTTTCCTGAGGCCTCCCCAGCACGTGGAACTGTGAGTCAATAAAACCTCTTTCCTTTATAAACTGCCAGTCTTGGGCAGTTCTTTATAGCAGTGTGAAAATGGACTAATACACAGTTTTACCATTATTTTATGTTTCTGTGAGGTGTTTTTCAGTTGAAGGTATTCATGGTGGATAGTAAGAGAGAAGCTGTAGCTGTTACAAGCTACCTTTTTTTTTTCCTCCTGCCTGTACTCATCTTTAGGAAGTATACATTATTTTAAACTCTGTAGGCTGAATGATAAGTGAATTATTGCACAAAGGACAATCAATTTAAAAGTCTACTTATATGTGTGAAGTTTAAGATGATTAAATGGTGATTTTTTAAGGTATCAATATCTATTGCTTTTATTGTCTGCTATATAGTAATAGAGTAAAATCCTTAACCCGGTTATAGTAAGTGAGACACAGCTTCCTCCCACACATGTGCAGTATTCTCTTGACTACTTTAAAACATGTGAGTACTTTTTCCCCTCTGAACTGCGTGCCCATTTAAAAAAAAACACAAAAATCATGCTCTTTTAAGTGTGTTTAATAATCACATGATGTATTCATATTTTTCCATTGCCAATCCACTGACAGATTATAAGAAAAGAAAATTGAGAGAGAGAAGAAAAGAAAAACGCAAAATTGAGAAAATTGAGAGTGAGAAGAAAAGAAAAACGGAAACCACAACACTGTCATGATGGCAGGTTTTTTTTTTTTGAGACGGAGTCTCGCTGTGTTCCCAGGCTGGAGTGCAGTGGCGCGATCTCGGCTCACCGCAAGCTCCGCCTCCTAGGTTCAAGCCATTCTTCTGCCTCAACCTCCGGAGTAGCTGGGACTACAGGCGCCCACCACCATGCCCAGCTAAGTTTTGTATTTTTAGTAAAGACGGGGTTTCACCATGTTGGCCAGGGTGGTCTCGATTTCTTGACCTCATGATCCGCCTGCCTCCGCCTCCCAAAGTGCTGGGATTACAGGCATGAGCCACTGCGCCCCGCTGAGAGTGTGATTTTTGAGAAGAGATTGGAATGGCCCTGGGTGGTAGGGAGGTTTTATTGGCCTGAGTACACATCAAAAAGGCTATTTGCAAAATTAGCTTAAGGAAATGTAAGCCAAAATGAAATAATTTTCATTTAGTAGAAATTAAAAAATAAAAGGTGGGTGTGTTCTTTTTTGAGCACAAGTTTAGTATTCAAGTGACTGCTATGCCAAGTGGAAAGTAATGTCCTTAATGGAAATATAATGAGTAGTGAGGTCAAGAAATGGATGTACTCTAAATTATTTTCTTAATAAAGAACAGACCTTTATTCTCTAATTTCTTTTAATTTCAACAATAAAGATTTTTAAACAATAGACAAAGGGTGAGAATCTAGGCTTCTATTTTATGAAATGTTATCAAAAATTCTTTAAAAAGTGTCAAATAGGACTGTCTCATAAATGTGTTTATTTTTCAGGGACTTTGAAGCTAGGTTTCCTTAGCTTTTGAGTTGCTTTCTTTTGTCATTGCATTGCCTTCCTTTGTTTGTTTATTGCCACACTATAAGGTGGGTTCTTACGGGAGCAGACACCCTCCTGGCTGCACAGCGCTGGACCTGAGTAGGCTTGGTCCAGGGAGGCTATCAAGGGATGGAAAGGCTTTTTGCAGAGATGTCTCTGTTCGCAGCAAAAGAGGAAACAGGAAATGATTCAGGGCGAGTCTTGCTAAACTGGAAAAATCAATTCGACACACTCTTAAATAGTATCGGAAAGCATTATAGTCAGAGAAAAAGGAGAAAGTGTATGAGAAAGGTTGCTTTGCCGTCCCACCTGGGAAGTGAAAGACATGTAGGGCGGTGCAGTACCTCTCCACAGCTAAAGGTTTCTTTCCAATCATGTTAACCTGTATAGGGAATCACGACTGAATAGGTATTTTCATTATTTCCATTGATTCTACTTTTAACATTTTTATTTTAAAAATGTTTTCTAGTTACAAAAATAGCATAGTGGACTGGAAACAAAAATTAGTGAACTTGACTGAAATATGCACTTCCCACTTAAAAATACTGCAAATAAAGCAGTAATAATAGCTCTGACCCCAGAATCATGTCCTTTACATCACACGGTACAAATCTGGGCAGTGGTCTAACATCAGGTCTGCAACCAGTGGCTACAATTGAGTTGCAAGCTTTACGTTCTTTTTTTTTTTTTTTTTTTTTTTTTGAGACGGAGTCTCGCTCTGTCACCTAGGTTGGAGTGCAGTGGTGTGATCTCGGCTCACTGCAACCTCTGCCTCCCGGGTTCAAGCAATTCTTCTGCCTCAGCTTCTCAAGTAGCTGGAACTATAGGAGCATGCCACCATTCCCGGCTAAGTTTTGTATTTTTAGTAGAGATGGAGTTTTACCATATTGGCCAGCCTGGTCTTGAACTCCTGACCTTGTGATCCACTCTCCTCGGCCTCCCAAAGTGCTGGAATTACCGCGTAAGCCACCGTGCCCGGCCCTATATTCTTAAGTCGTATTATTTAGGCAGGACATTGAAAGCTAAGAAAGCAAATTTATTTCCCAGAAGAAAACTCCCAACAATAGCTTCTGCTGGTCTTCATGTTGCTCTAGTACAATTGGTCGTCCGGAATCTTCAAAAACAAAACAAAACAAATGGAGTTTGAAAGTCTAAAACTCAACACCAACTACACAGCCTCTCATTTGATGAACTCTTAGTTTTTGCTTACTTTTAAGCGTATCTGGTAAGGATGTTTGGTAAGTTATTGCTAAACCTCTTTGGACATTTACTTTCATTTATTCTGAGTACCAGAAATTCAAAAGACAGGATTAAATGGCTACTCTCAGGAATGTGTAGAGTCTATAATAAAATCAAAATATAGACTAAACAACAACACAATCAAGAAAAACAGAATGTGAGCTGAAGAGAAAGAAAAAAGAAAACCCCAGCATCTCAAAATTAAGCAGTCATTAGTGTTTATATCAGTTGACTGATGTATATAAGTGAGAGTTTCTTGCCTCATCTACTTTCATCTTGTTCTCTTCTTCTCTTCCCTTTTCCCTTCTTCTTTATCATGATAATTGCTAGAAATTTATGCAAAAAAGAAAACTGATAGACAAAACCTAAAAAAAGTAATAATCCTTACACACTTACTAAGAACCAGGAGAAAACCAAAACCCCATCCACAAATATTAGTCCTAACAGAAAATAATATTTTGGGATACTCTGAGATACAGACATCAAAGGAATGTCCTCATGGGGAACTCTCTCTATGACATTGTTTTGAGGTGAATGTAATTAGCAACTGTGTTATAGCTTTCTATTAAGCTCATGGTGTATTCACTGAACTGGTATTTTGGAAGTCAGGCTAGCCACTGTCTGCTTGATACTTATCCATAAGTTCTAATAACATTTAGACATTTTGTCAATTTCTAAGCAAAATTACATTTTCATTATTCAACATCGTGTTTTTAGAGTATCCTATTTCCACCACAGTTGAGCATCCAGAGGAATGAACAGAGCAGCCCTGCATTGCAACGTGTACATTTTGCATTTCCTTAGTGGCTTGTCATTAGAAGGTTTGAAAAGATGTTTGTTCCCCAAACTCAGGTTGAGAAATATTATCGGGTATTTACACATGTCTATGTTTACTGTCTAATTTAATTGTGAGTCACATTTAACACAGAAGAAATGAGACACTTGCATGGTCATGATTATCAAGAGGTTGAAGGTACTATTTTCTTTGGGCGATAACCCAGTGAGTGATGCAGGACTCAACACCGTGGTCGACTGCACACATTTCAGCACCATCGCTCTTGGAAACCGTTTTGGTTCAGTGCAGAACTTCTTAAAGATTAAAACAGATTTATGGTATCAAAAGGTATTTTGATGGCCAGCCAAAATTCCACACGGATAGGATTACGCCCCATAAACCTTATCCTCCTTTCCAATGATTTTTAAATATGACTTTTAGAGATGGATTAAATGTAGATTCCTTTGTATTTGTAATACATATTTCCAATTACTACAATAGATTTACTGTGCAGGTCTGCGTGAACTCCAGGGACCTGAAGGCCGGCTTGGTCAAACGACTTCCAGGAGTGTTCTGGTTATTAACATGCTTAATGTTGTAGGCCAGATGAAATAAGGAAGCCAGCAGAAAAGCCCAACTTTCTTTGGAGAGAGTACACTCTATCTTGCTTTAATTTGCTCCTTGGAGTCTGTACACGCTACTGGTGATATAGGTAAGGCAAGGTTACAAAAAGGTCTTTCTACTATTACTCTAAGGCAGAGTTTCTGCATTATAATTAAATTCTGTAAATTTGGGCTTCCTTAAATGCATAAAATCACAAAATACTACATTTATACAACAGGTTTACAATCTCTCCTCCAAAACTCTTGGGACCTGAAATGCTTTTAAAAACTCAAATTCTCCCTCCCACAAATTTTAGAAAGATAATATTCTGCACATATTGCATATGACACCATCAATACTATCAGCAAAGTCTAGGTAAAACCCCACTATCAAACACATTAATATTTTTCCAGAAAATGTGAACGTTTGCAGTAAGTAGGATAAATAGAAAACATGCTCTCCTCAGTTCAGATCAGATTTTGTCATCAAGCTTATGAAAAATCTTGAAATTTTTCAGAGGTTTTGGATTTTGGAATTTCAAATAAAGAATTATGGGCCTGTACCAATTTTGCTTTTCTGCTACAACCTGGTAGACTTTGTGAAGCTTTGAAATATTTATCAATAAAAGGATGCATAGGGAGATTATTTTAAAACGTTAAATGTATATAATATCTTTAAAATATATGGAAATATTCTGTTATAATGTGTTGACATAAAGATAGTATAAGTATTACTGATAGTTTATACAGATGCAAGCATTTTTGTTTGCTTCACAAGAGGATGAGATGAAATTACATATTCTTTAGGTGATAACCAAATAATTTATTTATTTTGAGATAGAGTTTTGCTCTTGTTGCCCAGGCTGGAGTGCAATGGTGCGATCTCAGCTCACTGCAACCTCTGCCTCCTGGGTTCAAGTGATTCTCCTGCCTCAGCCTCCCAAGTAGCTGGGATTACAGGCATGCACCACCACGCCCGGCTAATTTTGTATTTTTAGTAGAGACGGGGTTTCACCATGTTAGTCAGCCTGGTCTCAAACTCCTGACCTCAGGTGATCCACGTGCCTCAGCCTCCCAAAGTGCTGGGATTACA
The DNA here is from genome assembly GCF_043159975.1 of Macaca nemestrina. Lineage (NCBI taxonomy): Eukaryota > Metazoa > Chordata > Mammalia > Primates > Cercopithecidae > Macaca > Macaca nemestrina. The sequence goes on from NC_092130.1 coordinate 149,734,024, forward strand.
GGCATGAGCCACCTTGCCGGGCCTGAAATTACATATTTAAATTAAAAAAATTTTCAGGCCAGGCCAGGCTTGGTGGCTCAAAGTGTAATCTCAGCACTTTGGGAGGCCCAGGTGGGCAGATCACTTGAGGTCAGGAGTTCAAAACAAGCCTGGCCAACATGGTGAAACCCCGTCTCCACCAAAAATACAAAAATTAGCCAGGTGTGGTGGCACGTACCTGTAATCCCGGCTACTTGGGAGGCTGAGGCAGGAGAATCGCTTGTACCTGGGAGGTGGAGGTTGCAGTGAGCCGAGATCACACCATTGCACTCTGCACTTCACTGGGTGACAGAGTGAGGCTCTGTCTCAAAAAAAAAAAAAAAAAAAAAGTTTCCTTAGAATCTTTGAACACTAGTATTCTTGAGATATGTATAATCATATCTGTCCTCCAGTTCCCTTGAATCTGTTTCCTCTTTCTTACTCCTGGCACTTTCCTTCTGTAGTTACTCCTTTTCTTTCTTGGATCATCAAATTTTCCCTCTTGACCATTCAAGTCAACCTATGAACTTTCTCTGGATTATTCTGTATTTAAAAATATCCACGACAAGATTTAAATGTGCAATTTCAGCTGAGTGTAATAATAAGATAGATGCTGCATTCCAGAGCAGGAATATGCAGAATTTCCAAAGGAGTTTTAGAAAAGTTGTTACATGACGCTTGAATTCTACATGCACTTTGAGTAGAAAAGGCTCAGATTTAAAGCAATATTTGGAGGAGATTTCTTTGAACACAAGCAGCCCCTGTGTGATGAGTCTTCTTCCCTTCTCTGCTGTCTGTCATCTCGGGTGTATGAGGACCTTCAAGACACCACTTGAGAGCATGACGATGTCTTAACTCAGGTGTGCGAACCCATGTTGAAATACTTAAAAGGCAGAGATGAGATGGTTCAGAAAACCAAAGTGAAGACATATTGATGCTGCCTAAGGTCTAACTCTATTGCCAGGATCTGTTTGGGCAAAAAAAAAAAAAAAAAAAAAAAAAAAGAGTGTTTCTTGGGGATTGGTTGAGCACTATAAGTGAGAAAAAGCTGTTCTGGAGGCCTTTGTTGATTTGATCTAATAGGATCATCTTTAGAGGATTGAAAAGGCTTCAACAGAGAAGCTGGAGATGACCTGAGGAGAGATTAGGGACCTGCAAGAATAGAGGACATTCATCTGGCTGGGGGAAAGGCAAGCGAGAGGCCACAAGTGGTCAAAGATTGTAAGAAACCTGTGCAGCAAGTTTCACAAGGGACAACTTTAAACATCCACCAAGCCAAGAGCACAAAGCCAGCTTACAAAGTGCCAATCCTATAAGCATTTTCCTGTACTCATGATTTCTCTCCCTCTCTGCTTCTTCCCTCTTCCTCCTTCCCACCCTAGATTGCATGAAAAAGAGTAGCTGGCCACGGGAGAGGGGTGATTGAGAGAGAGAAAATAAACTCATTCCATTTTCTAACATTTCTTGTCTCACCCAGGGAATCTACATGGTGTTACTTCTATGGGAATTATTGGATTTAAGGTTGGAACTCCATATAGATTTTTTTTATGAAACTATAATTTATATATAAGACTTTCCTTTGAATGAAATTGGAAGCTTTGACTCAAAATGACCCTGGAGATTGTAATTATAATTATCAAACTGAGATCATGTTTTGTGACTTAAGGTGACTGTAGGAGTTTGCAATTACTAAGAGTAGTTAGAAAAGTCATGGGATTGCCCAAGTTTTCATTCAGGATAAAAAGAAGAAAGTAATCCTTGAGTAGAGTTTAAAAGAATAGTTGGAGGTAAAAATAAATTTGATCATGATTACACACCCTGAGTCTTTTTTGGCCAACATAATGCTTCAAATTTTATCTTTTTCTTCTATCTTTGCAAGCATACCTTGGAGATATTGTGGGTTTGGTTCCAAACCACCACAATAATGCAAATATTTCAATACAGTCACATACATTTTGTGGTTTCCCACAAAAATGTAAAAGTTATGTTTATACTATGCTGTAGTCTATATTAAGTGCATGATATCACTATGTCTAAAAGTATACATACCTTAATTAAAAAATATGTCATTGCTAAAAAAATGCTAACAATCATCTGAACTTTCAGTAAGTCGTAATCTTCTTACCGGTGAAGGGTTTGCCTCAGTGTTGATGATTGCTGAGTGGTAAGGTTGGTGGTTGCTGAAGACTGAAGTGGCTGTGGCAATTTCTTAAAATAAGACAATAATGAAGTTTGCCACATTGATAGACTTAAAAAATGAAAAAAAAATTTCTTTTGAGACGGAGTCTAACTGTTGCCCAGGCTGGAGTGCAGTGGCGCAATCTCGGTTCACTGCAACCTCTGCCTCCTAGATTCAAGAGATTCTCCTGTCTCAGCCTTCCGAGTAGCTGGGACTACAAGCATGCACCACCATGCCTGGGTAATTTTTGTATTTTTAGTAGAGATGAGGTTTCACCATGTTGTCCAAGCTGGTCTCAAATTCCCGACCTCAGGTCATCTGCCTTCCTTGGCCTCCCAAAATGCTGGAATTACAGGCATGAGCCACCGTGCCTGACCTTAATTTTCCTATTTTTAGTAGAGATGGGGTTTTACCATGTTGTCCAGGCTGGTCTCGAACTCCTGACCTCAAGTGATCCACCCACCTTGGCCTCCTGATTGACTCTTTCACAAAAGATTTCTCTCTGTAGCATGTGGTGCTGTTTGATAATATCTTACCCACAGTAGAACTTATTTCAAAACTGGAGTCAATCCTTTCTAACTCTGCCACTGTTTTGGCAACTAAATTTATGTAATATTCTAAATCTTTGTTATCATTTCAACAACGGTCACAGTATCTTTACCAGAAGTAGTTTCCATCTCAAGAAATTACTTTCTTAGCTCGTCCATAAGAAGCAACTCCTTATTTGCTCAAGTTTTATCATGAGATTGCAGCAATTCAGTCACATCTTCGGACTCCACTTCAAATTCTAATTATCTTGCTATTTCCACCACATTGCAGTTACTTCCTCCATTGGAGTGTTGAACTCCAAAAAGTCATCCATGAGGGCTGAAATAAACGTCTTCCAAACTCTGGTTAATGTTGATATTTTGACTTCCTTTCATGTATCACAAATTTTCTTAATGACATTTAGAACAGTGAATCCTCTTCAGTGGATTTTCAATTTACTTCGCCCAGGTCCATCAAAGGAATCACTATCTATGGCAGCTACAACCTTATGAAAGGCATTTCTTACATACATAACAAGACTTGAAAGTCAAAAGTACTCCTTGATCCATGGTCTGCAGAATGGATGTTGTTTTCACAGGTAGGAAACAACATTAACCTCCTTGTACATTTTCATCAGAGCTCTTGGGTGATCAGGCACATTGTCAATGAGCAGTAATGTTTTAAAAGGAATCTCTTTTCTGAGCAGTAGATCTCAACAGTGAACTTTAAATATTCAGTAATCCATGCTGTAAACTGATGTGCTATCATCCAGGCTTTGTTGTTCCTCTGATAGAGCTCAGGCAGAGTAGATTTAGCATCATTCTTAAGAGCTCTAGGAGTTTTGAAATGGTCTATGAGTATTGGCTTCAAGTTAAAGTCACCAGCTGCATTAGCCTCTAATAAGAGAGTTAGCTTATCCTTTGAAGCGTTGAAGCCATGAATTGACTTCTCCTCTCTAGCCATGGAAGTCCTAGGCAGCATCTTCTTCCAATAGCAGGCTGTTTCATCTCCATTGAACATCGGTTGTTTAGTGTAGCCACCTTCATCAGTTATCTTAGCTAGCTCTTCTGGAAAACTTGCTGCAGGTTTTATATTAGCACCTGTGGCTTCACCTTGCATTTATGTTATGTAAATGGCTTCTTTCCTTAAGCCTCATGGTTAATCTCATAGCTTCTAACTTTTCTTCTGCAGCTTCCTTACCTATCTCAGATTTCATAGAATTAAAGAGAGTTAGGGTCTTGCTCTGGATTAGTCTTTGGCTTAAAGGAATGTTGTGGCTGGTTTCATCTTCTCTCCAGACCACTCACACTTTCTCCATGTCAGCAATAAGGCTGTTTTACTTTCTTATCATTCATGTGTTCATTGGAGTAGCACTTTTAATTTCCCTTAAGAAATTTTCCTTTGCATTCACCACTTGGCTAACTGTTTGATGCAAAAGGCCCAACTTTGGACCTATCTCAGTTTTTGACATACCTTCCTCACTAAGCTTAATTATTTTTACTTTTTGATTAAAAGCGAGAGGCCAGGCATGGTGGCTCATGCCTGTAAGCCCAGCACTTTGGGAGGCTGAGGCAGGCAGATCACTTGAGGTCAAGAGTTCGAGACCAGCCTGACCAACATAGTGAAACCCCATTTCTACTAAGACAAACATAGAAACAAATAAACAAACAAAAAACAAATATTAGCCAAGCATGGTAGCAGGTACTTGTAATCCCAGCTACTCGGGGAGGCTGAGGCATGAGAATCACTTGAACCTGGGAGGTGGAGTCTGCAGGTAGCCAAGATTGTGCCACGGCACTCCAGCATGGGCAACATAGTGCGACGCTGTCTCAAAAACATCAACAACAACAACAAAAAGTGAGAGATGTAACTTTTTCTCTCACTTGAACACTTAGAGGCCACTGTAGGATAATTAATTGGTCTAATATCATTATTGTTGTGTCTCAGAGAATAGTAGGGACGTGAGAAGAGGGTGAGAGGTAGGGGAATGGTCAGTTGGTGGAGTAGTCAAAACATACACATTTAAAAATTAAGTTTGCTGTCTTATATGGGCATGGTTCGTGGTGCCCCAAAACAATTACAATAGTAACATAAAAGATCACTGATCACGGATTGCCATAACATGTAATAATAATAATATAAAGTTTGAAATATTATGAAAATTACCAAAATGTGACAGAGATATGAAGTTAACACATGGTATTGGAAAAATGGCACCAATAGACTTGCTCAATGCAAGGTTTCCACAAAACTTCAATTTGTAAAAAATGCACTATCTACAAAGCATAATAAAGTCAAGAACAATAACACTAAGTATGCCTTTACTTCAGTAGGTGTTCAGTTTTTTTTTTTCATTTCCTTGTTGAACAGATGTTTTTCTATACTCAACAGTCTTTCCTTTCACATTTCTCATTCATGATTCAATTCCCTCAAAACTGTAGTCATATCTGTCACTGCAGGAAAACTAGTCTTAGATATCAACAATGACCTTCTAGTTGTCAAATCCAACATACACTTCTCTGTTTCCTTGTTATTGAGTCCCTCAGTAGTATCTGACCTAGCTGATTACTCTGTCTTTGTGGAAATGGTTTTCTTTCTTGGTTTCTTTGATACACGCTAACCTCATTCTTATCTTTTTGTGACATCTTCTCAGGTTTCTTGATTCCTCCATTCCCTGTTCTCTTCTACATCAAAGGTGCCCAGGGCTAGGCTATGGATCTGTCTCTTTTCTGCACATTAGGTGATTTCATTTGGGCCCATTGCTTTGTGTCAGCTTTAGGCTGATGACATGCAAATTTATAGCTCCATCTTTGGTCTTCCCCCCTAGCTAAGGACTATGTATGTAACTGTCCACCTGACCACATTGTTTGGATGCCTAATGGACACTCCAAAGTTAATATGTCCATCAGGCAGTTTCCCCTTGAATTTGTTTTCCCCGGCTTGCCCATGGCAGTAAATGGCACCATCCACTCACTGCCTCGGGCTAAAAACATTGGAGTTGTTATTGCTTCCTTTCCTTTATGTTCCCACATCCACACTATCCTCATGTCTTATCAGTTTTAGATTCAACATTCCTTGTGAATAAAGAATCTATGTTTACTGTAACAATCCAGATGAGAGATTAGTTATGTTTTTAGATAATTCTAATAGATGTCTCAAAAACAGCTGGTTGGGGATGATGGTAACTTTCCACTGCACACCTCCAATGGTCTGATCCCTACTTAATGTCTTAAACCTTATCACACACCACACTTTCTTTGGCTGACTGTACTCTTGGTAGATTTGCCTCCTCTTGTCCTTGACACATGTCATACTCATTACTGACTCAAGGCCTTTGCATTTGTCGGTCCTCTTGTCTAGACATTGTCTTGTTTACATATTGGTTCACCTGTTTATTGTGTCTTTTCTTGCTCCCCTCACACAGAGGCTATGTTGCTCTCTTTCCTGTCTGGCACTGTATTCCCGACAGCTACGGAAGACCAGCACACAGTAATTTCCTATACATATTTGTTGATTGAATGAAAGAATGTAAGCATTTAAGGCTTACAAGTTAAATGCAAAAAAAAAAAAAAAATCATGCTGTGATAGAAAGAGTACTGGTAGGCCCGGTGTCTACTCTTGAGTCCTGACTCAGCCACTTTGGATAACTCAATTAAAAAAACTTCTCTACATATTTTTATCCTTACTCTCAAACATGCAGCTTCTTGTGTGTGTTAAACAAAAACAAATGACAGCCCACAGAAATGAATGTGTCGGACATCTATTTCTACATTGAGTTCACTACAACAAAAACCACTTATAATTTCAAACAAATAGTCTCTCCCCAGTAACAGTGCCCTTTTGATAAAATTTCACACCACAGGAAATCCATTATAATAAATATCTGTTCCAGTATCTGTCCACTTAGCAATGATTCTCTTTATGCTTGATGTCTCTTTCCTGATAACTATCCTAAGGACCCTCCTTTCCTTCCCTCTGAGAGTTCCAGAGTTTTAGCTCTGCCTCTGCGTACTTGCTGTTGTCATGGTAGCCTTGCTAATTTTGCTTATATATTTTTCCCCATATTTTCCCACAACCTTTGAAAAGACCAAGCGAAATATGTGCCAAAGGCTATTTCTGACTTAATGTTATAGGCATGAAAATATTTCTTTTCTTAGCCTCTTGAAAAATATTAAATGGTTGTCTCAGCATCATTGATTGAGACTATTTGTTTATTCCCAGGGCTGAAAGTTAAGGCCATTCTATTTTGATAGAACTATTTATTTAAAAGAAGCTCAAGATCAAAGACATCTCATCTAGTATGCAGGGAATGCTGTTTAACCCAAGTAATCCAAAAGTAAATAATTTATTGGATTACTCGATAGATTGAGAAATGAAGGTAGGATTTGGGTGTATTTGTTTTGCCTTTTTCTTTTTAATTACTCACTAAATAAGTGCATGCGATGTGTGAGTTTAGAAGAAAAGAAAGTCTTATTGCAAGAAGACATCCTGGTAATAACCTTACATGGTCCCAAGAAAGAACAGATCCCATCTATAGGCATGGAGCCAGGGCAGCCCTGCTGTCCATGCCTGCTTGGTGGCCAACATACTTGCATCTAAGACCTATCTTTGCCCAAGACAAAAAACAGCTGTGTGGCTGCAAGAAAGCCATTTAAACTCTCTAAAGTCCAGTTTCTTTACCTATAATACAAGAAAAAATCTCTCACATCCCTTCTGGTTCTAAGATTGAGCCATCTCATTCTTAACCAACCAAAAATTATGATAGCAGTGGGGCAAGATAGCAGGCAGTTTAGCAGGGGCGGAGAGGCCCTCATGTGAACTTCTGCAACTCCAGGCATGGATTCCTCTTCTCTCCTTTTTAAAAATTAAATGCTTGCTTCCTTTCAGTCTGATAAAATGTCATTTTGTTTCATTTGGGTTTTCATTTATTCTGGAACATGCCAGACAGATCTTGTACCAAAGTTATTTTATTGTTGTGGATAAAAGAACACAATACCCATTTTTGTTCCTTATTCTTGCCTTTTCAATGGGTTTTTGAATTGCTAATTTTTTTTGTTGTCAATTAAAAATACATCTCCACAGCCCAGCTGCTCATGGACCCATGTCGAGTGCACATCGTACATCCTTGATAGTCCAGCTTCTGTTGTGAAGTCCTGAGAAACACAGTTTATTTATTTATTTAGTGAGAAGAATCCCGATTAGTTCTTTCTGGTAAAAAGAGGAAATTGGCTAACTGTTATGGACTGAATGTTTGTGTCTTTCCCAAATTCTTATGTCGAGGCTCTAATCCCTAATGTGGTGGTATGTAGAGATGGGGCCTTAGAGAGGTAATTAGATTTAGATGAGGTCATGAGAATGGGGTCCACGTGATGGGATTAGTGCTTTTATAGCAAGAGGAAGAAAAAGCAGAGCACACTTTGTCTCTCTTTGCCATGTGGGGACACAGTGAGAAGGCAGACAAGGAAAAGGGCCTTCACCAGGAACCGAATGGGCTGGCACCTTGCTCTCTGTCTTCCCACCTTCCAGAACTGTGAGAATGAAATAACTATCTGTTGTTTAAGACATCCAGCCTATGGTATTTTCTTATAGCAGCCCAAGTCAACCAAAAAACTAACTAATGGAAATATCTGAGTATAAGATAGAACGTATTGACCCTGGAGCAATAAAGGAAAAGCTGGCCGAAAGTGCTAGGAGTTGCAGGTGGATAGACTACCACCACCTGTTTGAAAGGCTTTACCATTTAGTCAACTCAGTACGGAGACCTCAATCAAATGAAGTGCATACAACCACAGTCACTGGTCTATCAGCTCCAATCGGGAAACCCTTGAAAATGTGACACAAGCAGTTTAGGCAAAATTAGAGAAAACATTTATAAAGCTCATGATACAAAAAGTAGTGCATGATTTAAAACATCATCAGATGGGTTTAAGTGAATTTGTGGATAAAGATGTATTGCACATTAATAAAGGAAGTCACGGACATTTGAAATAGATACTTGTTCTGAGAAACACTGCTGCTTATAGCCTCAAATATTTTGAAGTTGACAACATGCACAAAATGTACTTTGTTGCCACTCTCAGAGACAGCGTATCACACTAACTGGCTCATTAATTTGACCTATTATGGCATTTCTTATGATCTTACATTCCTATGACCTCCTTGAAGGCTCATTTGGCCTTGAAGCACCACAAGGTGAAAAAAAAATCTCAAAATTAATCAAGAAGTTGCCAGAGTGCTTTTACACAGGCTTAGCAAATTGTCAGCTTATCCTTGAAAGAACAACCTTCACCAGAACCTTTTTCCCTATGACAAAGGGGAGGAGAAGGGGATTGTGAAGTTGCTGTCAGACACTAGGTTTCCTCTCTAATTCTCATTCACCGTTCAGCCAGATACAGAAAAATCTTGAGTTCAAATATTTAGACAATCTCAGATGAAGGAATACAGAGCTATTCATTCCTGAGACTTTCATGGGAAGGCCTGGTTAACCAGACACAATGGGCAAGCAAAGTGTCTGGCATTGCTAGTAAGAAATCAAAACAGACTCAGCCTGAGGTAAACAAAGCCACACGGAGCAATGAGGATAATGCAACATGCATGTCTATTTCAAAATACCATAATCTTAAAGGTGTGTTCTCTTGAATCCATATGATTGAATGAGAAAGTAATTAGGTACCTAGGTGTGATTACTTTGACTTATGTCTAAGATGCACAAAATTTTTCAGCCAGAAGCAATAGAATGGGACAGCAGTCACCTACGAATAGATCTGTTTTGATGAAAAACACCAGTATGCAAACTGTTTTTCCAGAAGGTGGACACTTGCTCCTGAGGTGGTTGACTCTTTCACCTATTTGTTATGTCTGAAAAATTAATGCTTGTTCTGCAACTATAAACCAGCCATAAGTGAAAGCAGCTTTGCCAGCATTGTCTGAGTCATTAGAAGAGTCAACCAGTTGTTCTCCTGTCCTTTCTGCGTGGCTGAATTTCCTTAATGACCAATTCATTGTGTGTCTTCAAGCATGACACCCGAAAAGCTGTGATGTCTTTAATGAAGGATCCATTAGTCTTTCAAGAATGTGAACATGTGAAGTTGAAAAACCTATTCAATAAGGTATCTCCTTGAAAGAACGCTAATCTCACTGGGAAGTACATATATACAAAATATAACTTCTTCATGCATGTTTAACTGAGCAGAATGTTTTTTGGAGTTACATTAGCTGACCCTGAGAAGAACACAGGCTTAGTTTACTAGATATCTTCCGTTTTCATAAAATTGCTAAAATGCCACTTTTCTCTTCAATCCACATTTATATATGTGGCAGAACATTCTTTCTCAGAACAGAAGCCATTGTACGGTCCTGTTTCTGTGTTCTTTGACCTTGGCAGCACACCATCTCCAAGATCCCACAATCATAGACAGTCACCCTGCTGTTGTGGGCAGACGACTGCCTTGCACAAACCTTTCTGGTGCCATTGGAAGTGACTCTCTGGAGACAAAGCCCAAGAATGACCCCGAGTATTACGTCTTTGTACATTCACTCCTGCATTTCATCTTCGCAGTTCTAAATCTATTCAAAGGTCTTTCTGTTTGAGCTTCTAAAATCTAGTATATCCTCTGCTGAATCGAGAGAAAAAAAAGATGTAATTATAATACATCAACTGCCCTTGTTCTGCACATTAACACAGTAAGAGAAAATAGGAGTTTTTAATAGAAAAAATAGATGTTTTGCTCTTATTTCATGTATTTGTAAATAATGCAATATATCAGGAGTTAATTTTAAGGTAGTCAAGTGTGATTAATCACCATTAAGTCACTTTTACCAAGGAAAATAACCCAATATACTTCTATATGATAGAAGGAGAAATAAAGTATATTTCATTTTAACACAGAAATACAATTTTGTCCCGGAGTATAATTGGATTAGTGGTATAGGAAGGCAATTCTTAATAGGGTTTTATTGTATTTTCCCTAAAGTTGCATAATAAAGGCACTTACCTGAAGAATCATCTGAATGCCTCTTTCTTGGTATATTCCATGGTATCCATTGAACATGTTCACTTGTCAGACTTCTATGATAGTATTAATTTTTTATCATATTAAATATTTGGATAATGATTATTTGATAAAAATCAGAGTTAATAAAGAGTTCAGCAAGCAAAATATTGGTCTACTAAGCAATTTTGGGGGTCAGGGAGGGTTGAAGCTTATCGCTTTGATTACGTGAGAGGTGAGACTACGATAAATACCGTGAACTAGGGTCTTGCCTGAGCCAGACCCCTTGGATACAGACATGTCTGGTCATCTCTGAAACCCTGCAGGGCACTGCCCCCTCATTGCACAAAGGACAAAGGATGGAGGAAATTTCTTGGGAGAGGATGCCTTCTGAGAAAGGCGGAGGAGGAGTTAAGCTTGACCCAATAACAAAGACTTAATCTTCAGAAGGAAGCAGAGATTTTGAGTTCGGCACAGAGTCTTGTTTGTTTGTAGCTGAGTTGTCTTCCAGGCCAGCCCCGTGGCCTCCTTCCTGTGGATTCTGAGTTCTGTGAAGTGTGTGTGTAAGAAACCTGGGTGAGAAGGATGGTTTTAAGTAAAAACTGAAAGCACTGATTGACTAGGGAATCTATCAGACACTGTCTGATACCAATACTGGTAAGACGCAACACAACAAGTGGGAAGAGTGTCCACTTTGTAAACAAACAAACAAACAAAAAACTAAATAACCCCCCGAAACAACATCCCCACCCCATAAAACAAAAAACAAATAAACAAAAATACCCTGCTTCTTCAATTGCTGAAAGACTCCATACACGTGTAGTGTGTGAAATTGCAGGGCAAAGTGGAAAGTGATGTAGCTCAGCAGAAATGCATTGCTGTGTTGTAGGATTTAGAGGAAGAGGCCATAGAACTGGAGAGAAGATGGGGAAGAAGAGAAAATGAGTAACTGAGGCCACCTGTATTATGATTAAATTTTGTGATGATGAACAAAACGCTTAATTGCTTTCTTCCATTTTAAAATTATTAAAATGGATGTTAATACAACTGGCTCACTTTCATGTTTAATGAGCAGTGGAAATTTTATTGCTTTAAAAGTTTTTAAAACAGTTTTCTAAGGGATTTGCCTATTTATGACTAGTATTTCCTATTAGCATTGAAATATTAGAAAAACTCTATTCTTGACCCCCTACTTAGCATGGATAGCTATTGCAAATTGGAAAGTGTATGGAATATAAGGTTCACTGGATTCCTCACTCTTCTGGGCTCCCCAAAAAGTTGACTTAAAATTATCCCACTAATTTAGGGTTTCTCATTATTTTGGACCAGAAAATTTTTTGTTTTGAGAGACCATCCTCTGCATTGCATGATGTTTATTTGTATCCCTGACTTCTCCCCTCTAGATGCTTGTAGCATATCCTTACCCCATTATTACAATATAACACATCTCCAGACATTGCCAATGTCCCCTGGGTGGGAGAAGGGGAGAGAATTGTTGCAAATTGAGAATCACTGCTGTAATGTAGTCATTTGAACCAAAATACTTGAAGAAAAAATCATGTTAGAATTGACTATAAAGTTACCAAGATAATATTAACATCGGCCGGGCGCGGTGGCTCAAAACTGTAATCCCAGCACTTTGGGAGGCCAAGGAGGGTGGATCACGAGATCAGGAGATCGAGACCATCCTGCCTAACATGGTGAAACCCCGTCTCTACCAAAAGTACAAAAAATTAGCCAGGCGAGGTGGCGGGCGCCTGTAGTCCCAGCTACTCGGGAGGCTGAGGCAGGAGAATGGTGTAAACCCGGGAGGCGGAGCTTGCAGTGAGCTGAGATCCGGCCACTGCACTCCAGCCTGGGCGACAGAGCGAGACTCCATCTCCAAAAAAAAAAAAAAAAAAAAAAACCAAAAACAAACAAACAAACAAAAACATTAACATCCTGATGCATTCTTTACTTAATTCCTGAGATATTTTTCTTAATGTGGGAATGTCATAGATGTTTAAACTGAAAAACAATACTAGCTGCCATTTATGCTATTTATTGAGAATTTTCTGAGTGTCCCACATTGTATTAAGCACTTTATCAACATACCACTCAATTCTTGCAACTATTCCTTGCAGTTGATATTATTATCTGTCTCTTTCAGAGAAGTCTAGGGAAGTAAAAGAGCTTTCTCAAAGTTACACAGCTAGTCACTGAAATACATAGTATTTAAGTCCACATCTACATGGGTACAGGCATTGGAGGTTTACTTTGCGCCTCAGTCAAGGTCCCTGAAGAAAAATGCCCACTCCAATGGGGTAACCCAGGAGACCTTACCAAACAACATATTTACACATGAGAGCGGGAAAACTGACAAAGAATCATGAAGCCCCCTTACCAAGATCTGCCAGACCTTATGCTAGGTCTGAGGGGCTCAGGAAAAGGAGTAGTGACCATAACCCATAACGAGTGGATGGAACTTCAGAGGGGACTGACAGACAGGAGCATGGAGGGATACAATCAACTCAACAGCTGCTAGGCTGGAGGGCACCTGTGGGTGGGAGCACCTTAAAACCTTCCACCCTTTGAATTCCCCTTGATGAGCACCCACATCCAACAGGACACCATGGGCAAAGGACCCTGTGGCTGTTGCATCCATACAGGATGAGCTTCCAGGGCTCAGAGCTGGCTAAAAGTAAAGAATGGATCTGAAGGGGCAGAGGGAAAAATTCCAGGCTGTTTTAACCTTAATAAACCTTTATATAATTCAGATTTTCATTAAATATTTTTGAGCACCTACACAGACCATGGTAATAACTATTGGTGATAATGTACTGTGGCAGGTGTCAGCAAACTTTTTCTGTGAAGGGCCAGTTAGCAAAAATTTTAGCCTCTCTGGGCCATATAGTGGTATCTGTTGCAACTACATCTGCTGTTGTAGAGCAAATGAATGAATAAGTCCAGTAAAGTTTTTTTTTTTTTTGGTCCAGAGGTTGGAGTTTGCTAACCTTTCTGCTATAGAAAAACACAAAGCTACATACCATGCATACTAAATTTTGTCAAGTCATTGTTTCTCCAACTCCAAAAGTTAGGAAAAAATATGGTTCATGTCATATATATGTGTGTATATATACGTGAATGTGTATACACACACACACACACACACACACACACACACACACAGACACAGACAGATCACCCTATCTAGGCTTACAAAATTCAAGTCATCTTGCAATAGGATTTGTAAGTTTCACTTTTTGTTATTTTAACTCCATTATTGCAAAATTAGGTTGAATGAAGAGATTGACTTTGTATTTAACATACTTTTTTTTTTTTTTTTTAGACTGGGTCTGTCTCTCTCACTCAGGTTGGAGTGAAGTGGTGTGAGTGATCATGGCTTACTGCTGCCATAACCTCCCAGGCTCAGGTGATCCTCCTGCTTCAGCCTCCTGAGTAGCTGAGACCACAGATATGTGCCACCACACCCAGAAATCTTTGAAAATTACTTGTACACATGAGGTCTCCCTATTTTGCCCAGGGTGGTCTTGAACTGCTGGACTCAAGTGATCCTCCCGCCTCAGACTCCCAGAGTGTTGGGATTATAGGTATGAGCCACCATGTCTGCCATTTTAACACACTTTTAAAGCACAATATGGTGCTTACTGGAAAGTGGGGAAAAACAAATAGAAGAAACAGAACTGTTGTTTATGAAACCAGCAAACCTGTGGGAAAAAATGATATTGATTAATGGTGTATGGAAAACAGTTTAAATGTAATTATAGTGTCTGTCTAAATAACCCTTATTAAAGTGGGACCAATTTTATAAGGTCAGGGCATTCAGCTCTGAGCTGATGCTATACAGTTGTTCCCCATTATCCACAGTTTTTCTTTCTGCAGGTTCAGTTACCTTCTGTCAGTCATGGTCAGAAAATAAACGAGCACAGTATAAGAAGATATTTTTAGACAGAGGGAGCGAAAGACAGAGACAGACACCACATTCATTTGGTTTTCATTGTAGTATAAGGTTGTAATTATTCTATTTTATTGTTAGTTATTACTGTTAATCTCTTACTGTGCCTAATTTATAAATTAAACTTTATCGTAAGCATGTTCGTATAGGAAAAAACATAGTATATATAGCGTTTGGTGCTTTCCACAGATTCAGGCATCCACTGACAGTCTTGAAATGTATTTTGATGGCTTGTGGATAAGGGGGTATATTAGTCCATTCTTGCATTGCTAGGAGGAACTACCTGAGATGGGTAATTCATGAAGAAAACAAGTTTTTAAAAAATTAATTTTTATTTTATTTTAAATTCCAGGATACAAGTGCAGGATGTGCAGGTTTGTTACATAGGTAAACGTGTGGCATGGTGGTTTGCTGCACCTATCAGCCCATCACCTAGGTATTAAGCCCAGCATGCATTAGCTATTAATAATTATCTTGATACTCTCCCTCTCCCTGCTCCCCTGACAGGCCCCAGTGTGTATTGTTCCCCTCCCTGTGTCCACGTGTTCTCATTGTTCAGCTCCTACTTACAAGTGAGAACATGTGGTGTTTGGTTTTCTGTTCCTGTGTTAAATTGCTGACGATAATGGCTTCTAGTCCATCCATGCCCCTGTAAAGGACATGATCTCGCTCCTTTTTATGGCTGCCTAGTATTCCATAGTGTATATGTACCACATACAAAAGAGGTTTAATTGAATCACAGTTCCACAGGCTATACAGGAAGCATGGCTGGGGAAACCTCAGGGAACTTCCAATCATGGCAGAAGGTGAAGGGGAAGCAGGCATGTCTTACATGGCCGGAGAAGGAGGAAGAGAGTGAAGGGGGAGGTGCTACACACTTTTAAACAACCAGGTCTCATGAGAACTCACTCACTGTCATGAAAACAGCAAGGGGAAATCTGCCCCCATGATCCAGTCACTTCCCACCAGGCCCCTCCTCCAAAATTGAGGATTACAATTTGACATGGGATTTGGGTGGGGACACAGCCAAATTGCATCAGGGGTGGACTGTGTTAGTCAGATGGTGGTGCCAGAAAGTTTATATTTTATAGAGAGTATTAATTTCATCTCAAGATCCTAGGGACAAATACTGAAATTTCAGTGAGGTACCTTTATCTCTTTCTTCCTCGCTCCCACGCTTTCTTCCTTTTCTCCTTCCTTCTTCACTTCTTCTCCAGCTCTCTGTCTCTTCCTGTCTTTTCTTCTTTCTTCTTTATATTTAAATGCAAGTGACATTGTCTTGATGAAGCCCAACCCATATGTCATGGGACTCTAGCATCCTTCTCTGGTTTCTTTAGGCATCTCTGGCTTCAACTGCAGCTGCCAATTTTATTAGTCACTTTGCCATTCCAAGTGTGCCACCCTATTGTATGCCTTGATTTTCCAAATGTGACAGTGTTCCTCTTCCTTGATCCCCAGTCCCCTTGCCCATTAAAACGTCCCCATGTATAGTGAACTTTATTAATGCATCTATAAGATGTAGGAGCCATTGTAATACAAACAACTTATAATTGATTATTTGGCAAATTCATAGATTGTCTAAAATCCTTGACTAACTCTCTTTGACAGTCTCTAGCCTCCAATGCATTTGGCTCTCATCCAATCCCTCTCCTTTCTCCTGGCTCCTGGAAACACCATGTTTTCCAACAAATCTCTTCTACCTTATCAAGGGCAGCATTCGGGGTCTCTCAGAGCTTCACTCTGCATATTAAAATAATCCCTGATACCCTGTGCTTGCCAATGGACAGGCTGCTCTGGCTTGTCCCAATCTCCCCTCTTCCACCATCTGTAAGGGGAAGGAAGGAGCCAGAGGAATTATTTCTCCCCTGATATGAATTAATTAACCTTCCCTAGAGGGCAGACACAAAGAGTCTTGTTTAATTTAGAAAAAAATAGACTTGATCTTCATTATGCATTATAATTTTGGCAACTGCAGCATGCAAGAAGTGTAGATTTTATCCATTAGTTTTTGTGTGTTTTATATCATTCAATTTTAGGTTTTTTTTTTTTTTTTTCCTGCCTGCCACTCTCACCTTTGCAAAGGTAATAAGATCCTATTGACCATGTAATGGGAGAGAATGGGCCCCAGAATAGCTAAGAGTCTCTTTTTCACAATTTTTATTTGGGGTTATACTCCTGGCAAAATATAGAGACAATTGAACAATTTGGGTTTATTTTTAAAACTCCTCTGTCAGGCTTTCAAAAAAATTGTATTTTATTTATAGAAGTCTTCTGTTTTCTTCTCCCTCTTCTTTAATCACTCTCTCACTTGAAAGTGAACAATTAAGCAATTAATTGAATAATTTAGGTCTCAAATCCCATTTATTTTAAATTATACATATAAGATCCTCTTTGTCCTACTTAATCTTACATTTTGAAGAGCCAATCACAAAGAACAGATGGGATGGGAAAAGTTTTTTTTCTAAGAACAGTTAGATGAATAGAGAGCTGGAACTAGTATGTTTAACTTCTGAGATACTGATTGGGATAATCACAGCATAGCTGAGAAGAACCAGAGATTGGCTCTTGGTGTAACAAGAATCCCTTCTCTAGCAGTTTCCTACTTCCTGTGGTTTTAGCCTTTTTGGATATTAGTCCTAGGAATGAGCCAAGTGTAATGAGTCAGGTTGAAGTGGACAAGAAATATGTGGTGTTATAAATGGCATAGACCTGAAAGTATTTATAAAATGTGATCCAGTGAGCACTGAAAAAAAAAGACACAGAATATCTTGGCTTTTATAAAAGCTTATTTTACGGAAATTATGTACATCATAGCCCAAGGAATCGTAACTACATTTCTTTTTGAAATAAAAAGCTACATTACTATAATGTTGATGTTAAGGAAACCTGTAGAGGAGAAATTCTGATTAAAATTAATTCCGGTTACTATGAAGGGAAAAGGCAACCAGCCAAAGTAGGGGCAAAATGAAGTATATGCCTCAAGGAAGAGCAGTTTCAGACTATAAAAATGTGAGTCTAGAAAAGGAGGAAATAGGGATAATTTGTTTAACTAAGTAACGAAACTTAAAGGTAATCTAAGTAATGGTTTCTAAAGTAACCTAAGGTGCAAAACCCTCAACTGTGAAAATTTAACTCTCAATGAATGTTAATTTATAACAAGAAGGTATATCCCCACATATTGAATAACAAAAGGAGTTTACAAAGAAATATCCAAAACATAAACTCATAGAGAGAAATGGATGGCAGGGACTCATTCCTGGGCACTTTCGAAATTAGATTATTATTTTACTGCATCAAACTTTGTGGTTAGCGTGGAGTTGGTATCACCAACAAAGCTCTCTTAGTGAGGATAAAGGCACAAATTCCTTCTCTGTAAAATTCAGTTGAATTCAATCGGATTCTACAAATGTTTTTGAAGGCTAGATGATCTCTGGGGGCCTTTTGAAATACCATTCTGACTTGCAGAAGTCATAGTTCGATATTGCTACTTGCTGGGTTAAGAAGAGTTTTGACCAGAGCATTGGGGTACATTTTGAAGTTTCCTTCTGTTTCCTCTTCTTTCTTGACTTTCTAGAAACTTCTCCTTGTAATTTGTTTATTAATTACTGTTTTTCTCTCTCAGTTCTCCCAGTTTCTTTTTAGCATTTTAATCCCTTACTCTCTTGTGGTGAGTTCTTTATGGAACCAAGTCTCTTTGATGAACGATTCTCAAGCTCATTTTCCTTTCTGAGCCCTACCATGCATGATACCCGATTTTAACAAGGATTCCGAGAACAATGGTGGTTTCTGAGACTTTCAGTGCAAAGAAGATGCCAGAATGACAATTGTTCGCATCTTGAAAATGTACACAGGGATGAGAGGTGAAATCTCCTTTTATCCTTGCATTTGTTTTCTGCTTTATTCTTGAGGCATTCGCACAAGGACATGCCACACAGATCGCTTTTTATGTGCACCATTTTACCTTCACCCTCAGATCAGCTACATCATCCATTATCACCAAGTAATAAAGCTCCTGCCACTGCCACCGTAGTCTAAGGTAACGGCATCTCTCTCCTGGCTACCACAGCTGCTTTCTAATTGGCCTCCTGGCTTCCACTCTGATTTCCCTGCAATTCACTCTCCACGTGACAATCAGGGTGGTCTTTTAAAAGTAGGGTCAGATTTGCCTGAAACACTGTAAAGGCTTTTTATAATACTTAAGATACAATCCAAACATGATGTGATCCCCGCCTTCTCCCATACATCATCTTGCACTGCTCCCCCTCTTGCCTACTATACCCTGGTACCACTCACCCCACAGGCCTGTTCCTCGGTGGGCACCGCTCATTCCTCCATTCACTCCGTGCCCACCCTCTGCTGTCACATACCTGTTGATTACATCGTCACTTTTGCAGAGAGGCTCTCCCTAACCAATCAGTCGGTAGTAGCCATATACGACATCATATCACCTCTTTCAATTAACTCCATACCCTTACCATTAAGGGTCCTTGCCTTCCTTGTTTATTCTTCTTGTGCTTAGGCTGCCTTCACCCAATGAAATACAGACCTTATTTATCTGCTTATTTATTTAGTGAGACAGAGTCTCCCTGTTGTCACCCAGGCTGGAGTGCAGTGGTGTGATCTCGGCTCGCTGCAACCTCCGCCTCCTGGGTTCAAATGATTCTTCTGCCTCAGTCTTTTCAGTAGCTGGGATTACAGGCACCTGCCACCATGTCCAACTAATTTTTGTATTTTTAGTAGAGACGAGGTTTTGCCATGTTAGCCAGGTTGGTCTCCAACTCCTGACCTCAAGTGATCTGCCCGCCTCCGCCTCCCAGATTTCTAGGATTACAGGTGTGAGAGCCACCATGCCAGGCAAAATACAGATTTTTTTTTTTAAGTTATACTTTACATTCTGGGATACATGTGCAGAATGTGCAGTTTTGTTACATAGGTATACATTTGCCGTGGTGGTTTGCTGCACACATCAACCCATCATCTAGGTTTTAAGCCCCACATGCATTAGATATTTGTCCTGATGTTTTCCCTAATGCTTGCCCCCCATCCCCCAACAGGCCCTGGTGTGTGATGTTACCCTCCCTGTGTCCATGTGTTCTCATTGTTGAACTCCCACTTATGAGTGAAAACATGTGGTGTTTGGTTTTCTGTTCTTGTGATAGTTTGCTGAGAATGATGGTTTCCAGCTTCATCCATATCCCTGCAAAAGACATGAACTCATCCTTTTCTTATGGTTGCATAGTATTCCATGCTGCATACGTGTCACATTTTCTTTATCCAGTCTACCACTGATGGACATTTGGGTTGGTTCCAAGTCTTTGCTATTGTGAATAGTGCTGCAATAAACATATGTGTGCATGTGTCTTTAGAGTAGAACGATTTATAATCCTTTGGGTATATACCAATAATGGAATTGCTGGCTCAAATGGTATTTCTGGTTCTAGATCCTTGAAGAATCGCCACACTATCTTCCACAATGGTTGAGGTAATTTACACTCCCACCAACAGTGTAAGAGCATTCCTATTTCTCCACATCCTCTCCAGTATCTGTTGTTTCCTGACTTTTTAATGATTGCCATTCTAGCTGGTGTGAGATGGCATCTCATTGTGGTTTTGATTTGCATTTCTCTAATGACCAGTGATGAGGAGCTTTTCTTCATATGTTTGTTGGCTGCATAGAAGTCTTCTTTCGAGAAGTGTCTGTTCATATCCTTCGCCCACTTTTTGATGGGGTTGTTTGTGTCTTTTCTTGTAAATTTGTTTAAGTTCCTTGTTGGTTCTGGATATTAGCCCTTTGTCAGATGAGTAGATTGCAAAAATTTTCTCCCATTCTGTAGGTTGCCTGTTCACTCTGAGGATAGTTTCTTTTGCTATGCAAAAGCTCTTTAGTTTAATTAGATCCCATGTGTCAATTTTGGCTTTTGTTGCAATTGCTTTTGGTGTTCTAGTCATGAAGTCTTTGCCCATGCCTATGTCCTGAATGGTATTGCCTAGGTTTTCTTCTAAGGTTTTTATGGTTTTAGCTCTTACAGATCTTTATGACAGCGCCTGGCTTGCTCATCTGCTTCCTCAGAGCATAGGATAGTGTTGGGTATGCAGCAAATGCTGCACGTGTCTACTAAGTGAATAAAAATCTTTACATTTTCTACCTGGCATGTCACACTGCAAACAAACGATAAAAAATCTAGGTCCATTACTCATCCAATTGGTTAATTGTGTCCCCTGTGTAAATAATGAGATAAAATGTACATTTCCTATAATAACACAGAGTATCTCTAATGTGCTCCTTTTGTTAACAAGGAATTTCTGCTACCCTTGGACTGAAAGTAATTTGATATTTTTTTCATTACAAATCTTACGCATTTGAATATTGGATTCGTTCTTCAGCATTAAGACAGATTATTTTATCTTCCCCTTCTATCTCTTTAATTTTAGTTTCAGTTCAAGATATCCATAATTTTAGGATCCTAAGGCCAAATGTTTTAAAGATCTTCATATTTCCGAGAAGCGTATTGGAGAGGTCTGTCCTTGAGTTCGTGGTGCCTGATGAGAAAACCAGTGGATTGTTCATGCCCAGGGGCACTTTATTTCTTGAAATTGACCCTAAGTAGCAACACTAGGACTGTGGCGGAAGCCAGACATCACAACGAGTTCTGTTTAATGAAGCTTCAGTTTTAATATTAGAAGCTGGAGGTAGTGCCCAGAGGTTGCAAAGTTGGAAAAACAAATCTCTGACTTGCTCAAGCTGAAAGCACGAAGTGCATAAGGACTTAGGGCTGATTCAAGCATATATCTATGACCCATGCTTACAGGGGCTTACGAAGCCAACTCATGTTGTTAAAGCCCCTGTTTGAAAACGAGTTGTAATTTATTTAAGGGGTGTCTGATCCTTAAATCCATGACCCATTTCACTAGGCCCATTCCACATAAAGATCTAGACTCTGAAATAACGTTTATTAAACTGTAGCAGGATGACCCCATTCGTGAGTTGTAAAATCAATTCAGTGGGTCAGTAGGGTCTTTTTTTAAAAGGAAATATAATAAAGTTAAATCAAATAGAAAGTATCAGAGGGGATCATGCATTGTAAAGCTTCCAACAGTTTCATCAAAATTTTCTATCAGTTATATGACTATAGCATGTGTGATATCATGATGTAAAATACATTTCTCACAATGTCAAAAATTTGTGAAAGCCACCAGAGATTATTGGATTGGGTTGGATTGGGTTCATCTGCCATAAAATGAAGAATAATTTACAGAGAGAATTTTCCCCAAGGGCAAAAGGACCAGTCCCCAAATAGGCGCAAGTCAAACTGTCTCTTAACTTTGTGAAGTAGAAAACTGCTGAAACACAGAAGAGAAGACAGTGGACTCTATAATTCACAATTCCCTTAAACATAGCCCCACAGTCTTTGCCACTGCTAAAACATAACTTGTTTAAAGGTGTTTTGATCTCTCCAACAGAAGTTCAGCAGCTTGAGGTAGAAGTGGCCATATAATTCTTCTTTATGTCTTGTAATGTGAATAACTTAGTACTCATATGAAACATTTTTGTTAATTGACCAATTGAAAAAATACAGAGGCGGGTAACTAAAGAAGATGAGATCTAGTCTGTATTATTTTAACTAGCTCAGCATTATAACCCTGTAGCTTTGCCCATCATCCCTGCCTGTCAGTAGCGTACCTATCAACTTTCTATCTGCGTGTGTTTTCAAGCCAAATCTGTTTTGAATGTATTTAAAAAAAAATAGGCCATGACATAGTTATCAGTCATTAAAAGCACCTTTTTATGGTGCTTTTTGGAATAAAAATTCCAAATAGCTTATCACAATCTATTCCAGTTTTTCAATCCTCAAATCTCTGATTCCATCAGGGAAAGAGATCCCTTTCTTATAGCTTGATTTGTTTTTCTTCATTATGGCAAAGTTGGAACGCAGAGGAGGTAGAAATGGTTTTAAGTTTCTGTTTGGATTCTTTTCATCTAACTCAGGTTTAGGATCAGTTCCTCCTTTACAATCCAAAGTCATTGAGTTAAATTAAACAAGAGATTCCTGAGAAGGGGAAGCGAAGCATGACAAAAACTTTGTCTCAGACACACGTCAAGCTTGGTTAGAAATTAGACCTCCCTTCGTTACTGCCAGGAAAGAAGGAAGTCTCTTTTAGTAGGACCCAGCAGGAGTGAGCAGGTCTCATGTTAGTTTTAAGTGATTTACTTTTGTATTTCTCTTTTATAGTTCACAGCAGGTCATTTTAGGAGGAATAAAAGGGCTCACTCTGCAATCTGCCTTTATTGTTTCACTGAAGAGTGGAAGCAAAACATATTTCAATCAGAAGAATTATACCTGAGTGCTATAAATGTTTCCACAGACAACAGAGAAAGCCCCTGATACATTTAAGGTCAGGGCTGATATTTTCAGAGAAAAGGTGATGATCAACCCAGTAGGGAAATAAAATCATCTCCTATTCCAAGTGAATTATCTCATTGGGTAGTAATGAGGAGATAAGGCCAGAAATTCCAGAGGTTAGCTACCACAGATAAGATTCCCAGACTTCTAAAGAAAAAAAACACATTGCTAGGATACGCAGGGACTCCTGTGGAACTTGAGTGCCACTGTTTTATAGTGCACACACCTTTCTATTGATCAGTATTAATGAAATGAGAGGACCCCACATTGATGGATTATCAAAGACTACCTAATCCTGTTTTTTTACTATTTAATCTTTCTTGTTGCTATATGGTTAGAAATATGTGCGAACTAAATCCTTGTTTCTTCTTTCACTTGACCTTATTCTGATTCATCAAATTGATTCTCTTACACTCTGAACTATGCCAATTATTGTGTCTGTCAAGCCGTACATTCATTAGAGTATCGGGGCTAATGGACATGCTGTAAGAGCACATTCATCTTTAGAAATACGGTAAAAGCTAATTCTTTTGGCTCAGCAAAGCTCAGGTTGACATCTTGCCACTCTTCTGCTGCCAGGAATATCTGGTGACTTAATGAAGCAAAGATCTTAAGCACACAACTCAGTGGCTTATTCAATATCAAGGTTTGCACTAGAGTCCGTGAAAAGGGATTAACACTTTCAGTTCTACAAAAGCCCGGGCGATGAGTTGAAACACCAGAGGACTCCCAGAATGGACAGTTCATCAGAAGGATTACAGAGTAACTTGTACTTCATGAGCCCATTGATCTTCCTTTTCATATGGTATTTAAAAAATAATCTTTTATATGCCGGTGGTAATGCAACTGGATTAGTGGAGCTAACGGGCTGTGACTATTTAAATATTAATTGGGACAGCAATGTCTAAATCAGTGGTTCTCAACCCTGACTGCATATTAGAAATTACCTAGGGAGTTTTTAAAATTTGCCAATGCCTAGTGCCTATGTCCAGAGACATCACTTTAATTGGTCAGGGATGGTGCCCTGACATCAGGATATTTTAAAAGCTCTCCAGGTGATCTGCCTGTGTAGTCAGCATTGAGCACGACTAATAAATAAATAAATGCTAAAATGGAATAGCTTTTCGTTACCAGAGCACCGAACTCAAACATTCTATTCTTTTAAAGATTCTCCATGTGTGTATGTTTCCTTAAAAAAATGGAGCAAGCATCCTGTTTCGTTCAATCTCAATTACTTTGGCCTTTGCCATGTGATAACATAGTATGGGCTGTTTGAATGCAATTAAAATATTTTGACCAAGTTTAGGAAGCCTTTTTAAATCTCAAAATATACTCAAGAAGAAATTTAGGATCTAGAGAAGTATCTTGGATTTTTTGCAGTGTCATGGAATTTGGTTATTGGAGCAAAAATTGCAAAATATACCCAAAGACTCTTGCCGGTCCAGTAAGCAAGCAAGCAAACAAACAAACAAAAAAACCCTCCTTAAATCTGTTTTGTTTAGTTAGGTAAACTCACTAAAAAGAAGCAGACAATCATTTATTCATCAATTTGTGCCAGAAAAAAAATGTTATTTTTTTTTATAAGGTAGTGGTATATAAAGAGGAGCAATAATGGAGACGTGCCAGTAACTGCCTGTGGGGTTTCGATCAAGGCCCTCAGCCTTGCTGGGCCTCAAAGTCACATAGTTGGTGGAGGAGCTGGAGTGAGTGTCTGCCACTCTTGTCTCATACTCTGTGCTGGGCTGTTTTGGAAAAAAATGATGAGGACTGAGCCGGTAGAGAAAGAGGTGGAAAGGACTTGCATTGGCCCCTTCTGTAGAAGATGAGTATGGTTTTCAAATTTCTCTGCAGGCTGCCCCTCCTAACTCTGTGTGCACACTTGCTTGAGCTCTTGTGGAAGTGGCGGTCTTAATTCACTGTTCCGTTCTAGATTCCAACTTCTAGTTGCTGGCTGGTTTACACAGCACACTCACTAAACTAACTAAATGAAACAGGCTTAAGGGTTTTTTTTGTTTGTTTGTTTGCTTGCTTATTGGATTGATAAAGGGTCTTTGGGCATATTTTGCATTTTATGTTCTGATGAACAAATACCTCGACACTGCAAAAAATCCAAGAGACTTTTCTAGAGCATATATTTCCTCTGAAGAAGAATGACCAGGCCAAGGGTGTTCCCAGCAACAATACCAAGGGCGCAACTGGTGATCTGGATCCAGAGCCAGGACCTTGCTTTCCTCTACTCCTCTTCACTCTGACCTTTCGTTTCATCCACAAAACCCTGTTCATGGTTTTGCCAATTTTCCTCTGAGGTGGAACCACCTTCATAAAGGGCTTCTGTACCTTGAAGAGTAAGTTATTGTTTTTCAGGTGGTTTCTTAGTAAACTGCTATCAAAAAGGAAAGAAGCCCAGTGAAGGCAAAGAGGGATGTAATTTCTTTGAGAGAAAACTGGAACCTAATTGGCCGAAATTCCTACAGTCCTTTTGTGCCTCTTCTCTCTTTCTCTCTCTTCTTTTGTTGCAAAAATGCAAAACTTCTACACTTCTTGTTGTTTTCTCTCCTTATATTTGTTTTCCTAAAATATTTTGGTAACGTTTACACTTTTCTCTAAATTTACTAACTTTACAAATTCTTTTTCTAATAATTGTAATACATTTCCTTCCTCTAATCCAAATTTCCTCTCTCGTCAATCTAGCCATGCAACATCTTCTAACTTTTATGTGTCTTTCTAATTTGATTGCTGTATAAAAAGACCCCATTTATGACACATTTTTTGGTTTTTCCTTTATTTCTTTTCTTATTTAATGATGAATTTTACAATGCAACACTGAAAGAATAGTGTAACCTTTCATTATGATAATGCAATTCTTCCACTCTATTCTTATAAAAGTGACTACCTCTTTATCAAACCTAATTGCTAAACCCAGAAACAGTGACTCTCGTCCATCATAAATAACTTTGTTCTGCTTCTTGCCCACTTTTTCTTTTTTTGCATATTGCTATCTTCTACTGCATTCTGCCTGCCCCATAACATACACACACTGTTTTCTGGTATTTTTTTTAATGGTATATTTCAAACATGCAGAACAGTACAGAAAATGACACTGAATACTTGCTCACCAATGAGTTCAGTGAAATCTTGACATTTTCTAAATCTGTTTTAGTTATTTCAAAGAAATAAAACCTGCAGAAACAATTATAGTCACCTGAGTATCCCTTTCTCTCTCTTCCCATTCACCTTGGAGGAGGCCAGAGATCTCCTTCAAGGTAAGTGTTACCTTAAATTTGTTGTTTATCACTTCTATGCATGCATTTTATCATTATTAAACACATACATCAAAAAATAAAATATAGATTTTTAGCAAGTGACATTTTATGAAGTACCATTCTGTAAACTGCTTTTTTGGCTCAATATTATGATTTTGAAACACATGGCTCAAATTTATTTATTTTGCCTTCCCTATCATGTTCTATGGAATATTCATGCAATTCATGTAGCCGGATGATGGACACTTTAGTCTTGTTTCTAGTTTTGAGTTATTATAGGCAACGTTTCAATGAACATTTTTGTTCTTGTTTCCTTGAGCAAATGGGTCTGATTCCTTCTGTGTTCCCAGTGCTACGTTAGTTGTTGTAACAGCACCTCCAAAATTAAACTTTCTTGCCACTTACTGCCATGGGGCTAAAAAGCAAATTTCCTTGTTTCTATTTCATTTTAGTACACTCTGGAAATGTCAATAGTAAGGTTCTGACCAGAACAATTAAAAGGGATTGAGCTACCTGGTTAGAATAAAAACAGCCTGTGCTGTGAACTCTTTGTGATTCACTGGCTCCCTTACTTGTAAATGTGCACTGCTCTTGCAATAGATAATTGCTGATATGCCACATCTCCAGTGTTCCTTCTATTTTACCTTCCATTTGGAGCTCAGAGGAAATTGTTCCACATATCCCTCTAGGATGAGAGTCATTTTCATGGGTTCTTTCAGATACATACATCGCAATCCTCCTAGAGCAATCAGAGATTTGATATTTCAGATCACCTTTCTGTAAGGAAGTTGGAGTGATCTTAAACATTAAATGACAATGCAACTCTATCGTGCTGCACCTTATCCCATCTTTGCCCTGGGCTCATATTTTTTATATAATAACAGGGGAATCTTTTCTGCCAAACAGCATCAAATAATCACAACAATTGAGTAAACATAAAATTCTAGGCCATGCAATATTGCCTTTCTCTTCTCTTCTCTTCTCTTCTCTTCTCTTCTCTTCTCTTCTCTTCTCTTCTCTTCTCTCCTCTCCTCTCCTCTCCTCTCCTCTCCTCTCTTCTCTTCTCTTCTCTTCTCTTCTCTTTTCCTCTCCTCTCCTCTCCTCTCCTCTCCTCTCCTCTCCTCTCCTCTTCTCTTTTCTCTTTCTTTTCTTTCCTTTTTTTTTTTGAGACAGGGTTTCTCTCCATTGCCCAGGCTGGAGTGCAGTAGTGCAGTGGCTCAAACATGGCTCACTGCACCCTCCAACACCTGGACTCAAGCAATCGTCTTGCCTCAGCCTCCAGAGTTGCTAGGCCTACAGGTGCATGCCACCATGCCCAGCTAATGAAAAAAACTTGTAGAGATGGAGATCTCACAGTGTTGCCCAGGCTGGTCTTGAACTCCTGGTCTCAAGTAATCCTCCTGACTTGGTCTCCCAAAGTGCCAAAATTACAGTCATGTCTCACCACACCCAGCCTTGTATTGCATTTTTTAAGTGAGACTGGAGAAAGTTTGGGTCAATCATGGCAGCTCTTGCTTTGTGGAATTGCTCCCATCTTCCCAAGTTGTCTCTTATGCCTCTACAGATAAAGGTCCAATTTTGCTTTTTTTCTGCAGTCTGACTCTCTTCAGGTTGGGAAGGATGCCCAGTTTACTTTACACAGCTCTCCTTGGATTCTGATGAACTCAAGGGGAGAAGACTAAGCCAGAGGGTACCTGGACCACCACTCACCTTACCCAATTTTTTGTTTGGTTTGAGACAGCCTTATATTTGACCCCTGTGATATCCTACAGAGCAGTCAACTTCTGTTCCACATGGAGTCCCATATTTTTGCAGTGAAGTAACCAAAGTGTTTCTACTTTTATCACATAATCCACCAATAATCTCAGCCTGAGCCACATTTGTTCCATTAGGGAAAACAGAGCAAGGGCTGACATTAACAAACAGAGGGGATCAATTCCTTGGATCAATATTCTGACTGAATAAGACCCATGACCCCTCAACTTTCAGTAAATGATATAACATTTGAAATGAGGAAAAGGAAAGGTAATGTCTACTCCAAGTAAGCTACATTTTTATTTGAGCTTTCATCAGTTAATCACAGCTGATTATTATCCCTCTGATTATTCCACTACTTAGGATGGCATGCATGGATAATGCTACCTCCTGGACACCAAAGTCTGATTTTTTTTGCCTTTTTTTTTTTTTTTTGAGAGAGATAGGATCTGGCAGTATTTCCCAGGCTGGAGTGAAGTGGCTATTCACAGCTACAATCATAGTGAACTACAGTCTCAAACTCCTGAGCTCATATAATCCTCCTGCTTCAGCCTCCTGAGTAGCTGAAACTACAGCATGCACCATTATACCTCAAAACCTGAATTTAACATAGAAGGAAAGATTGACATGCTTCCCATTGTCAAATTTTCCTTGCAGGAAGGGTTATTCTATGCATTCCCAATCTTTTGTTTTTTGCTTGTACCTATAGGCAGGTGCCATCAATATTTTTAAAAAGTCATCATAATAGAAACACTTTTGTGTACTCTAATTCTCACAGGTGAAAATGTGGCTCAGACCTAAGAGGAAGAAGAAGAAGATGAAGACAAAGAAGAAGAAGAGAACGAAAGCAAAGCAAAGCAAAGCAAATTTATTTTTATTTTTTATTTTTTTTGGGACGGAGTCTCGCTCTGTCGCCCAGGCTGGAGTGCAGTGGCCGGATCTCAGCTCACTGCAAGCTCCGCCTCCCGGGTTTACACCATTCTGCTGCCTCAGCCTCCCGAGTAGCTGGGACTACAGGCGCCCGCCACCTCACCCGGCTAGTTTTTCGTATTTTTTAGTAGAGACGGGGTTTCACCGTGTTAGCCAGGATGGTCTCGATCTCCTGACCTCATGATCCGTCCGTCTCGGCCTCCCAAAGTGCTGGGATTACAGGCTTGAGCCACCGCGCCTGGCCTCAAAGCAAATTTAAAAAGCACAAGATAGAGTCTTGAGAGCCTTAGTCTCAAAAGGTTTTGAGTCAGCTTACCCAGTGGGCTTGTGTTATTATCATCTAAACCATACACAAAGACCCAGCATGGTATATAAAGACCTAATACGGTATCCAAAGGACCTATATAAAAAGAAGGCAGCTCCCCTATCTTGGCTAAGGAAAAGGGCCGTGACAGGGTCTGTGCACCATTGCTACCTTATTTCCTGCCGTAAGCTCTGCAGCTTGTTGTGCTGGCATGCTCGCGTGTGAGCATGTGCTGTACCCACTACCCATGAAGCCAATTTATTTAAATCCAGGACAATCTGCTGCTGATTATTCCTAAACAGTGCTGTCTGTTTAGACTCCTATGGGGTGACACGGTGGCATCTGAGCGCTGAGTGTTGGGCTTCCCACTCCTCCATCCTAGTTCTGATCTGAGTGGGGAGGAATGATTGAGTATTACCTGCCTAGCCAAGTAAGACAGCAACTTTTAAAATTAATCATTTCTTGTCAGTGAGGTTGCAGCCTTTTTCCCATTCTTCAAATTTTACTACTTAATGAGTTTGATTATGGGCTTTTACTGATGGCCGCTGATCGGGCTGAATAGATTTTAACTAGTCAGTTAATATTATGGAAAGTGTCCTGTGGGTCTATGCTTAGGCTACCTAATAGGAGGAACACATAGTTCCCATCTTCCTACATGGTTCTTGTCTTCTAAGTGCACGTATGTTTTCCAGCAAGCCCATGAACAATTTGAAAATTGTGTGTGTGCAGTGGGTAATCTCCAAATGAAACATACTGGGAGGGCCATGCCTACCATGTACTGGGCTGGACAATGGTTCAGCACTTGAGATGTCATTAGTCATCTCCGACCAGTCTGTGGAAGGTGCCCTGATTATTGCCATAGATCACAGCAACCAAATCTTTTTCCCACAAATAAACAGGAATGCCACACGTGGCTTATGGGTGTAGAGCTTCATTGGCTAAACGGCTGAGTGAGATCTGGTCAAGCAGTACTTCTCACTGCTCGCTGTCCCCACAAACCACCATACCATCCCCAACCCCCAGCAGCCTTCCCAGTTCACCGCAGTGTGCCTCCCCAGGATGATTATAAAGTGGGAAGTCACGTGGAAAGGTTTGACGATCTCTCTGTGGACATGTGTTCTTAGGCTTAGCTGCACTTTAGGATCATCTGGGAACTTCAGGTTTTAAAACTCACTTCTAGCCCCCACAAAACAATCAAGTAATAATTTCTGGGTAAGGTCTGAGCATTGAAATTTAAAATATGCTCCCTGGATGATTTGAATGTGCAACTGTGCCTGGATACTGCTGCTTTGGACTGAAATTCAGACTAGAGGAAAGGGATTCCGGAGGGAGAGGGTGAGAAGGGGAAACACCTGGAGGGAGGTAAGGTAGGTTTCTGTGGCTTGATTGAGGCTAGAAGATGAGGGGCCAGGTTGGGTCTAAGCGAGGCCCAGAGAATTCTCCCTCTAAAGGGTTTAACTTGGTAATTTACCCCCGGAATCTAGGAATAACCACTAGTGTTGCTTAGCTGTACATTTCTACGTCCTACACTGCAATTCCTGTTAACTGCTGGAGGTCACAGCTTGCAGGAAGAGATGTTGTCTGTTCCACACATCTCTGTTGCTCACAGAGAAGAAAAAGCCTCATACTGGAACTCCTAGGCCCAAGACTTTCCACTGTGATCAACACTGAGGTGAACCATGATCTGGCGTGAAGCTGGAAACACTTGTTTGCGGGAGCCACTTCCAAGTGGACAACTAGGGGAAATGAGGCAGAAATGTTGCTTTCCCAGCATGATACTTGAAACTTGGAGTTTCAATTCAATGTTTGAATTGCAGGCAGAAAAATACAGTAACTCATAATGTAAAATACAGTAACTCATAACGTGTATATGTGTGAATAGAACATGCACATCTTCCATCTTCCTCATTACCAGCTATTCGTGATCTAGGGAAGCAGACCAATTTACCCAAAACCAGTACAATAAATGATCAAGTAAGTGAATGGCCAATTCTTCAAATAGGCAGCATGCCAATTTATCCAATTGTATCCATTCGCCAAAAACTTTGGATATTCCAAAGCGGGTGAAAAAAATCACATCACATTGAAATGTAAACCTTTGTTGCTAGGAACACAAATTAAGGCTTATGTACTAATTGAAGGTATTGGCATGGGATACTAAACACACCTACACTTTATTTTAAAAGTAGAAAGTAAATAACTTTTAGACATGTGTAACAGAAATCAGAAGAGGCCAAAATAATCATGTCACACAAAAAAATGTGGGTTCTAATAAGGGGGATATGTTGACTTTGTTAGCAAAGAGATTCAAGACAGAACTTGCACACCTTTCAAAGTCATGGAAAGGAAGTGAGAATGCATGGGAGCTATCACTACCACTTACGATAACAATGGAAAGACAATAAGCGCAAGTCAAAAGAGCAATACATGGCTGAAAAAAACCCCACGTGAATTTGGTTAAGTCTTAAAAATAGTGAAACCTTAAATATGCTAAATAGACAGGAAATTTGAATTAGGGAAAGACAAGAACAATCATGTACTATGTTAAATGTTGGCTATCAATTGTAGAAATCACATACGAATGTTGATATACTACATGAAAACTAGTAAATGAATCTCAACGTTTTCTAAAAGCAGAAATGACATAAAAGAATTGGAGAAACATCAGCCTAAACTGAAAAATTTCCATATAAAATTCTGAAATAAAAATCAGTCAACCAAAACCTTGCAGGAATCCTCAATCTATCAGAAACCATCTCATCCTATATATATTGCTAGAAGCTTTATCAGTAGTTGCTTTTTAAAAACAAATATTTTGATCAATAGATTAGTTAATAAATATGGCAGTTGGCCATTCAGCATGTGGATTTTTTTTTTTTTTTGTGAATTGACTAGAACAATAAGGTACATAGAGACAGTAGAATTAGCCTCATTTTCTAGAGAAACTAGGTTAATTTCATCGATAAAGGAGCAAAGTTTCTATGTGTTTTGTTTGTCCAAGAGTATGGTTTCATTTTCCTTAGAAATCTGAAGATTATAGAGTACATTATTCAAGCTCATGTCTGACCTTTGAGAGGTACAACAAAAATAGTTCACAAAGCATGTTAATTAAAGAATATTAGATAATAAATATAAAATGTAGTACAGCTAATTGCCAGAAAATCTCCTACCAAGCTTTTCAGAAACACACATTTGAGCTCTTATGGAGCAAAATGAATCTATAGCTACAGAGCTTGAAGTGCCAGTATATATGAGAAAATTGTCACTTCCAGATCTAGGATGGTATTTGGCACATGGTATGACATATGTCATGTTCACTGCAAGCAGTTTCTTCTGCATATGGTCCTTCTAGCTAGAGGAGCCCATCCACAGCCTATGTTATCAATCGTGAAGACACTCACACTGAAAATAATCTTATTTTCTGCATTAAATAGAATCAACTTATATTTGACCAAGAAAGCAATATATATTTTACTGATACATTGTTTTCCTTAAGCCATTATTGCAAAAAAAAAAAAATCCTGTACTGATGGTATAGAACAGTTTCATGTCTACATACTAAATATTAACTGTATTGTAACAAGAGTTTAAGAGTGTTCACTAAATGTAGGGATTTACTATGGAGTCTCTGAGTAAAACTAACCTTAAACAAAAAATTTCCTCTTATTTTTTGCAATTTGAAAATCATTTATAGTTTTGATATCCTTTTTTCTGATGTGTAGCATTGGAGGTTTTATTGGTCAATAGCATTTAAGGATGTAACTTTCAAAAGGGAGTCTTGGCACAAATTCTTTGATTATATCTGACCACTCCGATATACTAAGTAACTAACAGGTAAATGCACCATGTTGAGTAAAACCCAATTCATTCCCTCTTAATAGGTATTTAAATGAAAAGAACTCGGCACATCATTTGTGAATTCTAATTTGATTGTTTTCTTTCAAAAACCCAGGAAAGTAATTTTAAAAACTAAAATAGACCATGATTTAAATGCTCTTTTTTTTTTTTTCTGAGACGGGGTCTCACTATGTTGCCCAGGCTGGTCTCGAACTTCTGGGCTCAAGTGATCCACCTGCCTCAGCCTCCTAGAGTGCTGGGATTACAGGTGTGAACCACCATGCCCGGCCTAAATATACTTTCTAATAGTGGAAAAATGATTTAAAAAATACGTTTTACTTGTGTGGCAAATAAATTTTTATAAACATTAAGGACACTCAGAGGTAAATTTCAGTGGCTATTTTTAAGTATTGGAAAGTATCAAGGAATTATTATTAATATCAAATAAATGGAATCCAAAAATGCCTAAGAATTCAGAAAAAAGAAAACCAAAACCTAACATTTCAATCAAAAGAATAATTCTTCACACTGCTAAAGAAATCTTTGTCACAGGATTTGTAAGAATGCTTTAGCACTTTCACCAATATTCTATGATGTCAGAGCCAGAGAATCTAGACTTTGGTAAATTACGGTGAAATTACAGTGTCGTGCTTTCTATAGTGGTACCATATTTGGTTCAGTCTCCACAAGCGAAAGCCCTTTAACTACACCTCTCTTTCTGATTGTTTTTGGATGGGTTACAGTGACTGTCCTAAGAGGTTGTCTCAGATAGTCTGCCTCTCTTTCTTCTGGGCATGTGGTAGAATTGAACTCACTGATTCTCTTTAGATTCAACATGACCGTGTGACTTGATTTGAACAATGAAATATGATTGGAGTCGATATATCACTCTGGGTGGAAGCTTTGAAAGACTTTGTGCCATTTGGTTGTGCTCGGTTTCCCTCTCTCACGGTGGTGGGTACTTCTCCATGGAAATGTTCTGTCAGCTTGGTTCCTGCAGAAAGAGGACACACGGAACCCCCAGCTGGCCCAGTGGACATGAGAAATGAGCCTTTGTGGTTACAGGTCGTTAAGATTTGGGAGACTGTTTATTCCTGCTGCGTGTTTTCCATCCTTATTTCCTTAACAATAATACAAGTAACAGCAGAGTAGCTCCTCTCCCAGAAAAGAAAACCAACTAAAAGAACGTATCACAAAGTATTTGCTAAAGAGAGAGCACATTTTCTGTAACACGTAAAAAAATATACAATGAGAAAATCAATTACTTTAACTGTGCTTTATAAAACTGTATTTGATTGTAACGTGAGATAAAGAATTTATCACTGTCCCTACATCACTTTATTTTATTAGATAGGGGTCAGGAAACTTTTCTTTTTGTACATGAACAGATGGTAAATATTTTAGGGTTTGTGGGCCATACTTTCTCTATCACAGTGACTCAACTCTGTCACTGTAGCCTGAAATTAGCCATAGACAATATGTGAATGAATGGGCATGTTTGCAATGTTCTAATAAAACTTACAAAAACAGATGGCTGGCCTGATTTGGCCTGGTGACTAGAGTTTGCCAACCTCTGCCATTATTAATAGATAACATATTTATAAGACCCAATACTATTAGTCCTAACAATACTGACATCTGTTATATTTTCCTATGTGACCCAAGCAAACATATTTTTAAAAAGTTAATTGCATTTTGTTTTTTACCAAGTTCCAACTAGTTTTGTGGTACAGGTGGCATAATTATCATCAATGGAGAAATTATATTTAGTATATAGTATCTAGGATGCATTAAAAGTTCTGATTTACTGAATTATATGATTTTTAACTAATTTAAACACTTTTTTTTTTTTATCTTAACAGGTAAAGCCATTGAAGCACATTGAGACA
Organism: Macaca nemestrina; assembly: GCF_043159975.1. Taxonomy (NCBI): domain Eukaryota; kingdom Metazoa; phylum Chordata; class Mammalia; order Primates; family Cercopithecidae; genus Macaca; species Macaca nemestrina. The sequence goes on from NC_092130.1 coordinate 149,769,075, forward strand.
AGAGGTTTGTTTGAAGTCGTGGAGGGGGTTTGCAGAAGAGTGAGATCTACAACCTTGGTTTTTGGGCATCCCCCTATTTCTATTTTATTTCCATTATTACACACTGGCTTCCAAATGAATAGAATAAGTTTAGAAGGATTAGGCCAAGAATTTTAAACAGGTTTAACATTTAAAGACATTATTTGGACTTTATCCTGGACTTTATTTAAAGATTGTGGGAACTGATTTTAGTTAATATTGAATAGAGCATGTGTTAAATGAATGCATGTGAATATGCACAAAATGCATTAAACTTCAGTTTCAGTTTTTTTTCAAGGTAGGAGGAAAAGAAAGATATAGAGTCCTGCTATTAACCTAATTTATGAGGTTTTCTTATTTTTACCTATCTGACTAATGCTCCTTTTGTTCTCTTTATAATTCTTAGTTTCTATCTACTACCTCTGTCCTGCCAAGAGGGGCAAACATTAGCTGATTAATACTCAGTCTTCTTAGCTGCTGTGATCAGTAGAAGTAATCTCTCATAGGGTGTTGATATCTAAATCAACATAATATATCTAAATCACCTTTGCTAATCTGTTGGAATTTGCTTAGTGTTTCCTGAGCTTATATCTCCACTACTACAATATGTTTGGAAAAAGGAGTACCCAGGACATAAAGATATGAGAATTCAATTCTGTAAAAGAGAATAGATTTCACTTTTGCAGTTTGAGATGTTTCATCAAAGTGTTTTTTTAAAAAAAGGTTGTTTTCTTTTTTTTTCCAATTCAAGTTATTCTGAAGAGACTTTTTCCACATACAAACAGCCAACTTGGCCATTTTCCTATTTGTCTATCTGTCTATCTATCTATCTATCCACCCACCCACCCATATATACTGTTTTTCCTTTTTTTTTGTTTTTTGAGACAGTCTTGCTCTGTTGCCCAGAAGGGAGAGAAGTGACATGATCTTGGCTCACTGCAACCTCCGCCTCCCAGGTTCAAACAATTTTCCTGCCTCAGCTTCCTGAGTAGCCAGGATTACAAGTGCCCGCCATCATGCCTGGCTAATTGTTGTATTTTTAGTAGAGGGGGGGTTTCACCATGTTGCTCAGGCTGGTCTGGAACTCCTGACCTCAAGTGATCCACCTGCTTTGGCCTCCCAAAGTGCTGGAATTACAGGCATGAGCCACTGCACCAGGCCCATTTTCCCTTACATTTAATGCTCTCTTTTTTCTCCTTAGCCAAATAACATAGGAGAAGGGAAAAAACCCCTTGAGGCTAGAAAGAGGAGTATATTTTGGAAATGTCTGTCGTTCGGCTGTATGTTATCTTGCAACTTAAAGTGTCATTTGATTTATTTTTTGAAGGTTGTGTTATGGACTGAATGTTTGTGTTTCTCCCACTAAATTCATATGTTGAAATCCTAACCCCCAGTGTGATGATATTACAGGATCAGGTTTTGGAAGGTAATTAGATTATGGAGGTGTAGGTCTCATGAAAGGGATTAATGCTCTTATGAAAGGGACCCCAGAGAGAACTCATTCACCTTCTTTCCAACGGGTGAGGGTACAGAAGTCTGCAGCCTGCACACGGAAGAGGACCCTCACCAGAACCTGACCTTGCTGGCACCCTGATCTTGGACTTCTGGCCTCCAGAACTTTGAGTAATACATTTTTGTTGTTTATAAACCACTCAGTCTATGGTACTTTTGTAAAGCAGCTTGAACTGAGTAACACACTGAGATTGTTAATTATAGCCAAATCTTGATTATTTGTACACTATGTGAATTCTCTGTCCATGGACTTGATCAGAGATTGAATTTGGCTACTGTGGTGGCCTAAATAATTACCTATCAAAGAGGTCTATGTCTTAATACCTGGCTCCTGTTAATATGTTACTTGAGATGGCAAAAGGGACTCTGCAGATGTGGTTAAGGATCTTGAGATGGGGCAATTACCTTGGGCTATTCAGGTTGATTTAATGTGATCCCAAGGGTCCTTAGAAGAGGAAAGCAGTGGAGTTTGAGTCAGAGAGGAAAAGATATTTTTATGCAACTAGAGGTTGGACATCAAAAAGTTGCAGGAAGAGACCATGAGCCAAGGAATGTAGGCAGCCACTTAGATGCTGGAAAAGATAAGGAAGCCCATTCTCTCTTAAACCCTCAAGAAGAAAGAGGCTTGGTGCAGCTGTACCAGTGCCTTGATTTTAGACTTCTGACCTTCAAAACTGTAAGAGAATAAACTACCACTAAGCTTGTGGTAATTTGTTAATGGTGCAACAGGAAACAATTACACTTACCTCTCTGGGCTATCAAGGAATGGAAGCAAGTTTGAATTTCCCACTGAAAATCTACAAGAGAAAGAACCAGGTTTTGGATCTCAAACACCAGAACACATATCTTAGTAAAACATACATTTGCTTTGGAATATTTGTCATTTTATCTTCTTTTTTTCCTTTTGGGATAATTGTGAGTTCTTAGAAATGCTACTGATCTTAGGCCAGTCTTCCGTTTGGTGCCATTGCTCTGTGGTTTGCTCTGCTAATCGTGTATTTTCTTCTTGCTTTCTATACATTTAAGGAGTGCTGTGGGGAAGTGAGAAGCTGGCCTAGCTTGGAGAAGGAGTGGGCATGTGAACTTGCTTCCAATTAGGCACAGAGAATGTCCCCATTTTGTTCCATGGTTATCACCTGCATGGCCCTGCAGTGGAGCCAGGGGCCAAAACACAGCAAGGGAAACAAAAGTCTCCTGTGACAAATTAATTGAAGGAGAGGACAGGAGAAAAAGAAGCACCCCACTCCTTCTCTTTACTCAAGCGGTCTGTGAAGTCGAGTCCTGGAAGCAAGAATAAAACTCCATTTTATAATGCTTTTTAAAGACTTGACCACAGCCAAGATGAAGGACTTTTAAAGATACAATAATCCTAGAATTTTCTAGAACTTTTAATCATAAACCTCAAAAAGTGTTCAATCACTTGATGGTGGAACTCACAAACCCCACATGCTGTTGTCTTGCATAGTCAGTGCTCTTTGAAGAATATACTCACAGTATATTTGGGTAGTTTTATTTTACACGTTATTCCTGGCTGGTCTCAGATTTTATGAAGCCCAGAAGGAAAACCCGTCCTAAAACATCAACAGTTGCAAAGTTTAAAATGTAGATTCTGATAAATGCTGTTTTTATATGCGCTCTTCTGTCCTGCTGCCCATCGGGGATTGATTTGTCCCCCTTTCCCACCTGATTTTAGAAAATGTTTGCTGTGGAAAGTGGTTATATGACTTATTGTCCAAGTAAAAAATAATTTACCTTTACATGGGTGCTGAATTTAAAAACTTAACATAGGATTACATATAAATTGACCTATTCTCAGGAAAGAGATGAACAAATTAAGCAGTTTGTACTCACTGGGTTGTTGGTATTATACAAAGTAAGATGAGATGCTATTTATTTGTCTTCAGTCCTTACTGGGGAAACAACGTCAATGCTTGAAAAGGCTAGTTCATAAAGCACAAATGCCAGGTGGTCTTACATCCCGGGGAAAGATGTAAAGCTAAAGGAATGAGAGAAGAAAGTGGGCTGGATGGAGATGGTGAAAGAAATCTCCCCAGATGGGACGGGGCCCAGTTCTATTTGGAAGCCTAGGGAAGGATCTAGAAATGTGATAAGAAAGGAGGAAGGGGCGAGTTTAAGACACCAGGGGATAGCACCAGCAATTCGGAGCTCATCACGTTTGAAAGATGGAGAGGAGCCCTGCCTTGTGCATTTATAATCTAATTTGAGGACAGGCCACTGCAGTATTTTTCTTTTCCCTGGGATGCTTAAGAGAAATATGCTCCTCATTCCCAGGTGGGGCACAGCTTTTCCTCTGTTTTGCCAGCCTCAGCTGGTGAAGTGCTGTTGCAGTTGTAATAGCAGACTCTTCTCCAACAGGCACAGACTTATCTTGAAGGCGTAGCATCCTGTCACTTTTCACTTAGCATTTGCTTCAAATAGATGAAAAAAAAAAAGTTCTAGCAATTGGAAGTTTTGCAGTATCAACAAAACCTGTGTGAGAACTAGTCCTTAAGTGTAAAGTCTGCCTGTTAAAATCTGGTATCTCAGGTTCCCCCATTCCTGCCCATAACCTGCCAGTAAGGTATCATTTTGACATTATCAAGATTTGCACTTGTTTTTATTTATTTATTTGTGAACAGTTTCCAGCTGGGTGCCATGAGAAATAAAATGTTCTACCAGTCATGGTCCCTACCCCGAAATTTTGAAAAATTATTATTTTTTTTGGCCTGCCTCAGAGCTTGAAAGTCTGACAAACTCTGAAAAACCACCCTTTGAAAGTGAAAACAAAGCGGGTTACGTCAGATTCTGTTTTGAGGCATGGCTTCCTAATTATCTCGTAGGACTCAAAAACCTTTTAGAAGAAAAACCTAATTTTGGAAATAAACTTCTTTCCAAGAGTGAAAACGTGCCACACGGCTGAGTGCTGTTATTATAACTGAGAAGGAGAATTTGCAGGCTGCGCATGAGGCCAGCAGCCATGGCACCTTCTGTACTTGTTTTTCACTTGCGTGCTCACAGAACACTCCCAAACCCACCTTCTTCCAGCTCTTGGTATTAATGGTGTGGTCTCCAACCTTCATGACCAAATGACACACAACGGCTTGCTATAATAAAACTCCAAGCCCTTTAAGCCAACAAGCTCTTCACATTCACATCAAGTCTTCAGGAAGATTTTTCAAAACTTCCTCCTAGGGTACCATTTTCAGAGCCAAATACACTATTTGTTGTTGTCAGTGCATAATACCTATTAAGTAATGACTCCAGCGTTTATCTATTTAACTACTCTCATTTGACACTATGCACTCTACTTCCATGTTTCCAACAGACTGGTGGGATGAAGGCACCTGAATTCAGTAAGTTCAAAGCCAAGCTGATTAATTTTCTCCCTAAATTGCTTAAATCACCGACATCAGCTAATTACCTTATAAGTCATCCTGATGCTCAAACCAGGCACTTCAAACTCTTCCATGAGCTCTTCTCTTGCTGCTGCCCTCCATCCCCCTCAGGGCCTCCGTTCCCACAGAGCCTCTGCTTCATTTCAGACTCCCCTAATTTCTCACCTGATTAGCACCAGACACCTCATTTTTTTCCCTGTTATTTCTGACCTAGTCTTTGCATTGCTTCAAGTAAAATATCTTCCCAAAACATAAAATTGTTCATTATAGTATCTTTTCAAAAATCGTTTACCCAAAGAAAAATATTCTTGACATGAATTATGTCCTCCTTTGTAATTTGGCACTAACCTACTTTATTTTTGCTCTAGATACATAGAACTTATTAGTCCCTCCCCAGATCTATTATTCTTTGTTAAGTCTTTTTGTTTATCCTCATTTTTACTTGAAATTCCTTTCCGCTTATATCTACATGTTAACACACTCTTTTTAAAGATAATTCCAATGCTACCACATCAATAACTCATTCCTGATTTGGCCCTTTCAACTCTCATTACTCTTTATCTCTCCCTCTCTCTTCTGGTGAATATCAAACTTACCTAATAGCATAATTTGATAGAAGAATGTTTGAAATTGTCATCGCAAGTTTATGTTCAAGTTTTGAACTTTTATCTGTGATCTTGGGCAGGACATTTAATTCTTTCTCAGTCATTAAGAAGTGGATACCATTCCTTACTTTTAAGGGACAATTTACTTTTATTAAATTATGAAGTGCTACAAATGTGATTTGTTAGTATTTGAGGGACCAGAACATGGTTATAAGATGAAGGCCATGCTTGAAGTTTCTATGGGGCAGATCCCTTGAAATCAAAATTTGTGATTGAAGTGGCCAGGAGTGGATTTATGCACAATGAACACAATTAGCAGAGAGCAGTCCAAAGTGTCTTTGAATTTACAGTGTCTGTCTCTAAGTTCATAGAAGTCTACTTGCTACCGTTGTGTAAATAAAAATGCATGGTGGTTTTATTTTTTTTTTGGAAATGGGAAAATTGGGGTTTAAATGGTGAGCAAACCCTCACTAGCCACGTAGCATGGAGTGAGTTATCTAACCCCGGGAACCTCAGTTCCTTATCTATAAAAACAATTTACTGGCAAAAATTTGCAAAAGCCTACTATGAAAGGCACCAATGCTGTGAAGCATCATTCCTTTTAGATGGCAAAATTAAAGAAAATTCCAAAGAAAAGGATGTTGATTTTTGTAAGAAATGGAAAAGGACCTCGGTCTCCACGGTGTCTTGAGGAAGTGTTTCCAGCTGTTAGTCCAGTCATAGAACTGGGGTTTCTCCTACTAGAGGAATTTCAGGCAGCACTCTCTCCATCTCTGAAGCTGAACTCAGGAAGAGTGTAGTGTTGATAAAGAGTGGATGCTTTCAGAAAATCTGCAATCTGTGAGGAGTGTCCGGGAGTTTTTGGAAGGGTTGGAAGACTCATGAGATGGACTTGTAGATGGAGTAATTTTCTTTCTTTCTTTGAGACAGGCTCTGGCCCTGTCACCCAGGCTGAAGTGCAGTGGTGCCCTCTCAGCTCACTGCATCTTCAACCTCCTGGGCTCAAGCTATCCCCTGCCTAAACCTCCCAAAGATGTGAGCCACTGTACCCAGCTTGATTTTCTTCTTTCTTCTTTTTAACTCTGCACTCTTGGTACTTGGATTCAGGATATTCATAGCCTCATGGGCACTCCAAGTGGTGTTGTTTGTTCCATTTTCATTGAATAAAAGCTACACATGCCTTCTGTCCTCCCCTCCCCTCCCCTCCCCTCCCCTCCCCTCCCCTCCCCTCCCCTCACATCCTCTCCTCTCCTCTCCTCTCCTCTCCTCTCCGCTTATCTCCTCTCTTCTCTTTTCTTTTCTCTTGGCAGTTTTTTGATACCTGATATAATTGCTAGGACATGGTATACTTTTAAAAATTGTTTTTTTCAAATCATCTCCTCTACTTTTATGGAATAGTAAAACTAATTTATATTATAATCACATGAAGGAGGATGGGAAGACTTTGAGTTGCTTTTGGTTCTTGGCCTTTGACTTGTTGGTAAATCAAATATATAAATGTCGTTGCGAGAGCTACATACATAAGGTATATAAAGTATACATTTTATATGTAACAAGCACTAAATACTTCATTTTTCCTTGTTTTCTACCTTTTATTTTTCCCATCCAAAATATTTTCCCTGAAACTTATATTATCTCTGATATAAATAAAAGTAGGTTCAGCTCACCTCCCGAGACAAGGATTGCAATTGGATGTGTTAAAAAGGATTGTGAAGCTCTGTTTGAGTGCACTGGGAAACAGGGTTATGGACAATTAAGAAAGTTTGCCATGGAAATGCCATGGGGACAGTGGTAACAGGCAAACAAGGTGTTTTCCATCCTTGATGTATGTGTATGACATGTGGCTGTTCAGTTTGTGCAAATGTTCCTGGAAAGGTTCCTGTTAAATGCATGGATAAATGCTTAAGGCCTAATTGCAAACTCAAGAATACTTCTTTCATTTTGAAATGATGAAGTTCTGACTGTGTATATAAAGTTGCATTTTTCTTGTTATTGTTTAGACTCATGATTTTGATAACTAAAATCTTGAAGAAAAAAAGCAAACAAAACCACCAAAATGTGAAATGTTTTCTCTACTTCTTTAGTTCCTGAAAAATCAAATGGATAATTCTTTTGAAACTCAGTTTCAACATAATAAATAAAATGACCTATCACTAAAACCACTGTAGCATTAATTTTTAAAAACATTAAATGTACTTTTTTAGGAATGGATTTTTATGACTGGGGCTACTTCCCCTTGACCTGTAGGACTATTTGCAATGAATCTCAATCTTTCACCTTTTTCTGGATAAAAGCTTCTCTCCTTCCTGCATTATTCTTCCTAGAGCTGATCCAAAGGCTAAAGCTAATAAATAAATAGAGGTTCTTTTTACCAGTCTATACCATGGGCCCCAGCATGATTAATTGATTCTTTGTGGTCAACAGCAGATTTCAGGTGTCTGAGTAATGCTGGCAAAAGCTCTCTCTTTTTTGGGTGAGTGGGGAGGGGAGGAGGGCAGGGAAAAAGAGGAGTATTTAAATTTCCAAAACGGTTAACTTTAATCCTCTTCTATTTTGCCCTAAACTGGACTGTGTCTGTTGTTTGAGAGTGACAGTATGTGGATATTTTAGTTACTGCCAGGTGAGACTCAATCTTTTTTTGTTCTTTCAGGATGTTGGAGGATCTTTCGCTGTATTGCTCAAATTCCCTCTCAGTTCCCCTACATTTGTTAAACTGAGGCCCAGAGATTATAGCTAAGCCTAGCAACGCATGCTGCTGTAATGCTGATCATTAACTGCCTTGTCCAGATGGTCCGTGCTCTCACTGACAGATATTAAGGCTAAATTGTTCATCTCTAGCGTTTCTTGTAGACTGCCCAATATGTTTACTGTGGTCCATTTACAGGAGAGTGACATTAAGCGGATCTGATGCTAACATTGTAGCGGTAGCCCTGATGAGAAAAGTGGCAGATGTAGGGAGCAATGTGGAGGATGCAGCAAATCGGTAAGTTACACCCGAAAGCACCAGCCTTCCAAGGGCAGCTATTTTAGTAATCTGTCAAAGACAGGTAGGAATTCCAGCTTAGTGCTCACTTCATGCTGGCCTGGAGAAGATTAGCAGTGCAGCAACTGACACTTTGAACTACTTCCCTTTAAGTCATGGAAACGACAAGCAAGCAACAAAAAAAACACTAGCCTCACACCTACCCCAATGTCATTCTCATATATCAATCATACTGAGATCAGTTGAGTTTCTGGAGACACACATCATGAGAGACTTACAACTCACTTGCATGCTGCTTAAAAGTTGCATTTTCCTTTTAAAGTTTTGTGCCAATGTCCACTTGATCTCCCAACTCCTAGCTTTACATTTCTTCCAGGCCAGCTATCAACTCAGTTAACATCAGTCTTTATTTCCTGGTTCTGGGAGCCATAAATGCTAAAAACAGGAGTAGCTTTCTTCATTTTCTTTTTTTTTTTCTTTGAAATAATAGGCAGACACCATGTGAAGGTGTAGAATGGCTAAATAAGACGCAAATCCATATTTTAAGTGGAGATAGACAATCCCTTTAAGAGAAAAAATGTCAGTTTTGTGCAAGGCACTTGGCTTCATTATCTCTTGGATCCAAGAATCCACAATCAAATTCCTCCCATCAAATAACTGATATTAAAACCATTAGGTCTGTTCATCAATTAAATTGTATTCTTTGGAAACTTTACCATGGTTGCACAGTTTCTAGAAAGCCATTAACTACTTGAGAGTCCATTTACAACCATTAATTATAAAGATGTGCAATTTAAATAATTCTGGCTGCCTTTAAAATGATAGGCTGGGGAGTGCAAGAGGAGAAACAGGAAGATTTGTTAATGACCTCGTGCGACATAGTGGACGAGAAGTGTACAACCCAATGCATTATATGTTGGGGAAAAGGAAAACCACATCGTGACAATATTGTGGTCTTTTATAAAATTACCTATAACTTGTAACTTTTTGGATGTCTCGAACTTAAAATATACAAATTTATTTTTCCTTTGGAAACAAAAACCACTGCAAAATATTTCAGCCATGCCAGATATACGAAATAATCATGTTTTGCATGTCCTAATTTTTAAGACTTAAATACGTTTTTTGGGCAATAGAAATGGGCTTTCCATGTTGAGAAAGAATTATAATTTGAGAGGAAGCAAATCTAGATGTGAAAGCAGCAAGATAATTTTCCTCTAAGGTTTTTAAATTTCTATTCAACCTTGCCCTTTGATTGCAGTGGTGTTGAGAAAGAAAGAGAGTTTGGTGTGTGTGCTTCAAGGCCCTGAAATGATCCTCCTTTCTCTGGACTTCAAAGTATAGAAATTATTCCATCCTACTTTTCTACTTCAAACCACACTGTCTGGTAGTCAGACTTTGAACTCTGGGTGAGAATAGAATTAGCCTTCAGGAACTTTGGAGAGATTTATAAAATCAGCAATGAACGTTTCTCTCCTCTCTAAAGACTTTTTGCTGTCATTCCAGATAACATCCCCGGTGGGCTATAATAAGCATACTTTACAAAAAAAAAAAAAAAAAAAAAAAAAAAAAAAAAAAAAAAAAACCTGCTTGGATCTCTACTGTCCCACTTTCTGGTTTTGAACAGCAACCCAGGAAACTATTATCTCAAAACTGGTTCTGGTCTTATGTGAAGAAGACAAATATGGGCAGGTTCCCGTAGTCTTCTCCAAAGGTAGGATTAGAACCGAAGAATATAAGAATGAAGAGACATTTGAGAACTTTTCACCCAATTTCATCTTTGTAACTTTACCTGAAAATTTAGATAACATTATTTTCTCCAGTGGTAGGAGGTATACACTTATTTCTGGTGTTTTCTCCTTCTTTTGCATCTTAGAGTGACTGAGGTGCATATATATTTTCCAGCATATCTTCATTCTCAATTTATAGATCTTCTTAAAAGTTGTAAAAAGTTCACCAAAATAGGAGTGTTTGAGGAGATACTTGTTATTAAAAGAATGTTATAAGCCCTTTTTGGAATTCTAGACTTCCTAGAGTTGCTCCCAAGATTCTAGGAGAACATTGAGTCCAATGAGTTTAAAGATAAACTTATGGACATCCTTATCAAGCCTTCTCTTCTTACTTTACCACTGTTCTTGTTGGGTGGTATCCATATTCAGCACTTGCTCTCACCATCCATATTGAATAGTCACCAAGTCCCATTTAGTCTACTTTCTGTGCATTTTTGGTCTGTCTCCTTTTCATGAAACCCTCTACAAATTCCTTTAAGTTTTTATACCTTGAATGGGATACTGCGAATAGGTTTCTAATTTGAACAGGACTCCATTACTACATCACATGCTGTACAGTACCCAGAATGACCCAAATATGTACATTTAATTGTTACTCTGCACTTTGATATTTATTAAGGATTCTCTATTACTTATGGTCTGGGGTCTATAAATGCCAGTATGGTGCATACAAATCCCTCTAAATGAGGTTAACTTTTATTCAACCTCATCTTTCCCCAGTCATTCTTCCAACCTGATACTCCAACTAAGAAACTATACATGGTTACTGCAAAACGTTAAGTTATTTTATTTATCCTATTCTTTGCACATACTCTTTCCTATATGTGGGCAAAGTATTTCATGCACTATGCTGAAGAAAATGTTATTATGACCATTTTAGAAATGAGGATATTGAGGCTTAAAGGCAGTTATGTATCTGTACCATTATTATTATCCTAGTAGTCATTTTGAAAAATCCCTGGTCACCATATGCTTTTGATTTTACTTACAAATATATCTGTAATCTGCCTTCTTCCTTCTGTTTCTATTCCCATAATCATTCATTTGTTCGATAACTATCTATTAATTATGCACTTAACATGTGTCAGTTACTTGCAGGTGATGCAACAGTGCTATCTCAATGTCAGTTGTGTGCTAGAGCTGGCTTGTACAACTGTGAACATCTCTTCCTTGCTTCATGTCCAATGGCATCATTTTGGAGCTTAAGAAATGGCCACAAATCAGGATTTATTTTCCTCAGGAATGCTGGCTGTGGAATATTTACTAGCACATTACTACATCTCATAATCTCTCACCTCTTCTCCCAGAAGAGTCTCTTAGGACTCCAGTTCATGATCACCTCCTAAACAAAAATGACAAGGCTGTGATCTTTCCAAGGGATAGATTTGATATGTCTCCTACTTTCTTTCCATTGTTGACAGTTTAAAATCAAAATTCCTTATAGTGGCACATAAGACCCTTCTAGAAATGGTCACCTCTCCATATTCATTTCCTATCATCATTATATTTTACACCTGTCAATGTAAATAGGGCACATATTCAGAAGAAACCCACTTGTTTCTGATCTCCTTCTTTTTGTGCCTACTGCTTCCTGTGCTAAGAATGCCTGTCTTACTTCCTTTCTCTTCCTCCTCCTCCTCCTTCTTCTTCCTCTCTCTCTTTCTTTACCTCTCTTCTTCCTTCCTTCCTTCCTTCCTTCCTTCCTTCCTTCCTTCCTTCCTTCCTTCCTTCCTTCCTTCCTTCTTTTCCTTTCTTCCTTTCCTTTTTTTCCCCTTCTGATAAATGCTAGTCCTCAGAATTTAACCAATGCAGTGCTTGGCACAAGGAAGTGTTCACTATATTTTATCAAGGAAAAAATACTTCTTTAGTATTACTTCCTTTAGTAAGGTTTTCTGGAATCTCTGCCTTTCCCCATTACAGGGAGAGTTAAATGTCTTTTTATTGCATGTCTTTCTTTATCATATGTACGTATTCACAGGCACATATAAAACTATATCATCAAACCATGTATTTATAATTCTGTTTCCTTTGTAGTGCTATAGATCCTTGAGGACCAACATTGAGCTACCTATTTCTGTTACAATTTAAAAAATCGAATATACTTTAGAATGACATACAATTAACTGTGAATCTGTGCAGTGCCTACTATGTACTTCTATTAGCAAGGATAGGCCAGGTTATGCTGTGATAGTAAATATAGCCTTAAATTTAGTGGCTTTACATGATAAAAGTATATTTCCCACTTGCACTTAAGTCAGTGCATGTTGGGGCAATTTTCAGGATATCTGTCCTCCATGCAGATTTCCAGGATCTAGTGTGCTTCTACATTTGGAGGAAATCTCATCCGTGGCTTCCAAGGTAGCTCAACAAGGGAGTAGAGAAGTGGAGGAAGTACAAGAGCTCTTGACTTACATATCACTTCCTCTCCAGTTCATTGGCCAGATCTAGCTCACTGACTCAAATCTAACTCTGAGGAAGGTTTGGAATTACGACTTTATGTTGTCAATATTTGGTGAATTAATAATCTCCACCACAAACATTAAACAATATAATGGGAGGAAAAGGTTGTTATGGAGTGGCAGAGTTGGGGGCAGATTTATGGCAGAAATGAGGCTTACAATGAATTTGACATAATAATAGAATTTAGATAATGAAAGAGAGAAGAGAATGCAGTCATTTATTGACCTAAAATGTGATTAAACTCTAGTTTGGTTGCAGATTATTTCCTTGTTTCTATATAACTTTTAGATTCATAATTTTACTTATGCTATTTGGTTTTTCAAAACAACATTGGAGTATAATGAAAACTCATTTATTTTGTTAGGTTTAGAATTCTCATTAAGATCTCAGCAGGGGTTTATGGTTACTAATCAAAGACTGTTAGAACAGTTTAGGTGACATTAATGCCTAAAAGTTTAGAAAAAAATCATTCTGTGGAAGACCAGTTAGAATAGTCAGGGAAGGTACTGGATCCTCTATACAAATAGGCCAAATGTACATTTTACTAGATGTGATCTTGCACCACAGAGAAAATGTATCTGTCTCCTTGTAGAATCATGACTCTTCACCTCCTCTGATTAAGCTAATTAAGCTTCAGCTAACCCAACAAGACCACTTAAAAAATGGTAACAAATAATGACGCCTCATTCTTGTATTGTACTATGAAATTTGCAAAGTAATTTCATATTCACTATTTACTTTGATCCTCCCTCCCTTCCTTCCTTCCTTCCTTCCTTCCTTCCTCCCCCTCCCCTCCCCTCCCCTCCCCTCCCCTCCCCTCCCCTCCCCCCCCTCCCCTCCCTCCCCTCCCTCCCCTCCCCTCCCCTCCCCTCCCCTCCCCTCCCCTCCCCTCCCCTCCCCTCCCCTCCCCTCCCCTCCCCTCCCCTCCCCTTCCCTTCCCTTCCCTTCCCTTCCTTTCCTTTCCTTTCCTTTCCTTTCCTTTCCTTTCCTTCCTTTCTTTTAGATGGAGTCTCACTCTGTCACCAGGCTGGAGTCCAGTGGCGCGATCTCGGCTCACTGCAACCTCTGCCTCGCGGCTTCAAGTGATTTTCCTGCCTCAGCCTCCTGAGTAGTTGGGACTACAGGCATGTGCCACCATGCCCAGCTGAGTTTGGAATTTTTAGTAGAGACGGGGTTTCACCACATTGGCCAGGATTGTCTCGATTTCTTGACCTCATGATCTGCCTGCCTCGGCCTCCCAAAGTGCTGGGATTACAGGCGTGAGCCACCGTGCCTGGCCTACTTTGATTCTTTCACTAATCTCTTAGTGAAAGAGATTGGGCAGATATTCTTAAATCCCATCTTGCAGATGAAATATTGAGGTGACTTGACTTTCCAGAGGTAACAAGATGGATTATTAGTATCAGAAATAGGACTGCAATCTATATTTTGGGATGTAAGTCCAGTGTTGTTTCTTTTTTCTTTTCTTTCTCTCTCTTTTTTTTTTTTTTTTTTCTTGAGACGGAGTCTCGCTCTGCCACCCAGGCTGGAGTGCAGTGGCCGGATCTCAGCTCACTGCAAGCTCCGCCTCCCGGGTTCACGCCATTCTCCTGCCTCAGCCTCCCGAGTAGCTGGGACTACAGGCTCCCGCCACCTCGCCCGGCTAGTTTTTTGTAGTTTTTAGTAGAGACGGGGTTTCACAGTGTCAGCCAGGATGGTCTCGATCTCCTGACCTCGTGATCCGCCCGTCTCGGCCTCCCAAAGTGCTGGGATTACAGGCTTGAGCCACCGCGCCCGGCCTTTTTTTTTTCCTTAAGATAGGGTTTCACTCTGTCACTCAGGCTGCAGTACAGTGGCACAATCTCAGCTCACTGCAACTTCTGCCTCCTGGCTTCAAGCGATTCTCGTGCCTCAGCCTCCCAAGTAGCTGGGATTACAGGTGTGCACCATCATGCCTGGCTAATTTTTTGTATTTTTAGTAGAGATGGGGTTTCGCCATGTTGGCCCTGCTGGTCTCAAACTCCTGGTCTCAAGTGATCTGCCTGCCTCGGCCTCCCAAAGTGTTGGGATTACAGGCATGAGCCACTGCGCCTGGTCCGGTGTTTTTTCTGTGTCATTTATCTGTCTCTTTTATTGCCTTTTTGATGTTGATAAAAATCAAACTGTGTCCTGGTTTAAATTATCAATGAAGAATCACAAGAAAAACTGACTTCTTCAGCATCAAATATGACACTAAAATAAATATGTCTTTGAGTGCTGATCACATCAAAAGCTTGCAACAAAATAGCTAATTGATAGAGGAAAAATAACAGACTGAAAATTTTCCTCAGATGAAATCTTCTCCTTTTATCTTAGAGCTTCTGAAAACAATTTATATAATTGATAATGTATCATAATTGTAAATCTCATAACAAAATCTGCCTGCTTACATATGACATCATTTATTCATTTACTCATTAAATTTATATTGATCACATAATATGCTAAGCACTGCAGTAGGCACTGAAGAGTCAATGGAGAACAATATATGGTTTGCACCCTCATAGAAAAGTTACCAGAAAGTGCAGTAATTGCCAAGATGCGGGAAATGCAGGTGATACGGTTTGGCTGCATCCCCATTCAAATCTCAGCTTGAATTGTATCGCCCAGAATTTCCACGTGTTGTGGGAGGGACTCACGGGGAGGTAATTGAATCGTGGGGGCCGGTATTTCCTGTGCTATTCTCGTGATTGTGAATAAGTCTCACGAGATCTGATGGGTTTATCAGGGTTTCTGCTTTTGCTTCTTCCTTACTATCTCTTGCTGCCACCATGTAAGAAGTGCGTTTCGCTCTCCGCCATGATTATGAGACCTCCCCAGCCATGTGGAACTGTAAGTCAAATTCAACCTCCTTTTCTTCCCAGTCTCGGGTGTGTCTTATCAGAAGCATAAAAACAGACTAATACAGCAGGTGTGGTGAGAGAAAGCAGCAGGGCACACTACAGAGTCCATGAGGGTTAAGGAAGCCTGCCTGGAGGAGGAGCTCTGAGAGGTGGGCAGGAGTTAACTGTGTGATGGGGCTTCATGTGGAGGGTATTATGTCCGTTCTACCTAGAGGCTAGTGATATCTTTGAATTGTTATGTAGTTCAATTCTAATAAATGTGCAGTGTATCATCTAGGTATGAGGTTATTTGTTTGTCTGTTTGAGTTGGGGTCTTGCTCTGTTGCCCAGGCTGCCGTGGTGCAATCATGGTTCACTGCAGCCTTGAACTCCTGGCCTCAAGTGATCCTCCCTCCTCAGTTTCCCAAGGTGCTGGGATTACAGGCGTGAGCTGCCATGCCCAGCCCTAAATATGAGGTTATTAAGAAAAGTGAGTAATATACTTCGAGTAAAGATGAATCTTAGAGAGCAGTGTTCTCAAATTTTAGTGTGTATCAGGATCACATGGAGACTTGTTAAAATAGATTGCTGGGCCTCACCCCTAGAGTTTTTCTGATTCTGTAGATATGGACTGGGTCCTGAGAATTTGCATATTTCACAGATGATACTAAGAATTTGCCTAGTATCCCAGATGATACTAATGAAAATTTGCATAGTATCCCAGATGATACTAATGCTGCAGTTCTGGGACTGCATTCTGAGAAGCACCGTGTTAGAGCAAAGGATTAGGATTTGGATTTATGTGTTAGTGACTTTTACCTATCCCTTTGCCATATGCCCTTAGCATGCATTCCAGAGGCAATGAGTATTTATTACAAAGGTGCTTCATATGGTACTGAATGAACAAGTAAATGAATCTAATTACTTATCCTCCATTGATTATAGTAATTGCATGGATTTAATAGTATTTCAGATTCACAATGATACATAAGCAACAGAGAGATGACTTATCTGAAAAGCTGCAACTGGAAGAATTTACTAGGTTTGCTGGCTTTGTATCCTGACTATATTTTAGGGCAACTGAAAAAAAAATCACTTAAAAATAGAGAAGAGCTCACTTGGATATTTATAACCTGACAGGTTAAAACTAGCACAACATCTGAATGGGAAAATTGTGACTCTTAAAATCTACACAAGCATTTTCTAAGGACTCAATGAACTAATTCATAGGAAATTACACTAAGAAATCTGTAGTTCTGGATAAGAACTCTTACAGCAGGGACATCTTCCTAAATGGCTCAGGATGCTAAATTATCTACCCCTCTGAAAACAATGTAAACTTGATTAGAGGGAAACTGTGTTTCCCTGATTAAAACCTGCAGAATCTCCCCCTAGGTATCTCCTGGTAACAATCAGAAGCAGATGGAGGGAGGGAAAATAAAAAGTCTTGGCCTTTGCCCAGACCCTGCTGACTTTAGTGCCTTCTCCCCAGATTCTCTTGTTTTAAAGGGCCTAATTGGGCTGGGAGGAGTCAAAGGGAAGGAGCCACCCCCTACTTCATAGAAAGCTAGAGTTTTAGTTTCCAGAGTTTTGCTAGTTGTGCAGGGGAGGGAATGTTTGTAGTCCTAGGTTCTAATCTACTTAACTGAGCATAAACCTTATGGAATGGAATGAGTGCAATTTGGGGGATTATTTTAAAGATAGGAGGGTAAGTCTTAGAAGGACATTGAGATGGTAGAAAATTCTGACTCAGAGTAAGGATGGGGGCACCAAAGAGGTAAACTAGATAACGGAGGAAGGAAAAAGTTCCTAGATCCTTTAGTATCACCAGAGAATTGAAAAGCATCATCTCTTTTAATCCCACCCACAATCCTGTGAGATAGATACTAGTCTCCCTATTTTATACAGGACAATCCTGAAGCCCTGAGACTCAGCAGAGCAGGTAGGTAGCGAAGCTGGGATGGGACTGTAGGTCATTTGACTCCAGCACTGAGTCTCATTTCAACATGAGCCCATCTTTTCAGGAAAAGGCAGGCATGACAATTGTACAACTCAAGTGGGATGGTTATGGGAGAGAGAATATGGATAGATAAAATACTGTAAGAAAGTACAGCAATTTTCATGATAGCCAGGCCCTACTATTTAAACCAGAAAACAAACAAACAAACAAAACTAAACTATTTCTACACAAGACCTTTCTCGTGCGGGTCTCTAGGAAACTTCAGTTATTTCCTCTGCTTCAGCTGCACATTTTATATTAACATGCTGAACCTGTTAATTATTCCAGAGGCCCAAACGTAAGTGATCATTTCCCCATCTGTTACTGATTTTCTGACAGTCATAACTGAGCCCTGCTGGAAGCCACCAATGAGCTACCACATTCAAGTGTGGCACCTCTTGTCTTCCTACATTACCTTTTAGGATTGCTCTTTTGGGATGGCCTTTTGGGATTTTCCCTGACCTTCCAACAAAATCTTATTCTTAGTTCATGTCTGGTGCAGAGTGACAAGACCACTTGGGATGACCAGTTTTTAGGGCAAAATTATGAACAATGTAATAAAACTGTGAGATGACCCTTCCTCATTAGCTACTTCGTTTCTTACCCTCTCTGCCTTTGAGCCTGTTTGAAAACAAATGTTTTTCCTTTGTTCTGTCTTATTACCTTGCATCCTACACACAATTATGCCTTAAAGAATAAAAATCTATGACATGTTTCTGAGGGAGCATCTCCCTTCAACAATTAACCTTCTAACTCAGGAAGGCTCTTATTACTGAGACCAGCTTCCATATCACTAGTTTTAAAAACCATTTTTAAAAGGGTGCCACCGTAATATACAGCATGGAGCCATGTGCATAAGCTTGTAAATCATTTTTGTAAATAGCTATTTACTGAGGGTGAGCAGCAATTTGTGATGGGTGGGAGGCAAAGAATGAGATCTCATCATTTAACGGTGAGGTACACATACTTCTCAATTATCTGTGCTAATAGGGACAGTGATAACAAGGGTAATGGAGACCATGAGAAGTCCATGGTGGAATGTAAATCAGTCTTTTTGCTTCTTGTTAGTAAGTAGTAAAGGGAAACATTTTGCTAGATTGAAATGCCAGATTGTTTGTAGATTTCAATTACGAAGCTATTCCAGTGCCCATTTTTTCCCTCAATGACTAAAAGTTGGATACTTAAAAATATACAGATAAGGACCTTGTTGCATGTTGAAAATAAAAGCACTTTAATCAAACTGTCTATGAATATGTAATACCCAAACACTGGCCTGATTTTTCCCTCCATCGAATTGAATAAATGTTGGCATTTTGTGAACAAAGTAAATCACTTACTAAAATTACCAGGTTATTTACTAGATAAAATTCTGTGGTGTCATCCACAAGTGAAATGAATTGTTTAATACTTCTCTCAAACTGTTGTGAAGAACCAGAGCCAAGTTGGTAGCTGCCGGTGGTAGGATATTCACCTGTAGATGGTGCTTTTCCTGTGTTTGTCAAGAATTTCCAATAAAGGACTCAAAATCTTCCAGATAAAACCTCTCCATGCTGCTAATTTTTGCTTTTTATATACAAAAGTAGGACTTTATTGGTTAGCACAGGTATTTTTCCATATCACCTAGGAAAATGTTTTAAAATCAACAATTTAAAATCAGAACAATAAAATAAAAACAAAGCAAGTGAGTCCCCTACCCAGTAACACTTCTGCCTTGTGCTCCACTCATACTTATTTAACTAAACACAACTATTTTTGAGTTGCGAGTCCAAGTCCCTTTTACTTCTGAGTCCGGAGGTTTAAAGTTTCACTCATGCAACTTGCCAGAAGGTAGCCTCCAACAACTTTACATTTTAGAAGCCTTGATGCGTCTCTTGAAAAATCCCATGCGTTACAAGGCTCTTGTGTTAACTCCAGCCTCTTCCCTCCAGCTTCCACATTTTTGGGTATCTTTTCAGCAACACCCCACTCTACTGGTACCAATTTACTATATTCACCTGTTTTCACACTGCTGATAGAGACATACCCGAGACTGGGAAGAAAAAGAAAAAGAGGTTTAATTGGACTTACAGCAGCGGGTCTGTAATTAGGAGCTTACCCCACACCTAAGCTAACACCTTTTTGGAGCACTGTCTTTTGCTAGTTCCAGCAAGATGTCTCATTTGTTATGTCTTTTTTGCCAGTCACATCACTAAATTTTTCTCTCTTCTGAGCCAGAACAGAAAGATCGGGGGGCGGGGTGGAGGGGGTGTGGTGGTAGAAGGCAGCCGCCTATCCCTCTGAGCAGACCAACACTCTCAAGTGTTTTGAATGTTTTTCAGTAAAATTTCTGGAGTGGCAGAGATACCATATTAGCTTCATTTTCTTCTTTGCTATTTTTCTTTCAGGTTTCTCTCACTTTTATATTCCCACGAATGACTTAATTAACACAACCAGTTTTCTCTCCTGACACTAGAATTCCCAGGAGTGTTTAATATTCACCCAGAATTGTAACTCTTTGGTTAATAAAAGCTTTTCTTAACAGTTCATTCTACAAATGTTTCCTGAGTACCTACCAGCACTAGGCACACTTACACAGACTCAACCACACGTAGATTCATGGTGCAATAAACATGTGAGCCACTAACCATATATGGCGACTGAGCCCCTGAAATATGTCTAGTGCGAATTGAGATGTGTCATAAATGTAAGTACACAGTGGAGTTCAAAGAATTTAGAACAAAAAAACCTCACTAATAATTTTTTTATATCGATTACATGGTGAAATATTTTTGATATGTGGGGTTACATAAAATATATGAAGATTAATTTCACCTATTTTAAATTTTTTTAATGTGGCTGTTAGAAAATGTAAAATTATGTATGCAACTTGGATTTGTGACTTGCATTATATTTCTACTGCTTAGCATGGACATAGACAGCAGCCATGGCACAGTGAGAGCAATGGGTAGGATGCTTTGAAGGGAGCTGTTGAGTAACCTATTCTGGTCTGGACAAAACAGGAAAGATTATCTGGGGAAGATTCACCTTGCAGGCATCTCAGAAGACAAGGAAAAGTTACTCAGGTGGAGGAATAGAGCTGGTATGTTCCACGTGGCAGAAACAATCAACAGAAAGACAAGGTTTAAGGTGGTTAGAGCTCAGGGTATTGGCTGGGGATTGGAAGACGGTAATTTTACATTATTGAAACATAGATACTGCTATGGTTTGGCTCTGGGTCCCCACCCAAATATCATCTTGAATTGTACTCCCACAATTCCCATATGTTGTGGGAGGGACCCTGTGGGAGATCATTTGAATCATGGGGGTGGTTTCCCCCATACTGTTCTCATGGTGTGAATAAGTCTCATGAGATCTGATGGTTTTATCAGGGGTTTCCACTTTTACATCCTCATTTCTCCTGCCACCACCATGTAAGAAATGCCTTTCTTCCTCTGCCATGATTCTGAGGCCTCCCCAGCCATGTGGAACTATAAGTCCAATTAAACCTCTTTTTCTTCCCAGTCTCGGGTATGTCTCTATCAGCAGTGTGAAAACAGATGAATATAGTAAATTGGTACCAGTAGAGTGGGGTGTTGCTGAAAAGATACCCAAAAATGTGGAAGCAACTTTGGAACTGGGTAACAGGCAGAGATTGGAACAGTTTGAAGGTCTCATAAGAAGACAGGAAAATGTTGGAGAGTTTAGAACTTCCTAGAGACGTGTTGAATGCCTTTGCCCAAAATGCTGATAGCGATATGGACAATAAAATCCAGGCTGAGGTGATCTCAGATAGAGACGAGGAACTTGTTGGGAACTGGAGTAAAGGTGACTCTTATGTTTTAGCAAATAGACTGGTGGCATTTTGCCCCTTCCCTAGAGATTTGTGGAACTTTGAACTTAAGATGAGTTAGGGTATCTGATGGATGAAATTTCTAAGCAGCAAAGCATTCAAGAGGTGACTTAGGTACTATTAAAGGCATTCAGTTTTATAAGGGAAGCAGAAGATAAAAGTTTGGAAAATTTGCAGCCTGACTATGAAATAGAAAAGAGAAACCCATTTTCTGGGAAGAAATTTAAGCTGGCTGCAGAAATTTGCTTGAGTAGCAAGGAGCCTAATGTTACTCTTCAAGACCCTGGGGAAAATGTCTCCAGGCCATGTCAGAGACCTTCACAGCAGCCCTTCCCATTATAGGCCCCAGGGCCTTGGAGGAAAAAATGGTTTCTTGGGCCTGGCCCAAGGTCCTTGTGCTGTGTGCAGCCAAGGGACTTGGTGCCCTGTGTCCCAGCTGCTCCAGCTGTGGCTGAAAGGGGCCAAAGTACAGCTTGGGCTGTGGCTTTAGAGGGTGGAAACCCCAAGCCTTGGCAGTTTCCATGTGGTGTTGAGCCTGCGGGTACATGGAAGTCAAGAATTGAGGTTTGGGAACCTCTGTCTAGATTTCAGAAGATGTATGGAAACACCTGGATGCCCAGGCAAAAGTTTGCTGCAGGGTCGGGGCCCTCATGGAGAACCTCTGCTAGGGCAGTATAGAAGGGAAATGTGGGGTTGGAGCCCCCACAGAGAGTCCCTACTAGAGCATTGCCTAGTGGAGCTGTGAGAAGAGGGCCACTGTCTTCCACACCCCAGAATGGTGCATCTACCAACAGCTTGCACCATGTATTTGGAAAAGCTGCAGACACTCGATGCCAGCTGTGAAAGAAGCCAGGAGGGAGGCTGTACCCTGCAAAGCCACAGGGGCAGAGCTGCCCAAGACCATGGGAACCCATCTCTTGCATCAGCATGACCTGGATGTGAGACCTGGAGTCAAAGGAAATCATTTTGGAGCTTTAAAATTTGACTGCCTTGCTGGATTTCGGACTTTCATGGGCTCTGTAACCCCTTTGTTTGGGCCAATTTCTTCCATTTGGAACAGCTGTATTTACCCAATACATGTACCCCCATTGTATCTAGTAAGTAACCAGCTTGCTTTTGATTTTTAAAGGCTCGTAGGCTGAAGGGACTTGCCTTCTCTCTCTGAGACTCTGGACTGTGGACTTTTGGGGTAATGGGGAAATGAGTTACGACTTTGGGGGATTGTCCGTAAGGCATGATTGGTTTTGAAATGTGAGGACATGAAATTTGGAGGGGCCAGGAGTGCAATGCTATGGTTTGTCTCTGTGTTCCCACCCAAATCTTATATGGAATTATACTCCCATAATTTCCTTGTGTTGTGGGAGGGACCCTGTGGGAGATAATTTGAATCATGGGGGTGGTTTCCTCCATACTGTTCTCATGGTATCTGTCTCACGTGATCTGATGGTTTTATCAGGGCTTTCCACTTTTGCATCCTTATTTTCTCTTGCTGCTGCCATGTAAGAAATGCCTTTCACCCTCTGCCATGATTCTGAGGCCTCCCCAGCCATGTGGAACTGTAAGTCCAATTAAACCTCTTTTTCTTCCCAGTCTCGGGTATGTCTTTATCAGCAGCATGAAAACAGATAATACAGATACTTTTAGAAGAATTTATTAATCCAAAATATGTTTCTTTATGTTCAGATTAGAATTTCTTCTGTAGTGTAGAAAGAACTAATGATACTGAAGAAGAAGCTCACTCTATTCAATCTTGAGAATTTCCAAAAGTATGAGAGAAGCTGAGACTTTGAGGGGTTTGAAGGAGACAGTGGCATGCTTCTTCCAAGGGCAGCTGCCCACAGTGGTCCAGCATCTCAGGAAGGCAATGGGATGGAGTTCTGTAAGAGGACAGTGAGACAGATGGTTAGGATGGTAAAGGTATAAGGACTTAATAAGGGCTGGAGTAGGGCTTAGGATTCCATAGAACAGGGGCAACTCTCACAGGGGCAATGACCAGGACCATGCACTAGTAATGGCTGTGAGTACACATGTGATGCTCTATGTCCCTGTGGGACTCACTACCTTGCTGGCCACCAGCTTTGTAAACAGACCTGACTAGTCAGGCTCCAGCAGGGACCAGTGAAGTTCTAGTTACCACTCTCCCTATCCACTAATATGCTTTGGTGCCATCTTGAACGGAAATAGGAGAAGAAGAAGAGAAGGGGTGGAAGACTAAAAGCCTAAGATTTACCCTAAAGGGATTGCTTTGTGGTACCATAAACTGGGGCATTAAAAGTTTATTCTCAGACTCTGCTATCCAGCAACTCGTAAGGATACTCAAATGCATTATGAGAAAGAAAGAAGCTACAGTTTCTTTGGATGTGAAGATGGTTAAAGGCTTCTCCCAAGGAAATAAAGCTGCTTCTTTCTAAGCAGAAGTTGGGGAGAATAGCTTCTCCAAAATTATTTTACTTTTATTAGAGAATAATGAAAATATACCATATAAATGTATATATGTATATTGTTATATACTTAAAAGTATATGTACTGTTTGAAGAGACAAGTTAACTAAAACACAGAAGAGAAAATATTAGTGGGACTGAAATTATGAAGGGAACAGTAAATTTATAGAGCATAAATAGCATATACAATTGTGTTATTAAATTGCTGTTCACTGCCTTAAAGTTTGTTACTTTGGACAAAATTTCTTCTAAAATGTAACGTTACCCAATGTGGGGTGGGGTGGGACAAGGGGACAGAAAGGAGAAAGGTTATTTTTCTGTCTCTTAGACTTATGTATGGTTTTTTTGTTTCTGAGGCTTCAAAATTTGAGGTAACAAAGAAAATTGCTGCCAATAAACAGTGTTATCAAGATGTCAAGGGGAGGAGAGTGGGCACAGTATGGACACCTTTCCATGTCACAGAGGTTTTAATGGTTCCTCCTGGGTTTTAGGGAACGGGCACGTGGTGGTGGATATGCTGTTGTTGTTTGGAGTTCCTTCAGATGAGGGGTGCCCTCCCATTGGCCAGTTTCTCCTTTGATTCAGAAGTCAATTTTAGTACCTTCCATTTCATTTCTTTTTTTCTTTTTCTTTTTCTTTTCTTTTTTTTTTATGAAGGAGTCTTACTCTGTCACCTGGGCTGCAGTGCAATGGTACGATCTCGGCTCACTGCAACCTCTGCCTCCCAGGTTCAAGTGATTCTTCTGCCTCAGCCACCTGAGTAGCTGGGACTACAGGCATGCACCACCACACTGGGCTAATTTTTGTACTTTCAGTAGAGACAGGATTTCGCCATGTTGGCCAGGTTAGTCTTGAACTCCTGACCTCTGGTGATCCACCCACCTCAGCCTCCCTAAGTGTTGGGATTACTGGCATGAGTCACCATGCCTGGCCCCATTTATTATTTTACTTCACTTAATCCAAATGGGTATTTGGTTAGTTGCAACCAAAAAACTCCTGACTAATGCCTGGGATACTTAATAACAAAACCAAATATACTTTCAAGTATTTTGGAAGCATAGATTTACATATATGCAATGCAACTGACACATATGTGGTGGTCAATAATGCTTAGGATGGTGGTATTATAAAGACAGTGCTATCATGAATTAGTCCCAAACTTCAAGTTATTAAATAAATGTAAGCACAATGAAAACATTTTAGTTTTATTATTCAAACATTACATTCCAAGACTGCCAATGAACTTGGGTGATAAGAATCTGAGATTTTATTTAGCTTTGTCCTCTGCTAATATCTTCATTCTGAACAGCAGCATCTTAATCTCAGTGATTTCAGCTGCTGCTTTGTTCCTCCTTTTGTGTCCCTATGTGTGAAAGGCAGGGATGGAGATTGCGGGATCACGTATGAATGTCTTTGATTAAATAAGGGTTTTGAAGTGAAATCTCAGATGTGGTTCAATTTAGATGATCACCTAACACATGTCCTTAGGAAACATGTCACTAATTTGAAGTATAAGAATTCTAGCTGGGTACGGTGGCTCACGCCTGTAATCTCAGCACTTTGGGAGGCCGAGGGGGGTGGATCATGAGGTCAGGAGATCGAGACCATCCTGGCTAACAAGATGAAACCCCGTCTCTACTAAAAATGCAAAAAATTAGCCGGATGTGGTGGCGGGCGCCTGTAGTCCCAGCTACTCGGGAGGCTGAGGCAGGAGAATGGCATAAACCCAGGAGGCGGAGCTTGCTGTGAGCCGAGATCGTGCCACAGCACTCCAGCCTGGGCAGAGCAAGACTCCGTCTCAAAAAAAAAGAACAAAAAACAAAAAACAAACAAAAAAAATTCTAAGCTAGGGCAGTGCAAACACTGTAAATATTTTAAAGCAATTAAAAAAATATGCCAATATTGTTTCCTTCTCAAGGATCTACAGCCACTTTCTCTCTTATTTGTGCTATCCTTCATTTAGTCATTAAAAATATTATACTACAGATATTTGTATGTCTACCAAGGGACAGGTTGGGATAGGCGATGGATGCAGCTGACCAGGCAGTCTGTTGTGGGGACCATCAACTTCTCTCTATCCTTCCTTCATATGTATACTCTCTTCTATGCTCCTCCAACGTGTGTTGCTCGTTGTTCTGGAATAATCCATGCCTTCCAATTAGGACTATTAACTTCCAGTTAGTACTGTTAACACATTGGTTCTCAATTTTCAATGAGCATAATTTTATACATTTTAATTTCTAGATAACTGGACAATTCATATCCACATAAAATTAGTGGTACCTAATGGTTCTTTTTAGAAAGATCACCTTGTTCTCTGTTACCGAATAGCTATTATAATACACTATTTGGAATCCCAAATTACTTACATTGCTCCCAACAAAATCTTAGATTTTATCATCCTGCTTTTGAAAGTGTCCATGTGACACTAATTCAAATGTGTGAAATTAGTAGTTGAAAATTTATAGTGATAACAGGCTCTAATGATCAAAAGGTCCAAATATCTTCAGGGATTTAAATGAGTAAACCACACGCACAGCAAATTATTATTTCAGCAATGCATTCTGAAGAATTGCACATTCTGATCAGAGTTGGTCTTGGTAACTGTATGTTTCCAAGTTAATAAAACATCTTAGTGTTCACAACTAGTGTTTCACTGAAGTTTTCTGCCAAAATATCCAGAAATAACAGAAAATTCATTTTTATAATGGATGAATTTAGGAATATTGGCTCTTTCCCCTTCTCATCTTTACTTTTTTGCAAGATAAAGGATTGTCTTAAAACTTCTGGTTACACTTATGGCAAGGTATTAACACATACATTTAAATTAACAGCTATCATTAGAGGTTTGCCAGATAATCAAAGGTAGATAAGATTTTCAAGAAACTGAATGAGCAGAAAGTTATGATCCTCAATTATCTTTAAAAGCTTTGACGAAAACCTCAATTGACTAAAAGGGAAAATGTTCTAACTGCATGTCAATTACACTATCACTATAGTACATATTGTAAAGGTGGTATGTGATATGTAAGTGGTGAAGAAATTAGGTGTGTTGCTGAGTTGCAATTAATATGATAAGTTTTACATTTCTATTAAGTTATGGAACTAATAATCTACCTTCTACCCCAATTAGAAGATTTCAAAGCATAAATATGATTCTAAAACTATTGCCTAAATAAGAAATAGCCAATTCATTGAAAATCCACGTCAATCTGAATCTGATTATTTACTGTATGTATATGATACCAAATGGTGGATTGATTTCTGCAATTTCTGCACTTCCACACATCATGGGAATAGATATATTTATCCATTTGGATTTTTAAACTAATGAGAACATATTTAATTCAATAAGCACAGAAAAATGTTTTTGCAGTTAAAAAGCTCAAAGGGCAACAAGGCTATTCACTTCAGAATACCGCCCCCATGTATTTTCTAAAATCCTGGGGACAGTTCATGGGAAACATTTTAATAAAAACCAAAAACTAAGTTATCATTATGTTTAATGCCATTAATGTGCAGTCACTCATTCAATAAACATAAATACAGTGCCTGGTATGGGTGCCTTGTATTAAATAGTTGTGATTGATATAAAAATGAGTAAGATATGGTACCTGCTCTCTCAGGGTTTAAAACATAATAGATACAATAAATAAACAAAAATAATAGTACACTACAATGTTTTTGTTTACTACTATATCCCTAGAACCCAACCCACTGTTTGAGATTCAGTAAATACTTGTGCAATAGAATTGGTGCTATGAAAGAGAGCTGCCTAAAATTTTGTGACCAAACTGCATGGAAAGATTTGGGTAAGAGTGTAAAGAGCTGATCTTGAAGGATGTATGGAGGTTTGCCAAAAATTTAAGGAAAAGGGGTGCTTCCAAAACACAGAACAGAATTGCAATGATACAAAATGATTTAAAAAGTTTGTATTCTTGCAGAAAAATGGAGATGGATTTATGAAGCTGCAATTAGACCACATGGGTGGAAACAATCATAGATGTTGCTGGTAAAATACGGTAAATCCATGTCCCATTTGGAGAAGCTTATCCACTATTCTTTGGAATGTGGAAAGCCTTAGTAGACTCTAAAAATGAGAGTCATAACAGATTTGTGAACTTTGGAAGCTCTGTGGGTGTGGGCTGGAGGTAGAAGATTGGGGTCAGGAAGAGGATAGGGAATTTTTTGGGAGATTAGGATTGTACTAAAGCAGTGACATGGAAAATTGTGGTGGGGGGAAGCAGGGACATAAATTAGTGGGGAGGATAGACAGTTTTGAGTGATGTGATTTGGTGACTGATTAAATACAGGGTGTAGGGGAGGAGACTGGAATATACCCCTGTGGTTTTTCTTGGGTAAATATTCATCTCTGATACTCTTTGAAAGAATTTCTTATGTAGCAGAGGCCCCTTCATGCATCCTTGAGCACAGCTACATAAAATAAATTGGATTAAATGGAACCTATTTTACAATTCAACCTCATGTTTGTTGGTGTTAAAAAATGAATTTGACAGGGCACTTTCAACTAAGGACTGATGAGTCATAAATCATCAAGCAATAACCTTAGGACCTCAGCAAATTTCTCACCATTCTTCAGCACCTGCCAGAATCCAGGCTAACATCAAAAGCTTTTTAGGGTTAAAACAGATAGCAACCCCTTGTATATTATAAACACACAAATGCAATGGTATCTTTCAAAGTAATTGTATTGGGATCTTCAAGGGCAACAATCATTTTTTTTTTCCTCTGAGGAGTAGCAGGCACTTATTCCTGTGATTTAGCACATAGTAGAAGTTCAACAAATATTTAATGTGCGAAAGTTGATTGTATCTTTGAAGAGCAGAAGCCCCTTTAAATGACCTTCTCTTGACCGACCTACTGGATTAAATGACATTCTTCATTCCTTCTTGGAGCATACTATTGCCCAAAGCACTCCGTGAGTGCTATGCCTAGTAGACTGCTCTATTTGAGGGTAAGACCATTACCAAAAGTTAGCTGGGCTTGGTCCTAAACCTGTTAATGTTATTTGAACTGGTTATGGTGGTTTTGCAAGTTAATTGCATTTTACTCATAAAATATAAGGATAGAATGGAAGGGAGTTGATCGTTTTGAAAAACGTTTTTGAAATATTTGGTAGAGGTGAGTTACTAACAATTGCTGTTCAAATAGATGTATAAATAAATATTAATCTGGAACATTCACTTTAAAAACCTGTACTTTGTTAGTGTGTTCTTTCTCTTTAAGGAAAACAAAACTAGACATCATAGATGTTACACTCTGAAAGACAACAGGGAAATCCCATCAGTTGTAATAAAGACATTCAATATTGCTTTGGGCTGACATCAAAATAATAGCAAAAATATACCTTTATTTGCTTTTAAGTTAAATAAATGCTTATGGAAAATACGCATCTAAAACTTCCCTGTGCTAACCAATTTCATTTTTGTATAATTTATCAAATACTAGTTTCAGTAAGTTGGATAAGATGTCAATACTGTTTTTTTTTCTTGAAAGCAGCATATATTAGAGGAGTCTGTGTCAGCATTTAAACAGAGGCATGGACATTCCTGTCTCCTTAACAACCTGTTCAAACACACCATTGGGTTCTAGCCTTCTACATCCTGGTGCTGGATAGAGACATTAATTTTCTCATAAGGTCATTTCATTGCATGTTTACAGTTGTCTTCACATGATAAGCCATTCCTATCAGAGAAACAAAACATTAGGAAGGCATTTTTGAAGACATCTTAGAATATCAACTAAGCCATAATTTGAAACAGTCATCAAGTAGGTTCACACCATTGTTTCATAATGTTACACACTGATGAACAACTACATTCCACTGAACACTAGAATATTTCTCATTTTGTTTTTGAGAAATGATCAGAACCAGAAATAAATATTTTTGCAGGACTGATTTGGCATTTAAATAGGAGGTTGCATGCCAAGAAAAGGCTCCTTGGATATGTAAGGAATGCTCTCTCTATTATGAGCTGTGGGGAATTCTTTTCACAGCTGTGTCGGATAGCTTTTAGGGTAACTCCATGGACATACCCTGTATTATTCCCTCCTCTTGAATGTGGGTGGGACTTACGACTTGGTTTTAACCGATAGAATATGGCAAAGATGATGGGATGTTACTCCCATAATTAGGTTAGTTTGTCTGTCTACCTACCTACGTGCATATATGGCTCTGTCTTGTTAGCATGCACTTGAGAGACTCTTCCAATAACCTCAAACAAACAAGCTGCTATGATATAAATTGCCCATGAAGAGCATCACATAACAGGAAAATACGGGTGGTCTCTAAAAACTGAGGGCCTCAGTCCTATACCTGCAAGGAGCTGAATTCTGAATTCTGCCAACAATCATATACAGTTAGAAGAGGAACCTGAGTTCAAGGTGAGAATGTGGGTGGCTGACACCTTGATTGCAGCCTTGAACAGAGGAACTAGTGAGTTGTGCCCAGATTTCTGAGCCACAGAGACTATGAGATGATAAATCTGTGTTGTTTTAAATTGCAGAGTTTGTAGTACTTTGTTACACAATAGTAGAAAACAAATACAGTAGGATCAGTGGGCCTTTTCTTTTGGTTTTATTTCTGTCTTCCTCTTTCCTGATGCTACTTCTCCTACTAGCACTTAACATTAGTTTTATTTTCACCGGACCTGTTTGGAGATCCAGATAACTATACCCCAGCAAGTCGCCTCAACCCACCACCCCATAGTAAACCAGAGTGATACTTTCTATTTGCCTATGCAGTCTTACACTCTATCCCCCAAAAAGTAGGAGGCATAACTGCAAATTTTGTGAATGCATTAAATGTAAAAGTTTCTTCCAATAGGTATTTCTAAAATACCTGTTAATATATTGTCCCCATTTTCTCTGTATTTATCTGTGAAAGATGTTTCTGAGTGTCTTCTGTTTCTGGTAGGTCTTCCTAATTTACTAAAATTGATTTAGACATACATGTTTTATTTATTTTTGAAGAATAAAGGAAATCAAATTTGTAGGAAAATAAAAATATGTGTTCTCACTGGATTTATTAGATCAAGAGAAGAAGCTTTGTAGATGTTTTAGAAAAACAGAATCATGAGTGATCATATTCTGTTGATTCCTTTGGAAATATATCCAGTACACTCCTGCTTCTTTTACTCTCTCCCCCTTATCTTTTTCTCCTTCCACTTTTTCCCCTCTCCTCAGTCCACCATAGTTCATTCCTTCTACCAGCGTTAGCTGGCAGATCCATCCTGTGCACAGTGACATAGAGCGTTTTCTTACGGAAATACAATCCACAAAGTGAAAGTTTTCTTTGATTATTCATACCTGCATGTGTTTTCCACCTCCTCAGGAAGTTTTGGAAACTTCAGAGGCAGAGGAGGGCAAAAGACCAATTTTATCTAAAAGTTCTGTTGACCACAGCACAGTCACTCTTGAGTCTGTCTGTAGGGTTACCACTGATCTTGTGGAAGGTCTTCAGATGGAGTAAATAGATAATATTCTTGTCCTTAATGCCCACAGTTCTTTTCAAACATACAAGCTGAGTTTCTGACATTATTTTGTGTTTTTATAGTTGCTCTGGAAAAGCAACACAATGCTGATTGCTAATTGGATTCTGAATAAAGCATATTTGTATGTACATGAATTTGCCTACATGGTCACCTTTAACGTTAACGGGAGGGTAAAAGATTGACTTCGTGTCGTGTGCTGAAAGGTTTTCACTTTCCAGATGCCTTAGAAAGTGAAGGAGAGCACTTATGTCATTTTCATGCCAAACAAAAGTAAAATGTTTTTTACTTAATGATGAGAAATATTTCTCAGCTCTACCCACGTGGAGGGGAGTGAAAAATGGCTCATCCACTTTCAATCAAGTTATCTGCATGTCAATAATGAAAGCAGATCTTTTAAACAACAACAACCAAAAAAAAAGTAGAATAATGTTTTGATTTATGTGTTGAAGACCCATCAGAAATTATCTCTTTGGACAAACAGAGAAAGTAAAGGAAAGGAAAATATTTAAAATAAGATATAGAGGGAGATTCTTCAGTCTGTCTAAATGAAGAGCAAGCGTTGCAGGAAGATACACATTAATCAAGTAATTAACCTTTCAATAGTGTTATTTATTTTGGAGAGCAATTTTGCCACCCCAAGAATTATGGCCAGACATTTATTTTACCAGATTAAAAAAAATAATGTATGTTAACTCTTAGAGTGCATGCCATCTAAGTGGCTGACAGATTGCTGTGTAACTAGAGCCAAGGAACCAGCGTGCGGGAATAGCCTGTCACTCAAGCAGATGTCATCTTTGCAGAAGCTCAGAACACGTCTTTTTATTATTGAAGAGCATTGTCATGTTGGCAGATTCAGGGACAGAGTCTGAAATAAAAAATCTTCATGCAAGGAGAAGTATGTCATTCCCCAGATCTGCTTAATGCTTTTTCTCCCAAGACTGAAGGCCTTCTAGGTCATTGCTGGTCATTAGACTCAATTAAAAATTAGGAACAGAAAATTGATCTTCACCTACCTCCAAATGCATCTGCATTAGGTGGCACATGGATGTTAAACTTGTTAATAATTCAAAACTTGGCGTAGGCATATTTTCTTGAAACTGAACAGTTTGGAGAAAAAGAACATATCTAGGTTACCCCAGAGGAGAAAACAAATTACCTTTTGCCTTTCTGACATCTTATTCTCCTTCAGTGCACCTGGCCAATCTCCACCTGGCAGTGCTCTCAATCACCCAGATGGAAAGGGAGTTGAGGTGGCCCCTACAAAAACTGATGAAGTTCAGCCTTACCACTGGTCTAATAGAATGTGCTCTATAGTGGAACAGACTACATTATATGCATCTGTCTTTCAGGGACCAATAGGCTGACTACATTCTTTTTTTGCACCATAAAGCAAAGAAATATTTTTCTGACTGTTTCCACATTTACTTATCCATGATATTATCAGTAGATTGCTTTTATCATTATGCTTAGTTCCATGAATAATACTTTAGTGCTGTAGTTTGCTTAATACAGCATTTATCTAGGATTTTCTATCTTCTAGTATATGTAGACTAGAAATAACACTTCTTATAATAATATGAGTATTTTACTTTCAAGATGTTCAGATAATATGGGAGAGCAATATGATGGATGGTGTCATGTATATGTACAAAATGATAAAGCAAAGCACTTAGCTTTTCTGCATACAAACCTTGCCAATTGAGTATTAAAACTTGTTTAGAACTGTTGATTCAAATTCATCAAGGAAATGAATAGAATATTTGAAGACCTGACAATATCTCTATTTCTATTCCCGCCCACTGACCAGAGAGAGCTGTATAATGCAAAATTCGAAGAGATTCAGTTACTAAACAGAAGTCTCTAGAGGATAACCATAAGAGTTCTCATTTACATCACAGTTCTTGTGCAAGTTAAGAAGGAAGGATCACAAAGTTAAGAGTCTATTTCTATTTGAATAATTTCAATACATTACCAGAGCTAATTTTCTATAATGTCCCTAAGACTGTAAGCGGAGACTTTGTACTCCCTAGTCTCTTGTGATCAAAAAAACTTCCAAATCAGACTTGCAAATCGCCTTCTCATCACATCAGTAGAGCTGCCAGATAAGAAAGTCTTGTAAGAAAGGGAACAACCAGAGTGCATTCATTAGTGTCATTGTACTCTAATTGAAGAAGTGACTTCTTTTGTATCCTAAGATGGAAAATCAGTAAGCTTGTGACTGGACTCCTTACATGTAGCTCCTGGCTGAATGGCAGAACAGTACTTGCACATTCAAGAATGCCTGTGATGACAGAAAATACTATAAAATATAGAATCTACTCTTTCAAGTTTACTTTAAGATCATGATTGCACTTGAGATACCATTTATTGCCTGTTGCTTTATAAATTGTTGAAAAAAATCCTCTCAAAAGGGCGTTTTTCCATTACTCAGCTTACTATTTTACATTTAGTATCTTTAGTTGTGAAGACATGATAGGTCATTAATATGTTCTTTATGGATCTTTAATATGCCAAACCATCTTGGTTTCTGTGGGAACAGCTGTTCTAGCACCATGCTTATTCCAGTAGTAGCAATTATAACCCCCACCCCGCCCCCCGGACCTCTTTAAGCAGAAGAAGGTGCTACTTCTATAGCCTCATCAGGATCTAAATAAGCACTATTTGACTCAAGCCAGGGATGCATTTTGAAGGAAATGAAGACAGATCCCAAGGGCATATATTTATCAGATCTATACTTGGTTTTATTACATAGGTTGAAATGTGAAAATTAGACCATTTTATTAAAATTTTATATTTATATATTTTTGAGCTTCAATTTTCTTACCTGGAGATTAGTATTAATAATTCCTACTTGACCACAGTGTCTTGGGGCGAGAATGGGATGATGTTTGTGGAAATGCAGTGCAAACTGCATGAAGTGATGTAGAAGTGGAAGTTATTTTTATGGGAAATAAATGTTTCATATCTACTGCTGCTTATGTAACGAAGTGTATCTTGCTAGCTACTGAGCTCCTCATATATGGAGAAACTAAAGCAGAATTTGTCAGGGTTACTCTATAATGACACGTCCAGGGGAAGGGACGATTAGCAAGATGATTACATGGTATCTACCAACCATAGACTTCTATGACCCTTTGATTTCATTTACAATTACATTTAATTGTAAAGCGTTTTTGGAGGGAGTGCTGATGGGCTTGCAAATATGCATGTCAAGGGATATATATCAAAACAATGTTTAAAAATTTATACAGGTGTGGTAAAGATATTTGATTTGTGTATTATTAAGAGATGACAGGAACTCATTCAAGGTCACATTTGGCTCATGCACTCAAGTCTTTTAAAAATTGTTACCTATTCAGGGAGACCTGAGGACCTTAAAAATAATTCTGCCAATCTCCAAGGCAAAATGAAAAGTCTAGTAGCTCTTTTTACCGTGTTATTTTCTTCATAAAGCATAGATTCATTAAATGTCCCAAAAAAGGCACAAATGAATATTCATTTAGACTGGAATGAATGCTGAAGACACTAACTCTAGTTTTTACTGTTAGTTTAATAAAATATTTCCCATGGCTTGGATATGTTTCAGTTTATTCAATATTAAGGCCCCCTTGCCCTGTTTTTTTTTCCTGTCGTTGGCAATATCCATCAGATAATGACCTGACAACCTGTCTTACTATGCAGAATAATCAAAGTAGGTGACTACCAGCCTCTAGGAGAATTGTATCTCCTGCTTCTCAGTCTAATGGATGTGTGTCATAGGAATTCCCTGCAAAATTGTGCCTAGGGGCTTTAGGATCCAAGTCAAAGGGATTCATAAAATGAATGTGTTATAAATCTAGCTGTGGAAGATTGATGTTAAGGCTCCTTAAATGCTTGCTAAGTCTATTCACAAAAAGAGATGGTACAGTTATCTCCTTTTTAGTAGCCTGTCATTTTAGTGCTCTTTAAAGAAATCATTAAAGATATTCGAAGTTGTCAGAATCAGAGGGTTCATGTTTTGGAGAAATTCCAGAAAAGAAACTCCTTACATAGAGACACTCTCAAGACAATTTAGGTATAGCAAAATCTATCTGGTAAAATAGATTAATAGAAGGCTTTTCAAATCACAAGTACAATAAAGTTAGTTTTACTCGTTCATTCATTTATGTATATATTTATAGAGTCTTTTATATGTCAGATATAATTCTAGGTGCTTCTCAAGAAGGAAGAAAACATATAGTGCCTGCTTTCATGAAGCTTACAGTATGATCAACTTTTAATCTGTGGAAAAATATAATTATGCTATAAGTTGTCTGATGTCATTGGCAGCATTGGCATGTTGCCCTTTGATGCATACTTTTAAATGCAGTGCCTAAAGTGCAGACTGGTAGATCTTTGAAAAAAGTCACCAAAGTTGACAGCGAATACAGATACTGAGAGAACTGCAAACCAAGTCACGTAGCTTTATCCAGAGAGAATACAAGAAGCTCATAGGTACTCTGACAATACAGTAGTTCAGCTCATTGCAAAGAGTCATAACTTAAGATTAGTGTTACACTGATTTGCTGATCACACACACACATTTCATTGCAACTCAGTAGAGTGGAACTGTATATTGTCACAATCCATACCTTGTGGAAACTACGGGTTATTGATGTTGGTGGTCCTTCACGTTCACTTCCAGAGTCCTAGGCCACCTGTTGTTGTCTGTCTCTTTGGGCTCCAAAATTGTGCTTGGGCAAACTAAATGGATGATTGATGGCTTTTAGGCTTTTAAGAAAAGGGCACATCTTCACCTTTAAATTCCCATGTTTAAAAGCTTGAATTCCACCATTAGGCTACTGTCTAAATTCTCAAATGTCATCAGCAAATCACATGAACATTTACTCATTGAAATTGTCCTAATGAAAAGGCTTAGAACTAAGCCTTGCAGAGAAAGAAAACAAAGACGCATTAGAGAGTTCCATACTCATGAGATTCTTATACTCCAGCTTGAGAAAAGAGTGACTATCAGGTTAAATGCTGATAAAAGATTGCAATAGCATTTTATGATTATAGATGCTTTTACATGGGATAGTGCTGATGAATTGCCAAATGAATTGCACAGCCAGGCCTTTGGCCTATTTTATTGGGCACAGGAGGCTGAATTCTATTATTCTTGTCGCTCAAGAGGGCTCATCTTCATGAGTTAAAATAGCTGAGCTTCCTCTACACCCGTTAAGAATTTGGTTTCCAGCTAACAGAGCTTAAAGAAGTAAGAGCATTTTAATTATTTTCTCCATTTCTTCTTTACTCCCTGCCTCTGTACAAAGCAAACATGCTTCTTTGGTGAAAGTTCTTTTCCACAGTTTGACAATTCATCACCCATCTCTGAGTGTCTCTCTCACTTTTTGCTTTTAAGCTCAGTGTTCAGACATTTATCTTCACAGAGGTGAACAGAGGGAACATCTTTAAATATGGCATCGATACAATATGTCCTGGCCCAGATGCAAGCCTCTTAAGTCAGTTTCCCTCAATCTTGTTACTACACATTAGCTCTGAACAGGATTATCTCCCAGCCTGCCAGTCAAGATGTTCAGGGGGAAAAAAAAAGGGAGAGCAAAGAGCTTTTGTGCTCATCAGTTTGCCTTGGGACTGGTGGGATGAAAATTTGTTCTGACCTTACTTTACTCATGTGGCTATGAATTGCAGTTACTGCTGTATATGTTGCAGGAAAAAAAAAAAGAAAACTGATTGGAAACACACACACTCCTTCGTTATATATATGGATTTCCAGAAAATTACACAGAAATGTTATCTGCATACGTAATTTATAGCATAGTTTAATCAATACTTAAAGAAATTTAGCAGATGAGTCCTAATAAGTGATTATTTAGATTGGATTGGTTGGGAGCTAATGAAATAATTAGCAAAATTTCAATGTGATTAATTTATAGCTGTATATTAAGTGCTCAATTAGTTTAAGATATCTGAGTTCCCCAAGTGCTGGCTGAAGAAGGCAAATGTCTCAGCAGTGGTAAAACTGATTGAACTGAAGTTTTCCAAGTCTTTGAAATCAGCTGTTGCTGTATCAGCTCCTCAACATACTGAGCCCAGGGCATGGCTTCAGGAGGGAGCGCTAAAAGTAGACGCTGGTAGACCCAGGGGATTCAGCAAGTGAGGAAAACCTTTTTATGATATGACTCATCAATACCCCATAGACGAACATAAAAGGCAAAATGTTTAGGAGCTGTATTAGGCCATTCTTGCATGGCTACTAAGAAATGTCTGAGACTGGGTAATTTAAAACAAAAGGAGATTTGTTTGTCTCATGGTTCTGCAGGCTTTATAGGAAGCATGGTGATGGCATTTGCTTGGCTTCCTGT
This sequence comes from Macaca nemestrina, assembly GCF_043159975.1. NCBI lineage: Eukaryota > Metazoa > Chordata > Mammalia > Primates > Cercopithecidae > Macaca > Macaca nemestrina. The sequence continues at coordinate 149,806,805 of NC_092130.1, forward strand.
GGGGGGTGGTGCTCAGGAAGTTTAAAGTCATGGTGGAAGATGAAGGGGAGCAGGTGTCTCACATGGCAGGAGTAGGAGAAAGTGGGGGAAGGAGGTGCCACACTTTTAAATGACCAGATCTCATGAGAACTCACTATCATGAAGATAGTATTAAGCCATGAGGGATCCACCCCCATGATCCAAACCCTCTCACCAGGCCCCACCTCTAGCTTTGGGGATTACAATTCAACATGAGATTTGTGTAGGGACAAATATCCAAACTACATCAGGAACTTTTGAGTTATAGGTTATGGGGGTAAAATGTCACTGCCATCTCTAAAACCCTTCAAGCTTGTATACACAACTGAAGGAAAAACATCTTTCATGATCATAGGAAGCTCCCTTATCCTTAATGTATCTGATGATTTTGTTTTCCTCTTTGTTGAATAGACTTTGTGACCGTTATAACTCTGCTTCTTTATATTTTATTTTTGAAAGTATTCAAATACAGTTTTAAGCTTATCCAATTATATGTATTTCAAAAATTTACAAGTTTGACATTTTTAGATTATAATCTCCTCAAGAACAAGAACATATTTTCAACTCTGCTGTATAAAGTATGTGCAAAAACCTGTGAAAGGTCTTGAGATTTTGATGAGACTGATGCAGTTTCATAGATGTTGGAAGAATGCAGGAGACTCTTGGGTCAGAGGCAAAAGACTTCATTATTCATAGTAATAGTAGTACCCAAAATTATAGATCTTCTGGCATCTGTCCCCTAAGCCCCAATTCCTATAGGGCAATACAAAGAGGGCCAGGTGACATCTGCCCATCCAGTGGGTTGCTTTGCTGGAGGGGAACCCTAAGCTTAGGAAACCCAAATCTATTATAACGGGTAATAAGGATGTCTGCCTTTTTTGTTCTAGAGGGAGACATTATTTCTGTCTTCTAAGACTCTTCGTTACACAAACATTGTTGAAAAAATTCGTCAGGAAGAAAGGCAGCTGGTGTCTCTGCTTGCAAGATGTGCAGAAATATGGGAGATCCATGAAGAATTTTCTCCCAACAGTACCCAGCAAAATGTCTGTGGAGGAACTGAGACTGATTGTTACAAAGAAGCAAAGACAGAGGTTAACCTGATCTCGGTCTTCAAGCAACAAAGTGGAAAGAGTTTCATCTATGGTCCTTGGGCCTCTTATTAGGTAAAACAAGGAAAGTAAATGAAATCAGATTTCGAATCAGTTGTTACTTGAGTTACAAACTAAAATACTGTTGTTATGTGATATGGTTTGGTTCTGTGTCCCCACCCAAATCTCATCTCCAGTTGAAATCTCCATGTGTTGAGGGAGGGACCTGGTGGGAGGTAATGGATCATGGGGGCAGTTTCCACCATGCTGTTCTTGTGATAGTGAGTGAGTTCTCACGAGATCTGATGGTTTAAAAGTGTTTGGCAGTTCCTCCCTGGCTCTCTCTCCTGCCACCTTGTCAAGAAGGTGCGTGCATCCCCTTTGCATTCCACCATGATTGTCAGTTTCTAGAGACCTGCCTGGCCATGCAGAACTATGAGTCAATTAAACCTCTTTTGTTTATAGATAACCCAGTCCCAGGCAATTCTTTATAGCAGTATGAAAACAGACTAATACATTATGGAAAATCCAATTAATGTAAAAGTGAAAGCCCTGCTTCCCTTACCTCATCCCACTTCCATAGGGGTAACTACCATTAACATTTTGGTAAGAGAAAAGTAATTCTAGTGATTAAGGCTGTACAGTGGTATTGACTTCTGGGAAGTATTTTCCTACCATAGACAGGATGAACCACTACTCATCAGGCATATTATGGTAGACAAGATGCTCTTTAGACAAATGCTCTTCTATTTAAATTCCGTAACTCTGGAAATAATTAACCTGTTGTGCCTTTACTGAGTATATAATTTACTTCCATTGTTTATTGTAAGGAATTACTCTTATTTATTACTCATTTATTTTTCCTTACAATAAACAATGGAAGTAAATATCTGTCTATCAGCTTGGCTTTTAGCAAGCAATCATTATTTCTAGTGGTGGTGAAACATCTGGTCAATAGGTCTCCAAGATTTCAATATCCTCTACTCATTAACTTTCTTCTATTGGGTTCGAGTCTACTTATCTAATGGTAAAGAGAAATTAGGAGCTTTTCTCAGTTTGTGCTAGCCAGTATTCCACATATCCACTTTTGTTAATGTTCCATGCTTGGCAAAGATTGGTGGCTTGTGTTCTGAAACAGAAGGCATTATCATATTTTTTTTTTCTGAAAGGAGACTGTATATTGATTCTTTTTATATGATAATTTTCTCAGGGAAGAGAATAGGAGATTTTGAATATAAACTATAGTTGCTCATCAGGGTAAGGAATGCCAGATAAGCAAAATAGGAATGAATTTGTTAAATATCAGTTTTCCAAAATTATGTTAAAAGTTAAAACTATGGAAATCAGTTAAAACTATGGAATTTTATGGCAAAATCAATATGATCGTTAAGTGAAAATTACTGTAAGTAAGAAGAAGGCCCATTTTATTTTGAAGAATGGTACATTTCCCCAACACTTGGAATCACTGTGGTGAGGTGGGACTATGAGGGATGGGTTTGGTGGCTAAGATTTGCAGGGAGTGGAGGGAGAGGTGCTAACAGAGCTGGGGACTGATTCTGATGCATGGATCACACGTTTGTTGAATGGTTTGGGAGAACAAGTGCGAATGGTGGAGTTATTCTACTGTCTGTGGGCTTCACCTTCTTCCCACTGATGAATGAAAAACTAAAAGAGTTTGATATGCCCTGCTATTGGTTTAGTAAAGCTTTGGTCTCTAACAGTGATATGATTTGGATCTGTGTCCTCACCCAAATCTCATGTTGAAATGTAATCCCCAGTGCAGGAGGTGGGGTCTGGTGGGAGGTGATTTGATCATGGGGCGGTTTCTCATGGTTCAACACCATCCCTCTTAGTGCTATTGTTGCAATAGTGAGTTCTGGTGTGATCTGGTTGTTTAAAAGTGTGTAGTGCCTTCTCCCTCTCTTTCTTCCTCCTGTTCTGTCCATGTAAGATGTTCTTGCTCCCCCTGCACTTTTTGCCATGATTGTAAGTTTTCTGAGGCCTCCTCAGAAGTTGAACAGGTGCCAGCATCATGCTTCCTGTACAGCCTGCAGAACTGTGAGCAATTACATCTCTTTTCTTTATAAATTACCCAGTCTCAGCTATTTCTTTATAGCACTGTGAGAACAGACTAATACAACAATATCCCAGTCTGCAAAACAGAATATACTTGATACTAGAACAGTACCAAATCTTAAGTGAATGTGACAATTCAGGAGGCAAGGCTCTAGGGCCCTTCTTATGAGACTATTTCAAATTTGATTCTGAAAATGCTGTTTTGGTGCTCTGGCTATTTTGATTAGATTCGCAAAGAAGGCTATACTTATAATATGAATATGATTATTCTGAATATGAATTGAATATGAACTTAGTGCCTGCAACTCCAGGACTTTCTGTGAAGTAAAATGGATGGAACTATCTTTTTTTTTTTTTTTTAAATAGGGTCTCACTCGGTCACCCAGGCTGGAGTGCAATGGCAAGATCATGGCCCACTGTAGCCTTGACCTCTCAGGCTCAAGTCATCTTCGCACCTCAGCCTCCCAAGTAGCTGACAGGTGTGTGCCACCATGCCTGGCTAATTTTTTGCAGAGACAGCATTTAGCCATGTTGCACAGGCTAGTCTTGAACTCCTGGGCTCAAGTGATCTGCCTGCCTCGACCTCCCATAATGCTGGGATTACAGTTGTGAGCCACCATGCCTGACCTAGAGCTATTTTAGATACACTGTCCTGTATGTCGTAGAGTGAGCCACTTGAACCTTCCAATTTGTTTAATCACTAAATCTGAGATCTTTGTGTTCTCTCTCTGCATAATATGCATATATACATAATATATGCATATTGTATATGTACATATATATATAATTATTTTTCTTTCCACTATTTTTCCCTGATACTCTGAGATAAAAAACACATCTCCAACATATGCATTAGGATTTACCCACTGAACCTATATTAACACATAATTCAGAAAAGCAGATGCAGACGATGTGAATCCCCTTTAAGTCCACTCCTTGCTTTGTTTAAGCTCCCCTTATCCTGTGTTGTGAACTCTGTACATGAATCGGTGTTTGTTTTCTTGGCTGCTTTACTGGTGGAATTAGACTTTCAGTGTGTTTACATCAGTTCCCAGTATCCTGGTGAGCTCTGTTTTCCTCAACTCTTCCCTATAATATAACCAAGGAAACAAACAAAACCCGTCTAAGGCTTGATAACTTAAATAATTAATTCAAAGAGGGAAGTGGTTTTGACAACACAAAAGTTAAACAAGATACAAGAAAATCACATTTATCTTAAAAGTCCAATACCTGTCCATATCTTTTAAGTTCTGATTAATATCCTAAAATCTGTAGGAAGTCTTGTTCAAGTTTAATTTGGAGCAAAATTGTGCTAAGTTCAGGTTTTTAACAGGCATTATGGGTGATTTCTTTTAACTTTTATTCATGTGATAAAATTACATACACATTCCTGTTCAGAATACACATGCATGACCCTTTTTTTTTTTTTTCAGATAAAGGCTTGTTTTATTTTAATGGCTGATCTATGTAATCATGGAGACCTGTATGTGCAAAGGGGGAGCTTTTATTTCTTGGTCTCTTTCTGCTTGGACAAAGTCTTGATTTTCTCCCCCTTCTTGGCCTGGAGGTGCTCTTCATTGCACTTTTGTGCTTCCTTGGTCTTAGACCTGCGGGCCTCAGCCTGGTCAGCCAGGAGCTTCTTGCAGGCCTTGCCTGCCTTCAGCTTCTGGATGTATTCCATGAGAATCTGCTTGTTTTTGAACACATTCCCCTTCATCTTCAGGTACAGGCTGTGATACATGTGGCAATCAATCTTCTTAGATTCATGGTACTTTCTGAGCAGCCAGTGCAGAATCCTCATTCTTATTGAAGTGACCTGCCCTGGCATTTGGGCATTTGGCCGTATGCTTTTGCTTTCCTATGCACATGTGCTTGCCCTTCTGGTGGCCAAGGTGTTTTTCCAGAATCGAGCCCAGGAATGGACAGTCACAGGCTTCCAACTGATCAGCCCATCTTTGATCAGCTTCCAGATCTACTGATGGGAGTTGGCATTGTCGATTTCATTGGTCTCATTGGGGTCCAACCAGACCTTCTTCTTGCCATAGTGGTGGATGCTAGAGGCGAGCCTCTTCTGAAGCCTGAGCATACTTATGGCTGTGGCCACAGCAGCGAAAGGAATGAGGAAAGGGCTCTGTATGCATGACTTTCTATAGCCCCCATTAACTGGAAATTAGTTATCATTCTGGAATGTTTGCCTCTCAGTAACTTGTCACAAGGGTGCAGTGAGTCAAATATGACTGGCAAAAAAATTACACTCTGGTTTCCTTAGTTGATTTCAGTCACAGAAGGCTGAGGAATTATCTGTCCACACAAACAGAACTAAGTGCAGTGGTCACCATTTTTTTCTGGGTGGTTCTAACTCTCACCATTCTCACAGAGGCTTGGCCAGTCTCCTTTCTATCTCCTGGGCTGACATTTGCTTTCATCCAGCCTGCTGTGCTTCACATTCATATAGACATGTCCCATTATGTTAGAGATTTAGAGCCTGTGGTGCCTTGCACTGGTTAATATCATTCTGTGATATTTATTGAGCACTCATAACGTGCTAGGTGCTGTAACACTGCCTGTATGATGGAGTCCGCTGTGAGCACAGCACAACACGGCAGGTTGACACACTGTGTATTTTTCCTAGCTTTAATTTCTTAGGCCGAGATGGAATTATTGTCCCATTTTTCTTCTCCATGAGGAGCATTTAACTTCATTCTATATTGTGTTCCCTGCATGCCTACTGACAATCTGAAGATAATATCACTTGGTGCTTGAAGCTAGAAATCCTTATTTGTTCTGATATCACATAATTTATGTTTGCAATTTCAGGCAGGTACAAATTTCTCAGAGTGTATGGTGTTTCTTGTAAGAACATTCAACAAATTTATCTCAACTTCTTTGAAACTAGAATTTAAAAACTCAAATATCTATATTTGGCTCAATAACCACAGACAGTAATGACACCTCTAAGTAGCTAATGCAGGCGTGTAATTTGCTCATAGCCCTGATTTAACTTTATTTACAGATTAAAATTGAATTGCAGTTGATTTATTGATATAATAGGCAGAAAGTGATTATCAAGCATCCATCACTGATAGAGGAAAAACCAATCAAATTATGTTTCAAGGTTTGCTTTAACCTAAACTAACTCATCACCTTCTAAAACTCAGAGGATTTGAGTCATATTCTCCCACTAAAGTCAATGAGCCACAACTCCCACTAAACTCATATCTGCTCCTTAAAGGCATTCAAGAGTTATACTAATTTGCACGACTACCAGGTTGTTATAAAAGGAAATGGCAATCAGCTGGAGATTTAGTGTCTGTACTTTCTCCCCATGTATGTAGCCATGGTAATATTCTTTAATGTTTATTGTAAATCCATAAATGGGCTTGGTCGCATGCTATCCATGATATGGTATCGACCTGTGCATAAACTCAGCTGGAAAGGTGTTGAGTAAAGGGTGCTGGTGCTTTCACTAGTGACATGCTGATTAGAAAATGTGTCCCTTTGGAGGGAGAACTGGTATCTGTCTGTGTTCCAGAAAACAATGAAATATCTTGATTAGAAGCAGGTGATGATGCTGACTTTTGTCTTAGACATTCATAACTCTACTCTTCAGAAGGAGAAAAAGTGTGAGTTGGGAGAGAATGTAGCAGAGCAACATCAGACATGTCACCCTGTGCCAGGGGTTGAGCATGGTTCCCTGGGGGCTGTGTTGTAAGAGTGGCCCGGTATGGATTTCTCTCCATTCTTATCACTGAACACTGGCAAGATAAAGTTAAGAAATCCAGTGCTGCACTATTTCAGAGGCTTGCCAATGTCATATGACAGCAGCACTCATTCTCATTACCTGGGGGCATTCTTAACTTGGAAGTTCTATGTTTATGCACTTGCAAATTATATACCCAGAGATATACTTTTAAAAAAAGCTATCATTCTATGAAGTATGATGTGAAACTTTTAAATATAATATTTACATTCATCCTCATTTATGTTGCTGCTAGTTATTTCATATATCTATGAGAGAAAATCTTGCTGTTGTCAGTAATTGCTATTTTAATTATACCCGAGCCCTAAGGAGGTTCAGAGAAAGAGTGTAATTATTAGAAATCCAAGGGCATTGAGCAGCATGTTCAAGTTTGTTTTTATCACATTGTTCATTTTTACCTATCGTGTTCTACATTGTTAATTCTTAAGACATTCATCTGTACTTTAGAAAATGAAACTCCGTTTGAATTGTTCCCAGCATCATGTTCTCCAAATCCAGTAGACGGTGCTCCTTGACTTCAAAGAACATTTCTTGTGCACTTAAGTGCCACAGGGAACGGAGAAAGATGAAAGAAATACTTTCTCTAATTATATATAGGTACATATTCATTTTACTGTCCCATCCAATATTGCTGATCCTCCATGATAAACTTTTTTTTCTTTAATGAGTGTATTTTATACTCATGTAACCTTGCTCATTCTCTGCCATGTTATGCACATTTACTTTGCCCATTATCCAAATGTACATTATTCTAAGACAAGACAAGTAATGATATGATTCAGATATCATTTACAAGAATCTCTGGATTGGAAGTGGGGTGAATACAGAGAAACTCTCATTTGACTTCTTTCATTTATAGCTGCAAAGTATTCATAGAGGATACATAAGATTCATTAGAGAGGAAGCTGCTAATCTCAAAATAAATATTTTCATTTTAAAAATGGAGACTAAATAGGTATTAGATCAACTTTCTTCTAATGTCCAGTGTCAACCAGTGTGCAGCACCCAGCCCATGCCTAGCACATGGTTGAAGCTCATTTGCTCTTGGTTCCTAACCTGTCCATTCTTTTTCACTTAACTGTGTTTCCCATTAGTGCATGATACTCCCCAGGAAGGATATATTCTCTCGTGATATTCTATGGGTTACCTTTGTTTTTGTGCTGTTCATCTCATTACAAATCTTTCTATTCATTCTTTTTCACACACACACAAAAAGGCTGCATTGATCATTTCAGCATCCACCTTTAAATCTTGTCCCTGCTCCTGCTAACAACCATGTCTCTGTGGCTCCTTCAGATCCTGGAGTTCTCTGTAAAAATATCATGGTTCTCACTGTAACACTGTGACTAACATCAAGACCATTCTAAACAAACACTTGGAACATTTAATCATGGGAATTTAGAAGACACAGGAAGTACTGTGGGACGTGAGATTCTCTATGTTCATTTGCATTGAAAAGATAACTGATTTTCAGTTTTACTTTGGGATGCTATGCTATGCATTGCTATGTTTATTTAGAGGTGGCTACATTTCATAGCTTGCAGAATATTTCACTGAGAAATCATATAAACTTTGACAAATATTTTGTTTTATTGTGAGAATGCGCTAGTTGGGTTATTCTAACAGGAAGGCGAAGTTCTAGCTTTAAATGCCATTATCTGTGCACGCTTGCTAGGCTTCTAACTTTGGTGCAGTGCTTTCAAAGATTACCAAGCCCCAGGGTACCTAGGGAGCATTAAGCACAGGCCATTGAGAGGATAAACCATGCATGCTTTGTAAGCATGCACAACAAATACCCATCTGAAAAAGCACTTGCTTTACGTATTCAGTGACTGAGTTGCAAGCACCGGCACCTCAACGCCTCTGCTTAGTGAGAAACTCATTTCATATTCTATTTCATTTTAGCCCCTGGAATAGTTCATGCATTGGTCTAAGTCCTAGAAAAATAAAGGTGGATATGCTGCAGTTCTTGTCCTCAAGGAGCTTATGGCTTAGGGATAAGCCATATGCATCCATATAGCAGGTGTCGTGCAGTGAGGTAAGTATTAGCCAGTTACAAACGTGAATGGACATTGATGTTGCGCTATGAAGAGTGAGTTAAATTATGCCAGTCAGAAAGGTGGGAGGAAGGGGCCTTTCATAAAGAAGGCAGCATGATCCAGAGGCAGGGATGACAGAGTATGGGGTTTTACTCATGAGTGAGCTCCCGGAAGTTGTTAGGGCCAGAAATACAGGTTTGGGAAGTTATTGACTTTTTGGCAGTTGCTGAAGTCACGGGAGGATATTATTGAAGGAAATAATGTAGAGAAAATAAGGAAAACGCCAACAATAACAGACAAGTGTAGGAAGAGAATATAGTAAAAGGGACTAACAAAGGAAAGTCAGAGAAGTTTAGGGAAAAGCAAGTGTGGAGATACTGAAGCCAAAGGAGGAGCTTGAAGAAAAATGAGAGGTTGACATGCATATTCCATGGAAATAGATCTAAAAAACACCATCTTAAAACATTGGTGGTCCTCCTGCACACCAAAGGATTTTTGTTGTTGTTGCTATTTTAAGATGTTGTAAGATATCACTAAAAATGTAAATGTTCTCAGAAGAGATTTTGTCCCATGTGGACATATTGAGTGTCAAATCAGTGTTTTCCTCTCCAATGTTGGAACCGTGGCATAATTATAATTTTATAAGGATGCTGAGATGTAATTGTTTTTTTTTTTTTTAGTAGGCCTAGGGTTAGTTGTGGACTACATTGAGAAGTATATGAAATCAGTTTTGGCACCCCGCCTTTATCTCGAGCCAAATTCTAGAAAAGATGGTCTGCTGGTACTTAAAAGAGAAGTGCTAATAACTCACAGCCAAAGTGAAATCACTCAGAAGGGTCTTGCCAAGTCCCTCTTTTGAGTTTGATAGGTTGTAAAATCCCTCTTCTGCATTTGATAGGCAGCACACAGATACTATCCTTAGATTCAGAGGCTGCTTTCCCACAGAGAACCGAACAATTAGGGGAGCCTCAGGAGATTAAGCAAGGAGTGTTAACCAGGTGATCCTTGCATATCTGGGGGGAGGACTCTGACCCCGCGTTGTTCAATATTTTCATAGCAATTTAGATGAAATCCTAGGGAATAAACCAATGGAGAGATGCCACAGGGAGGCAGATATCAATTGTGTAAAAGGTAGCCCTGTCTCGTAGTCACAGCTGTGCAAAAATGATTTGGGCCTTGTCAAAGGCAGAAAGCTCTTAATGACTGGAGGGATTGAGTGCTGTAAAATCCTAGATGTTTCAGGGTCATTTTCTGCTTATGGGGAAGGATTGGATTTGGTCACCACTGTTTTCTTTCCAAGTCCAGGATTTTCTATTCTAAGGACATTCTCTATATCTGTGTAGTCTGAGTGAGCTTATGCAATAATCGTGAATTAAGACACTTGCCCCAAGAATGGCGTTCCCTTTGACCACTTCTCCCTAGCTATACACCACCCCCACCATTGAGCCTGACTCTTTAAAGCAATTATAAATCACAGACCACATTCATAAAGAATTGTGGGAGAGTGTCTATGGCATATTTAGACCTTTTCACTTATTATCTGTAGCAGATTACATCTCAATGGTTCAACCTTTCTCTATCATTGAAGAAAAAAATCCTGTTTTTTAAGTTCTGAAAAGCAGGCAAATATTAAGTGAATCATATATGCAGAGGGCTGAAACAGTGTCCTAGAAATGATTCTCCTCAAGGTCAGGGACACATGCTTATTTTATCTTCTTTCCATAATCTGTGTTTAGGGCATAGCCACTATTACGTAGGATCAGATCATAACCTACATGCTCCCATATTGTCAGGCTCTGAACTGTCTGCATTAGGGCCACTAATTTACTTCACTCCACACCAATTAGTTAAACCAACTAGGGATTTAAATATATGCTTGCTCCTTTTGCAAAGAAAAAGAAATATCTCTACTTCCTGACAACCTCCCTGCTTGTCACTTGATTCATTTAGGGAAATAGACTCATGCCAAGCTTTTGCACAAGAACTTCGTTTTAGAATTTCATACATTCTTGGATTCAGCGGATCAGAATCCATTTTTTTTTTCTTTTCAGTTATATATTCAGGAAACCACATTAAGCTAAATAATCGCATGATTATTGTGACAATTCAGGATTACTAAATACAGAACTTCACACTTGGCTAAAAGCCAATGTTGTTTTCCGTCTCTTTTTTGACATCGTTTTTCTGCAGAAGAGACTCAATGAGATGTTAAAGAAATTTTACAGGAATTCCATGACTGTATTCTGTTTCCCTATCTTGTATTTTACTTTTGGGTGCCCTCTTGGGTATATATAAAATGGTCTTGTTAGTCTATTATCCCTTTAAGCCACATGATTCTGGAAACCAGTTGGCATTAATATTTGTGACAGGTATTTGAAAAATTGGTGGCAAAATAACTTTCTTGAAAGGCAGAACAAAAGAATTAGGAGATGTAGGCATCTTCTAATATCCTATATGACTGGCAATGATTTGTCCCTATTGTGGTTCTTCTCTGACCTATTAGTGAAAGGCAAAATTCTAAAGAAATGTTTAATTCACATGTGCATCTAGTGTAACAAAAACTCTTGTGTTAACGTGCAGGCTGCACGGAGAGGCAGTCTGTGAATAACAAAAAAAAGTATTTACCTCTTCCTATAATTACTGTGGCTTTTTGTACTAGTACCCTTCATCTTATTAACATCACAGTAGGGTGGTGTCTCTGACTGGTACAGCGGGCGCCTATCTTCCTGCTCCTGGGGAGACTTTTCAAAGAGGTCTTCAAATACTGTTTGCTCCTTCTCGTGAACTTTGCCACGTTCCCTCCTTTAAAAAAAAATTAAAGATCAAACTTATAAAACAGAAATGTCTAATTGATCAAGAGTCCTGAATTCAATCTTTTGAAAATCACTTGGGTTTTGTCTTAATAAATATAGGGCCCATGTAGAAATTTTGGCATTTATTGGAGCTCTATAAAAAACTCCCCCAAATGATGTTTTATGTAAACTTGGACACTGGAGCTTAGACTCTGTCTATAATCCCCAAGTGCTTTCATAAAATAAATTTTTAAAATATGCAAATGATTCATTTTTGTTTATCTTGTTTGTTTTAGCCAAGACTCAGAATCTCTTTATATTGGCATATCATTAATGTATCTATAAATTAAATGACTCTTTTATTATATGAATGGTGTAAAAATTTTTTTTTAAGTTATTCCCAAGGAAGACTGACTTTTTTTGGCTTTAAAAATGTTTAATGGAGTTTTGGAATTTTCTCACTATGAAAACTGACTTTCTAAGTTCAGTTCTATGGCAGGATTTTCAGATGAGCTAAGACAGTTATAGTGCAATTTAGATAAAAAGTACACTGTTGAATGAAATGAGAGAGCATTAACTAAACAGCTAGAGCACTTTAAATTTCTTCAGTTTTATAGCAAGGTTTTATTGTCTTAAATTGTATTTTCCCTAGATCATTATACCTAAAAGATGCATGCACTCGTATGCTGATTGCCATGCTATTCACAAATTGCAAAGACGTAGAATCAACCTACATGTCCATCCATGATGGATTAGATAAAGAAAATATGGTGCATATACATTAGGGAATATAATGCAGCTATAAAAAAGAATGAAATCATGTTCTTTGCAGCAAAATGGATGGATGTGGAGATAATAATTCTAATCAAATTAACACAGGAATAGAAAACAAAATACTGCATGCTGTCACTATAAGTGGGTGCTAATCATGGAGCACACATGGACATAAACATAAGAACAATAAACACTGCTACAGGGGGTAGGGAAGGATGAGGCTGTGGGTTGAAAAACAACCTATTGGGTACTATGTTCACTATGCGGGTGCAATATCCTTATGTAACAAACATGTATCTAAAATAAAAGTTGAAATTAAAAAAATTATGTTCTCCTGCGTAACACTAAGGTTTAGTCTGAGATTTTCCCACAGTTTAATTGACTTGGAATATTAACCAAGACAGGTGGATTTCTGGCTATAAATATATGTATGATGACAAACCAATGATACAAGCACAGTGAGGTAGTACAATAAAAGTAGCGTATTAAAGAACTTTTTCTTTTTTGGTATTTGAAACCTATTTTTGAAGGTCATAAACACATATGCCTCAGCACATCATCAATCATGACATGCATATTTCCATTTGTGCTTAAAATTAAAAGCTTTCTAGAAATCACAGCATTACTTAGTTCACAGTAGCTCTTTCTCTAGAAGGCTTTTCAATTTATAACTTTTCCGTGGGTGTCTGAATGGATAGTAGGAGTGGAAGACAATATGATAGAAACAAAAGAAAAATCTAACTTAAAGGAAGACTCCAAGCAGCTTCTTAGGCAATGCTGGAGGTCCTCGTGGATGCATGTGAGCTGCAGAAAAGGTTAAGGGAGTTCTAATGAGGGATTATTGCATTTTCTGCATGCTTATGCTTTTCTTATTCTGTTTGATAGTAGATTATTCCTTAATTTATCCTCCGCTCAAATAGCGTCTTTAGTCTTTATTTTCTGATTATGTGTATTTGTTCCATTTGGCAGTCACTAAGGAGATAGAGAAACAAGTAGGTCATGAGATCCGATATTATTACCAGCAGTAACTAATTAAACCTGGCAGAACCAAACTGCAAATGTAGACATTGGAAGACAAACTCATCAGCTGTAAAAAGGGGAGAGATGTGAAAAATGGCACATACAGATACCGCAGCTATGGAACAAACTATCATAATTATGGCTTGAGCAAACCTGGTTATGCAAGGGGGTGAGAGGGAAAGCGTGTGCCAGATTAAGAAGAGCTCATCTCAGAAAGCATGGCAGACTGCAACTGCATTGCTGAATTCTTAATTCCATCCTTAATTAATTTTTATCATATAACACCTTTTCTTTTAAGCACTTGTGTAGGAGACGTTAAGAGCTTGAGTTAGTTGAAAAATTTAGAAAATGTTGCACCGTCATTGAAGATATTTTACATTTTGACATTTTATGTCAAATAATACATTCGTCTCTTGATAATTAGATTGTAATTCAAAGAAAGATTGTATTGCAGTGCCATGTATTTGATATCTCCAAAGACCGCAGCATAGTCCTGTGCAAAAACCTGGTGAGCAGTATATGCTGAGTGAATTAAGGTTTAAAAGGCACATCAACATTTAGAGGGGTTTTAGATCATCATTATCTAATTATTATCAGTGTACAGTATTATAGAAAGCATTTGATTTTCTTGAGTTTTTGAAATCTTGTTATAGCTATAAATGTAAAAAGCTGTAAGTTATAATTTTAATGCAATCTTAGAACAAAAGATACAAGTAACAAGTAATAGAGCTTTATTTCTTCTATCATATAATAAACTGTGAATGTAAAGCTAATTTTATATTAATTAAATGATATTCCTGGAATTTAATTTGGTTTACTTCCTTAGTTGAATGCACACTTCTAACTGTCATTATGCTTGATGCTGTTTTTCTATGATAGGAATAATAGTGAACTTTGCAGCAATTGTCGGTTGGGGTTCTTATTTGTTTCTATAGTATGGCTTTGGTCCACACGGGGAAATTGTGTTGCAGTGCATACTGAGAACAAAAATAGTGCAAATATAGGAAGAGGGAACTATCAGGAAAGAGAAAGATGCCAGAAACTTGAGGCTTTTGGGGATGAGGTTGAGAGTGATACGTTTTATTCAGGAGATGCAGACCCAGTTCAATTGTAAGCTAGGCATGAAGATTGCAGGAATGTTTGATTTGAGGAGAAGAGGATATGGGCTCTGCTTTGGAACTCTAAAATAAAAGTGGTTTCTGTGCTAAATAAAGAAATAGATTTTTTTTTTCAGGGATTTTGTCTGAAATGGAATAATGAGTTAGCCTGAGAGTCCTCTAGGCAGTAAAACAAATTACAAACATGGTTCCAAAAGCTGACTATGATATGGAGTAAGGCTCTCCCATATTTTACTCAGATGCTAGATGTGTTGGAAAAGCCCTAAGTGCTTAGGAGTTCCAGCAGAATAGAACCGTAGCGGTGATGTAGATGTCTTAGAGTTATTGGGGAGGGGACTTGATACCACTGTGGTAGCCTCTACATGGTATTTGGTAGCCAAAATTCATAGCTATTTAAAAAGTCCTTCTGTATAGCCAATTTGGTTCTTGTTTCCTCAACCCAATTCACTTATGCATAAGGTTGCCAGAGTAAATACAGGATACTCGGTCAAATTTGAATTTCAGATAAACAATGAATTTTATTTTAGTACAACTATATTCCAACTATTGCATGGTATATGCTTGTATACTCAAAATAATTATCACTTCTGTAGGAAAAAAATAAGATGATAAATATTCTGAATCTTTCAGATTTTAGATAAATTCCAGTCATCTTTTTGATATAAAAGGTGTTTAGCTAGCAAACAATTAATTAGCAAAATACTTTTTTGAAATGGAAGGTTTTGTATTATAACTAATTTCTTTTGAAATTTTTATTTATTTTATTTTATTTTATTATTTTATTTTTATTTTTTTGAGACGGAGTCTCGCTGTGTCGCCCAGGCTGGAGGGCAGTGGCGCAATCTCGGTTCACTGCAGGCTCCACCTCCTGGATTCACTCCATTCTCCTGCCTCAGCCTCCTGAGTAGCTGGGACTACAGGCGCCCGCCACCTCACCCGGCTAATTTTTTGTATTTTTAGTAGAGACGGGGTTTCACCGTGTTAGCCAGGATGGTCTTGATCTCCTGACCTTGTGATCCGCACGCCTCAGCCTCCCAAAGTGCGGGGATTACAGGTGTGAGCCACCACACCCAGACATTATTTAAATTTTTAAAAATGAGGATGATGATTTCAATAGTTTTTGGGGAACAGGTGGTGTTTGGTTACATGGATACGTTCTTTAGGTGTGATTTCTGAGATTCTGGCGCACCCATCATATGAGCAGTGTACACTGCACCCAATATGCAGTCTTTTGTCCCTCACTCCCTTCCCACTCTTCACCCCAAATTCTCAGAGTCCATTATATCATTCTTACTCCTTTGCATCTTCATAGCTTAGCTCCTACATAACATAAGTAAGAACATATGATGTTTGGTATTCCATTCCTAAGTTACTTCACTTAGAATAATGGTTTCCAACTCCATCCAGATTGCTGCAAATGACATTATTTTGTTCCTTTTTATGACTGAGTAGTATTCCATGATGTATGTGTGTGTGTGTGTGTGTGTGTGTGTATGATATATATATATATATTACATTTTCTTTATTCACTTGTTGGTTCATGGGCATTTAGGCTGGTTCCATATCTTTGCAATTGTGAATTTTGCTGCTATAAGCATGCATGTGCAAGAATATTTTTCATATAATAACTTGTTTTCCTCTGGGTAGATACCTAGTAGTGGGATTGCTGAATCAAATGGTAGTTTCCCTTTTATTTCTTTAAGGAATGTCCACACTGTTTTCCATAGTGGTTGTACTAGTTTACCTTCCCACCACCACATCCACACAAACACCTATTTTTTTAAAATTTTTAAATTGTGACCATTCTTGGAGGAGTAAGGTGGTATCACATTGTGGTTTTTATTTTCCTATCCATTATAATTAGTGACGTTGAGCATTTTTCTGTATGCTTGTTGGTCATTTGTATATCTTCCTTTGAGAATTGTCTATTCATGTCCTTAGCCCACTTTTTGATGGGATTGTTTTTTTCTTGCTGATTTGTTTGAATTCTTTGTAGACTCTGTATATTAGTCCTTTGTCAGATATATGGATTGTGAAGATTTTCTCCCACTCTGTGGGTTGTCTGTTTACTTTGCTGATTATTTCTTTTGCTGTGCAGAAGTCTTTTCGTTTAAATTCCATCTATTTATCTTTGTTTTTATCACATTTGCTTTTGGGTTTTTGGTCATGAAGTCTTTGCCTAAGTCAATGTCTAGAAGGATTTTTCTGATGTTATCTTTTAGAATTTTTATGGTTTCAGGTCTTAGATTTAAGTCTTTGATCCATCTTGAGTTGATTTTTATATAAGGTGAGAGATGAGGATTCAGTTTCATTCTCCTGCACGTGGCTTGCCAATTATCCCAGGACCATTTGTTGAACAAGGTCTCCTTTCCCCATTTTATGTTTTTGTTTGCTTTGTCAAAGATCAGTTGGCTGTAAGTATTTGGTTTTATTTCTGGGTTCTCTATTCTGTTCCATTGGTCTATGTGCCTATTTTTATACTAGTACCATGCTGATTTGGTGACTATGGCCTCACAGTATAGTTTGAAGCCAGGTTATGTGATGCCTTCAGATTTGTCTGCAAACAGAGACAATTTAACTTCCTCTCTTTTGATTTGAATACCTTTATTTCTTTCTCCTGCCTGATTGCCCTGGCCAGAACTTCCAATACTACATTGAATAGGAGTGGTGAGAGTGGGCATCCTTGTGGGCAAATTTTTTTATTACTGCTTCAATCTTATTAGTTGTTATTGGTCTGTTCAGAGTTTCTGTTTCTTCCTGGTTGAAAGTAGGAGGGTTGTATATTTCCAAGAGTTTACCACCTCCTCTAGGTTTTCTAGTTTGTGCACATATAGGTGTTCATAGTAGTCTTGAATGATTTTTTGTATTTCTGTAGTATTGGTTGTAATATCTCCTATTTCATTTCTAATTGAGCTTATTTGGATCTTCTCTTTCTTGTGTTGGTTAATCTCACTAAAGGTCTATCAATTTTATTAATCTTTTCAAAGAGCCAGCTTTTGTTTCATTTATCCTTCTCTCTCTTTTTTTTTTTTTTTTTTTTGCTGGTTGTTATTTTTTCAACTTCATTTAGTTCTACTCTAATCTTTGTTTCTTTTCTTCTGCTGGGTTTGGGTTTGGATTGTTCTTGTTTCTATACTTTGGTGAGGGTGACCTTAGATTGTCTGTTTGTGCTCTTTCAGATTTTCTGATGTAGGCATTTAATGTTATGAACTTTCCTCTTAGCACCCCTTTTGTTTTATCCCAGAGATTTTGATGGGCTGTGTCATTATTTTTGTTCAGTTCAAAGCATTTTTAAATTTCCATCTTTATTTCATTGTTGACTCAATCATTCAGGAGCAGATTATTTAATTTCCATGTGTTTGTACTGTTTTGAGGGTTCCTTTTGGAGTTAATTTCCAATTTTATTCCAATCTTGTCTGAGAGAGTACTTCGGTTTTCTTAAATTTATTGCGACTTGTTTTGTGGCCTGTCGTGGTCTATCTTGGAGAATGTTCCATGTGCAGTGCTGAGATCGTGCCCCAAGTTACAAGCCTCCCCACTGAAAAAACAAGCAGGGCTATTAGGCCTTGCTCTCTCAACATGCCTGCATCCTTGGCTGTGGCTTCTGCGCTTGTATCTGCACTTCTTATTTGCACTGCCACCCCGTCACCCCTGCTGCCTCTTCCTCCTCCCCACTCCTCCCCACTCCTCCCCACACTCCCCTTCTGGATTCTGTTCAGGAAAATTCGTGCTCAGTTGAAATTATTAAAAAATTCAGCTAGGAGCTTCCTTCACCCTCTGACCCCTCCCCAGTTTCACTGGCTGCCTTCATATAATTACTTTCTGACATTTATTTTTGCATAGAGGAAGGCTGAAGCTAATATTTTTAAAATTATTGTCCTCCTAGAATACTTCTTGGGTTACCTATTTATCTTTGAAATTTAAGTTTTTATTGAGATATTTCTAGTTGTTCAGTTCTGATTAAATTTGCCTAGGCAAAACGTCAGGTTTTTCTTTTTCTTTTTTTTTTCTGATTAAAATGTTTCTTTCTATACATATAACTACCAGTTCTGAACTAATTACTCTTTTAACTTCTCCCAAGAAGTTTACTATTTTTAGTTTGCATCCCTGTTTTCTCTGTTTGTGCCTGGTATCTTTCCTTCTGTTTTTTACTCCATTTAGTTTTCCCTTAATTCTTTTTGTCATAATGTTGATTTAACTTTTTTTTTGCAGTTTTATATCTGCTTTATTGTTTCTATAAGTGATTTATTGTGTTTGTTTTATTTTTAAATTATTGAACACTATTTAATGTATATTCTTATTAAAAGTAAGTTTCTTTGTGGGTATGTAAGAAACTGCTACCTTCTGTTTTTTAAATATTGTAAAATAAATTTATTTCAGGGAAAAATAATATTCCTATAAATTCCTTTATTTTCTTGGGTATTTTAAAAACTTGATTGTGAATGCTTTTCTATCTAGTTACTATGACTGATAAAGAAAATATTTCCAAGAATGGTGATATTAAATTGACTTAATTTACATTTTGGTTAAATGTTTTCTGTGTGACTACAGTTGCAGATAGTTCAGACAGTTATTTAAAGTAATTTTGATTTTAGTTCTATTGACGTACATATGAAAGACATACAGGGTGATTAAAGTCACAGTTCTTTGCTCAAATGAAACCTGAAGAAAAAAGATACAGTTTAAGGTTCCTTCTCAATGCTTATTTCTATCATAAATCAATGGCTAAAAATAAAACAAAAAACCTGGGTGGTTAAAAATTATACTTCCTTCATTAGGCCATACATACCTGATAAGAGAAAATTCTTATCTCAAGATTGAATCCTATATGATATTATCTCATTATTTGCCATATTCTTTTTGACACAGCCTTACTGAATTAAATCTATCATTATATTTTTATTGTGTCTTTACTTCTGGATTTTTCAATAAGGGTAAACTAGATAAAATACCTTTATTGCCATTCTTTTTCTTTTTCCATGGTTTCAATTCTGCTGCCTTTTATAAAATCTCCTGTTGGCTTTAAAGGTTGAACTAATAGACTTTCTGAGCTGGAAAGGGTCTCTGACCCGCTTTGACTTTCCTCCAATGAATCTGTGGTTTCCCAGTCTCCACATTGATCTTTGTCTCTATACTCAAGTCACTGCATTATTTATTCACCTATCAGAATCCTATCTTCCAAAACTTTATGGCAGAGAGTAAATAACTGAAACAAGAATTCTTGAATGTGAAATTTAAAACAGGTTCTAGAGAGGTCAGCGGGTATACCAGATGTACATGCCATATTCCAACCTCATCCCTTTTCAATGTGTGCTTTCTGTGAACAGCCTTTCAGCACTCATTGTTCATCCACAGACTTTCCCTTGCCCAGATTTCTAGTAAGCTCTTCTTTCTGTTACAATGACTTATTTGAACACTGGCAATATCTTATGTTTCCCTCAGAATCTTTATCTTGAAGATGTGTTGTCACCTATCAACTAGTAGTTCTGCCAATGGTAATGCCATGTTAATGTTCCAAAAGAAGGGCTTGCCTTTTATTGGTCTTATGTCCACTTGTTTAGAAAACTACATTCTAGCTATGTAGTTTTCATAGTCTTTTTATATTTATTTTTTTAAAACCTAGTAATGATTTATTACAGTGAGTTCATTGATCTATTTACGGCAATAACATTGGTTTGGAAAGTGAGTTACGCTGCAAAAAATAGAATGTAAACAACCATTTGGGAGGAAAACAAAGGAATTTGATCTTCAGGACTTAAATCATTCTATGTGTAACACACCTAGCAATCTACTTATGATCCTTTTTAGGCAGACACATAATTATTCAACCTAAAATCTAAAACATGACTTTATAAGAAATGTAGAAGAAAAAACTCTCCCTTTTCAAGGCTAATCTACAACTACTGCTTTCTTAGAAGCTCTTAGTTACTTTGAATTTCTTTTCCCATCTCACTTAATATGTTTTTAAAATCTTTTTATGTTAAGGAGATGCAGTATATTGTGGAAAGGCTAACCAACTAAAAGTCAGAAGTCTGAGTTTTAGTCTTAGCTTGATATCTAAATATAATAGCTGACTGCTGACATTAAGTTGCATTTTCTAGTCTGTCTCATCCTCGGTTTTCCTAATGTGTAAAATAAAGAGGTGGAAGTCTGAGACATTATCCAAATTCATTCGTAATGGCAGATAAATGTAGATTACCTGAAATGTGTACTGTCACTGATTTTTTTCTTCTTCCTTAGCAAATGAGAGTTCATCTAAAATTATAATAGTTGCTAAAACAAAGAAATTAATCCTGATGACTGAAAGAAAACCCTTTCACTTGATCTGCATCTTTAAAAGCATAATTTCTATTTTGCCATATTAAAGGAAATAACTACCCAGAAAGCAACTATAACCATTTTAACCATCCATATACATGGTATAGAACAAGAAACAGACTACAATAAGAATTTAAATTATACTATCATGATGAAATTTAGACCAGCGCAAGTTGTTTGTTTTGTTTTGTTTTTTGAGACGGAGCCTTGCTCTCTCACCCAGGCTGGAGTGCAATGGCACAATCTTGGCTCACTGCAACCTCTGCCTCCCGGGTTCAAGTGATTCCCCTGCCTCAGCCTCCCGAGTAGCTGGGACTACAGGCGTGTGCCACCACACCCAGCTAATTTTTTGTATTTTTAGTAGAGATGAGGTTTCACCGTGTTAACCAGGCTGATCTCGATTTCCTGACCTTGTGATTCACCCGCCTCAGCCTCCCAAAGTTCAGGGATTATAGGCGTGAGCCACCACGCCCAGCCCAAGTTTTAACTTATTCTATAGTGATTTCCCCAAAATGGCAAATTTTACGTAGTCTTTCTGAGATGTCAACACAATTAAAAAGTTATGATTATGATTGGTGCAAGAAATATTTCAGTACTAGATTAGAATGGGTTTCTGAAAGTCTTGCATTTCAAAACTTCCATGTTTCCAGTGTGAGAAGAATCATAATTTTCATCATTGGATACTTCATTTCTTTCTCATAAAACATGATATTGATGAAAAAGGGTGAGTTCTTTTTTAGCTGTTTTTTTTTTTCCTTTAATGAGTGCTCCAATACATCAAAGAGCAGACTTCTCTATTTTTCCATTGGCCAGGCTCCAATTTTGTTCAGGCTATCTACTATTTATCCTATTTTTCACAGAGCACATGTTGACCCAGAGAAAATACTAATTTGGTCATTTCCTCACTCATCTGAAGCAACAGCTACAAATTATTTATTTGTTTTAAATACGTCAGATGTTTCTGGGAACATGACCAAAGAAGGATGAAAGTATGGGTTTAGAAATTCAAACAAAATAATGAGATCAAACTCTCTTGGGTAGAAGGTAATTGGAAGTACTATTTGATTCATTCTCCACTAGTCATAGTATCTTTTATTGTAAACCACAAGCTGACCCAACTGTATACTTTTTATTAAGGAATAATCCCTATTTAAAAAACTCCTTTAGAACTAGAATGCTATGCTTCTTGACCCAGAGAAAATAAACTCTGAAGGGTTGTACATTTAAAAACAAAACAAATTCAAGCAAATCTGAATCCACAGACACTTGACTGGTCCAATTTCCATGATGGTGTAATAGAAAGTATTAACTTTCTTAAGTTAACAGCTTGCTATTAATATTTGTCATTTCATTGATTTACAATACTTCAGTGAATGGTACAACGTTTGATAGATAGGCTTCTGTTGTAGTCCATTTGTGTTGCTCTAGAGGAATACCTGAGGCTGAGTAATTGCTAAAAAAAATATTATTTGGCTCATGGTTCTGCAGGCTGTATGAGAAGCATGGGACCAGCATCTGCTTCTGGTGAGGGCCTCTGGCTGCTTCCACTCACGATGGAAGGTAAAGAGGAGACAGCATTTGCAGAAGTTACATGGTGAGAGAGGAAGCAAGAGAGAGGGAGATGGAGGTGCTGTTTTTAACAACAAGCTCTCACAAGAACTAATAGAATGAGAACTTACTTCCTCAGAAAGGGCATTAATCTATTCATAAGGGATCTGCCACCATGACCCAGAAAACCTCCCACTAAGTCCCAACTACACTGGAAATCAAATTTCAAGATGAGATTTGAAAGGGTAATACAAACCAAACTATAGTAGCTTCTTAAGAATTTTGCTGATTTTAATCTATTAGCTATTAATGTATGTATTTCTCATGTATTGAGTTAGTCTATTCACTAGAAAATATAATGCTAAATTTAATTATATGCCCCATATGTTCAAAATCAATAAAACCTTGTACCTAAAGTAGAAATATGTTGGTTCTTTTAATGAAATGTGGTCAAATAATATGAGATCAAAATAGTTAAGGGTACTAAATACAGAATTGAGGATTCAAATCTCTGTTACTAATGCTGATTCACAGAAAGATGTGAGAAAAGTTTTCCCCTGATCTGTTGTGAGTAATTATAGTAATGAGGCACCTTGAAAATGTAAGCTGTTAATTAATAAGGCTATGTCTAATTGTATCTTCTTTAAACCAGTGTCTGGTATTTTGAACAATAATCAGATACCAATATCCTTCACATATTCAGAGTTTTAACCACCATCTCTTCATAACTTACTCTTAATCCAGTCTGTCTAGCTTTGTCTATATTTAGTCAATCAAGTATCTTCTATTTCTTGGAATAATTACTTTATTCTAATGTTTTTCCTCTTGGGGAAGTTGTAGTTTATGTTCTTCTCCAAGTCAGTTTAATTTACATCACTGTCTTTTACTTACCACATGTAATCTTTGTTTCCAAAAATGAGACATCTTAGTTATTCTTTGAATCTGTCTACGCTTATTTTCAAACTTTTTTCAACATAATAACTTTAATATTTTAGTCACAGACATAACAGAGTCCCATTCTCTGCATAAAATGAAGAAAGTTTTGATAGTGACTTTGGAGCAATTAGTATACTCAAATGTTAAATGGGTACTAATTTAAGGCCAGATGATATGCCAATTAATGTTAAAATTAATCAAGCACTTGGGATGAATGAATAATGGAATGAGCATGGCTGGAAACAGAATTGATTATATAGAATATAAAGTTAACAAAATCTGCCGTAATTCAGAATAAAATTTAGAGATGCAAAATATAAAAGTAAGTATAACAAATCTTCAAATAATCTCTATAGAAGACAAAATAATTATAAAAGTTAATAGGACACATTTTCCCCCAAAAGTAGAAAGTTCAGGTTTTGGGAGACCTTGAGGGCAAACTGAATACTAAGACAAATCATGAAAAAGACTAGTGTAGAACACCAACATGGCACAAGTACACATATGTAACAAACCTGCACGTTATGCACATGTACCCTAGAACTTAAAGTATAATAATAATAAATAAATAAATAAAAGAAATCATTCTATTTTAATTTCAAAATTCCAAAGGAACGGAATAATTCTTAAAAGCTCCTGGAGACATGGAGGTCATTTGTTTACAACAGGAAGAGAATAATTATCTTAGCAACTCTGAATCCTAGAAAGCAACGCAACCAGGACTTAAAAGTTATAGCAAAAATAATTGTCAACTTGTAAAATTCTCCAGTATACTTCAAAATGTCTATTACATATCGTATCCAAATTTACATTTTGAACATGTATAAATCCAGACCATTACACATAATACCCTATATGAAAAATTATCCAGCAGGTACTTAGGATAAAAAAGGAGAGAGTATGAATTGATACACCACCAGGGCAATGGCTAAATATGACCAGGAGAATGTTTAAAAAAATTAACCGGGCGTGGTGGCGGGCTCCTGTAATCCCAGCTACTCCGGAGGTTGAGGCAGGAGAATTGCTTGAACCCGGGAGGCAGAGGTTGCAATGAGCCAAGATCACGCCATTGCACTCCAGCCTAGGCTACGAGTGTGAAACTCTGTCTCAAGAAAAAAAAAAAAAAGAAAAAAAGGAGTTGGGAACGGTATAGAAGATTTTGAAAGCTATAGTTTTCATTTTCATTGTTGACAAAGGAAGAATTAAAGGTGTATTTTATTTAATTTTACATCCCTAGCCACTAGTATAACTGAGAAATCTACTAAGGTTAACCCTTGGTTTCTGGGGACAGGAGGCATTGAGATATTTTTACTTTTCCATCCTTCTGTATTACTTGAGATTTATTTTACTGTGTTGAGTGCAATGTTTTATAATGATAATGATAAAAATACCTAGTTTTAGAAAGAAAAGTTCCCATGTCTTTGACATTGGGTTAAAGAAAACATAGCAAACAGCGAACAATTTTAACAGTGCCATCTTTTTCAAATCTTGTAGATGTTTTAGATGTTGGAGTTTAATGCTCTGTGGTTACAGTCTTTTTTTTTTTTTTTTTTTTTTTGAGGTAGAGTCTCACTCTGTCACCCAGGCTGGAGTGCAATGGCACAATCTTGGCTCACTGCAAGCAATTCTCTGCCTCAGCCTCCCGAGTAGTTAGGATTACAGGGCACCCGCCATCACGCCCAGCTATTTTTTGTATTTTTTGTTTGTTTGTTTGTTTTTTTATCCAGAGACAGGGTTTCACCATGTTGGCCAGGCTGGTCTCGAACTCTTGACCTCAGGTGATCCACCTGCCTTGGCCTCCCAAAGTGCTGGGATTACAGGTGTGAGTCACCGCTACCTGTCCATGTTGTTACAGTCTTGAAGTTCTTAATAATTGTATTTTTGACTCTGTGTTTTAAAAGTGAAGTTCAACGAAACAATATAATGTGACCTGGGGGTTTGGCGTCTTGGAGCCTCAAAAGGGCTGCTGCACTTTGGATTGTGCGGGCGGAGATGTCTGCATCTGCCCATGCCTTCTGCCTGTAGGGGGCACTTGGGTGTTGGCCCAGGGAAAATCAGGATTAGGCAAGTGCCTCGTGGTGTTTCAGAGGAGAATAAGACTGTGGCTATCTTCTCCGAAGGCTGTACTCATTCAAATACTAAGGGCATCCCAGCAGGGAAGTTGCAATCTGTTGTACTACACCAATCTGATGTGGGATGGAGTCACAGGCCCTTGGGAGGAAATGATTGACTTCTCTGTTCCCAGTCAGGACCACAAATTTTCATTTTGCACTAGGCCCTGCAAATTATGTAGTCAACCCCAAGAGGCAACTTCATGGAGAACAACGGCAAGATGTCATTGGGCACTAGCCTGCCATTTCTACTGGGGTCATGATTTTGACTCCTTTTGCCAGGAGATGATGTAGTGTCAGGAATTCTTGTCCACGTTCATGTTAGTACTTCTGACACAACCATAGCCACTTTCTAAATTTCTTGCCTCTTTCTCATTCCCAGCAGTATTTCCTCTCAGAATAGGGACCATACAGCCAGAAACTTCATAAAACATCTCACTTACCTTTGTTGCCAGTCCTAATTCCAAATCATGCAGTGGATTCTTTCCTACCTAACTCATCTCTTTTGATAATTTTATTTCCATGTATTTGACTTCTGCTGTAGGAGGCCCTCATTCATACTTTTTCTTACAGTTCCACTACTTTATTTTTCATACTTGCAAAGTCTTTTTTCCTCATCCCTAATGCAGTGGTATGATTTAATCTTATCTCCTACAAGATCCAAAACTCGGTGGAATTTTGCATTTTTACTAGTATTTTTTTCTTTCCTAAGCCATTTTCCATTTTGGAAATGGCATTTTTCAATATATCCTTATTTGTTTTTTGAGATTGTGTTGAATGCTTTGTCTAAATAGAAATGTGGATCTTCCAAAATTTGGTAGTTCTTTTGTGCTTTAATAAAGCTTATTCCTGCAGGTCTTTGTTTAGGTTTCATTTGAAATAATTTCTGAGTACCTACCTTCTATAAGGCACTGGGGGCTAACAACCTACTCATGAAACTTCTTAGAGTTTTTCAACAGGGATGCTTTTATTTGTTTGAAATATAGAGAAAAAACATATTTGTTTCTAAACTATGTGGTGGACTGAATTGTGCCCCTCTCATTCACGTGTTTGAAACCTGACAACCAATGTGATGTTATTTGGAAATGAGGCTTTTAGGAAGTAATTAAAATTAGATTAGGTCAAAAGGATGGTGGGGACCTCCATGATGGAATTAATGTACTTTTCAGTCACCCAGTCTGTGGCATTCTGTTATGGCAGCCCAACCTCACTAAGACAAACTAAAAGTACTTTCAATCTAGTTTGTTTTTGATTTCGATATTTAGTTGACTATTAAGCATATTTCTTATAAAATTCATATTAGTGATTCAAGTATTACCTCTAGTGTTTCTTTTTTTTTCATCCTTTCTCACGTAGTCACTAGAATGACACAGATTTTCTACTCTAGACAACTATAATAGCAAATAAGAGAAGAAAGAAGGAAGGTAAAGTGGGAAGAAGAAAGTATGTTAGAAATATTTGCCAGATCACTTGGTCTTCTAAGTTTGGAAAACATCAACAAACTTTAAAGAGTGTCTTGCCTTCACATTCCTTGATAAAAATTAGTTGAGGGTTCAGGCAATGCTATAAATATATTCTTGGGAAAGGCAGAAAGGAAGACATAAAAATGTAATAGTTACTGTGTCTTCCAAGTACCAGGCATTGTCCTAAATGCTTTACATATGCTACTTTGTTTTGTCTTCACAATCTCTCTGGGAAGCAAGTATTATTATCCCATTTATATAAATGGAATTGAGGCTTAAAATGTTAATTTTCTATAGCCTGACAATTTAAGGGTGTTAGAATTCAGCTAATATATGTCTGTCCGATTTTGTGACACTCTACTAAACCACTCTGAGAATTCTATTCTTTCTTATTTATATTTGCTTTGTTTTCCTTATAAACTCAGTGGACTAATACTCAACTTTAATTTTAACAAGAAAGCCTGCTGCCTGACCTGTAAGAACCTTACCTTTTCTCTTAGGAGTCATCTTAATTTAAAGAGCTGCCAGTCTATGAAGGGTCAGTAATCTCTTTCCTGTTGAATTATCATGCCTCATCCAGTTTGTTTTATGGCTTCAGATTAGAGTCAAAGTCCTCTTTTGTTATTCATTGTTTTGATTCAATAAGGACAGAGTTGGTTAATATTTTACTGGGAAGATTCCCAGTGGTCACATTCTGGCATGCGAAAAAAATTGGATTTATTTATCAATATATAACCAGCTGTGTGGGAGATGTCTTCCTTTAAACCCCCCTTTTTTTTCTTGTTAGGTAGTTTATTTGGGAGCAAGGCAAATAATGGGTAAGGAGACACATTTTGGGTTTTTGGTCTTTCGAAGAGAAGAGTCATTCTGGGAACACTTTCCTAATCCTGCCTCTCATAACCCCAGTGTTTAAACTCCTAATTTAGAAAATCATGGATAAAAGCTAAGCCAAAATCAACATGAGGGAAAGAAAATTGTGATCCACATCAACTTCTACGACAGCTATTCTTTGTAGCAGTCCACTGACCTCTTAAATTAATAAACAACATGGCCCTGGACGTCAGGTAGACTCAGCAGTAGCAAGATGAGATTAATAATAACCTAACATCACCAGCTACAACTGTACAGACAGTGCTTGGGCATGCTACTTGAAAGGCCTATTCAGAAATTATGTTTCTAGACTTTTTTTTTTGATACTCCTGGCAGCTGTCTGTCCTAGGGCTCTTTGTTTCCATTCATTTTCTTCTCTTAGTTTTGAAATTTTATTCAAAACTTTTGTATAATATGTAGAAAACATTAATCCTATATATGAACTGTATCAAAAGCAAGAAAATAGTAATCATCAGGTCCCTGGCTATTCTTTTGTATTTAGACAACATGCTGCATCAGAAAGAGTGCCATTTTCGGAATTCAACCATACCGTTTAATAATATTAGAATAATTTTAATGATACCTGGACATTTTCACTGTTTCCTGTGGCTTCATTGGATTGCTTCCATATGAGTTTATTGGGGCTGTCTTTACAATGTAGCATAGACTGGGTGGCTTAATGTTCTCACAATTCTGGAGGCATAAAGTCCCAGACCATACTTCATGTGTCAGCAGGGTTGGTTTTTTCTGTGGGCCTCTTTCAGCTTTTAGATGACCATCTTCTCCCTGTGTCTTCATATGGTCTTCCCTCTGTGTGCCAATTTCTTCTTCTTGTAGGACACCATCGTATTATATTAAGGGTAGTTGTATTAGTCTGTTCTCACACTGCTAATAAAGACATACCTAAGATTGGGTAATTTATAAAAGAAAGAGGTTTAATTGACTCACAGTTCCACAGGGCTGGGGAGGCCTCACAATGATGGTGAAAGTCAAATGAGGAGCAAAGTCACTTCTTATATAGTGTCAGGCAAGAGAATGTGTGCAGGAGAACTCCCCTTCATAAAACCATCAGATGTCTTGAGACTTACTATCACGAGAACAGCACAGGAAAGACC
This sequence comes from Macaca nemestrina, assembly GCF_043159975.1. Lineage (NCBI taxonomy): Eukaryota > Metazoa > Chordata > Mammalia > Primates > Cercopithecidae > Macaca > Macaca nemestrina. The sequence goes on from NC_092130.1 coordinate 149,835,851, forward strand.
CACCCCCATTCAGCTACCTGATTCAGTTACCTCCCACTGGGTGCCTCCCACAACACATAGGAATTACGGAAGCTAAAATTCAAGATGAGATTTGGGTGGGGACACAGCCAAGCTATATCAGTAGTCTACCCTTAATATAATAAGACTAGTGACCTCATTTTACCTTAATGACCTCTTTAAAGACTGTATCTCCAAATACAGCCACATTCTGAGTTACTGGGGGTTAGGATTTCAACATATGACTACTAGGGGGAGCACTTGTGAATTCATCCCATAACACCCCCTAAAGTCTATTCAGAAGCCAGCAACCAGAGTGAGCCTTGCTAAATACAAGTTAGATTGGGCCTCTTCTCAGCTTACACTGTCTTCTTGCGCATTCCTATCCAGTGTCTTCCGCAGTGCCTGGAACAGATGAAACAATTCCTATTTCTTGAAATGAATGTACATTTGTTAGTGTGCTTTTAAAATTTTAAATTGGTGCAAAACATATTTCATAACATGTAACTATGTTCATCTTTGCTATATCATGCATATAATAACAAAGTTTGGTTTTCCAAACTCTTGGTTTACATCAACGCAGATGTATTTTGTATGTTTATTGCATCTTGAAGAGAATTCAAAAGGCACAGAAAGGTCAAAGAATTCACAACTGTGTCTGTGTGTCCTGCACAAGTGAGTTATCCTACATATTGTGGGCAGCATACTTCTCAAAACCACACGTAATTGGTGCAGAATTCAATTTGAAATACCCATAAAAAGTGGAGCAGGCTTTCTATTTGATGTAATTCTCTTGATATCAGAGGAAATGTGCATCAAACTTTATATTCAAAAAATATAACTTAGTGCTTTTAACAGCAGGCTTGGTAATTAGTTGGGCAATTAAGGGACTGTAAATTATAATTTTAACTCCAATAGACATCCTCTCTAACACCTTGGGAAGTCCATTTACCATTACTTCCTCTATTTTCCCATCTATAAAATCAGTCTAAAAATAGATTCTCCATAAACTTGCTGAAGAACTAAAGACAGATAGGTTTAGAAATGGAAGAGATTCTGCAAGGTTATCTGGTTAAGTCCTCTTTCAGGCACAGTTATTTCATAAGGATAGAAAGTTGCCATCTCACTTTATTCATGAACATTTTTAAATGCTTAATGTATTTTAATGTTATTTTTGTAGAATTTTACATGAAAAAGATTACAAGGTGATTTACTTGTATTATAAGTATGCATTGTATGGGAAGACAAAAGAGTAGCTCTTGTCTGTTGCAGAGGTGAATGTATTTATTAGCCATAGCCTGGTTGGGTCTTAATTTCCAAGGTCAATCATTAACATATGTAAAGTAAGGTAATCCACTTCCATTAAAGCCATTAGGACCAATAGGTCCTGACTCAGGAATCTGTCACCTGGCCTACATTCCACAGATCTCATTCTAGGTTTGGCGCTGAATTTTAACATTTTCTTTTCTTTCTGAAATCATATTCTCTTAAAAGTGCTGGCTCGTATTTCTTTTTCCTATTTTGTTGCCTCTTTCTCTCTCTCTTTAATACATACCTTGTTACTAACAAAACCATCAATCAAACCCTTTATACATTTTTACAGTTCTGCATTTCTGTTATCCCAAAGGGATTTTATTCCTTCAATATTTACTGCTAGGCCACATTTATCTTATCTGTTGGGGGAAAAAATCATATATCCTTTTTTTTGTATATACTGTTTCTACTGCAGTCTTCCCTAGGGACACTGATAGTGCTGAAGTTCATAATACTTGAGTGGTAGCACATTTTAGAGTGGTGTCACCTGGGTGGCATAAAGGAGTGTTTCCCAATGTGGGCAGGAGGTAGGAGGAGGGTAGGAGGAGGAAGGCTGCCAATATCACTGCCCCGGAATCTTATTTGCTAAAGAAAGAATTATTCTGACACTTCTGAAAATGGTAAGGAAGACTTTATTCAGGACTACTGTGATGAGTGTCAAGACCATTGCAATAGAGTAGAAAGAGTACAGGCTCAACTCTGAAGACAACAAGATCAAATAGGAATTTATAGTCAAGGAGCAGGTTGTTGGGGTGGAAGGGGTGGTGGGGGCAATAATCAGTGGATGGAAAATGAACAAGAAGAGACATCAGAGGTAGCAAGAATTGGGGGAATTCTCTCTAAACTGACCTAATAGGATTCTTGCTGAAGGCAGGCCAGGGTGACCAGATATGAGGGATGGATGGGAGTCGGGGGATGTAGAATTTGAATGAGGGAAATTGGATATGAAGTGTAGGGGGTTCTCTCTAGCAGGCTTAACGGGTTTCTTGTTAAAAGTTTGCTACTGTGTTATGTAGGCCCAGCAAGGATGAGGGGATGGGCTGCAGGGGTTGGGGTGGGGCAGGGATCAAAGCTGAGACCTACTTGAGAAGAGTGCTCAGAGAAACCTGACTAAAGTTTGGTCAAGGAAATAGTCTTTGTCAAAATGTCATGGGGAGCTTTGGTTTGGATGAGAAGTGTGGGAAAGTGGGCCTGTCCTGGGTATTGACCACTGCAATCTAGGTGATTTTGATGTTGATCAATGCCCTGGTTTGTAAAAAGACAAACAAAATAACTAACCTAAAATGTCTTCTTTAATTCCCTGATCATCTCAGCTGTTTTCAACTGTGGAAATAGCTCTAATTCATTGGTTTCCAACACTGACTACATATTGAAAACATCTGGAGACCTTTTTACAAACTACACATACCTGGGTACCCCTCCTTACCCTAGAATTATTGTGAATGCACTTTAGGGATCAGTGTTTTCTTAAAGCTCCCTAGGTATTGGGATGAGCAACCAGGGTTGAGAACCATGTTTCTGATTGAATGCTCCAAAGTTAAAACAAATTAATTATAAACGTCCCTTCCCTCTCTCAGAAAAGAAAAGTCATTTCTATACTTACATTTGGCAAATGCTTAAAGTTTTTTACTCTTGGCTAAGCCAACAAACTTCACTTAAATTTTTCTCACTGGAAATATTTTCCACATTTTTGCTATTTATGTAGGGACCAATGCAAGCTGCCTCACATCCCTTTAATCTGGATACCCTATATCAACAAAGGTCTGACTTATTTCTGATACAGGAAGAATAAATATTTCCTGGTCTTTGCATGACTTCTTCAAATAAACGAGTTGCTCGAGTTCAAATGACTATTTCTAAATCATCCTTGTATCAGATTTCCTTTTTTTCTAAAGAAATTGTATGAGTAAGGGGAAAGTGAAGCATTCAGCAGATAAGGACTTGTGTAATCTGCCATTGTTTGTTGGGTGGGACAGAAACTAGTCTAGTGAATTCGTACCATGGAAAATTACTTTAGTCTGCTCTGAAGAAGCCGTCAAGCCTGGCTGGGAGCTACCAATGCAGTTCTTTGCTCATAAAAACAATTGTGAGAGCTATCCTTTTATTCTTGTTGTAAATACTTAACACTGCTAGTAAGCCACCTTCTCAGGGAATTTTATGGCTTTTCTCAGATCCTTTCCTCTTCCCTTTTCATTGTAAACCATCCTGAAACAAATTATTATTAATAAATTATATTTCTATAACACCTTTCTTCTGCCAGAGCTCCCAGGCGGCAATACATACAGAAATAAAAATGTAAATAAAAGTATTTCTTACACCTCTTCACTCTGCCTGTTGTCTGAAGCAGTCACTGTTTTTTTCTTAATTTTTAAAAATTATTATTATACTTTAAGTTCTTGGGTACATGTGCATAACGTGCAGGTTTGTTACATATGTATACTTGTGCCATGTTGGTGTGCTGCACCAGCAGTCACTGTTAATCCCAAGAATTTCAGAAGTATTCTGAAGAAAGTTCCATAAAATTCTCCAATCTTGGAGGACAGCAGTCTGTTAGGATGACGTATTTGTAAGCTAAAGAGCTTTACACTTTAAAAACGACCAAGATACACATAAAATCTGACTATTTGGATAGATCTTTAGAAGAAAGTTAAAGTTATATATTTTGGGGAGAAATTTTATAAATATCTGTATACATATGTTAACTAAGAAAATTACTGACTTGGTTTAAGTAACTAGATATTTTAAAATTTAGAGTGCTAAGACTAGATTAGAATTTTAGTCAAAGAGTATTATTACCATAAGTTTTTGATAAAGATTGAATAACTGTGATGAAAGTGGTAGGGGTCATGGCCGGGCGCGGTGGCTCAAGCCTGTAATCCCAGCACTTTGGGAGGCCGAGACGGGCGGATCACGAGGTCAGGAGATCAAGACCATCCTGGCTAACACGGTGAAACCCCGTCTCTACTAAAAAAAAATACAAAAAACTAGCCGGGCGAGGTGGCGGGCGCCTGTAGTCCCAGCTACTCGGGAGGCTGAGGCAGGAGAATGGCGTAAACCCGGGAGGCGGAGCTTGCAGTGAGCTGAGATCCGGCCACTATGCTCCAGCATGGGGGACAGAGCGAGACTCCATCTCAAAAAAAAAAAAAAAAAGAAAGTGGTAGGGGTCAATCCCATTACTGGGTATATACCTAAAGGATTATAAATCATTCTATAAAGACACATGCACACGTGTGTTTATTGCAGCACTATTTACAATAGCAAAGATTTGGAGCCAGCCCAAATGCCCGTCAATGATAGACTGGATAAAGAAAATGTGTCACATATACACCATGGAATACTATGCAGCCATAAAAAAAGAATGAGTTCTTGTCCTTTGCAGGAACATGGATGAAGCTGGAAACCATCATTCTCAGCAAACTAACACAGGTACAGAAAACCAAACACCACATGTTCACCCCCATAAGTAGGAGTTGAACAATGAGAACGCATGGACACAGGGAGGGGAACATGACACACTGGGGCCTGTCGAGGGGTGGGGGAAGCAAAGGGAGGGATAGCGTTAGGAGAAATACCTAACACATGCGAGGCTTAAAACCTAGGTGATGGGTTGATGGGTGCAGCAATCCAGCATGGCACATGTATACCTATATAACAAACCTGCACATTCTGCACATGTATCCCAGAACTTAAAGTATAATTAAAAAAAAAAGAAAATAGCTAGGGTTAGTGCCTCTAGCAATTTTTAAATATCTTAATCCTCAATGCAAAAAGATAAGAACTTGGAAATGAAATAAAAACAAAATACACAAGATATAGCATAAAGTGTAACATGTGTGAAGGTAGTTTGAATATAAGCAATTATGTCAAAGACATGTATATTTGATTGGAGAGATAAGCTTTTCATAGAGTACTATTAAACTATTAGTATTCCATAAACATAAAAATGTGCTGTTTTTTTTTTCCTTAGACCACTTAGTACATTTTAAATAAGCTCCCTTTTCCTTTTTACCTTGCACATAGACATAAGAAACTGTCATGTCTGCATTACTTGGATTATAATCATGAACCAAAGTCTGAGACAGGTACTTTGCACAGATTCTTTAGAAGTGATTGTTCTCGATGGAGATTACCCAGAGTTTGGACATTTTCCCGATTTGAGTCACTCTGGGATTTAGGCTGTAGCTCACAGTAACTGAGTCTTCTGAGGTCACTTGTTAGACCTGATACCTTTTAAAAAGTCAGTATTTAGGACCACAGGTTTAGAAGAACCGCAGTTTGCCTGAAACCAATTGATGATAATGTTTGTTTGTTTTCAGAGAATCCTTCACACTGACATCATTCTCGAAATCAGCCGGGCAATGATGAAGTGGTTAATCATTTGTTCTTTAACCTTACAATATCTGAACTTATCATTAATCATCAGTGTCTGTGGGTGTGCTTGCATTTTTTTGGATTTGTGAGTGATCAAAAAAAGAAAATGTAACTGGTGAATAATGATTAACAGAAAGTATATGGAGAAATATTGGTGCTGTCAGTTCATTGCTTTGTGCTTAACTTTTGCTAGTATTCATTACTACAGAGGAACCTTTGAATGATTTCATGTCAACACTGTGACAAACAGTTCAATCCTTCAGAAATATTCATAAAATACTTGAAGCTATTAAAGTCTCGCTGTGGTCTTTCTCTATTGGTCTCTGTGTGTGTGCCTATGTTTAAGCCTGTGAATATATCCCATCAACTGAAGAATCTTTTATGTGCAAGTATTTCAAGGTCCTGGGTGAATTTCTCTCTGTGTATTTCCACACAGCTTCAAAATTATGTAGATTACATCTCTAAGCCTAACTCTTGTTAAGCCTCTTTCAAGTTTAGATTTGTCTCCGTTTAAATTTCAGGGAACATTTCCAACCTGAAAGGGGTGAATTTCTGCTTATACTTTCCATCATCAGAGATGAAACCATCTAAGGTTTTCTCTGGTCTTGAGGCCAAATGCCACCCATATAGTGGTCACCGTGGGCAGAATTGCTCAACCACTTTCTTCTCTGCTAAATCTGCAGTTTATCCTCTTCTACAAATTTATATCATGACTTGATTGGTCTTTTCTTTTTTTATTTGCATAAATTTAGAGGGTACAAGTACAGTTTTGTTATGTGGATATATTGTGTAGTGGTGAAGTTTGAGATTTGAGAATAGCCATCACGTGAATAATGTGCAGTGTACCCACTAAGTCATTTCTCATCCCTTACCCCCATTCCACCCTGTACCCTTCTGAGTCTTCGATGTCTATTATTTCACTGTCTATGTCCATGTGTACACATTATTTAGCTCCCACTTACAAGTGAAAATATGTGATATTTGACCTTCTGTTTCTGAGTTATTTCACTTATGATATTGGCATCCAGTTCCATGTTGCTGCAAAAGACATGAATGGTTTCATTCTTTTGTTTGAGTTTCCATGTCATATATATATGTGTGTGTGTGTATATATACACATATGTATATATACATGTATGTAGTATATATGTATATTTGTATGGTATATATGTATAGTATATATGTATATATGTTATGTATGTATGCATATATGTGATGTGTATATTTATACATGTACTACATACAGGTCTATATACATGTATATATGTATAGCATATAGTATGCATATGTATACTACATATATATGTATGTATACTACCTCCATGTGCCATGGAATACTGAGGCGAACCATGGCTTGCCTGAGTAGTGTGTGTATATATGTATGTTATGTGTGTATGTTATGTATATATGTGTATACTACATATATGTAGTGTATATATATGTATATGGTTTGCCTGAGTAGTATTCTATGACACATAAATGTATGTATATATGTATACACACACATCTGGTGTATGTATATACATATATAACTATATATGCATGTATATATAAAATATATACATGTATATATACTGTATTTTATTTATATATATGTGTGTGTATGTATATATATATACACATCCAGTCATCTGTTGATGGATACTTAAGTTGATTTCATATCCTTGCTATTATGAATAGTGCTGCTATAAAAGTACGAGTATGGCTGGGTGCGGTGACTCGTGCCTGTAATCCCAGCACTTTGGAAGGTCAAGGCGGGCCGGTCATTGAGATCAGGAGTTCGAGACCAGCCTGGCCAACATGGTGAAACCCCGTCTCTACTAAAAAAAAAAACAAAAAACAAAAAACAAAAATTAGCCGGGTGTGGTGGCATGTGCCTGTAATCCCAGCTACTTGGGAGGCTGAGGCAGGAGAATTGCTTAGACCTGCGAGGCAGAGGTTGCAGTGAGCCAAGATGGTGCCACTGCATTCCAGCCTGGGTGACAGACCGAGACTCCGCCAAAAAAATAAAGGACAATTATGGGTATCTGAGATTGCTGGGTAAATGGTAGTTCTATTTTTAGTTCTTTGAGAAATTTCCATACTGTTTTCCATAGAGGTTGCACTAAGTTACATTCCCACCAGTGTAAGTTTTCCTTTTTCTCCTGATCCTTGTCAATATCTGGTTTTTTTTTTTCACTTTGTTTTTTTTTTGACGGAGCCTCTGTCGACCAGGCTGAAGTGCAGTGGCACCATCTCGGCTCACTGCAGGCTCCGCCTTCCAGGTTCACGCCATTCTCCTGCCTCAGCCTTCCGAGTAGCTGGGACTGTAGGCACCCGCCATCACGCCCGGCTAATTTTTTTTGTATTTTTAGTAGAGACGGGGTTCCACCGTGTGTTAGCCAGGATGGTCTCAATCTCCTGACCTCGTGATCCGCCCGCCTCGGCCTCCCAACGTGCTGGGATTACAGGCGTGAGCCCCGGCTCCCGGCTGGCCTTGACTTTTTAATAATAACTATTCTGACTGGCATAAGATGATATCTCATTGTGATTTTATTTGCATTTATCTGATGATTAGTGATGCTGAGCATTTTTTCATATACTTGTCCATTTGTAGGTCTTCATCTGAAAAATGTCTGTTTATGTCCGTTGCCCACTTTTTACTGGGATTATTTGATTGGTCTTTTCAATGACAGTTCTTTGCCTGTGAGCTGCTACAGTGTGAGACACATAAGTCCTCGCTCCTGGTAACGGCTATTATGTCTCTGGTTGACTACCTGATTATACCTTTAGCATGTGGCATTGGCCAATCATGGTGAAAAATACATGAAATAAAATTCTGCATTAGTCAGATCTGACAATCATAGAAAAGCGATAGCTGTGTGTATGAGTGTGTGTGAATGCATGTAATCATTGAGTATCTCCCGCAAGTTTCCTTGACAAACATATTCTTTATTATCCTTGAGTGATGTATTTGCTTCTTGAATCTCCAATGCTTTCCTAATTGCTTTATTTTTGAGTATACCATATTACCTACCTGTTGGTTCTACCTAGAGTCTTACAGAATGTTCTCAAGAAATACCTACAACATTCTTTTTTGGATAGAGGAATCAGTATGCAGAGGAGTGATTTAAATTTCGTGATTTGAAATAGGGATGTTTCAGGTTTTTGGCCTATGGTTCACCTTTTAAAATGTCGTTTGATATGTAGGAGACACTCAAATATTTCTTGAATGACTGAACATTGAATTAATCTTTAAGGGTCCAACCAACCTCACACCTTATCATGTATTTTCTGTTTGCTGAACAAACATTTCAGATGATTTTCACTGTGATATAGTATGGAGTTTAAACTTCTTATCAGGCAAGGCTCAAAATAATATTTACATCAATATTATCTTACATCTTTGCAAGAGAGAAAAAAGAATGCTAATTGTAAATTGTATACTTATTTTGTAGGAATAATATACATACAGTACATTGTTTTTTTAAATTGATAATTTAGGTATTTAAATATCCTATATTAGATATTTGAACACTATCTCTTTTCAGACTATAGCATTTGATGTTGAGAGTCAACTGAATGAAATGTCTAATTTTCCTATTCATTCATTTTTTAGTCATACGAACCATAATACGATTATGAAGATGTAGTGAATATGTCTATGAATTACTTTTTTCAAATTAAATTTCTTTGGTAAAAACAGCTGACTGAAATACATTTAGAGTGTTTTTTTCCTGCATTTTTAATTGTTGAAAATGTCAAAATGAATGAAACTTTTAATGAAAGATCCCTATTTAAAAATGAATGCACAATGTTGAATGTTATGATAAAATAGTGAATACAAGTCAAATCTATAATCACATGTGTACATACATATATGTATGTATTCATATATGTATGTATGTATACATATACACACTAAATATTGAATGTGTACACTTCCCACTTAATTTTGTTAGAGTGGTCTAACAATATGAAGAAAATAAAATTATGATGATAATGAAAATCGGAATTTGTCTATATAAAACATTGTTTTGCCTAGAGTTTGCATATGCTCACAATAATTGTTAAAATTTTCAATTAATAACAAGACTGAGAAAATGGCTCCTTCTATATGAGTAGGACCTTTGCTTTAATTTCTCTAACTGTATATTCTGATGTTTCTTCTCAGCATCCAAATATACTCAAATTTCCTCCTTTTCAAAAATAGAAAAACCAAGGAAAACACCTAAGAGTAAATTTTTCTTCTAACTTCTACCTTTGAAAACTTTATCCTCACATCCAAAATTCTCAGAAAACTTGTCTACCCAAGTGGCAACACTTTATCACTTTCCATTCCCTCCTCACTCCTCAGTCCACTTTAATCTGGCTTTTTCTCTTTTTACTTCAGCAAGAAGTTCTTTAAAACCACTAGTGAAATCCTTATCTTGAAATCCATCTCTATGAGTTTTGCTTCTCAGTAGCAACTGACTCTCTTGGCCACTCTCCTTGAACTATTCCCATCCTTGGGCTTCAGGGCAGCTATGTGAGGCTCCCTTTCAAGCTACATCTTTCATGTGCAGGCTCATTTCCCTCTGCCTGGCTGTTGAGTGTTAAAATTCCTTAAGACTCCAAGATTCTTTGCTCCCTTCTGTTTTCTGTGTATTCTCCCTAGTGTATCTTATTCACATCCGTAGTTTAAATTACCATCTGTATAAGAACCCTGAAATTGATATTTTTATCTCTTAGCTCCAATTTTGCTTATTGTGCTTATTGAAAGTTTCTCTTTAGATGCTTCAAAGGTGCCTCAAACTCGACATGTCTAAAACGGCACCAATGACCTCCCATCCCAAACTCAGTATTCTGTGTTTCCTATTGCTGTGAACACTGTGTCTCTGACCATATCTCCTTCAACGTCCTCCTGTGCTGTGCACCAGCTATACTGGCCTGCTTGCCATTCTTTGAATAGAACAAGATAACTTCTATCACAAGATCTCTGCACTTGCTCTTACTTCTGCCTGGAATATCTTGTCTCTAATTCTTTCCGTAGACATATCCTATTCTTCATTTATTTCTCATCTCAAACACTTCCCCCTTAAAGAAACCTTCCCTGAACATCTTATCTAATGGTTTACCCATTCGTATTGTTACTTATCATATTGCTATTTTTAATTTCTTATGCTTATAAATATCTCTTAAGGTGCTGTTGTTGAGATACATATTTTTTTTCCCTTAAACTAGAATCTTAGCTCTTCAAAGGAAGTTACTTTGTTTGTAACTGTCAAAACGTAATGTCTGCTACATACTAGCAATTCGATTTTACTTATTAGTTCCCAAATCTATTCATTTATCTTTATCCCCATTGCCACCACCCTAGCCTGAGCTACCATCATGGCTTGCCTGGTCTTGCCTGCAAGCTTCCTTACTACATCTATTTACCGACCAATCTACCTATTCTGCCCTGTAACTAAAGTGGTGTTTTTACAGAAGCAAATCCGATAATGCTCCTTTACTCTTTAAAAACACTCAAGCATTTCCTGCTGTTCTCAAGATAATGATCAAAATATTTAAGGTGAGCTGTAAAGCCATGCATGATCTCCTTCTTGTCTTACTGCTTTTCTCTTTGCTTCCCCACCCCACTACTTTGGTGTTTCTGTAAGTTCCTCAAATGCCTGATTCTCCTACTCATCTTGGAATCTTTCACAAGTTGCCTTGACCTGGATGGTTCTTTCAGTGTACCCGTGCCTAGCCCTAGACTTATCTGGTTAATTCTCACTTACTCTTCTAATTTCAGTCCAAATTCCAATGTTCTGTGTGCCTGGCATCGTACTATGCTGAGATATGACAATGTTGTGAAAAGTCTTTGCTCTCATATCTTTTCAGTATAGAATAGAAACCTGCTATGCATTCACCTGGCTTCCAACTGAGGAGCCACGCTGTATTTTCTACTAACACATTCACAATTTGTAAAGATACACATTTACGTATGTATAGAATTATTTTTTAATTTCCCTCACTAAACAGTAAGCTTCATGATTTGCAATATGTATTCATGGAATAGATGAATACATGATGTCCATTCAATAAACACTTCTTGAACACTGACTATAGTAGATATTAGAACTCAAACTTGGCTTAAATAAATAATGTAATAATATTTTGTATACCAGCCAAACATTTAGAATGAAGGCAGTTCCATGGTTGAAATTTGAAGTCATCTCTTATTACATACACAGCTCAAGCGTTATGTTCTGTAACATTTTATTCTCTCTCTCATAAGATTTCAGTTTCATATCTAAGCATACTTCTAATCATGTCAAATGGGAATCTTGCTTTTCCTCTTGTTTACAATGTCCTTTGATGAAATTGCAACTTTGGTCAAATATAATCCTGATTGAATGGGCTCAGTGGTCTTTGCCACAAGCATTTAAGTTAATCTGTTGGCAACATGGAGAGAACACATTTCTTTCTATTTGGCAGGATATTAACTCATTTTAGCCGTGGAAGCTGTAATTTTCTGAGTGGTATTCTAGTGGCTGGCAGAAGTTAATGCAGGTTTCCAGTGCCTTGTTCATGCCAATAATACAATTTTCACACCAAGAGTCTGGCGAGATGTATGTTGAGAGAAACCAATACATGATGTAAAACATGATTAGTTTGATTCAGTAAGTGTGTTTTAAATTCTACCTTGTGAAAACTCTTCAGTACTAGTTTGGTGTAGCATAAAAGGCATGAGAGAGTCAGGATTTTCAATAAGGTTTCAGTCTTAGTGGACTGATGAAACGTACACGTATTATATTAGGCTTCTAATGTGGAGACTTCATGTCATCCTCCAGTAGCATTATCTATTCTTGACTTCTTCTAAAATGGAGTGCTTGTTCTGAATCCCCTCACTGTAAAAGTTGCATCATTCATGTGGTCACATAATTTTGAAATCTTGAAATTCTAACCAATTTCTTTTGTTTTATACCCTGGGTCTGATGAGTTGCCAAGTGGTATCCCTCCCTCCTTAAAATTGGTCATCTGGGCCAGCGCGGTGGCTCACTCCTGTAATCCCAGCACTTTGGGAGGCCAAGGTGGGTGGATCACGAGGTTGGGAGATCGAGACCATTCTGGCTAACATGGTGAAACCCTGTCTCTACTAAAAATACAAAAAATTACCCGGGCTTGGTGGCCAGCACCTGTAGTCCCAGCTACTCGGGAGGCTGAGGCAGGAGAGTGGCATGAACCCGGGAGGCAGAGCTTGCAGTGAGCCAAGATGGTGCCACTGCCCTCCAGCCTGGGCGACAGAGCGAGACTCTGTCTCAAAAAATAAAAAAAAATTAAAAAAATTGGCTCTCTTTTTTAGCCCATCATTTGTGTCCCTGTGACTCGCATTACCTTCATCTTCTTATCCAGCGAATGCAGACTTTTCTAAACTATTCTACAGAGCATGACTGGTGGCATGTCATTCATGCAGACAAAAATGTGAATGGCGACTCCTGGCATGACAAAGAGGTGGCTTTCTTATTATCAGTTGATGGTTTTATTATCATTGAAACATTGTTGGGTTTCAAGTGTTTAAACCCTTCAAGTGAAAAGGAATTCAGTATTTAATTAAAGTTAAACTCACCACCATTCCTAATAGTAGGAAGTCCTTCACAATATGCTGAAATCCATCTTTTCTTTTTCTTTCTTACTACTTCTTCCGCTTAATAATCAGTATTTGGAGAACCCCTAGTGCCCTCCAAGATCTGAACATTATCATGTGTATTCATCTTTTCTCTAATTATTTCTCACCTAATAGGATGTCCAGACCCCCTCAAAGGAACATGTGTACTTGGGCAGGGACAGAGCTAGAATGTGGCATTCATTTTATAGATTTTAGTCTAAAGGTTTTTAGAAATAACTTTTGTTTATCAAAACTGGCTTTAGTTTTACCAAAGGGATTCAGCTGAATATGATAAATTCAGTTGAATCTGATGCCATACAGATTCTAGATTTCAAGGTATTTGTCTTTAAACATGATAAAGGGAAAAAATACGTTCTGAGTAGAAAGGTATTTTACCTAAGAGCCCAAATCCATGAGACTACCCATATTGTAGGCATCTCTGAGAACAGTTAATTGACAAAAAAGAGTTTCAATTTAGTTGCTACATCCGGCTAAAGAAATCAATGATCCACATTTGACAAATTTTAACAGACTCAAAATCTGCGAGGTAGTTGACTTGTATTGAGATAAAACAAAAAAAGTAAGTTTACTTTTATCTGTAGCATAAAACTTTATTAAGATTTCCAGGTTCAAAATATGCTTGGGGTGACAAATTGGACTTTGAATAATTGGTTAATATTCTGAGTCGTGGAAGTTAGGATACTTTATGCAGGATAACTTCAAGAAAATCAATGTAATATTTCTGTAAAATTTCTTCTTTGTTAAAAGATTGCTCATCTTATACCAAAAAAGACATTAGAATACTCAAAAGCAATTTTTTGGTCCCCACTGTGCTCTCAGGAATTAAGAATGATGTTGTCTCAAAGCCTAGTTCCTTTTAGAATATGATAAAAATATGAAAAAATAGGGTACAAATGATGAGAACTAGGTAAAATAGAGTGTGCACTTTGTAAAAGCAGCCTATCTGATCTGTTGACCACCTGCCTTGCAATTATAGCTGTTAATGTGATTTCTTTAATCCAGAGGCAAAAGGAAGGAAATATGTTGACGGAATGTGTAATTGAAAGAGGGAGGCTCTCTTCTCATTCTCTGCCACTGCAGTGGATAGTAACACTACTGACGAGATAGGAAACTAAAAGAGAGTTCTGTTTATTTTCTCAGGTCAGACCCTTAATGCAGGAACAATTTTTGTAAACTTAGGTAGCATAATGCAGAAAGCAACACAGGCTCTCTCTGACTGGACCATCTCTGGTTATTTTTGCCAGTCCCTCTAGGACAAGTTATCTCCCTAACTTCTATGCACATCTTTGTGCCAGGTACATTAACGCTGTTTATTCTAGTGTCTACACTCTTGGATACACTATATTGTTTTAGTTCTTCCTTCACAAAAGAGTCCCATTTATATTCAAACATCACCAGTGGTGTCCTAATTGTGAGATGCAGCTGGTGTGTTTCTGTCAACCTCTTTTTGTAAACTGAGGCTGAATTCGATGCTTCTGTGACTCCTCTCAGGCTTGTCCATATGCTTCTCATAATGTACCTCTCTACTCCCTTCTTGTGCTCCTATCGTCCCATCCATCCTGCAAATACCAGTGTTTCTCAGGGTGTCAGACTCTGCCAATTTATGTACTCAGTATCTATTCTTCTTTTCCAATAGAATCCTGATTTTGTTGGAGTTGAAAGGTATTCCAGGTACATGTAGTCATTTTTCCAGACTCTTTTGGACTAATTCTGAGCAATGAGATAGAATAAAAAGTTTAGAGAATGGGCTTCATTGGGAAACATTGTTTTCTAGCTAGAAAGGGACATGTGCTTTCTGCCTTCTTGCTTTGTTTTGCTGAGAAAGCCAAGCATGCACACAGATGACTGAAGATACACAAGCCAGACTATGACCATGAGGGTAAGAGCCTTAGGCCTAAGAGGACAAAGCAGGATGCTGGACAGAGCCTGAGATCTTTCTTTCTTTCTTGATCTGCCTCCTTATGCATTTCCTGTTAGGTCATAAAAATACATCCCTTTTTGGTTAAACCACTGTGATTTTTGTTTACTTGCAGCCCAAAGCTAGTCATACCAGTCTTGACTATTGCATTATGTTTTTGAAAATAGTGTAATCTTTTAGGATTTTTGTATTTATTTATTTTTCATTGTTTACTTTGTTTTTGTAATGTGTTTTAATTATTAGTTAACATAATATCCCTCACTAGGGACATAATGTGTTGTGTTTTAACTATTAGTTATGTTAACATTAGTTGACATAATAAAGGAGTTAATGAAAATGCCTTAAATGTGGAGTTGTACCCAAACTGCCTACCACAGTCTAGATAAAGCAAGAACTCATCTGTACTTACTTACACACCAAAAGAAACAGATTTGGGATGACTGAACCCATAGGAGAGTTAGTCTTTTTCGTGTTGTTTGGACTTTTGGTCATGTTGTACTTTTTTGGTAAAAAGCATATAATAATTTTCAGTGAGAACATTGAGAGTAATTAAGTGCAAGATTTTTGAGAGCCACTAGTTGAAGAGGATACAGTAAAGATAAGAGTGATTACCTATAAATATATTGACTTCTCTAATGTTACAGAAAAAAGAAGAGACCTGCTATGGATGGGTGGTTGTGTGAATAATCAAATAACCATTCAGAAAGAGAAGAGATTGTGGTGTGAATGGAGCAACTTGCTGGTTTTATGTCCTTTCTAGTTTTTCACTCTAACACTACTGTCCTACTTTAGAAGTGAGCCTCCTGGGCAAGTTCAAGAGTCTCCATCTTTTGCCTTTCAAATTGATTCACAATCATCAGTGTCCTATCTAAAATTAAAACCTGGCCATGTCAGTCCCTGCCTGAAAGTCCTTCAAAGGCTCCTATTTTCTAGAGGTAAAATCAAACCGTGCATACTGGTCCCTGCATCATCTGCTTTGCCTAATTCTTCTCACTCTGAGCTGTGCTTTGGGAGTTCATGTGCTGGGGACATCTGCAAGTCTCTGTGGCCCAGGTACCTCTTTGTCTCCACATGTATCCCTGAAAAGGGTATCCTTTTCACCCATACTTCTGGTCTCTGACTTGGTGGCTTGGCTAACTCCATATATGTATTTAAGACCAAATTCTACTCTGCCTACTATAGAAACTTCTGGCACTTAATAGCTGAGTAACCTTTGTGTATTAGTCTGTTCTCATGCTGCTATGAAGAAATACTCGAAACTGGGTAATTTATAAAGAATAGAGGTTTAGTTGACTCACAGTTCTGCATGGTTGGGGAGGCCTCAGGAAACTTACAATCATGGCAGAAGGCACCTCTTCACAGGGTGGCAGGAGAGACAATGAGTGCAAGCAGGGGAAATGACAGAAGCTTATAAAACCATCAGATCTGGTGAGACCCACTCTTCATCATGAGAATAGCATGGGGGAAACCACCTCCATAATTCAATTACCTCCACCTGGTCCCTCTCATGACATGTGGGGAATATGGGAACTACAATTCAAGATGAGATTTGGGTGGGGACACAGCCAAACCATATCACTTGGGTAAGTTACCAAACCCCTCGTTTTCCTTATTTGAAAAATGGGGATAATAATGAAACCAGTCTCATGAGATTGTTATGAGGTTGAAATGGGTCAACACATAAAAGTATTTAGAACATAATAAATGATTGCAATATGCATTAGTTTTTGATTAGTGTATAATATATAATATTTATTATTAGTATTAAAATAACTTCTCTAAACCTTGTCTAATCTGAACCTGTTCCTATAATATCATGAGCATATTTCTATTCCTTAACTTATCATTTACAGGCAATGCAGTGTTGTGGATCCAGAGTGTATGGGTTTGAGTTTGGTTTCTGCTACATACTAGTTGTGAGGACCTGAGCAAGTAGATAACATCTCTGTGCCTAATTTTCTTCATCTGTAAAATAGGGATAATAGGATCTACCTCAAAGGATTGTTGTCAATAATAAATGAGTAAATATATGTAAAACTCTTAGGACAGTGTCTGGCACACAGTAATTACTATAGAAGTATTTGCTGTGCTAATTACATTTTTACATATTTTCACCACTACAATATGTGTTTCTTAAAGGCAGAGATTGTGACATTAATTTTTTTTAATTTCCAGTACTTAATGCTATGCCAAGTACATAGTTGATGTTCAAAAATTCCTTCTTGAATGAATAGATGCTTTTTCCTTCTTGTTCTACAAAGGAACAAAATTTAAAGTAAAAACTGATGAAATTGTGATTTCAACATTCCTACATTTACTGTTCAGAAAGAGTAAGAGCATTGATGTTCAATGGGTTTTACCTTTCCTCTGCTACTATTTCTTTATTCCTCTCAGATTTGATAAGAACCATAATAAAACTTGGAGAAAACATTAAACAGCTGACACTTGAACTATCCAGTTAGAAATTCCTAAGTTTCTGCTATTTTCATTCCTGTCATTCATGACCATAGTAAGAAAGTTTATTTAAAGGCAACTCAGGTGATGGGAGGACTTATTCTGGATGACAGATTATACTGAACCTGTGCTCTGTACATTTCCATTACACTTCATGATAATGGATGACATATTTGCTTTTTATTCTATTTTATTTTTGGGTTACTAGATAACTTGGGCCAGGTAGGTTCACACACCTACTGCTGGAGTTTGGTCTTTCAGAAACAACCTCAATTAGTTGGAGGATTTTACTCAGGAGTGTAACATGATCAATTTTGTAGTTTGGAAAGAACCATCTGGAATCCATGGAAAGAACTGAGGAGGGGTGAGAGCCAGGGTAGGACATTAGTTAGAAGACTAATGTAATAGCCCAGACCAGCAACCAAGACAGAAACAATCACAGGGATGGAGAGAAAGGAAGGGGTGTGGAAAATGCTAGAGTTTTAATGGGCAGTCCTTGTTAGTTACTGGAGGTGATAGAGGATGTTAGAGTAGTGTCTATGTGTTAAGATTAGATTATGGGAGATTAAGATGGTGGGTAGAAGGCAGGACTAACTTGCAGCTCCTGCTCTGATGGACAGATCAGCACGTGGGGACTCACATCATGAACTTTTGCTCCAAGAACTACTGCAGGAACATACCAGAGAAGCCAAGAGAATTCACAGATCCTTTGAAGGAACTGGATCACTGCTGCAGGCTCCCTGAGACACTGAAACACTGTGAGTCTGCTTGCTTTCTCAATGGGGAGGCTCATGGTCTGGGGTGAGTTCTCAGCCCTGGTTACCAGCTGCCTGGAAATAGACTCAGTGCTATTGGTGGAGCACAGTGGGAGTAAGACCCACCTTTGGGACTATGGGCTGTGTGGGAGTGGGGTGAGGTCTAGGACTGCCAACTTTCCTCCACTTCCCTGGTGATCTGTATGAGTAAGCAGAAGCAGCCACAATCCCCTTGGAAATATAAGTCCATTGGACTGGGAACCACATCTGTTTTCCCCACAGCAGCTGTAACAAGCCCTGCCCAAGGAGAGGCTGAGCTCAGACATGCCCATAACTTCCTCTATCTGATGGTCTTTCTCTATCTGCCCTGGTAGCCCAAGACAAAGGTCATAATCTCTTGGGAGCTCTATAGCTCTGACCACCACCTGACAAACCTGAATACCTAACCAGGTGTCCCCAGGGCAAGTTGGCATCCTCCACGTAGGACTGCAGCTGATGTGCTCTGGAAAGCGCCACCCCCTGGCTGGAGGCCAACCAACACAAAACCAGTGCACTAAACAAAAACACTACCAAGGACCCTCACATAATCCACTTTACTCCCCTGCTAACTCCACCAGAGCACGTGCTGGTATCCATGGCTGCAAGACCTGAAGACGAATCACATGACAGGACTCTTTGTAGATAGTTGTCAGTACCAGACCAGAGCTCAGTAGCTCCACTGGGTAGCTAGACCCAGAAGAGCAAAAACAATCACTACAGTTCAGCTCTCAGGAATCCCCATTTTTAGGGGAAAGGTGAGAGCACCACATCAAGGGAGAATTCTTTGGAACAAAAGAATATGAACAATAGCCCTTGAGCCCTAGATCTTCCCTCTGACATAGTCTACCCAAATGACAAGGAACCAGAAAAATAATTCTGGTAACAGCAAAACAAGGTTTTTTTACACCCCTAAAAGATCATTCTAACTCACCAAAATGGATCCAAACCAAGACGAAATCTCTGTATTGCCAGCAAAATAATTCAGATAGTTGATTATTAATAATCAAGGAGACGTCAAGAAAGGTGAATTTCAACATAAAGAAATCAAAAACATGATACAGGATATGAAAGGAAAATTATTCAGTGAAATACAATAAAAAAAAAATCGCAACTTCTGGAAATCCAGGACACACTTAGAGAAATGCAAAATGCATTGGAAAGTATCAGCCATAGAATTAAACAGGCAGGCCGGGCGCGGTGGCTCAAGCCTGTAATCCCAGCACTTTGGGAGGCCAAGACGGGCGGATCACGAGGTCAGGAGATCGAGACCATCCTGGCTAACATGGCGAAACCCCGTCTCTACTAAAAAAAATACAAAAAACTAGCCGGGCGAGGTGGCGGGCACCTGTAGTCCCAGCTACTCGGGAGGCTGAGGCAGGAGAATGGTGTAAACCCGGGAGGCGGAGCTTGCAGTGAGCTGAGATCCGGCCACTGCACTCCAGCCTGGGCGACAGAGCGAGACTCCATCTCAAAAAAAAAAAAAAAAAAAGAATTAAACAGGCAGAAGAAAGAACCTCAGAGCTTGAAGACAAGGCTTTTGAATTAACCCAATCCATCAAAGACAAAAAAGAATAATAAAAAAAAATGAACAAAATCTCCAAGAAGTTTGGGATTATGTTAAATATCCGAACCTAAGAATAATTGGTGTTCTTGAGGAAGAAGAAAAATCTAAGAGTTTGGAAACCATATTTAAGGGAATAATGAAGGAAAACTTCCCAGCCTTGCTAGAGATCTAGACATCCAAATACAAGAAGCTCAAAGAACACCTGGGAAATTAATCACAAAAGATCATCACCTAGGCACATAATCATTAGACTATCTAAAGACAAGATAAAGGAAAGAATCTTAAGAGCCATGAAGCAAAACCATCAGATAACCTATAAAGGAAAACCTATCAGATTAACAGCAAATTTCTCAGCAGAAACTCTACAAGCTAGAAGGGATTGGGGCCCTATTTTTAGCCTCCTTAAACAAAAACAATTATCAGTCAAGAATTTTGTATCCAACAAAACTAAGCTTCATAAATGAAAGAAAGATGTAGTGTTTTCCAGACTACCAAATGCTGAGAGAATTTGCTATTGACAAGCCAGCACTACAAGAACTGCTAAAAGGATCTCTATATCTTGAAACAAATCCTTAAAATACACAAAAATAGAACTTCCTTAAAGCATAAACCTTACAGGACCTATATAACCATAACACAATGAAAAATAATACAAGGTGTTCAGGCATGAGGAGTAGAACAGTACCTCAATCTCAATATTCACATTGAATGTAAATGGCCTAAATGCTTCACTTAAAAGACACAGATGGGAAGAATGGCTAAGAATTCACTAAGTTTCTGTTGTCTTCAGGACACTCACCTAACACATAAAGACTCACATAAACTTAAGGTAAAGGGGTGGAAAAAGATATTCCATGCAAATGCACACCAAAAGTGAGCAGAGTGGCTATTCTTATATCAGACAAAATAAACTTTAAAGCAACAGCAGTTAAAATAGACAAAGAGGCACATTATATAATGATAAAAGTACTAGTCCAACAGGGAAATATAGTTCTAAATATATATGCACCTAACATTGGAGCTCTCAAATTTAGAAAACAATTACTACTAGACCTAAGAAATAAGCAGCCAACGAACATATGAAAAAAGCTCATCATTGCAGGGCGCGGTGGCTCACGCCTGTAATCCCAGCACTTTGGGAGGCCGAGGCGGGGGGATCACGAGGTCAGGAGATGGAGACTATCTTGGCTAACACGGTGAAATCCCATCTCTACTGAAAATACAAAAAAATTAGCCGGGCGCCGTGGCGGGTGCCTGTAGTCCCAGCTACTCGGGAGGCTGAGGCAGGAGAATCGCTTGAACCCGGGAGGCGGAGCTTGCAGTGAGCCGAGATCGAGCCACTGCACTCCAGCCTGGGTGACAAAGCGAGACTGTCTCAAAAAAAAAAAAAAAAAAAAAAAAAAAAGGCTCATCATCACTGGTCTTTAGAGAAATGCAAATCAAAACCACAATGAGGTGCCATCTCATGCGGTTAGAATGGTGATCATTAAAAAGTCAGGAAAAAACAGATGCTGGAGAGGATGTGGAGAAATAGGAAGGCTTTTACACTGTTGGTGGGAGTGTAAATTAGATCAAACATTGTGGAAGATAGTGTATTGATTCCATAAGGATCTAGAACCAGAAATACCATTTGACCCAGCAATCCTATTACTGGGATTATAAATCATTCTACTATAAAGACATATGCACACGTGTATTTATTGCAGCACTATTCACAATAGCAAAGACTTGGAACCAACCCAAATGCCCATCACTGATAGACTGGATAAAGAAAATGTGGCACATATATACCATAGAATACTATGCAGCCATAAAAAAGAATGAGTTTATGTCCCTTGCAGGAACATGGATGAAGCTGGAAATCATCATTCTCAACAAACTAACATAGGAACAGAAAGCCATACACCACATGTTCTCACTCATAAGGGGTAGTTGAACAATGAGAACACATGGACACAGGGAGGGGAACATCACACACCAGGGCCTGTCGGGGGCTGGAGATCTAGGGGAGGGATAGCAATAGGAGAAATACCTAATGTAGATGATGGGTTGATGGGTGCAGCAAACCACCATGGCATGTGTATACCTATGTAACTAGCCTACATATTCTGCCCATGTATCCCAGAACTTAAAGTATAATTTTTTAAAAAAGGAATAAGTTAGATGGCAACACAATAATAGTGGGAGACTTTAATACTCTGCTGAAAGCACTGGATAGGTTATCAAGACAAAGTAAACAAATAAACAATGGACTTAAACTATTCCCTACAACAAATGGACTTAACAGATACAGAACATTCTACCCAACAACTGCAGAATATACATTCTATTCATCAGCACATGGAACTTTCTCCAAGATAGGCCATATTATAGGCCACAAAACAAGTGTCAGTAAATTGAAGATAAGCGAAATTATATAAATTACTCACTCAGATCACGATGGAATAAAATTGGAAATCAACCCCAAAAGAACCCTCAAAACCATGCAAATCCATGGAAATTAAATACTCTGCTCCTGAAAGACTGTTGGGTTAACAATGAAATCAAGATGGTAATTAATAAATTCTTTCAACCAAATGATAATAGTGACACAACTTATCAAAACCTCTGTGAGACAGCAAAAGTGGTGCTAAGATGAAAGTTCATAGCATTAAATGCCTACATCAAAAAGTCTAAAAGAGCATAAACCAGACAGTCTAAGGTCACACCTCATGGAACTATACAAACAAGAACAATCCAAACCCAAACCCAGCAGAAGAAAAGAAATAACGAAGATTAGAGCAGAACTAAATGAAATTGAAACAACAACAAAATAGAAAAGATAAATGAAACAAAAAGCTGCTTCTTTGAAAAGAGAAATAAAATTGATAGACCATTAGTGAAATTAACCAAGACAAGAAGAGAGAAGATCCAAATAAACTCAATTAGAAACAAAATGGGAAATAGTACAACTGATACTACAGAAACACAAATATTATTCAAGGCTACTATGAACACCTTTATGTGCATAAGCTGGAAAACCCAGAGGAGATGGTAAAACCCTGGAAATATACAGCCCTCCTAGATTAAACTAGGAAGATATAGAATTTGAACAGATCAATAACTAGCAGCGAGATTGAAATGGTAATAAAAAAATTGCCAACAAAAAAAGTCCAGGACCAGATGGATTCATGGGTGAATTCTATCACACATTCAAAGAATAATTGGTACCAATCCTATTGACACTATTCGAAAAGATAGAGGAAGAGGGAATCCTCCTTAAGTCATTCTATGAAGTCATTATCACCCTAATACAAAAACCAGGGAAAGATGTAACAACAGAAAACTATAGACCAATACCTGATGAATATACATGCAAAAATCCTTAACAAAATATTAGTGAACCAAATCCATCGGCATTTTAAAAATATAATACTCCATGATCAAGTGAGTTTCATACCAGAAATACAGCGTTGGTTTAACATACGTAGGTCAATAAATGTGATACACCACATATAGAGAATTACAAACAAAAATCACATGATTATCTCAACAGATGCAGAAAAAGCATTTGACAAAATCCAGCATCGCTTTATGATTAAAACCCTCAACAAGATCAGCATAAAAGGGACATACCTTAAGGTAATAAAAGCCGTCTATGATGAACCCACAGCCATCATTATACTGAATGGGGAAAAGTTGAAAGCATTTTCCCTGATATCTGGAACACGACAAGAATGCCCGCTTTCACCACTTCTATTCAACCTAGTACTGCAAGTCCTAGCCAGAGCAATCAGACAAGAGAAAGAAATACATCAAAATCAGTAAAGAGGAAATCAAACTGTCACTGTTTGCTGATGATATTATCATATACCTAGAAACCCTAAAGACTTACCCAAAAAGCTCCTAGAACTGGTAAGTAAATTCAGCAAAGTTTCAGGATCCAAAATTAATGTATATGAATCAGTAGCTCTGCTATACACCAACAGCAACCAAGCTGAGAATCAAGTCAAGAACTCAACTCCTTTCACAATAGCTGAAAAAAACATTAAAATACTTAAGAATATACCTGACCAAGGACGTGAAAGACCTCTACAAGGAAAACTACAAAACACTGCTGAAAGAAATCATAGATGACACAAACAAATGGAAACACATCCCATGCTTATGGATGGGTAGAATCAATATTGTGAAAATGACCATACTGTCAAAAGCAATCTACAAATTCAATGCAATTCCCATCAAAATTCCACCATCATTCTTCACAGAACTAGGAAAAACAATTCTAAAATTCATATGGAACCAAAAAAGAGCCCACATAGCTATTTCAAGACTAATCAAAAACATTCAAATGAACAAATCTAGTGGCATCACATTACCTGACTTTATAGTATAAGGCCATAGTCACCAAACCAGCATGGTACTAGTATAAAAATAGGCACATAGACCAATGAAACAGAGTGGAGAAACCAGAAAAAAAAGCCACATAACTTATAACCAACTGATCTTTGACAAAGCAAAATAATAATGATGATAATAGTAATAAAGTGAGGAAATGATACCCTATTCAACAAATGGCGCTGGAATAATTGGCAAGCCACATGTAGAAGAATTAAACTGGATCCTAATCACTCACCTTATACAAAAATCAACTCAAGATGGATCAAAGATTTAAATCTAAGACCTGTCCTAATGATTGTAGAAGATAACATCAGAAAATCCCTTCTAGACATTGGCTTAGGCAAAGACTTCATGACCAAGAACCCTAAAGCAAATGTAACAAAAACAAAGATAAATAGATGAGACTTAATGAAACTAAAACCTTCTGCACAGCAAAAGAAATAATTAGCAGAGTTAACAAACAACCCAGAGAGTGGAAGAAAATCTTCATAATCTATACATCCAACAAAGGACTAATATCTAGAATCTACAAAGAAGCATTACCACCTCACTCCTGTAAGAATGGCCATAATGGAAAAAAAAAAAAAAAAAAAAAAAAAGATGTTGGAGAGGATGTGTTTAAAAGGGAACGCTTTTACACTGTTAGTGGGAATGTAAACTACTACAACCACTATGGAAAACAGTGTGGAGATTCCTTAAAAAACTAAAAGTAGATTTACCGCTTGATACAGCAATCCCACTATTGGGTAGCTACCCAGAGGAAAAGAAGTCCTTATATGAAAAAGATACTTGTACATGCCTGTTTATAGCAATATAATTTGTACTGCAAATATATGAAACCAGCACAAATGCCCATCAATCAATGAGTAGATAAAGAAATTGTGAGATGTATATATACCATGAAATACTATTCAGCCTTAAAAAGGTCTGAAATAATGGCATTTATGGCAACCTGAATGGAAATGTTGACTATTATTATAAGTGAAGTAACTCAGGAATGGAAAACCAAACATTATATGTTCTCTTAAATGTGGGAGCTAAGCTATGAGAATACCAAGGCAAAAGAATGATACACTGAACTTTGGGGACTCAGGGGAAATGGTGGGGGGTGGCAAGGGATAAAAGACTACACATTGGGTACAGTGTACACTGCTTGGGTAATGGGTGCACCAAAGTCTGAGAAATCACCACTAAAGAACTTATTCATGTAACAAAAAAAAATTGGGTGTATAGTGTAACTGTTAATCTCAGTATAGAGAGAAGATAAATAGGTTTTATTTGGAAATGTAATCACTGTTGTTTCTGAAGGTTCCAGTTGCTAGATAGATGTGCCTGGCAGGCAGTTATTACAAGGGTCTGGAACTCAAGAGCGATCAAGGCTGGAGACACAGGTTCAAAAGTCATTCTGTGGCTATTCATGGGGACCATTGTTGTGGAAGATGTCACAAAGGCAAAGTAAATGCAGTGAGAGAACAAATCAAAAATGAACTCTAACATGCCACAAGGGCAAACTGGTTTATTTTTTAGGAGCTGAGGAAATGGGTACAAGAGATTCTTGAAAATGTCAAGAAACATTTTAAAGCCCATGCTTAAGGTCATAGAATAAGCCTGTGTTCTTTCTCAAGGATCGTGAAAACCAGAGTTTCTGATTTATCTTTATAGGGATGATTCAAGAAAAGAGTATATGTATAAAATATAAAACACAAAACAAAGCAAACAAACCATCAAAAAACATCTCTGAGGCACATTCTTAGTTCTAAGTGACTTCTATGCATCTTTTTAATCAGAGAAGGATATAAGGAAGTCCTGTACCCCAAATTTATGTTTTTTTAAAAATGTAAGAAACATATTTTACATAGATATCTAGTGCACACATACGTGTACAAACACAATTGACACAAAGCTTTTGTGAACTAACACCTTTACTTCTTGTGATGCATTGTATGTACTTTTCATTGTATTCCTTCCATTCCAGTGTAAAAAGAAAATCCAAAAGATTCTGATTCCGCCACCAACTAAGTTGATTTTTACAAACTACTAAGTGGTTACCATCTACAGTTTTAAAAATCTTACTGAATTCTGTGTAGATGTAATTCAGTTGTCTCCCCTATCTGTGGTTTCGGTTACCTGTGGTACATTACAATATATTTAATATATATTAATATTTAGAGAGAGAGATAGACCAAAATCACATAGCTTTTATTACAGTATATAGTTATAACTGTTCTATTTTACTGTTATCACTAATCTTTTACTGCGTCTAATTTATAAATTTATCATAGGTATGTATGTATAGCACAAAACATAGTATATACAGGGTTCAGTAGTGTCTTAGTCCCTTTGTTGTTGCTATAAGGAAATACATGAAGCTGGGTAATTTATAAGAAAAGAGGCTTATTTGGCTCTTGGTTCTGCAGGCTTTGTAAGAACCCTGGCACCAGCATCTGCTCTGGTCAGGACCTAAGGCTGCTTCCACTCATGGTAGCTGGGGAAGCGGAGCCACACCTATAGAGATCACATGGCAAGAGAGGAAGAAAGAGAGAGAGAGAGAGGGGAGGGAAATGCCAGGTTCCTTTTTAACAACCAGCTCTTGTGGGAACTAGTAGAGTGAGAACCCACTCATTATAGCCAGATGGCAATAAGCCACTGATAACAGAACTGCCCCCATGACCCAAATGCCTCCTAATGAGGCCCTACCTCCAATACTGGAGATCAAATTTAAACATCAGGTTTAGGGGGACAAACACCCAAACTATAGCAGGTACCATCCATGATGCCAAGCATTCACTGGGGTTCTTGGATTGCATTCCTTGTGGATAAGGTGGGCTTACTATACCTTTATCGAAAGTAGGCTAGTGTAAAGGGTTTCTAGGAGATGAATGAAGGACTCTTGTGGTACCTTCTCACAGGAATCATGTGGAGAAGTTTTAAACCAGTTCGCTGATAATTTGATCGTTTCTCATTCAGAGGATATTCACAGACTGATAACTCCAGACAAGGCACCATGTTATTTATTAGAGATAAAATGTTTGACACGGGTCCAGTGTTTGTGGGGCTCAAAACTTAATTTGGAGATTAACTTTTGAAAACATGTCAAATATAAAATTAGGTGCCAAAATAATTGTTTATTTATAATGAAAAAGATACCACATCATGTTCTTCAAACCTTGGGTCTCCTTCTAAGATCCCTTTAAGGGATTTGCCAAAAATATTTCTACAGCTATGCTTTCTGATTGTAACCTGTTCCTCTCCTCACCTAGAACCCTCTGTAACTCTCTGCAACTTTCACAAAGAGGTGGAAGGTGCCTCTGCCAGCAAATGAGACCTGAACTTGATCTTTCATTAGCTTCAAAGTAAACCCACATCTGTTTACTCCTGCATGAAAAACGTCCAGCTTGTGTCCTCTGGGCAAGGCAGACACAAATTAAAGGACTGGTTATACATTCATTATTCAATTATTTGATGATATGGAGAAATGCAGAGGACTAGGAAAGCACGTAATAGGGAAGTCAGACCTAGGCTGCAGGAGAGGGAGACTTTCTGGAGGAAAGGCCAGCTGGAGAGAAAGAGGCAAGCTGACATGCTATAATCACAGACCAGATTCAGGGACTGGTGCTGGTTGCAAGCTGTCGACACCAGACCGTGACAAGAGACGTATAGAATGAGAGTCAATATCCAGAAATTTTAAAACAATCTGAATGAGTAATATATCATGTTGACTGTAACCATAAGGTTTAGGCTTTTATTTTGCATGCCTTGTTTTCATTTTATTTTCCAGAAATTTATTTTTCTTATGTTGTACTAAAGTATGGATCTGCCCATATTGAGGGAAAAACCTGGTCCTCCACTGTATTAGTCTGTTCTCATGTTTCTAATAAAGATACACTCAAGATTAGGTAATTTATGAAGAGATTTAATGAACTCAC
The DNA here is from genome assembly GCF_043159975.1 of Macaca nemestrina. Classification (NCBI taxonomy): domain Eukaryota; kingdom Metazoa; phylum Chordata; class Mammalia; order Primates; family Cercopithecidae; genus Macaca; species Macaca nemestrina. The sequence goes on from NC_092130.1 coordinate 149,864,202, forward strand.
AGTTCCACATGGCTGGGGAGGCCTCACAATCATGGCGGAAGGCAAAGGAGAAACAAAGTCATGTCTTACATGGTGGCAGGCAAGAGAGCTTGTGCAGGGGAACTCCGATTTATAAAACCATTAGGTCTTGTGTGACTTATTCACTACCACGAGAACAGTATGGGGGAAACTACCCCATAATTCAATTACCTCCCACTAGGTCCATCCCACAACACATGGGAATAATGGGAGCTACAATTTAAGATGAGATTTGGTTGGGGACATAGCCAAACCATATCATCTACCACCGATAGGTTGAGAAATGCTTTCAAAGACTCCCTTTCCAGCTGGATCCCCTATTCTTCTGTTTTCTGCTTGTTATTCTTACAGTAAATAAGATAAAAATAAATTTAAGAAAAACATTAAATATTTGGAATAAGGACTAGATATCACGAGATACCATCTTTACCATAAAATAGAAAACTTAAGTTTATAAAAAACAGTAATGAGATTAAAATATAAAAGTTAAAACAATTCAAAGCAGGTTATAAAAAATTAGGATATAGTAACTTTTTTAAAATGTAGAAGCAAAATTTTACCTCTTCCCTCTTAGGATTTTTTGACTGAGCCTAAGAATTAAACTGACATAAGACAGATTAATAGGAGACGAGCATTCAAATTTATTTCTTGTAAGTTTATATGACATGGAAGCCCCCATAGGGAAATGAAGCTCCAAAGAAGTGGCAAAATCTAAATGCTTTTAGACCAGGTTGAACAGAGAGAGGCAACGTGGAAAAGCAAACTGTGGGGAGACTAAAGGAATATTAGAATAATTTTAACAAAGTCTGTTTGAATAGAGTTCTCTGGGTCCCGGTTTCTCATCCTTAATGATAAGAATGTTACTTTCCTCCTGGAATAGGGAGGACATCTTCCATAGGAAAGTTTTACCTCCTGCTTTCCGGAAATAAAGGGGATGGTCAAAATGCCTTTCTTGCACCTGCTGTTTTTTTTTTTTTTTAAGTGACTTTAGCTCAATTTAATCCATATGGCATATTTTGAGCTGAAATATTCTGCCACCCTTCAGTATTGAACCAATAAAAGGATAAATCCTAAAGTCACGTGAACTAATATAAAAGAAGTGCAAATGACAATGAAACTTTTATTTAGGAGCTAAAATTCCAATGGACTCATCTATACTCCCAACACCAGGCTGTTCTCTGGCTGACAGCCAATGGGTAGCGATGGGTCCCTCGGGAACTTGCCAGTCCCAGAGTCCATATTACTTTAAAATCCTGTGCATGGAAGAGACACTGCATTCTTTTCAGTGCCTAGTGGGTTCCTCTCCATGTCTCCATGTACAGTCCAGCAGAAGTGCCATTGGATTAGCAAACATCCCCGTGAAAAGTTGATGAAATGGCAGTGTAGTGACTACATTCCCATGTGAGTCAGCAGAACAACTGTTAGAAATACAAGGGCAATATGTTTTAATTTTTGAAATCCAGAGAAGAATTTAACTTTTTTATATTAATGAACTAAGAAAGAGTTTGCTTCTAAACATTTAATTTCATTTCACAGCAGTTAGTAAAGGAATGTTTAAGCATCAAAGGGAGAGATATGCATTTTACCTTATACACGAGCCTTTAACTCTTAAAAAATTCTAAATGTTCAGGAGAATTTAACCTTTCCATATCATTTTTTAAATTAGATTCATGAACAGAATAGGTAAGAAACTAGTATCACATTTATATTGAGAATTCCCCCCCACTTTCCTCATTATTCTGTTTTAAACTCATCATGTATTTTAGTTTAAAGTAATATTGTTTTTAGCATGAGCACTCTTTCTCAAGTAAAGTTTATATAATTCCTTTTTATAATACCAATAAATAGTGGAAAATTTGGTCATTTAGGGAGGCTTTATTAATGCAGTAATAATACACTAACTTGTTATAAGTTACTTATTGGAAAAAAATATTCATGGTATGATTTTTTTCAATTGAGCTAAACTAGCAAAATATCCACTCATGTATCCACCTCTGTAACTCCTAATTGTTGCAGCATATTTAACATTCTTTTAAAATTAGTTCATAATTTTTTCAATTGTTTTTCTTGACAGATTTAGAACATTATATATTGGGCACATTTAAAAGTGTTCCTATATTTACAAAATAGCAGGAATGGATGACTTTTCCGTTGTAGCGTTCTTCAGCCATTGTATCATAGCTGCTTAATTTAGACAAAATAATGCCACGTCACACTGGTAATTTAGCAGAGATAAATCACATTTTTGTTAGGTTGTTTTGCCTCCCTGTAGTTAAAATTATACACTCTTAAGGAGTTGGTGAAATATACTAATAAAATCTGCTTTGAACTGAATTTGAAGGAAAGAAAAAACTTAACTGAGATTAATGCAGGAAAGATTGGTGTTTACCTGTGTTTTCTGTTTTTGTTCTTATTGCTTGTATAAGCTATTTAACTTTCAGAAAGTTGGAAAAATTTTAGAGAAGTGTTCTGTCCCCAGACTGGGGCCTACAAACTGCAAATAACCTACTAAATTATTGAAAATATACCTGTGAATAGGAAAGGAAACCCATGTTTTCTAGAAAGGGGGCTTGGTCTCTGTTGGATGGATTTTTTATGAATTTTCTCTGTGTTATGCTGTAATACAGACACACAGCTTGTCTTGGGTAAACTGATGGTGACAGCATTTTCATAAATAGTGCTTTTGTAAGTACTCTCTGATCACAGTATTTAGATTGTATATTAACTCCAGACAGTTTTGTACTGGTTTGAACACTGTGTAACCATTTCACTTAGGAATGAAAGAATGAATAACACTGGAGAATACTTGGATCATTGATTAGAAATCATCAACCCCCTTGAAATGTTTAAAGGTTTGTTAGAAATTCAGGCTTTTCCTGGACTTATTTGAATAGTGTAATGAATTATCAAGCCCATTTCCCAGACTCCTGAAGGAATTTTATCAAAGCAATGACAACGCACGCTTGTGTACTTTCTTTAATTTTCAATGTATTGTTTTTTCTTTTGAACACACATTTCAAAGGGGAAAGTATGTGTTGCAGATGCCATGGATCTCATTACAGAAACACACAGATGCCATCAAAAATTTACCTGCAGGGCCCAGGATATAAATTTAGGATTTGGAGTCCAGGAGTCTGTTGAGGTAAAACCCACTGTTCTGCAGCAAACACATGTTCTGAAAATAAGAGACACAACGGCAACTAATGGCGCATCCTTCCCATTTTTCCAGTGTAGGCCCAACTATGGAAAGTAGTTAAATTAATTCAGTCTTAGGTATTTTATTTAGCTTTGTTAGTGCCAGTTTTGATATACAACCATCAAACTAGATATGTATGAAAGGAATACAGTTACTTAAAAAAATGCAATTGGAATTCAATTAGTCATAAGCAAGAAAGTTATGAGAAGGTGAGTACTTTGGTGGAGTGAAAAATGTATATTGTGGATAATATATGTCAAGATTAAAATGGCATTACTAGATCATACTTATAAAATACCTGTCGTCAAATCTAGATGAGGAAGTTATTCATTTATTCCCTTAAAAGTAAGCTTCTGCTTCTTAGAGATTGGTGTGAGAATTTAGCTTTCTCTTAGCCCAAACATGTTATTACATAACAAAGAAGAAAAGAAGAAAGAGATTAGGGGGAAAAGCTACTCAGTGGAGGCCAGAAGACTCTTCAAACTGAATTTTAAGTGCTGCTTCTGATGTAGGTTTCTTCTTTTTCATCAAAAAGGGCATTAAGGAAGTAACACGAGCATAATAACTGTTCACACAGCCCCTTTCACAAGATATTCTTAGTGCCTGGCATTTTTCAAGGCCTCGTGTCCAATAGTGGAATAGAACTGATGCAGATGGTGAAGAAACAAATTCTGTGGAAGTTGCTGCAACGAGCAATATGGTATAATCTCGGACACAATGTTTTCATTGTGTTTGATGCATTCATTCATTTGCAGATGCATTCATTTGCAAATTACCCACAGCTCATATCCCTTTTCAAACTAAGAATATGTCATTCCAGGAAGGTCAGCACATCCATGACCCACTCAATTCTTTAAAAGCTTGCCCTCACTCTGGTTTTCCCCACCCCCATTTCATTTCCTTTGAGACACTGGAAGAGCCTCAGTGAAGAGAGGCATGGGCTCATGTGGAATATGAAGGTAATTCCCCAACTAAACATGCCTGTACATTTTCATTACAAATATTTTATTGTACATCCATTTGAAGACAAATTGAAATTAGTGAAGTTAACCATAAATTAATGGAGTAATCTTGGGAGATAGAAAGACTTACTTTGGCTATATTTACTTTGCCATAATGATGTGTAAGAAGCACAGATAAAAACATACTTAAGTGGATAACTTTTATTTAGTAGGGGGATATATATATTCTTGTAATGGGGCAAGATTATCCATGATGCTTGGGAGAACAAAAGGAATAGAGAGCGAAGAGGTTATACTAGAGGAAAAATAAACCACAAAAGGAAATATTGGTAGAATAGAATACAGTTCTCCAATAATCCGGCATCAGTGCTTTGCTTTTTTTCAAAGCCTCACAAAGTTTCAGTTTAGATTGGCCAAGATGAATATGTTGCCTGCTATGTGCCAAAGCTAGGCCCTGAGATTCAGGGATGAATAAAACCTGCAGGGAGTTCTCAGTTGACAAAGGCATCTGAGCAGAGTGAAGGCTGGCTGTGCAAGAAATTCCTCCTTGATAATGAAATCCCTGAGCTGAAACCTGAAGAAATGGCTATCTGCTCTCCACTCTAGCATTCTAACCTATGACAAGCTCATCATTGAAAGCTCCTTTATACATTAATTTAAGTGTATAATTGACTTGCTTTTGACTTTCTCATGTTTTGAATGCTATTCAAGACCTGAGCTTTGCCATCATTTACACTAGTTGTGCAATGCTTCCTTTGCATATATATGTCATCAATAACATTTGCACATTTAGACTTGTTGTCTCAAGCTTTCATCCCTTGTAGAAGGGAACATTTGCAATCCAGCTAACTAGAAACTACTGTTGTTTGTGCAAAATAAAAAAAAATCTGTGTTCCTCTTATTTTTGACAATAGAGAGTATACGTATACTTCAAAATGTAATGTATAATTCTTGTATTCCTTTACGGACAGAACAGGGAAATATTATCAGGGAGGATGTTAGATAAGTAATTGTTTGCAAAGGTCAATAATGGCTCAATTATTGTGACTTTCTGTAGGGAAGTGTCTAGTTACTTGCTTCTTGACTCTATCATCACTCCTGCATCATCAATGTTGAATTGAAAGGTTAAATGTATTATTGCCAATGTTGCAGTCTCACAATACATTTTTTTCTTCCTTTTTCTCTATGTAAATAATGACCCCAAATAGTTACCATCTACCATTTAGTTAGCATTTATGTATATTTTCATTCTGTTCCTTTCTTATAGGCATATCATATTCCAGTCTTATAGATGAAAGAATTGAACCAAGTAAACAACCCTTGAAAAAGTCATGTGGCCTGTATCATGCAGTGAGGATCCTAGAGATTAGTTTTGTGGTTCCAATACCTGTGCTTGACCGACTGTTTACACTACCTGTGCAATACTACCTTCAAATGAATATATATATTATCAATAACATTTGCACATTATAGACTTGCTGCTATCTCAAGCTTGCCTCCTTCTGAATGGGAAAATCTCTGCTGAATAAAGAGAGGAAGTAAATACTCCCTGTCTCTCTAATTAGAACAGATCATCTTTCTAAGTTGCTAATGTGATAGCTTCTCATATAAAGAAAACATAACACATAAATATTTCCTTATTTTTTTAAATTTTAAAAAATTTTGGAATAATTTTAGATTTACATCAAAGCTACAGATAGTACAGATAATGCATATACTTTTCACCTATAATGTTACTGTCTTAGTATGTTTGTCAAAACTAAGAAGGTAATGTTAATGGTATTGCTGTTAATTAAACTACAGGCTTTATTTGGATTTCACTAGTTTTTCTAATGTCCTTTTTCTGTTTCAGGATCCATTCCAAGAAACTATATTGCATTTAGTCTTCATGTCTCCTTAGCCTCCTTAAGGAGACTGTGCCAGGTATTTTGTAGACTGTTCCTCAGTTTAATTTGTAAGAGGTATTTCTCATGATTTGCCTGAAATTATGGGTTTTGGGGAGGGATTCCACAGATATGAAGTATGTTCTCATCACATATAGGGAGTGCAAGATAGCAACATGGCCTGCCGGTAGTGATATTAACATTGACCACTTGGTTAAAGTTGTGTTTGCCAGATTTCTTTATTCTGCGTAGCTGCCTTTTATGTGTCCAATCGTGTCTTCTAAAAAAATATGTTGAAGTCCTAGCGCCCAGTACCTGTAAATGTAACCTTTTGGGAAGTAGGGTGGTTGCAGATTTAATCAAGTTAAGATGAAGTCTCTAGGGTGGGCCCTAATCCAATATGACTGGTATCCACAGAAGCAGAGGAAATCACCATGTGAAGTGTCTGTGAAGACACAACACCACACAGGGAGAATGCCACGTGATGATAGAGGAAGAATCTGGAGCAATGCAGCTGCAGACCAAGGACTGACAGCTACCCAAGGAGCAGGGCAGAGGCAGGAAGGATTCTCTCCTACATGCTTCAGAGAAAGCATGGCCTTGCTAACACTTTGATTTCGAACTTCTAGATTCCAGAACTGGGAGGTGACAAATTGTAACTGCTCAATGGGTTCACCTTGCCCGCTGGCTAGACAGAGCCAATTTATCAAGACAGTAGAATTGCAATTGAGAAAGAGTAATTCATGCAAAGCTGGCTGTGTGGGAGACTGGAGTTCTATTATTATTCAAATCAGTCTCAAGAATTTGGGGATTCAAGTTTTTAAGGATAATTTGGTGGGTGGGGGGCCAGTGAATCAGGAGTTCTGATTGGTGTGGTCAGAGGTGAAAATCAGGGAGTTGGAGCTATCCTCTTGTGCTGAGTCAGTTCCTGGGTTGGGGTCACAAGACCAGATGAACCATTTTATCAATCTGGGTGGTACCAGTTGATCCATCTAGTGCAGGGTCTGCAATATATCTCAAACGCTGATCTTAGGTTTTACAATAGTGATGTTGTCCTCAGGAGCAATTTGAGGAGGTTTAGAATCTTGCAGTTTCCAGCTGCATGGCTCCTGTCAGGCCTGTGAACCCAAGCCAAGCCATCACATCCCCTGTGACTTGCCCAGATGGCCTGAAGTAACTGAAGAACCACAAAAGAAGTGAAAATGCCCTGTCCCGTCTTAACCAATGACATTCCACCACAAAAGAAGTGAAAATGGCCGGGCCTTGCCTTAAGTGATGACATTACCTTGTGAAAGTTCTTTTCCTGGCTCATCCTGGCTCAAAAATCTCCCCCACTGAGCACCTTGCGACCCCCCACTCCTGCCCACCATAGAACAAATCCCCTTTGATTGTAATTTTCCTTTACCTACCCAAATCCTATAAAATAGCCCCACCCTTATCTCCCTTTGCTGACTCTCTTTTCGGACTCAGCCCACCTACACCCAGGTGATTAAAAAGCTTTATTGCTCACACAAAGCCTGTTTGGTGGTCTCTTCACACAGACAGGTATGAAAGCTCCCAACCCATAATTTCTAATCTCAGGGCTAATTTGTTAGTCCTGCAAAGGCAGGAAGGGGGTTTTTGTTTTGGGAAAGGGCTGTTATTGTCTTTGTTTCAAACTGTAGACTATAAACTAAATTCTTCCCAAAGTTAGTTCAGCATATGCCCAGGAATAACCAAGGACAGCTTGGAGGTTAGAAGCAAGATGGAGTAGGTTAGGTCAGATGTCTTACACTATCTCAGTCATAATTTTGCAATCATGGTTTCAGATTTTCTGCTGTTTTAAACCACCCATTGTGTGATACTTTGTTATGACATCCCTAGGAAGCAAATACACTCTTCTTCACCTTTCCATTCTTCATGATTTGTAAGCAAGTTACTAAATCTAGGTCACTCTTAAAAATATTTAGTTTGCTCCTATGGATATATTTTGAAAACTTTGGACAGAGCTTGCTACTGTCTCTTTGTTTCAGTTCATTGTTGGCCAGTGCCATGTGGCCATGACACAAGCAGCTCCACCACTGACAATGGTCTGCGCTGCAGCTTGTCAAGGACTTCTCTTCAAGGGCAGCAATAAAAAAATCTACTCACAGTTCCTCAAATAACAATCTTCTATTTTAGTGCACATAATCATAATTGTTTTTTATAACCTTTTGCTTAGCACAGAGTCGAATGAGTAGATGAGACAAAAATACAGTTCTTAACTCGGGTCTTTTATACAAAATTTCCCCAAAACATTTCATTTAATGTTAATTTGATTTGGCATTGCAGTTTGGTTAAACCACTTGAATTTCTAGCTGTTTATAATGGTTTAAACTATAGTTCCAATTCTTCTATAGAAAAAAAGAGTAAATACCAGATTAAATCCATTTATGTATTAAACAACCATGAAGTAAGCTATGGTTTCAACCATGTTTCTCCAAAGTAATGTGGTTTCCACTATGTTTGAAGAAGCTTATATATTTTATTTTTCATTGAAATTTCTTTCTTGCTTGCTTTTTTCTTATTTAAAAGAGAGGTTATTTTCTGTGGAACTAATTATATATAACATATATATTTAGTGTATATATATACACACACACTTACGTATACATTAAATCCGGCTATAAGAAAAAGATAGAAGAAATATGTGAGCATTCTTGTTTTGCTACCCTGTTTGCAGTAATAACACCTACTTTCTAAAATTCTTGAGCATTTCATTAAATTTACTTTAAAATTTAATTATGTAAAATCAGTGCATTAGAGCTGTGTAATCATCATGGTTTAGAAGATGATTCCTTAAGAGTTGCATACCCAGGGGAGTTGGGGGTTTGCATGGCCAATTACCAAAATATGTTTAATGCAAGCCCATTCTTCTTTTTACATGTTGCAGCATTTATTGGAATAGTTCCAAAGCTTTATGAATATGTATAACCTCAATTGTCCATTTAGCTTAGCAACAAACAAGTGTTTCCTGTTACATTATACAATATTGTCCATCAATTACTTTAAAAAAAGTATGCCGCTGAAGGTTTTGCATAAGCATGCAAATAGAAACTAAAATCCCATACTTTTATCATATATTAAAAATATTAGCTTCTGAAACACCAGAGATATACACAAACACACAGAGTATGTCTATGTTGAGCTTCTGACATAAAAATGTGTGTGATTAAAACAGTTTTTATTTTATACATGGTGTTCCATGACCTTACATGGGTCTACAAATTTAATATTTTCATGAGTACATCTCTTTGACCATGACTCATCAACTTAATTCCAAAATCACATTAGTGAATTGTTTAGAGACAGTTTTAGAGAAAAGGGAAGTCTGAGATAGTGAGACAGAGAGACTATGATGATGATGCTGTAAGTCTAAGATAGAGAAAGAGAAATTTTGTTTTCTGTAAATCTTATTGTTCAGTATTACATTCTCAGGAGATTTACTAAAGCGAGCAAGTGTCGTATTCTCTGTGTTTGCTAAGAGATGGGATTCAGGATACACTATGTAAAATATGGCCCCTTGCCATGTAAGAAAATAGTAGATATAGGAAGGTGACTCTCTGACCTTTTCCCACCCTACTCCTCTGAAGCAGGTCCTAAGCCTCTGACTCAAGAGGTATTCTCCTTACAACCAGAGGAGAGGAATATCCTTATCTTTGAAAATACAGGGACATAGAAAAAAATGAGAACAGACAGACCTTGCTAAGCTCCCTCCAATTGATTACCATTAGATTACACCCCCTTCGTCCAATCATATTCTGCACAACTGTCCACTCTTCATCAAACTAAGCATACAAATACATGGGTTTTCCTTTTTCTTTGGGTCTTTATTTCTGAAACCTCCCATGTCACATAAAATTTATTAAATAAATTTGTATGCTGTTCTCTTTTTTCATCTGTCTTTTATTAGAGGTGCCTTAGCCTGAACCTGGTGATGGGTGAGAAAAAAAATTTCCTCCCCTATATACGTATGTATCCATTTTGTTATGCAATAATTACTGGCAAGGACTGATTACTAAGTACAACTTTGATGATCAACTACGTTGGCCATACTTGGGGACTAATAGGAATCAGAGGAGAAGACTTGTAAGAATCAAACAGAGTCTAATGCAAACGATGCAGCATGGAGATGTAGAATAAACTGTCCTCCATGTTTCTTTTTCTATTTGGCGTCAATTAGTTTAGTTGTACAGGGAAAATTCTGAGTGCTTGCTCAGTAAGATGCTTGTCCTGTGTTCTCTAGCATATGGAGGTAGTTTGGTACTAAGGAGAAAATATATCTTCAGTTTGCTTCTTTTCTTTTCTTTTTTTTTTTCTTTTTGAAATGGAGTCTCGCATTGTCACCTTAGCTGGAGTGCAGTGGCGCAATCCCAGCTCACTGCAACCTCTGCCTCCTGGGTTCAAGCAATTCTCCTTGCCTCAGCCTCCCAAGTAGCTGGGACTACAGGTGCCCACCACCATGCTTGGCTATTTTTTTTTTTAAATTTTTAGTAGAGACAGGGTTTCACTGTGTTGGCCAGGCTGGTCTCGAACTTCTGACCTTGTGATCTGCCCGCCTCGGGCTCTCAAAGTGCTGGGATGAGATGTTACTTTTTCATGTGAGAAGAGAAGTCATCTGGTAGAATGGAACCACCATCTGACCATCACTCCCCAAAACCACAAACATATTGAGAGTAAATCAGTATTTATAAAATCACTTCCTAAAAAAAAGTGTTTCTTTCTATAGTAGTTTTATCTCTGCTTGGTTCATTTGTTTAAGCTTTCTATCCTAAGGAATATGTTTTTTAAAACTACCAGGTATCCACCATATTGCTACTGAGTCATATCCTAAAAGTCTGGCTACGGTAATCTTGGGCAGATTATTTGGAAACATGACATATTTCTACATAACAAATAGGAGTCATGAAAAATGAAGAAAACAAAGCAAGAGATAATCTTCCTTAACTACCCCATATTAAATTCTAAGTATTTTCAAGTATTTGTAGTTTTCTAGGGACAAAATTGTGTTAACTGCCTGAAATGATAATTTCCAGAATATTGCTTTTGAACATGCAAGGTACTTGCTTACAGTAGAATGTAATTTATTAGTAAATACATGAATATTTTTGACTATGTTTTTTTTTTTTTTTTTTTTTTTTGTATTTTAAAGGGATATCAAGTTACTCGAGTTTTCCTTCAGGCCATTATGTTAAGAATTTGTCTGAGAGTCTTCTACCAACCAACAGAGCCCTAAGTCAGTGGAGCTATAGTTCTTAGAAACCATCAAATCCTTTTGATTTTCCTGAAATTTATCAATTCCCTCCTGTTCCAGTAACAAACTATCTCAAAACTCAGTGACTTAAAGCAACAACAGCAGAGATAGCTAATCTCTCCTTCATGGTGTCCTGGTCTAAGCTAGGAAGACTTGAAGGCCACAGGTTGGAATCATCAGAAGGCACCTTGACTCACATGTCTGGCAGTGTACTGCCTGGGATTGCAGCTGGGCTGTTGGCTAACATTTACATGTGGTCTTTCCATGTGATTCTCCATGTGAAGATAGTTTGGGCCTCCTTATAATATGGCAGCTGGGCTCCAAGAACTAGTATCCAGCCAGGTGGCTGGGTGTTGTGGCTCATGCCTATAATCCTAGCACTATGAGAGGACAAGGTGGGAGAATCATTGAGACCAGGCATTTGAGGCCAGCCTGGGCAATATAGTGAGACCCTCATATCTACAAAAAAATAAAAAATTAGCTGGAGATGGTGGTACACACCTGTAGTCGCAGCTATTTAGGAGACTAAGATGGGAGAATCACTTGAGCCTGGGAGGTTGAGGCTGCAGTGAGGTGTGATCATGCCACTGCACCCCAGCCTGGGTGATAGAGAGATAGCCTGTTTCAAAACAACCCCCAACAATCCCTTCCCATCAAATCCCCAAACATCATAGAAATATAAGTCAGATAGTGTTACTTTTCCTTTAATTATAGGGGAGGAAACTTTGACCCTGCCTCTTGATCAGTCTCCAAGTTACATAGGGAATTGGAATTGTGGGATGGGAATTCTGGCACCCACTTTTGGATAATATAATGTGCCACATTTTCCATCCCTTTTTCTACATACCTTTTGCTGGAATATTAAGGCCAATGGCTTCTTATTTGGTCTCCCTGCTGACACTTTAATTCTCTTCAAGTTTATTCCCCACATAGGTGGAAGGGTGACCTATATAAAATGCCTGATCAGCGTGGGGTGCAAGATCTTCATGCTGTTTACCAAACTTTCCAGCCTATTTATATGGCACTTTCCAACAAAAACCAGCTTCTCACAGTCCTCTCTTGCCCCTGCCCTCAGCATGTGCACACATGCTGTGCTGCTTCTGACCTTCATGCCTTTTCCAGTTGGTGTCACCTCTTTTTTCCACCATCTTCATCTAGAAAACCAGAATGCATTCACTAGAGGAAGATGAAGGGTCAAACCATTACCTCCTCCATCCAGTTTACATCATGATTTCAACTGATCTTCGAAGCTGTCATTCTCTTTCCACCCACTGTGCTTCATTTTCCTCAACTATTTAATGGAAATATAGTTGTCAAGTCATATACTGTTGCAAAAATTAAATGAAGAATTTAAGACATGTAAAGTGTTTATGACAATGCCAGTATGTGGGAACCACTTAAAAGATGTTAGATGGCTAACATCTTTTAGCCACCTGCAGTTGGTATTTTTGGCAAACTGGAATAATTCCGAAAAATGTCTTGCCTCAATATCTTTGCTCATGCTCTTCTCTCTGCATGAAATTCTTTATCCATTTTCTATCTATAGCCATTCTGCTCTTTCCCAAAGTCTATTTTAAATTCCACAAATTCTTTAAAGAAAGCACTTTTTTCCTCCAAATATTAAATTTTTATAACTTTGTTTGTACAACCTCTTGGCATGTGCATATTCTATTTCCTACATAAGTTTGATTGTGTCTCGCTTGTGGAATCCTTGAGGATAAGGATATATTACATATTTTTATCACTTTAATTCCTAACATTCTGCTTTTCTCGGAGTAAACCAATATTCACTGCCTTAAATTAGACTTAAGACAACCATTACTTTATCAGAGATTTTGATAATATTGAATCAAGGCAAATGTACATTAAATCTGAAATACTCAGTTTTATTATATTACATCTTATGTATTTCTATAAGATATACTAAGGGCTTTATAGTGTAAGACAAAAAGATGTAAATTGTCTTTATTTTCTACTGAAAAATTTTTAATGTTCTAGTTACTCTTATTTTTAAATCTTTTTCTCTTTATCCATATTTACTCTTTTTCTTAATAAATGCGGAGGAGTATACAGCATCCCGAAGTATTCCAAATAAAGATTTTTAATACATATTTGAACTTGCTAATATATAAACCTATTTTTGAATCCAAAATTTATTTTATGAATACTTAATAGGTGCCAGACATAGGATAAGTATTTGGGATATAGTAGGGTGATATGGTTTGGATCTGTGTCCCTAACCAGATCACATTCGAATTGTAATTCCCAGTATTGTGGGGTGGGACCTGCTGGAAGGTGACTGGATCATGGAGGCAGAATTCTCGTGAATGGTTTAGCAGCATCCCCTCGATGCTATTCTTGTGATAATGCGTGAGTGAGTTCTCATGAGATCTGGTTAAGTGTGTAGTGCCTCTCCCCCTCTTGCTCCTGCTCTACCAGGTAAGATGCCTGGCTTCCCATTCACCTTCTGCCATGACTGCAAGTTTCCAGAGGCCTCCTCAGGAGCCCAACACATGCCTTCATACATCTTGTACAGCCTGCAAAACCATGAGCCAATGAAACCTCTTTTCTTTATAAAGCACCCAGTCTCAGGTATCTTTTTTATAGCAATGCAAGAACAAACTAATACGCAGGACTACAAAGACTAACAAGACATGATTTTTGTCTTAAGGAGTTTAGCACCTACTAGGTAGAGAGGGAGAAACTCAGTGGGAGATCCAGATAAACAGGTATGGGAGTTCAAACAGGATGATGTTGTTTTTAGTCAAGAGGAGCAATTAAAAATGTATTGGAAGAAGTGGTATTTGGGCTGAGTATTGCATGATATGTTTGGTTGGATTTGCTAAGCCTCTGTTATTTCAGAGAAGAGGAGAATGCACAAGGGTTGTCCAGTGAGTGTAACAACGTGAATATATTATTACCTATTTGGTGGGAAACCTGGGGCACGTGGGTATGGGGAGTAAACTGTGGTTAGAATGTACAGTGGGTAGAAGGAGAGGAATAAGAGAAATGAGTGGACAGGTAGTTTGGGACCAGATGCTGAAGAGTCCTGAGATACCCTGCTTTGTTCTGTAGGCTATGTGAAGTCATTGAAAGATCTAGATGTGACCAAAGCTGACAAAAGGGAAAAGCATGGGGAAGAACCACTGAGGCAGACTGATTAGAAAAAAGGTCTGACTTCAAATACTTTCTCTGCAAATGTTAAAAGAAAATCTAATTTGGACATGGATGTATTTGCTTACGCACTGGAAGTCCTATTTCATAGTTGGAGTTTCCTTTTTAGGTGAAGATTTTCAGTCAATCCCAGTCCAGGCAGGAATCATTCCAGTGAATGACAGCTCCACAAACCAATGACAATGCCAGGGAGATTGCTGCACAGGGTTCTATGTCATTCTAATTTCAATTAACATCTTTCTTAATTAGAAATACAGAGGTACAGAGGTGATGCTTTTAATTCGTTGCCCCTCATCTTTATTTAGCTTTCTATTCATTCGTTACATAAGATAGCATATGTGGAAATTTGGTAAGCCAAATTCATGGAGAATTAGACTATAAGAATAAAATAAATTAAGATAAATTATTCCTGCTAATTTTGGGTACTTCAAAGGTTATTCCAGCTTTCATATTTGCCTTGAAGAAACTGCCTTGTCGTTGTGCTTTGGAGGCTATTTCTGTGGATGCTATATGCCAGACCATTATGGACAGTGCTCTGATTAAGCCAATATTAGACATACAAATTAGGTCTGTAATTCAATTTCCAAGACAAAAGTCTACTGTATAGCTATTCAACTCAAAAACAGAGCGAAACAACAAAACAAGGGCCGCTTCATCGTGCCAACTGCACTTTAAGACACTATGTCATTGGATATATATGTTAATCTACCTTTGGGGGCGCTTTCAATATATAAGCTGAGAATATTATTTCAGTCAAAGGGAAGACTCAGATTCATCTTTACCATCCCACCTTTCTGATATTTTCAGAAATTTGGATCACCTGACTTTAGGCAGCTGATGTAGGCAAATCATTGCTTCCTGAACTTAAAGCTAACTGTCCTCAAATAAGAAGGAAGATATCTTATATAAAAATGATAAGAGAAAAGCAACTCAAATGGGCTTTTAAACTACAATGAAATCATTGCTGTGTAATAACATATTCAGTAGAAAACAGAGAAAATTCCTATCAGAAGTATTCACCGGTATTAAGCACAGATATGTGGAGGTAGGAGTCACTAATCTTTATATCATCTCCCTTTAATTAAAGAGGAGAAATGCTTTTATTTAATTTCAAGAGAATCTGTGAAATGCTTTCATCATTTCACACACAGTGTGATAAGAGAATAATATGGCTAATGGAAAGTGGATTTTCTCCTTTTTGGGTCAGTAATAATAGCTTCCATTTGTTGAATATTTACCTTATAAATGCATCACATAAATTATCTAATTTATTCCCCAGTAAGTTATGTTGTTGATGCTACTATATTCATTTTATAGATGGGGAATCTGTGGCCAAATATGTTCAAAGAAGTTCCCAAAGTTGTAAGCAATTATATGAGAGTCAGTGCTTGAATCCAAATCAGTGTGAATTCAAAAACACAGTGTATTTTCCACAACGTTTTAATGACTTTCCAACATTTTAGTATATTCTGTGGGGATCGTATTTTAAACTGTCCCTTAAATCCATATTGGCAATGGGTTTCAGCTGCATCTTCAGGGGTGTCTTATTAATTGGGACCTCTGAATACGAACGCTGTGAAGTTCACGGTCATAACATCACCTTGATGCAAACTGGTTTAGGAAAGGTTCAATTTTCTCAATTTGTAACTTTCAAATTGCTTTTTCAGATCTTTAATTTGATGAATGTAACTGTGGGTTAGAAATGAAATAAAACTATAAATGGAAATGATTCTAAGTGCTTTTTAGTCTGGGTAACTTAGCTGTTATGGTCCTTTCCTTATACTACTCTTTATTCGGTTCACAAATTAGTGTAATTGTGAGGGTAACAGCCCTCCATATTTAGAACAATCTTTATGTAGCGTAGTTCAACCATTTGACACTCAAATGAAGCTTAGTATCATGGCTTAAATAAATAATTTACTTTGGACTGAGGTCTCAAAGTTTTCAAGTAGAATGATCTGCTTTTTACTCTTACTCCTTTATCTGAACGCATTCAACAGGTCTAGTAAATTTTTAGCTTTGGGTCATGCCTCCTTAGCTCACCACATACCTAGAATATCAGCTAGTGCCAAGGGCTACTTCTTGGGTTTGTCCTGTCAATTTCTAATTTAGGAAAATAGGATGCAGCAACCTCCTTGTACTATTTATACACATTCAATACTTCTACACCTTTAAACCTTCAGGGACATTCAAGAAAACTTCTTACTTTTTTGTCACTTTCTGCTCAAATTCAAGGCCATCAGAATTACAATTAATTTGCATTTTAGATCCTTGTGTAAGACGATGTCACTTCATGGAAATGTTACTGGATGATAAAGTAAAGCAAGAAACATCCACTGCTCTGTATGTATTTAATTAGGAATTCCAGTTAATTACTCATTATGCCTCTTTGCATTTCTGGAAATTTAAAGAGAAAATGGTTTCTTTTTCCCTTGTGTTAAAAAAAAATCCTTTCAGAAGAAGAAAACTTTTTTTTTTTTTTTTACTTCTTTTGATCAGATCCTTAAGTGACTTTTGTAAATAGTACTTTTCTATTTCAATATTTTCCTTTACCTTTCTGTCTTTAAACAATAGCTCTAGTTTGAAAAAAATTTGTAGTTAGATACACTGACAGTCCAGCATGGAAGAATGAACTGTATGTTTTCTTTTTGTAACAAATACTTTTATCTTAAATAAAAATATTAACTTATTTACTCATTTAATCCTCCTAATAAACATATGAGGCAGAATACTATTATTATCCCATTTTACAGCTGTGACTACGTAATGTCATTAGATGGGCAATGGCAAAATATTCTCTATAAGATTTAGAAAAAGAGCAGAAAAAATAAAATGGTAATTGTCAGCTTCTTTAAAGAGCTGCTGCTTCTCTCTGTGGCAGTTTTCCCAGGCTAAATCTCAATGGTGAGTCAAATTCATATTATGAACAGATCCTTTAAGAATTTTGGTAGATAAGTTAATTCTAAGGATGCATTTACTATATTAAATTCTGCACCACTGTGAGTCACATTATAGTGAAGCTCCAAAGTGGCTCCTTTTTTATAGAAAGACTAACAAATTAAAGGAGATTTCAGTTGCTTTTGAGCCACTTTCCAATTTAATTGTTCACATGTCTGTAATAGGTGGTAGCATAACCTATTGGAAAGGATAGCCAAAAGTAATTGAATTCTATTTGTTCTTTAATGGACTATCTGTGTGATTTTAGGTAAATCCCCTTTTGTTTTCTGATTTTTGTTTTGGTTTTGGTAAAACAGGACTAATGCCACTTTCATTTTCCTACTTATCTCCTAGGAGTAGTCTGGGATAGAAACTCAAACCGGTTACTGCCCACAAGGATGAGAGAAACAGCTTTGCAAGCCTTACCTTTTCTTCTCTTTTAAGCTTATGTTAGACTGCTTGTAATTTTATCCACTGTTCTTGCCCAAATGGCATTTTGTGAGTTTGATGGACAAGGGCCTCTTGTGCAGTTTGTCAAACATTCTATTACAAAGCTTTTGATAAAAGCAGTATTTTCATACTTTTCTGACAATAGGAGGCTGTCCCTTGAGATTGTATCTGCTTTCATGTAATAGACAGGGAGGTTAATTTCTTCATTTTTTACACAAATATTTATTAAGTGTCTACCCAAAATGAATGGATAGGAGATAATATGGATGAATTTTAAAACCCTGGGTTTTAGTTCCTCCTTTACCACTTATAGGACGCTGTTCTCAGATACGTCATATAAATTAGCTGAGATTTGGTTTCCATATCAACTAAATGAAGCTACTAATATCTCTTCTGCCTTTGAAGACCATAAATGCCATTTGTCTTATTGATTTTTATAGATAAATGACAGTGATATTTAGAAATGAAAACAGTTAAAAGGGTGATGGCAACCTATTCTTGTTTTACATGAATAATAATGCCTTCAGTCCTTTCAACTTAAATGATGTTGTAGTAAGGAAACTATGTACCTTCTTGTAGGAAATTCAGACTGTTAATGGAAACTTATTTGTACCACAACAGACCTAACCATATATTTTCTCGGGGCTTCCAAAAATTTTAGTTAAGCTGCAGATTCCTTTGCAGACTTTCTTCAAAGTCTCCTCCAATCATCACATAGAGAATGCTCTTATTCTTTACTGTGATCCAAGGTCCAGATAGCACCAGGCTTCTTCTCAACCTCTCTTTTCCATCTATATACATTTAAATTGGATTTAATAATCTTTCCTCTAACAATAGCTTCTTCTTTTGAATTTTCTGTTTCATGCACACTATAGGATGGAAACCTAGTCACCATAAAATTCTTCCCATTACCTCATTCTCTCACCCTCTGTTTTCCCCATCATAATCTATAACTCATAAAAATTATTGATCTTCTCTCTCATGGTATTTATATATCCACTTGTGAATATGTACTTTTTTAAAAGAAAAACTGAATAAGCATGAAGAACAATGTGTCAGTGGGTGAAATGCTACAGAGCAGGAGAGCTAAGACCACTGAAGTAACCATTGATACTATAGGCTACAGTTAATGCTAATTGTAAAAAAAAAATACCTAAACATTTTCTCCTTATAAGGCATTGAAAATACCAGAACAGTATGCCACTTAATCATCTGCTGGTTAAGATGGAAATAAAAGCAAATCAAGAAAAGATAAGATCAAGCAATATGTAACATGGCATTCTATTCAATGACAAACTTAATGACTATAAGAAAACATGCTTTTGGTTGTTTTGTGTGCATATGTTGTATGTGTATTTGTGTGCAGGATACTCTTGTAAGATACGCTATTACTTTAGATATAAAAAATAACTAACACTTATTAAACATTCTTCTAAATAGTTTCCCAGGTAGTCTCTTACTTAAACTTCATAACTGTTTCATGAGAAAAGTACTATTATTATGCCCATTTTATTGATGATCATAACGAAGGCAGAGAATAGTCATTTGCCCAAAGTTACAGACATCTGGAAAATTGTAGAGCTGGGATTTAAACCCAGAATGTCCAAATTCAGAACCTAAATTCTTAAGTGAAACACATGTGCTATTCTGCCTCATGAGAATTTCATCCTCCTTTATAAGCCAGTCATACTATGAACCCAGTCAGGTAGAATCATCAACAACAGGGCCTAGACTATAACTCTATTCTCAAAGAAGTAATATATACCTGACTAATGTACTTAGCTTGTTTATTGATACTTTCAAAATTAAATTCAAGCTATGTGAGAATGGGTTGGTTAGAAGCCACTGGGTGGGAGACGGATGGCTGGAAGAAGAAAGGGCAACTCAGGGCCGAAGGATTTGGGGAGGTGAAGAGGGTTAGAATGGGCTACATTGCAGAGTGTGCTGAGGTTGATCCCTCAGCAAGCCCAAAGAGATCGTGTTTGACTCTTGGGGAGAAATTTAGACTGATCTTCCTGGCTCTAAAAAAATCTGTGAGCTATTATGGCTGTTGTACTGAGATAAGTGTTTATACAGGGTTTATAAGTGTTTATAAGTGTTTATACAGGTTTTCAACTGGAGGCAATTCTTTCTCACCCTTCAGATGACATTTGGCAATATCTGAAGACACTTTTGACTGTCAAGACTGGGTGAAGAGGTTCTCTAGCATCTAATGTGTTAAGGCCAAGCATGCTGCTAAATACCTGAAAAGGCCAGGACAGTCATTCCTCTTCATTTCCAACAAAAAATTACCTGTGCCCAAATGTCATTAGTGCCACTGCTGAGAAATCTTGATATAGTGGAATAGGGCCCCACCTTTTATCATGCAGATGTCAGCAAGTATTGTTGGACACTGTGTAAATTCTTCACTATTAATGGAAGCACCATGAGTCATATGGTCCTAGCAACAATGGTCATGCTAAAATTTACTGATGCATCACCATCTTTACATGGGAGAGTCAGCGAGAAATCTGGGAATTATTAATTCAGAAACATCTGTGGGGCATTTTCTGGTGACTTTCAGAAATAGTAAGAAAATAAGTTGGAAGGAAAGCCAGAGATTCTTCCTTCCTCCCTCCCTTCACCTTGTTTGAGTTCTTTCTTCCCACCTCCTTCGTCATATGGCTACAAACATGAACAAAATAAAATATCAAAATGGAACAAAAATGTTTGTTTTTAATGAAGGTCCTGATATAGTATCTACTCATCTGTTTAGAACATTACAATAATAAAACCAAGGGCATAAATGATATATATATGAGATATATAAATGATATATAAATTATATACATATATAATTTATATACATATATATATATGGTCTGAACAGATTTGCTCAAGCGAAGACAGCCACACTTTTGTTCCGCATTCCCAAAACCAATATGCATGAGGTTTTAGAAGTGTGTGCAATTTAGTCACAAGGGGAACCAAATAAAAGAGTGTGGGTATTTCTGTTCAAACCTATCATCTTTAATAGAAAAATAAAAAAACGCCTAAAGCTGATGTCCTGACTAATCACTTGGATTATAGTTAGACCCAGAAAGAGAAGACTTTTCATTAGGAAACAAACAATTCACAACAGGAAATGCAGGTATTGACAACTGTTTCTCCAGTTTTGGAATGAGACTGGGAGACTGGGTTGGGGGAGGCACTATATTCAATAGGTGTATCTTTCAGAAAGTTTTTCCTATCAGTATAAAGTGACCTCATATATGTATTTCTTTTTAGAAAGACAATCTATAAATTGTGTTTATAAAGAAGTTTCTAGTAATTGTCTTCCTAGAAGATTCTGCTAAAACCAAAAAGAACTGTCAAAGCTCCAGAAGAAGCTATAAGAGAAAGAATAAAGGCAAATATTTCAGCAAGGCAAATCCAAAGCAAACACTGAAACAAATGAGGCTACAGACAATGGTATGAATGTTAATGAACATAAAGCTCGATAGTAGAAATCTGCTAAACGCATAGTTGAGGGAATTGAGAGGACATTTCCCTAACAGTTTGTTCCTGTTGCTTAAAATTTTTTTTAAAAAAGGTACCGCAGGGTGGCCCAATTCAGTCCCAACATCATATTATGCAGATGCATTACAATTCCCTGCTGAAGTTCTGTGGAAGAGTTGAGTCTAATTTAGCACAGTTGTTTCACACAATATCATCAAGATCAGTGAATGAATACCCAAAGCATGTGTGAAAGGTTGAGAAGCGATTGCAGTTTTGCAACCAGAAACTGTTCTTTGGAGGTTCACAAATGTATGAGAAGGGGAAAAGAAGCCACATACAACGACAAGAAAAACTCACACAGAGTTGGTTAACTTTGGACATTTTACCGTGAACGTGAACCTGTATTTTATTATTTTTATTCAGAATGATGAAAACAGCATTATCATATTAACTAAGGGAATGGCCCACCTCAGAAGCCCTTTTCAGGCATCCCAAGAAGGAAGATGTGCTGGTACTCTTGATAGAGTTGATATCGTAAACCCTGGAGGAAGGTTTTTGTCAGACATTTGGGCTCACACTAGGCATGCACTTACATCTTAATTCTTCCAACTGTGGAAGTTCATGGGAAAAGACCTGTCTCAGCCATCTGCTCACTATTAACCTTTTCACAGGGAGGAAGAATAGACGGCATTTGTTTATTTACCTATTCTCTTATTCCTTCAACAAAGATTTGTGGAATGCCTATCCGAACAAAATGCGTTTTCTGTTATTTGAGATTTACAGTCAGATTGAGAAGACAAACACGAAACTAATGAACAGTCATATGATTTGATAAGAACTAAAAGATCTTATGAGTCTAAAGAGAATGAAGTGCTTCTCTGCCTAGGAGAAGGAGGAGAATTTAGGGAAGTTTTTACACACAAAAAATACCAGACTGTAAGAAGATGTACAAAAGATTAGCAATATTTCCCTGGACAGAAGCTAAGTGAGCCGGGCGTGGTGGCTCATGTCTGTATTCCCAGCACTTTGGGATGCTGAGGTGGGCGGATCACAAGGTCAGGAGTTCAAGACCAACCCGGCCAAGATGGTGAAACCCAGTCTCTACTTAAAATACAAAAAAATTAGCCGGGTGTGGTGGCATGCGCCTGTAATCTCAGCTACTCAGGAGGCTGAGGCAGAGAATTGCTTGAACCTGGGAGGCAGTGGTTGCAGTAAGCCAAGATGGCACCACTACACTCCAGCCTGGGTGATAGAGACTCCGTCTCAATTAAAAAAAAAAAAAAGTTAAGTGCATATCACTGAATGCTTTGCTACTATTTTTATAAGACCACTGGATCCATTCACAAGCCAGATAACTTGCTAATTTAAAAAAGGCTTTAAGAAACCATGTGTATTCTTGCCAGTTACCCCTCTTCCATCTCCACCACTTAACCTTATTATTTCCAGGACACGACATCCTCATCACTTTGATCCTGACTTTGGTTTTGCACTTGATGTTGTCTCTGTGGACTTTGTCATGGCTTGCCGTTCTCAGTTTTCCTGTGATTCCCTAAACACATAATGCCTCTCCATAATTATTTGGCTGGCATTAAGGCCAGACCACCTTGAGAGGAGAGAAATTCAGCAGGCAGGAGAAAAAGTGTATGCAAAGGAACTGAGTAAAGATCCATTGTTGGTGTTTCCAGGTATGCAATTCCTTTTGTCTAGAGTATAGAACATGTGTGGATCAGATGAAACTGGAAACACAAAAGTCATCCTTCTCTACCTTCTACAGATTTAATTTTTTTCTGTAGATGGTAGGAATCCACTGACAGTCTTCACGTAAGGGACAAAGTGGATTAGGTTTGTAGGTTAGGAAGATGACAAATAGGGCAAATCGTATAGAAGAGGGATTACTGATAGAAAACAGTGAAAGTGGCAATAGAGAGAAGTGGATGGATTTTAGGAATTATTTAAAAAGCAGTATCTCAGCCGGGCACAGTGGCTCATGCCTGTAATCCCAGCACTTTGGAAGCCGAGGTGGGTGGATCATGAGGTCAGGAGATCGAGACCATCCTGGCAAACATGGTGAAACTCTGTCTCTACTAAAAATACAAAAGTTAACTGGGCATGGTGGTGCTTGCCTGTAATCCCAGCTACTCCAGAGGGTGAGGCAGGAGAATTGCTTGAACCCGGGAGTCAGAGGTTTCAGTGAGCCGAGATTGCGCCAATGCACTCCAGCCTGGCAACAGAGTGAGAGCGAGACTCCATCTCAAAAAAAAGGCAGTATCTCAGGACTTGACTTCTTTTCTGTCCCATTCACTGACCCTATTTTTATACCCAGATAGGGAACAGTAGAAGGTTGATTTCCAGGATTTTTGCTTAAGATAAAGAATGCTATACCTTGATTTTGCACTGACATTCTCTCAGATTTACTACCTTATTTACTAAGTTTGTTTACTTGTCCAGATTCCCCAACAGACTTTGAGTAACTTGATTTCAAAAACTTTCTTCTTCTTTTAAAAAATCTTGTCCAATTTTGTATAGTCTATTCTTAAAAGAGTGCTTCACATACAGAATATTTTAAATAAGTGTTCACTGAATAGATGAAGAGGGCACAGCTTCGAGCTCTGCAGTGAACAGAAGGGTTGCAGAATCTACTTGAGAGATTTGGGAGTTCCTGGAATATTGGTTCCTTGTAGATGGGATTACCTAGAGGGAAGTGTATATAAAGGAACTAGAAAAACAATCACCAACAATTACTGATGCTGTGCCATGCACCATGCCAAATACTTTACATGGACCATCTCATTAATCATCTGACAGCCTATGGTTAGATTGTAATTGCTAGTACTAATGACATTTTATAGATACAGAAACAAAGATTTCCACAGGGGGAGTCTTGAGAAGCAACAGATTTTCTGAGTTGGGTAGAGGAAGGATGAGAGAATGTGACAGAAATGGAATGAGCCGAGTTAGGAAGAGAATCTCTGGAAATAAAAAAGAGGACCAAGGACAGATACCCAACAGCCTTTGTGGAGATGGGCATGGAGGGGGTCTGGCAGGAGACTTACAAAAAGTAGTCAGAAATATAGGGGAACTTAGAGGAAATGGAAAAGAGAGTTTTGAAAAGAAAGGGATAACTTGGTAGGCAATGCCTCGGGCTGTGAGAGGTCAAGTTATTTAAGGATGAAAGGAGCCTTGAATTTGGCTTTTAGAAGCTTGTTCTGTGCACTGTGAGCTGGGTGGTATTGGTGGAAGACAGAGCAGAGGATGAGGAGTGAGGACAATAGATGGGGAGGGAGTGGAGGGAATGAGTGTCCGCTTTAAGGGAGGAGACACTTGAAGGAAGTCAGTTGAGGAGGGAAGGAGTTGCAGAGGTCAGTAACCCGAGGAGAAAGAAATTAAAGAAGTTTCATTTTTTATTTTCTTAACATAGAAAAGGGATTTATCATTTTGTTTATAGATAAAGGCTGAGGGGAAAGAGCCATTGAAGATGGTGCAGATATAGAAGAAAGGGCATAATTGAGAGAATAATATCTTGGAGGATGTTGGAGGAGATGAGTCAAGAGTACCAGGAGGGGCGAAAGAAAAGACACTGCATCCCCCGACCCTTGTCTGTAGGGTTGGTTCAGGGACAGGTTTGAAACACCGTGTAGTATAAGTCAAATCAAATATCAAAGAGAGATCTAGAGAGGACTGGGGAAGTTAGGCATAGGAAAGCTTTTCATGCTATTCCTAATGCAGAACTGGGGCAGGCTATAAAGTTTTATATATTTTTTTCATAAAGAAAAATAAATGTAGTACATCTGCACGATATGACTTTGTACTGAAATGAGCCTCACTATGGTGCCTTCTTGAAAATTAACAGATAGAGGCATAAAATGTTACAGAAAGTAGTTTCATTTAATTTACTGTATTTCATTTGTTTAACATGGTATTTGCAATTGATGTTCCTCTTTGTGTGATAACCGTCATCTACACATTACCATGCATTCTTCCTCAGAAATTCACCGTCCTTGAAAAGGATTTGCAGATTATATTAGACTTTTCCTTATTTTTTTAAATGTTTTTTAGGCTTTTCTTTATTTTAAAAAAATGTATGTTTCCGAACATAAGAAATACAAAGCTATACATTTCTTAGCTACACTTACCCGATTGTATATTAATGACTACTGGGTAAAATTCAAGAGAAAGTGAAAGATTTTAGATTTTCATATGGTATAATGGGTTCATTTCAGATTTCTTTTTTTTTTTTTTCCATAGGAGAGGAGGTGTTTCTTACAATAAGACCTCTTAATAGAATGTTTCAATGACATTTGGGAAGAAATTCAATTCCCAAACAAATAATTGCAATACAGAGTATGAACAAAAATCAACAGTTTTTTACCTAAAATATGTCAATTTTCTAGTATCTCATTCAATGCTAAAAGTAAGGTATTTTTACATATGACTTGCAGGTAGGGATTGCCTACAAATACGCCAATTGAAATTTAGTTATGCATTACTACTCAATCTTTCCTGGTTGCAATACAAAACCAAGCAATCTTTAAATAAAAGAAAAAAGTAGCTTCTCTATTATCTGGAGCTACAAGTGTGTATTTTGATAAAGAACTGAAAATTTCCCTCTGGCAATCATTTATTTTGGGAAAAGAAGCGCTATTTAAATACAACTCTGATTTTCCTGAGTTTTGAGCTAACCATGTCGCTAGGGACTTTATTTGGTAAAATGTACAGTGTCATGTGTTCTGTTTTCTACCTGGATGTTTCTAGGACACCGTGTACATTGGGATTAGGTTCTCCTCAAAAGGATCTCAAGATCTGAAAACCAGATCAGGTCATAAGGAGGGCAACTACATGTGTGTTTGGTCAATATTATCTCCCAGACGCCAATATTTCTCTGACCAAAGTATCTTATTTTGGGAGATGCAATGTTTGCATTATTTACCTAAGGAAGGTAACATATTAAGTCATGAGAAGGTAACATATTAAGTCACTATTTCCTTTTAGAAATCGATTTATCAGAAATGAATTCTCACTGGCTGGGTGGGAAACAAAGAAGATGGCTAAGAGTACTGTTGCTCGTCAGGGGTTAGAAAAGGTTTCCTATAAAGCCCACAGAATCCCCAGGAAGTGGAGCTAGGGAATTATCAGAAAGAACTCTGCTTGTTCCTTCATTTTGCATGTGCCCCTTGTCTTGAGAAACACTTTTGACACTGCGCTTTTTCATGTGGAAGTGCTACGAGTGAACTTTTCAAGAGGCACATCAAAGGATTTTTATGCTGTAACAGTCTGTTTTCAGCTAAGTTCATTCGAACAGACTTTCTTGACCTGCTCACATGAGTAACATGTCTAAATTGCTTAAAGATCTGATAATTTCTCTTCCCTCAGATTTACGGAAAGTTAATAAAAGCTAAATTCTTGTCTTGCATTGTGGAAGAGCACAAGTTGGTCTTATGAATGAATGTGATTCTCAAATAGACCAAACCCAGTATGGATTTTCAGAAAGTATTTAGTTGCTCCCTTAAATCTCTTAGCTAAAGAAATTTGATTGGTAATTATGACATTTCTACTACAAGATTTGTTGGATATAAGAGTCTCAAAATAATGTTAGAAAAGCCTTTTTAGAACAACATTCTGGAATAGGAACAGCTCCAGTCTCCAACTCCCAGCGCGAGTGACACAGAAGACCGGTGATTTCTGCATTTTCAACTGAGCCTCTGCTGCTGACACCCAGGCAAACAGGTTCTGGAGTGGACCTCAAGCAATCTCCAACAGACCTACAGCTGAGGGTCCTGACTGTTAGAAGGAAAACTATCAAACAAGAAGGACGCCTACACCAAAATCCCATCAGTACGTCACCATCATCATCAAAGACCAGAGGCAGATAAAACCACAAAGATGGGGAAAAAGCAGGGCAGAAAAGCTGGAAATTCCAAAAATAAGAGCGCATCTCCCCTGGCAAAGGAGCGCAGCTCATCGCCAGCAACGGATCAAAGCTGGACGGAGAATGACTTTGAAGAGATGAGAGAAGAAGGCTTCAGTCCATCAAACTTCTCAGAGCTAAAGGAGGAATTACGTACCCAGCGCAAAGAAACTAAAAATCTTGAAAAAAAAGTGGAAGAATTGATGGCTAGAGTAATTAATGCAGAGAAGGTCATAAACGAAATGAAAGAGATGAAAACCATGACACGAGAAATACGTGACAAATGCACAAGCTTCAGTAACAGACTCGATCAACTGGAAGAAAGTATCAGTGATTGAGGATCAAATGAACGAAATGAAGCGAGAAGAGAAACCAAAAGAAAAAAGAAGAAAAAGAAATGAACAAAGCCTGCATGCAAGAAGTATGGGATTATGTAAAAAGACCAAATCTACGTCTGATTGGGGTGCCTGAAAGTGAGGGGGAAAATGGAACCAAGTTGGAAAACACTCTTCAGGATATCATCCAGGAGAACTTCCCCAACCTAGTAGGGCAGGCCAACATTCAAATCCAGGAAATACAGAGAACGCCACAAAGATACTCCTCGAGAAGAGCAACTCCAAGACACATAATTGCCAGATTCACCAAAGTTGAAATGAAGGAAAAAATCTTAAGGGCAGCCAGAGAGAAAGGTCGAGTTACCCACAAAGGGAAGCCCATCAGACTAACAGCAGATCTCTCGGCAGAAACTCTCCAAGCCAGAAGAGAGTGGGGGCCAATATTCAACATTCTTAAAGAAAAGAATTTTAAACCCAGAATTTCATATCCAGCCAAACTAAGTTTCATAAGTGAAGGAGAAATAAAATCCTTTACAGATAAGCAAATGCTTAGAGATTTTGTCACCACTAGGCCTGCCTTACAAGAGACCCTGAAGGAAGCACTAAACATGGAAAGGAACAACCGGTACCAGCCATTGCAAAAACATGCCAAAATGTAAAGACCATTTAGGCTAGGAAGAAACTGCATCAACTAAGGAGCAAAATAACCAGTTAATATCATAATGGCAGGATCAAGTTCACACATAACAATCTTAACCTTAAATGTAAATGGACTAAAAGCTCCAATTAAAAGACACAGACTGGCAAACTGGATAAAGAGTCAAGACCCATCAGTCTGCTGTATTCCGGAGACCCATCTCACAGGCAGAGACATACATAGGCTCAAAATAAAGGGATGGAGGAAGATTTACCAAGCAAATGGAGAACAAAAAAAAGCAGGGTTGCAATACTAGTCTCTGATAAAACGGACTTTAAACCATCAAAGATCAAAAGAGACAAAGAAGGCCATTACATAATGGTAAAGGGATCAATTCAACAGGAAGAGCTAACTATCCTAAATATATATGCACCCAATACAGGAGCACCCAGATTCATAAAGCAAGTCCTTAGAGACTTACAAAGAGACTTAGACTCCCATACAATAATAATGGGAGACTTCAACACTCCACTGTCAACATTAGACAGATCAACGAGACAGAAAGTTAACAAGGATATCCAGGAATTGAACTCATCTCTGCAGCAAGCAGACCTAATAGACATCTATAGAACTCTCCACCCTAAATCAACAGAATATACATTCTTCTCAGCACCACATCGCACTTATTCCAAAATTGACCACATAATTGGAAGTAAAGCACTCCTCAGCAAATGTACAAGAACAGAAATTATAACAAACAGTCTCTTAGACCACAGTGCAATCAAACTAGAACTCAGGACTAAGAAACTCAATCAAATCCGCTCAACGACATGGAAACTGAACAACCTGCTCCTGAATGACTACTGAGTACATAATTAAATGAAGGCAGAAATAAAGATGTTCTTTGAAACCAATGAGAACAAAGATACAACATACCAGAATCTCTGGGACACATTTAAAGCAGTGTGTAGAGGGAAATTTATAGCACTAAATGCCCACAAGAGAAAGCAGGAAAGATCTAAAATTGACACTCTAACATCACAATTAAAAGAATTAGAGAAGCAAGAGCAAAGGCATTCCAAAGCTAGCAGAAGGCAAGAAATAACTAAGATCAGAGCAGAACTGAAGGAGATAGAGACACAAAAAACCCTCCAAAAAATCAATGAATCCAGGAGTTGGTTTTTTGAAAAGATCCACAAAATTGACAGACCGCTAGCAAGACAAAGAAGAAAAGAGAGAAGAATCAAATAGACGCAATAAAAAATGATAGAGGGGATATCACCACCGACCCCACAGAAATACAAACTACCATCAAAGAATACTATAAACACCTCTATGCAAATAAACTAGAAAATCTAGAAGAAATGGATAATTTCCTGGACACTTACACTCTTCCAAGACTAAACCAGGAAGAAGTTGAATCCCTGAATAGACCAATAACAGGCTCTGAAATTGAGGCAATAATTAATAGCCTACCAACCAAAAAAATTCCAGGACCAGATGGATTCACAGCTGAATTCTACCAGAGGTACAAGGAGGAGCTGGTACCATTCCTTCTGAAACTATTCCAATCAATAGAAAAAGAGGGAATCCTCCCTAAGTAATTTTATGAGGCCAACATCATCCTGATACCAAAGCCTGGCAGAGACACAACAAAAAAAGAGAATTTTAGCCCAATATCCCTGATGAACGTTGATGCAAAAATCCTCAATAAAATACTGGCAAACCGGATTCAGCAGCACATCAAAAAGCTTATCCACCATGATCAAGTGGGCTTCATCCCTGGGATGCAAGGCTGGTTCAACATTCTCAAATCAATAAACATAATCCAGCATATAAACAGAACCAAAGACAAGAACCACATGATTATCTCAATAGATGCAGAAAAGGCTTTTGACAAAATTCAACAGCCCTTCATGCTAAAAACGCTCAATAAATTCGGTATTGATGGAACGTACCTCAAAATAATAAGAGCTATCTATGACAAACCCACAGCCAATATCATACTGAATGGGCAAAAACTGGAAAAATTCCCTTTGAAAACTGGCACAAGACAGGGATGCCCTCTCTCACCACTCCTATTCAACATAGTGTTGGAAGTTCTGGCTAGGGCAATCAGGCAAGAGAAAGAAATCAAGGGTATTCAGTTAGGAAAAGAAGAAGTCAAATTGTCCCTGTTTGCAGATGACATGATTGTATATTTAGAAAACCCCATTGTCTCAGCCCAAAATCTCCTTAAGCTGATAAGCAACTTCAGCAAAGTCTCAGGATACAAAATTAATGTGCAAAAATCACAAGCATTCTTATACACCAGTAACAGACAAACAGAGAGCCAAATCATGAATGAACTTCCATTCACAATTGCTTCAAAGAGAATCAAATACCTAGGAATCCAACTTACAAGGGATGTAAAGGACCTCTTCAAGGAGAACTACAAACCACTGCTCAGTGAAATCAAAGAGGACACAAACAAATGGAAGAACATACCATGCTCATGGATAGGAAGAATCAATATCGTGAAAATGGCCATACTGCCCAAGGTAATTTATAGATTCAATGCCATCCCCATCAAGCTACCAATGAGTTTCTTCACAGAATTGGAAAAAACTGCTTTAAAGTTCATATGGAACCAAAAAAGAGCCCGCATCTCCAAGACAATCCTAAGTCAAAAGAACAAAGCTGGAGGCATCACGCTACCTGACTTCAAACTATACTACAAGGCTACAGTAACCAAAACAGCATGGTACTGGTACCAAAACAGAGATATAGACCAATGGAACAGAACCGAGTCCTCAGAAATAATACCACACATCTACAGCCATCTGATCTTTGACAAACCTGAGAGAAACAAGAAATGGGGAAAGGATTCCCTATTTAATAAATGGTGCTGGGAAAATTGGCTAGCCATAAGTAGAAAGCTGAAACTGGATCCTTTCCTTACTCCTTATACAAAAATTAATTCAAGATGGATTAGAGACTTAAATGTTAGACCTAATACCATAAAAACCCTAGAGGAAAACCTAGGTAGTACTATTCAGGACATAGGCATAGGCAAAGACTTCATGTCTAAAACACCAAAAGCAACGGCAGCAAAAGCCAAAATTGACAAATGGGATCTCATTAAACTAAAGAGCTTCTGCACAGCAAAAGAAACTACCATCAGAGTGAACAGGCAACCTACAGAATGGGAGAAAATTTTTGCAATCTACTCATCTGACAAAGGGCTAATATCCAGAATCTACAAAGAACTCAAACAAATTTACAAGAAAAAAACAACCCCATCAAAAAGTGGGCAAAGGGTATGAACAGACACTTCTCAAAAGAAGACATTCATACAGCCAACAGACACATGAAAAAATGCTCATCATCACTGGCCATCAGGGAAATGCAAATCAAAACCACAATGAGATTCCATCTCACACCAGTTAGAATGGCAATCATTGAAAAGTCAGGAAACAACAGGTGCTGGAGAGGATGTGGAGAAATAGGAACACTTTTACACTGTTGGTGGGATTGTAAACTAATTCAACCATTATGGAAAACAGTATGGCAATTCCTCAAGGATCTAGAACTAGATGTACCATATGACCCAGCCATCCCATTACTGGGTATATACCCAAAGGATTATAAATCATGCTGCTATAAAGACACATGCACATGTATGTTTATTGCAGCACTATTCACAATAGCAAAGACTTGGAATCAACCCAAATGTCCATCAGTGACAGACTGGATTAAGAAAATGTGGCACATATACACCATGGAATACTATACAGCCATAAAAAAGGATGAGTTTGTGTCCTTTGTAGGGACATGGATGCAGCTGGAAATCATCATTCTTAGCAAACTATCACAAGAACAGAAAACCAAACACCGCATGTTCTCACTCATAGGTGGCAACTGAACAATGAGATCACTTGGACTCGGGAAGGGGAACATCACACACCGGGGCCTATCATGGGGAGGGGGGAGGGGGGAGGGATTGCATTGGGAGTTATACCTGATGTAAATGACGAGTTGATGGGTGCTGACGAGTTGATGGGTGCAGCACAGCAACATGGCACAAGTATACATATGTAACAAACCTGCATGTTATGCACATGTACCCTAGAACTTAAAGTATTAAAAAAAAAAAAAAAAAAGATTGACTTGAACCCGGGAGGTGGAGGTTGCAGTGAGTCAAGATTGTACCACTGTGCTACAGCCTGGGCAACAGAGTGAGACTCCATCTCAAAAAAAAAAAAAAAAAAAAAAAGATTCATGGCATCTGTGGGCTTTTACTTTATATATAAACACATCATTGTTTGTAAACTTCTGTAGCATGTGGGTAACAATTCAGTTGCTCTGATTTCTTTTGAAGACTATCTGAGAATTACAAAAAGTCTTTTACTTGAGTGCCCATAATTATTCCATGTTCATTTTCTTCTGAACTGTGTATTGCTTATAATAAACTTGATAAGAAATACAAAAAAAAAAAAAAAAAAAAACCAACATTCTACAAACCAGTCTCCTAAATCTTTAGGAATATCCAAAGGTCTTTGTTTAAATTTCTTTAAAGAAAAATAAATGGTTATATATAATAAATATAGAGCTTATTTGTAAATAAATCATTGAGGTGCTTCCTATGTTAGGCAATTAGGTACTAAATTTCAGATAGTTAGAGTTTTTGGCTATTAGTCACTTTTCTTCTAGTTACTATCAAAACTAATATTAGATTCCAACAATTAGCTTTAAATTACCCTGTCCCATGCAAAGTTTATTTAGCTAGCCAACAGTCCTGTGATGAACATACCAGTATCGCTTTCTTCTTGTAGATGAGGATTCTGCAGGTCAGAGATGGTGAGTGATTGGCTCAAGACCTCATAGCCAGAATGTGGCAAAATTAAGGTTCAGTTCCATAATCTCTGACTCCAAATACAGTGCTCTTTCCACTGAAAAAAAACAGAGCTGCCTTTCCATGATCTGAGCTTTACTGCAGCTGGTATGTGTCATGGAGAACAGAAAAACACAACAAGATTATTTTTCATAGCAGAAACAGGGAACAGTTTTAGTTTCCCCAAGAATAGAAAATTTCTGGGCATGGTGGCTCACTCCTGTAATCCCAGCACTTTGGGAGGCCGAGGCGGGTGGATCACGAAGTCAGGAGATCGAGACCAGCCTGACCAACATGGAGAAACCCCATCTCTACTAAAAATAAATTAGCCGGGTTTGGTGGTGTGCACCTGTAATCCCAGCTACTCTGGAGGCTGAGGCAGGAGAATTGCTTGAACGCGGGAGGCGGAGGTTGCAGTGAGCCAAGATGGTGCCACTGCACTCCAGCCTGGGTAACAGAGCGAGACTCTATCTCAAAAAAAAAAAAAAAAAAAAAAAAAAAAAAGAAAAGAAAATTTCCAGTCCCATTAGTACGTAGGGAGTTCCAGGACTTTCCAAATTACAATTCTTTCCATGCATGTTGCTGTCAATAAAGTAAGTCAGTGTGTTAATGTAAACCACACTCCCTCAGACGGAAGCACACCCTAAGTCCTTCTAAATCTTTGTATCAAATGCATTCTGCTGTGCAAATATATAAAATCTCATCTCATCTTGAGATACTTCACTCTGAGGCACATGTTGGAAATGTATGCAGACATCACAGAGTTATTATCTAGCGAGAAAAATATTTTCTTGTGGATATTGGACTGTCATATTAAGGGTCAAGGATGTAGCATTTTTGGGGTAGAAATTCATCTTCCTCTACTCTTTTTTTCCGGCAATCAATAAAGTTGCAGAAGAAAACATTGCATGATAAAAGGTAACATAAGAAAAACTATATTTATTACTCCTTTTCACTAATTTCTTTAGCTAACTGTGATCCTTAGTAAAATTCTGGTGAAAACCATGAAGGTAGGTTGAAGAGTGTAGGATTTGAGTGAACATGGGCTACTCTGTCAAAATTGAGGCATCCACATTTCCATGATGAAATGGTACAGTGTTTAGGGACACAGAATCTGGATTCAGACTGCCAAGGTATGAACACTGGCTATGCCACTTATTACTGTTTGTCCTAGGGCAAGGCCCTTAGCATTCTGTGTCTCAGTTTACTCACCTTTTAAATGGTATATTTCTAGTACCTATCACATTGTGTTACTATAAGGTTTAAAGAAGTTCATATCTGTAGAGTATTTCAAACATTCTCTGGCGTATAGCCATGTTTGCAAATAAAAATAAATTAATCACATTGTTCTCAAATAGTAACTGTTCCTACTTAGTGAAAATTATAGTCATAGAAATTTTGAGTAAGGAGGAACAGTGTTGAAATTTGAAGTGGGGCATTATGCAGTCAAGGAAATCAAAATATTTTACCCCAAAATATATTTTCTTTGACATATATATTTATTTACATTTTTATTTTTTTATTTTTTATTTAGAGACAGAGTCTCACTCTGTTGCCCAGGCTGAAGTGCAGTGGTGTGATCATGACTCACTGCAGCCTTAACCTGGGCTCAAGCAATTCTCCCGCCTCAGCCTCCTGAGTAGCTGGGACTACAAGTGTGTACCACCATGCCCGGCCTTCATTGTTATAGTTTTGAACTGGCTGCCACAGGGCCAGTCAGATTGAAGTGGGAGAAATTTCCCTCTGTAGAAAATCCTCATTAATGTATCCAGGCCTTTCCTTTCTAGGCATTTCCTGGACCTGGGAGAGATTAACTGAATCTGATGGTAAATGTGTCTGAAGAAATGTGTCTGAAGACACATTTACCATCTATTCTCTCTGAGGACTGCTTACTTAAAAGCTGATACCCAAGCTATATATATATATTTAAAAGGCCCTTTTGCTTTTTCTCTTTCAATGCTGTTTTTGGAAAATTTTTTCAGTGTATTAAAATCTTTTTCCCCCCGAAACCCCCAAAACCTTTGTGCTTGGTACTTCATTTGCTTCCTTTCTTAAAAATCGTTCTCCCATTTACTTTTACTCCATCTACGTTTTCTTTCTCCTTGTCCCATTAGAGGGCTTCTGATGACTCAGGCCCCTTAAGGATCTCAGAAAAAAGGTGTCATTCACCCCTTAAGGAATGCAGAAAAAAGGTGCCACTCACCCCTTTTGAGTGATCTTCTGTCTTCCTTGTGGAGGTTCAAGATTCATAGGCAGACTCTTCTCAGGTCTAAAGCTCTGCTCTCTATTTTGTTACCAGATTTATTTGGCTTTTGGGGGTATGACAAATTGCTTTGTGAGAAAACTTGGCTTCTCTGTGTAATGGCTAAGAGATACAGTTTTAGAGGTCACTGATGGCATTGCTTATAATAAATAGTTATTACTATGGGAGGCCACTGTTTCTTTGCATATTTTGGATAAGCATGGTACTGGGCACCTAATGGGTACGGAAACACTCCCTACTGAGAGATAAGACTCCCTTGGGGGATGAGCTTATCACAGAGTGGGCTGATTGATATTGGGCTACCCACCAGCCCCGGAGGAATGTCCTTGTAGTGAGGTGCACTGTGAAAGTGTTTCGTAACTCAGTCCTCATGGCATTCCTCTCTGGTGACATGGGATTCAGTATGGTTCTGCCCTGAGTTCAGTGGTCCAGTTAAAAGATTAAAAACTAAATTAAAAACAACCTATCTAAATAAAATTGGTCTCCTCATAAAATCCCATGGTAGAGTCCTATAATTTTGTGTTACCTTGACATTCATTTTTAATCTTCCTTTAACACAGTCAACCTTCTTGAAAAAGCTTAAATTCTGTGTCTTTTTGTGCTTTGAGATATAAATTTGCTACCCATTTTCTCTAAAATTCAGTAAAATCTTCTTCCAGATAACCTTTAAACTTTTCTATTTACAAAGGCATAGTTTAAATCTAACTGTCCTTTTAAATTGGTGAGTTTTCCTTGTCATATGGCTAAAATTTTAAAATCAAAATTGTAAAGTCTGTGCATACATGTGTATGTTGTATGTTGTGTCTACACATATTACTATGGGAGCTACTCAGCCTCCTGAGTAGCTGGGACTACAAGTGTGTCTACATATAAGTATATGTCTGTGCATATGCTTATATATTATCTATATGTGGTACCAAATTAACTGAAAAATAAATGAGTACTCATATATTAAATAAGTACAAATACTTTTCAAGTTCACATGACTTTAATATCTTTATCGTTAGATAAAGATAATTTTAAAACTATTGGTTAAATAAAACAGAATTGTCTTCAGAATTTAATGTAGACATTTTTGTCTGGGTCTATTGATCAGATACTACCTGCTAGATGTTACGAAGCTTTTAACATGTGGGAAAAGCATACTCTTGTGAGCAAAATTTGAAGCATATTTCTTTCTCTCTACCTGATTTCTCCAGAATTTGGAAACTACTTGTGGGTATTCATAATTTATGACAATGTAGTTATTTACATCAGTTCAATAAGAATCTGCTTTCTTTTATAATAGGACACAATTGGAGACACTGGTTATTTTACCAAGGCTTTGATTGAAATGGCATATTTTGAGATATAACCAGATTGCTTTGAGGAATTGAGGTTGGCTTTATAGAGGTGATAAAAGCCCTTTGGAAAGACTGGCCTGGTACTTTTTCTTTGCAGTTCCTTTACAAAGTTCCTGACCTGTGGTGACTTTCGGACAGGGTCAGGAACCTCGTTATTTTGGGACCCTGAGAAAAGGGGAATTACAGGTATTTACAGACAGTTCGATGGCAAAAACTTGGCTTGAATAGGCTGGAGAAGGTTTTAAAAAGTCTATCCTGAGATTCCTCATGAAAAAGTTCTAACAAAGCCAATTTAAAAGAGCCTATATTGCCAATAATTACTCTTGGGGCAGTTAATGCAAATAATCAGGCCAAGTGTAATAAGACAAAAATTAATTTTGCAGGAAATTCGTTTCTACTATGATTTGCCTTTGGTAAAAATGGAGGACTAGAGAGAGAAAAATTATGTTTCATAGGAAACTACAGTACTTGTTATTGGATTCTAGACTTGCCCATTATTTTTGAGTTTTAAAATTATTAGTCTACAATTTAGATGAGATCCTGAATTCTTTCCTGCCTATAAGTCTTCAAACCAACATTTTCAAAAATTTTCTTCCAATTTTCTCACTTGGAATCTCTAGAAATTAAAATTGTGCTTTTCTTAAAGTCCTGAAAACTGAAGCTAGACAATTTAAACTTTGCGAGAAATAACATCAACTTTTATATAAACAATCTTCATGCCTGCCTGCTGATGTATGGACTTCTCAGAAAGTTCACTTGAACACCTGATACAAACTACACTCTAGAAAAATTTGTCAGGTTGTCACTGCAGTCTGAAGATGCTTCAGAGACTCTAGAAAAGCTATTGTGTAGACTCACTGTGCTAGACATTAACCTTTGGTTTTCATTTGTTTCTGCAGAAATGGCTCTTATTAGAGATCTGTTTTTCTGTATCATATATAGAAGTCTCACCCATCTGCAGTGCTACATCCTGGAATGGGACACAGCTGTTTAACTGAATTGATCTATTCTCAGGACTGAAAGAGTGACTAAAGAAGATTTGGGACAATATGTTTAAATATTCTCTTTTCTGTTTATCCCAATTCATCATTCTACTTTTTGTTTATCTCTGTCTAACAAGCTTGAACCCAAATTTCTCCAAAGCTATCATTTTGGAAAATTTGGGTTCAAGTTTGTTAGATATAGACAAAAAGCCCATTTGGCTTTTAATATATGAAACTTGTTTTAAGTTTTAAAATGAGGACTGGAGGAAATAAAAATATTTTAACCCAAAATAGATTTTCTTTGACATATTTTGAAGTGGCTGCCCCAGGGTCAGCTGACTGAGAGGGTGGAAATCTGCCTCTGTAGAGAATCCTCATTAATGTAGCCAGGCACTTCCTGGATTTAAAAGAGGTTAACTGAGTCTGACACCTTTAAAGTTCTGAAAAGAGACATTTTCCATCCATTCTTTCTGAGAACTATTATTTATGTGGCTTCATCTACATAATAAGGCCACCTTTGCTAGCCAGGACTCTTCTTTCTCCGTGTCATAACTGTCTTGCCACTAACCCTGACTTACCAGAATCACCTGTTTTGGGCCATGCTCCAAGCCTGCATTCTTCCTATAACCTCAAGGGTGGTATATACGTTTCTGTGCCTTATTGTTGGACTGGGTTTTCTTTCTGAGTGCTCCTGTGTATACACATTAGATAAATATGTATGCCTTTTATCCTATTAATCTGCCTTTTGCAAGTTGAGTTTTCAGCAAACCTTTAGGGGGTCAACAGCCATGGCCCCCACAGTAGCCTACTCTGCTTTTTTATGATACAATTTTTTCTTCAACTACCTATTGCTGAAAAGCTTCTCGTGCCTTCATTACATTGTTGGGAAGTTTCAGTTTTATTTTTATTTATACTTTTTAAAGTTTTTTGAGACACAGTCTTGCTCTGTCACCCAGGCTGCAGTGCAGTGGTACGATCTTGGCTCACTGCAACTCGGCCTACCGGGTTCAAGCGATTCTCATGCCTCAGCCTCCTGAATGGCTGCGATTATAGGCATGCAACACCACATCCAGGTAATTTTCAGTTTTAAAGAGAAATAGAGTAATACACTGAAACCGTTTATATGGAATTTCTTGTGAAATTCCATTTAGAGTCTGGTTCTATTAGCACAGTATTAGAAAAATCCCAATCCCATTCTAAGAAGTCATTATGATGTGTTCTGAAATAGCTATATATCTGGTTATCCGTTGATAATGGGCTGTTTCTCTGGAACACTTTTTATCACTAGACAGAAGAACTAAGTCATAGGGATGTTTTTCATTACCATTTTGGGCCACTTCTTTGTGAATCTACCATTAGGTAATAAATAATGAAGAACATTATAGTCCTTCATTAACATATATGATATTATGATATATATCCTATAATATTTAATATATTTCATATATATGTAGGATTTCAATCTGTAATATTTTATGACTCTATCACTTTCCTTTCCTGATATCTTGCTTTCTTTTCTTGTTGATAGTATGTGGCAGCTTCAACATAGAAAAAGATATAAACTGCAGATATGGTACCATAGAAACAAACAGGTATGTTCTTTGTCTGCCTTTGAAAAAAATGTCCTGAACTTTTGCTGTACTAATCACTGTTTAAGGAAAGCAAGCTCTCAAATAACTTTTACTTTCCTTATGTGATACAGATTTTGTTTTAGTATTTATTGTAATAACTCACATGATAAATAAAACTAGTGTATAGGGTAATTGTTTTGCAATTTATCATAATGTGTCTACTTGTATTTCAAATTACAGTGGAATCAAGATCATGTAGGTCTTATAAAATTAGTAAGGTATGTTCCTTTGAAATTCTATTCGACATTCTTTTAATTTTTAAAACAATTGAGAGTTGGATTGTTTAATTGTATTATTGCCTTTTTACTTTTGTGTTCTATTGGTGTATTAGTAGCTGTGTTTGCATAAATCATATACAGAAAAATAAAAGTACAATATGTCCAATTCTATAAGAATAAAATTTCACTAGTATATAATGAGTGTATAAACACATTACATCATTTTATTACTAATAACCAGTCAATAGATGGACATATGAAATCTGTATCCACTGTGAATTTGGTTTCATTGTACAGAAAGCAGAATATTGTGTACACATTATCATATGATTTACACACTCGTTGTCAGTTGTTGTCTGTGGGAGCTCCTTCAAGAGTGGTGGCAGGCATACAGGGAGGAGATTATGAAGCAACTAATGGGAGCAGTCAAAAAATCAGGCAGAAATAAGTAAAAATATGTAAAATACTAAAGAGAATATCCATTAAAGAGTTGTTTATGTGGTACCCAA
Source organism: Macaca nemestrina (assembly GCF_043159975.1). NCBI lineage: Eukaryota > Metazoa > Chordata > Mammalia > Primates > Cercopithecidae > Macaca > Macaca nemestrina. Next base: position 149,904,268 of record NC_092130.1, read on the forward strand.
ACTAGCAAATGCAATGAGAAATTCAGTCAGACCAAAGACCTAGTATCAACAACTTGCCAAAATACTTTTCTTCTTTCATTTGACTGTTACTGTGCTATACATTGCACATAGCTATGTATTCATTATCTCATTATCTCAGTAACATGGTGAATCTCTGCCTTTGTTCAGGGGAAGTAAAGGAGATTATTGAGCTCATTAGCACATACATTTTTAAAAATTCCACAGATGAGCAATGCTTAGCTTAAGAAAGAAACAATGTAATTCATTTAAGTATTTTCATAATTAAAATTATATTAATTTAGAACTCTAAATCAAATACTCCATATTTGATTTTATATATGCATATAAATGCATGTATAGGCATATAAAATGAGTGCATATATAAAAATAAATTACATATTCATAATGGTTATTTTATGCAGTTACAATCTAGGTTGTTCAAAAACATAATGTGATTATTTCTTTAAAATCCTATTGAACTCATAAGCTTTCATTTCTACTTGACTGTAGATGCCTTGTTCTAGCTCTTGTAAGCCAACACGGTCACATCCAATTTTAAACTCAGTCACTTTGGGGTAATTACTCTCTCAGTTCAGAACTTAGCCCCACTACCACCCTTTCACTCATTGCTTTTTCCCTGTTAGCAACTGCATTTGGGCGACTTCCCTAAATTGCATGGCGTTGAGGTTGGGGTATGAGGTGCACCATTGGTCTATGGTGGCCTTTGATCTTTATTGCCTTCTGCTGAAGTGCAATTCCTTCTTCTTGCTTTTGGGTGTAACTTTTGTAATTCCAGATGCATCTGTAGTGAAGGTCAGTACTTCCACTTTGGCCTCCAGTTGTTAGCTGCATGACAGTTTCTCTCTTCTCTGAGACTGGAACATCTCTTGTAGTTTACTAGCCCATGCGCCATCTACCTCAAGAAATAGCTCTTTCCCCATACCCAGGGTTAGAAAGAACTCTTTGTGGCTGCTGCTTTCAGAAGCATTTACCTGGACATAGGCATCAGCCACTGTGGATTCATATTGGATCACCAGCTTCCCTAAAATGTTTGCAGTCTCCTGAATCAAGCCTGGGAAAACCACGTAACTGCCCCTTCAACTCAGGGATTACTGCCTCTGTTTTCTATCACAATTTCAATTATTTTGTAGCATACACTCCTTCTAAGGACTCCCCCAGGCTCAAGGATTTACTGGGAGCTGCTCAGCATCTAAGCAGTAGTGGAATTTCTCTGATACATCTCTTTTTGTATTCACCCGTAGTTGGTCTTTTCTTTCTGTCAGAGGAAATAGTCATTATTCTTTCATACTTTGTTTTATGGCATTACTTTTTATGCTCTAATTCCTCTGGGATTTGGCCGTTGATATTTAAAGCCAAGCCATTGGAATTCATAAGAATATTTTCTAAAAATTCACTAATGTAGCTCTAATAACCAAAAGTGAGAATGTTATTTCAGCTATTTGCCTTAATAGAGCTAATCTACTTAAGATCAAAATTTTAAAATTTGTCTTTTTGTTCTTTCTATATTATTTCTATTCACATAGTGATACAAATTTTCTGCTGGTAAGTGGCAAAGAATGGCAAAGTTAAGTGAATGAAAAAAATCATATGGTTTAAATCACAAACTGTATTTCATTATATTTACTTATAATTGTTCATTACACTCTAATGGATACTGATTATTTTGTTACCTAGAAGACCCTCCCTCCTTTGTAGAACTATTTCTTTCGCAACTCAAAGAAAATGGGCTTCCATTTGGAAGAAAGAGAGCATGCGTTTCTCACGAGACCTCACCCACCGGCCACATTTGGTTGGTCCGGGGAGTGGTATCTTATTATTCAGGATGAATCAAAAGTTTTGCTGGATTTTTTTTAACAGAGAAAATACACTAGATGTTTGGAGATGTGAAGTTTATGTATAGGGAACCAGTCTGTGATTAGAGGGAGTGAAGTCAGTAGAGATAAGTGGAAAAGTTGGGAAGTCATAATTGGACAATAAGGTGAAAATAATGTCTTCACTTTCTAAAGTACTTGGCTATCAGTACAGAGTGGGTGGTTGATGATTTGCAAAATTTGGTGTCTGTGTGATCTTGAACAAGTTACTTAAACTTCATGAGCCACACTTACCTCTTCTGTGAGTTGGGGCTAACTGCCAGTTCTAATGGTTTAAGCACACAAAACTGGCAGCTGTTATTTTATAACATCACCAGGTGGTTTTAATGATAAAGCTATTCTTAACCTTAATTGGCATTGCATTTTTCTCAGAGATGACTTCCAAGGACTATTTTCTATGTTATGATCTTAGTGAACAACACTTCGCAGTTGCAGGAACTAAAAAAACATGGTTGAAAATGATGTATTATTTAATCAGAGAAGTGTAGGCTTAGCCAACTCCAGTCCCAATATTTAAATATATCTTATCCCCACAGAAGCATTCAGCATAGACAGTGCTTGCACAAAATCAATGACTAATAATTGCAAATTGCCAACCTAAATTTCTTTGCAGTATTAAATTTTTCTCTTTTTTAATAATTTAGGAAGAGTTGCAAATGGCCCAATTCATTTTTGTATCATCGATTCAAAAGAAATATAATTCTGTTGCAGGTCCTATTGTCTCCCTTTTATCCTTCATGCATAACATTAATTTGGTGAAGACTACAAAAATATGAGTTACATCTTAAATATTTCTGCAACAGTGCTGATGACTTTAACTTCATCAGTTTTTCATCAGAAAATTGCCTTAACAGATTGAGTAGATGTGATGGTAAATGAAGAAAACCCAGTCAATAAGAAATGAAGGATACCTCTCTGGTGTTTGCAATTCCTGGGTGTTTTAGTGTCACTAGATGGGGACTTTAGAGATAGTGCTTTGTGTGTAACTGAAACAGAAAATCCAGAGAGAGACTTAAGTTCTTTGACTGTTGTTACCCTGTAAGACTATACTTTTTCTTTTCACCTGTAGGAGGCAGAATTTCTTGGCAGGAAGAATATCAGTTCCTGTATCATCCATATTTTTAGGGCCAATAGGTGTATAAGAAGTTTGAATTTTGGGGTTCTATAGAAATCATTGCATGTGTACTGAACAACATTTGAAATACACAGAAGGAAAAAATAAAATGGTGAAAACACACTTTTCACTTTACCACCTGGAAGAAATCACTGCTAATGTTTTTCCATATCCAGGTTGACATATGTGAGACTTTTCTGTGTAATCAGTTTTGTCTCCTATCCTTTTCACCTACTGTTGTAACATAGGTATTTCCTCTTATCATTGCAAACCTTTTGGAAGATATTTAAAAGGCTGCATAATGTAAGCTGTAATATAATATATTTCTCTCCTTACTTTATTGTTTATACATCATTTTTTCTAGGTTTTAAGAACTATAAATAATGCTGGGATGAACACCTTTTTTTTTTTTTCTATGGGAAAAGCATAATGAAACCAAGGAGGGCTTTGGGGGACAACTGTACCTTCCAATCTGCTGTGACATGTGTTGGGGGCTTTATTTCTTACAGAGATCATCATGTGTTAAAACAGGGAGAGCAGTTTTGCTGGTTAGTGCTCTGATGCCCAGGATCAGAGAATGGGAGATGATGGTCATTCCTTGCAACCCCGTACCCTTTTCGTTTCTAGAAGTAGATTTTAATTTCCTATAATCCATTGCTTGGTTGGGATTTATCTAGTGAATACTCTAATTTTCCACTTGTCTACGCCATATCACACTGCCTTCCAATGTTGACCAGATTGTTTTTACTCTTCTGTGCTGTGTTAGGCACTCAGCATAAAACTACATGACATGAGAGCTGTTGTACTGATAATTATGCATGTCTTTTACATGTTCTCAGGAACTCTAAGTGAAGAAACCCTAGCAAACTTATTTACCACTGGAGATGGTAGTATTGACTAATAATACTATGAATAAATTGGAGACATATTATAACAGAATTTATATTTTAGTTATTTGCTCCCCACTGGTTCCTTTAGTATTTTGTTGGGATATTCTGAACGTAGTAAAAAACGATACCTCCTCCCTTCTGTTATAATTTTAAATATTTTTAGAGTTTTTCCCTGAGCACATCTGCCATGTGATTGACTTAGGAAAAATAGTTGAGAAAAGTAAGATGAATGAAGGGATTTTAAGACTACAATTTTTTTCACAGTTATGACATAAAACCACAGAAACTCATATTTATTCTTTCTCTCTCTTCCTCTCATTGCTGTGTGAATAAACCCAGAATTACATTCCACAGAAAACTTTGATTTTGCTTATGAGCTGATAACCTCTTGGTTTGCCTCTCGGCAAAACGAGGTTGGTTAGGCAACGCAAATTTCCCAAAAGAATATGTAGAGAGGTTTATTTTTCTCACACTGGCTCTGCATTTACCTGGCTGCCCAACATAGCTGCATTCTAGGTACCTGTGGTACTTAACAGGGAATGTAGTTCCAAACTCTCACCCTTCCAATATTTCTCTAAAGCTTAGTAGAGAAAAACCAATGTTTATGGAGGATTGCCAGAGAGAAAAGCAGCAGATTCATTTCTGTGAATCAGTGATTCTCAATGAATGGAATATGGGGATGTACAGGAAAAAGGGGGAAGGAGGAATGGAGGAACTCTTACATCCTCTTCATAGGAGGACCTTGTTCTCAAGGTGAGGGTGATTTTGTGTGTGTGTGATTCATGCCTCTCTCAGATGTTGATGTGGATACAATTTGAGAAACACTGCTTGAGTTACCCTAAAGTAGGATTGATAAGCTGGAGACTTCTTGATCAAATCTTATGGACATGTTCTCTCTGTCCAGTGCATATGTGTGTGTACACAACGGCACACACACACATGCGCACACACACACACATATTTTACCAGGGAAATGTACAATTTGCATAAAATTGAAATTTTCCCTGGAAAAAAAATTTAAAACTACAAAGACTAGGCACATATCCCTTCATGGCAACAAATATCCAGACTTGAGAAACAGTTCCTTCTTTGGTTATTGTCCTTATTCCTTAAGTCATTGATTTAGGTTGCCTGTGTGATTTAGATTACCTGTTTGTTCCCTACAAGTACTGGTGTTTACAACTCCTGGGTAACAGCCTAACTATGGATTAAGCCAAAAGAACAAAGCGTTGGGTACTTGAGTGTATTCATCTATTTTGCATGGCTACGACAGAATATCTGAGACTTGGTAATTTATAAAGAATAGAGGATTAACTGGCTCCCAGTTCTGCAAGCTGTGCAGGAAGTGTGGTGCCAGCATCTGCTTCTGCTGAAGGTCTTAGGAAGCTTACAATCGTGGTGGAAGGTGAGGGGGAACAGGCATATCACATGGTGAGAGTGGGAGCCAGAGAATGGGGAGAGGTGCCATGTTCTTCTACACAACCAGATCTTGTGTGAACTCAGAGCGAGAACTCAATTACCACCAAGGGTATGGTGATAAGCCATTCATGAGGGATCTCTTCCCATGATCCAATCACCTCCCACCAGGCCCCACCGCCAGTACTGGGAATAACATTTTAACATGAGATTGGGAAGGGACAAGCATCCAAACCATATCACTTGGCCACATCATTTTACTTTCTAGCATTGATTTTCTAGATCTGTGCTTTGGTCTGATGCCAAAGGCCTTGTGACACAAGAAAGGGACCCTCTGGAATCCATCTCTAAGTTTACTATAGGGATATTTTGATAACTATTTGGACAATTTATAAATATAGTGGTTAAAAAGATAGACTGTGATGCCAGACTGTCTGGACTCCCGTATTTCCTAGCTGAAAAGCTTAGGCCTGGCATTTGCTCTTACTTTGATTCAATTTCCTCATCTGTAAAATGGAGATTACAATAGTACTTCTTGTTTAAGAGTTTTGTTTGTGATCAAATATATGAATTTATGTAAAGTGTTTAGGGCAGTGTTTAGCAGAGACAAGTGCTCCATAAGTAATAATATTACTAATATTATTATTGCCTGTCTCGGAAATAGGAATAGTTGCACCTGCTATTACAGTTTTCTACTTTATGGGGAATCTAAAACTTGTAATGAATTACATCTGTATCTTCTTATTGGCTGCTAGAAAGTTTTATTACCGTACGTATTTTGTTCTACATCCATCTTATTTTCCCAGCCTTTGTTTTGTGTTCTGTAATTCTTACTCTTGATTGTTCCTATTTTGCTATATTATATTCATCTTTGCAAGTCACTGTAATTTTCTTTTGAAACAATATTGGTCCTAAAAATAAACCCAAAGCAAACAAACATATGTGAGCTGTGAGCTCTCCTAAGTGGACAAGTATGACCAGTAAAACTAATTATTTTCCACATGAATTTCTTGTGAAGTTTGCTTTTCTGCTGACATTCTGAGCTTCCATTTATTTTCAGCTCTGTCTTTTAGCTTTAGGGATATACTGATTCAGTCATCTTCAATAGAAGCATTCCAGCAAGTTCCTGAGGTCACGTTATTTCCCAGATGTCTTCAAATATATTGCATTGCTGCAAATTGATTTTTAGCTTGTCTTTAAATTTAACATCTGAGTGTCCTAGGCCCATTTGGCTTTTTTTTTTTTTAAGGTACCAAAGGAAATTGTTCATGTATTTAAATTTGCAATGTGAGATGATACTGAGAGCAATTACATATATACATCTTGTGTAAAATAGGCTATTTTATATAAATAAACTATTTGTATATGGACAGTCCCCTAAAGTTTACTCTTCAAGACACTTGGGGAATTTTACTGTTATTTTTGATACAATAGATATGGCAATCATTTGCCCCAAGGCTGGTAGAATAACAGGTCTTTATTTCTCACCTTCTTAACTGAGTGGTAAATATGAATGAAACAATTTTTGGGATCTTTTAATCAGGGAAACAGAAACTGCTCAATATGAGGAATTGGTTATCAGAGTAAAGGATGGGCTGGAGAAGCAAAAGGGATAAAGTGGTTTTATCCAGAGCTTATGAATCTGCCCTCATCGCTAATGCTGTCAGAACCCTTGCTTTGGGCAGGATCTAAGGAGCTCACACTCTCACCAATACTTCTGTTATCTTCCTTGTTCTCACCTTCTAATCTCATGCAAGTCCCCCTTGTTGACAGAATTTAACTGGAATGCATGCAGCTGGAAAGAAATTCTGGAAAGAGCAGTTTTCAGACTGCTATACTGGCAGCCCCGGGGGTGGGGGGCATTTAGAATATACTTTATTGCATGCACTTCTATCTTTAACCCTTTTAAAATTTTTATTCTGAGTTACTTTGTTCCTCCATGTCTTTCACATGATGTAAGCATTCTAATTTTAAAGCATTTTAAATTCTATGAAAATATTCCCAGCTCCAGGAACATGTCAGTTATATCAGAAACACTTAACAGAAGTCCCTTGTTGATGTCTAAATAGAAATATTTTAGTTTATCTTATTGCCACTTGTCTGACTTTTGTCAATCCTTAAGTTGTAAATTTTTCAATGAAAATACTTAATGCACCTCTCTATTATTGTAGCTACCTAAATTCCATGTTTCCTTGTCAGAATAGAAATAATTTCATTATTGTGCCTGAACATTTTCCCAGCTTTATTTACTTGAATTTGGTTTTTGTTTTTGTTTCCTGATTTTCACAATCATGCATTTTGTTTTAACTCTCCTCCGTCAAAATATCCTTAAGTGTTTGGATTCGACATCAAAAACTAGGGTTGATCAACTTTCATCTTGACTGTCAAAGCATTCAGAAGAATTTGGGATTCTTAAAATACATCATAAAATGCATCCAGAAAGACCAAGGCATTCAAGTAGCAGAGACAGAATTGCTCTGAACTGCACAAGTGTAACTGGGTTGGCGAGTCAACAGAACCTGAGTGGGAGGGCTCATATTTCTCTACAACCCTTTTTCCCCAGAAGGGTTTTTTTGTCATTTTGGCAGTGGTTGACAGGACTCAGTTGAATCTTGACATGTACTGTCTCTCTCATAAGTGTTTCTGACATAACTGACAAAGTCCTGGAGGCTTTTGACAAGTTTGTCAACCTAATGAATGGGCACCTAAGCCTTAAAACCACAGTAAAAGGTCGTGTTAGTTGTTCAAGGAAGGGTGCAAAATTCAGGTAACCAACTAATGGTTTCAGGGCTGTTTTGCTTGCCTGCTTGCTGATGTCGTCACTTCAACAGACCAAAAAAAAAAAAAAAAAAGTCATCTTTGAAATAAATATTCATTTTTGGCAGCATAACATAGCATATGTCTTATGAATGGAATACATTTTTAAAAATGTTATTTGTAACATTTATCTTCTCATTTGTTTAACAGTTTCTTTTGTGTATGCTATAGCTGGAATGCTTAATACTTCAGGCCTCTGAGGCTTTCTGGCACTGTCTGAAAGGTTTAGGTTACTGTGGTAAATGTTTTCCAGCAAATGGAACAATGACTACTAAATAACTTTGCTAACGTGAGGATTAACCAGAGTAATTACAATTGCTTGGGACTTTGTGTTTCAGGGACAAAGTTCTATATGAAAATCACCAGGGTCTCTGACACTCAAGTGTCACTCAATTTGAGCAGAACAATTAACAGTAATATTGGTTCTGAAGTTTGAGAGTTGGAAACAAAAAAGATAATTGCATAGGTCTGAAAACTATTAAACAAAATAAAATTATATTCTACCTTTGCTATTCTGCCTCAAAGGTATGATGTTTGCCTTTGCACACAAGGTCTTTGCAGTATCTAAATTGGACCAGAATTTTAATGTTTCAATCTATTTCTCTTGGGCCTCAGAAAATCTGTTATTCTAACTTTGTACATGGATTAGAACATTTCCAAACTCGGATAGATCTGAGTTGCTTATCTTACAGTCTATGAAGTGACTGATACTTTATCTCACCTAGAATGTAAAGGCAGAAAACAATAGTAGCCTAATAATCATATTGGTGTAATAATCACAAAGTTTCCATGTGCTATAAAGAAGTTGTTACTTTATCTTGCTTTTTGAAGATACTTTAATCTTGTAATAAATTTAACTGAAAGTATTCACCCTCCTTGTTCCCATTTTTGTTCATTGTTAAAACCTGGAAGGTGCAATAAAGATGATCACATTCAGTAAATTTTATTTTTTCCCTAAGGATGAGGTATAAGGTTGATAAATGGGATGGAGGTAGCAGGAATGAAGTTCCTGTATGTATAAACACATACAGCTCTGGACTCCCCACTCTTTTCTGATGAGAAGTTTTTTTTTGAGATGGGTCTCATTCTGTCACTCAAATTAGGGTGCAGTGTACAATCACAGCTCACAACAGCCCTGACCTCCCCAGTGCAAGTGATTCTCCCATTCCAGCCTCCAAAGTAGCTGGGACCACAAGCATGCACCACCATACCCAGCTAATTTTTAAATTTTGTATAGGTGGGTCTCACTGTATTGCCCAGGCTGATCTCAAACTCCTGGGCTCAAGCAATCCTCCCACCTTGGCCTTGCAAAGCGCTAGGATTACAGGTGTGAGCCACTGTGCCCAGCCTGATGAGGGGAATTTTCTTTATTTTGAATGGTAAGAGTTCTTGGGATGTGTAATTCTGCTGCTAATAAGACTTGTATTGTCTGTTCTCATGCTGCTAATAAAGACATACCCAAGACTGGGTAAAAGGTTTAATTGATTCACAACTCTCCAGGGCTGGGGAGGCCTCATGAAACTTACAATCGTGGTGGAAGGGGAAGAAAACACATCCTTCTTCACATGGTGGCAGTAAGGAGAAATGCCCAGCAAAAGGGGGAAAATCCCCTTACAAAACCATTAGATCTCGTGAGAACTCACTCACTATCACAAGCCCATCATGAGGGCAGCCACCCCATGATTGAATTACCTCCCACTGGGTTCCTCCCAGGACACGTGGGGATTATGGGAACTACAATTCAAGATGAGATTTGGGTGGGGACATGGCCAAATCATATCAAGCTCCTTACATTTCAGATGAGGAAACTTGGTTCCAGAGAAACTAAATGGTTTACTCAATATCACAGATCTATTTCATGACCAAGAAAATTTAACCAAATCTCCTGGATCCTAATGTGGTAATAATTTATTTTTTAAAAAATTCAAGCAATAGTTTCAGATAGGATTTCTAATAACATTGAAGACAAAAGCAAAGAACAAAACAAAGCAAAACTCTCATCTTTTTAAAGAATTTATGGCTTGCAAGAATAGATGAACAGTGGATGCACATACAAAGTAACAGCCTTTTAACAAGAGAAGGCTGCTCATGTTCTCTTAAGGCAGGTTTCATAAAACTCATATTTCCTTAAGATTTTTTCCTTTAGAATATTAGCCAAAACATTCTAGGAAATTTCAAAACAGTTTTATATGGAATTCTTATCGTATATTCATATTTTCCTAAAAATAGGTGAATCAAATATGATGTTTTAACTGGGCACATCAGACATTCTTATGTAGAGTTTTGGATGTGTCATATACCATGAACTGCTTCCAGTGTGGGTTTCTTTTTTTTCATTTGAAACATTTGAATTACACATTTCTTGTACTTCAGACTCAGAAGTACACCTTATCTGGTGGAAGTTAACAGGGGCTGTAAACAAACAAACAAGATAGTTAATTATTTCACATAACAAATGACCTTCAGGTCTATGGCTTCCAGGATGGCTCAAGAATGACATCCATGAACCATGATTTCTTTCCTGCCTTAGTAGTTGGCATTGTCTCCCCAAGCTCATGGTCACATGGTTGAGAGATGCTATGGCTCAGGTCTCAGGCCCTCATGAAGCAGTGTCTGCAGCAAGTAAGGAGGAAAAGAAAATCAACCAGTTTTTCTTTGTCAAATTGATCTAGTGTTCATCTGCGCAGAATCTTTCATTTTTGATATTATATTTGGATTACACTGACTAAATTCAATGTATTTTGGTCCATATTAAGCAGAGTTGATTCGATATGGGCTGTCCATCATGTGTCTGTGTGCACATCTGTATGACCTAAAACCTTCCGGCTCCTCACCAGGTGTCCTGGGTGTGATGTGAGAGGAAGGGTTCAGGCAGTCCATTTTGGGGATTTGGGGTTGAAAAACTAACAGGACTCTTTCATCTGAAAAAAATAACCTCTATCTCTAAAGCACAAGGAATAAGATAAAGCTAGAACTTACTCATAAATCTTAGCTCTCACTCCCCATAAGTGGATTCAATCCATCATTGAGTACAATAGACATTTCCACCTAAATGTCTTTCTCCTCTTTCCATGCCACAGACACTATTCTTCAAGCCAACACAGTGTTGTGCCGGACCACTCTAAATCTCTCCAAAAAGGGCTTTCCACAGTCACTCCCCCTTCATGCAAATTTGTACTTCACTCTGCAGTCACAGTGATAGGCTGAGAATGCAGATCTTGTCACTGCTCTGCTTAGAAAAATTCCATGGCTTCCCACTGTTCTTAGAATAAATACAAAAACCTTAATTGCCATCTGTAGAGAATTGGCTTAGCCTCATTCACTGGGATCTCACTGCCTCCATCTGCAGGACACTGTTTTATGCACTCCCATTCCAATAGCCTTTTCAGTCCCTCGAATGGCTTCAGCTCCTTTCTATCACAGGTCATTTGTATATACTGCTCCCCCTGTCTGGAAGCTTCTTTGCACCCTTCCCTCTGCCCCAAGAGGCTACTTTTCTTCAGATTTAGGCTATGCTGTGAGTTTCTCAGAAAAACCTTCTCTGGCCCCGAGAGACTCAGCTCTCTTAGGACATCTTCTTTGTATCATTTGCACCATGCTGCAGTTTTACAATCATGTTTGCAAATGTGTAGTTAGTATCCATTTCTTTCCATTGGCTAGATAGTGAGCTTGGTGGGGGCTAGGCTATATCTTTTTCTATTTTTTAATTGCCTTTGTGTTTTCAATATTTAGCCTATTTCTGGGAACACAGGAAGTGCTCAAATGCATATGTCAATTGATTGTATGGATAAGTGAATGAATAACATTTATTGTCTTTGATGCCTGCAGCATTCAAGCATTTCAATTGCTGAGTTTTAGTAGTCGATAGAGGTCTAGGTAGCAATTCAAAATAGGTCATTTTGGGAATTCTACATTAGAAAATAGATTAGAAATAATTGCCTTCATTAAAGATTCCTGAAAAAATAATTGACATGTGTCTTTCATATGGTATACACATGACGTTTTAAGTCAGAGAACTCCTATATGCAATGATGAGCTTTCTCATACTAAAGTTGGAATCTATAAATGTATGATTTTTGAACTGAGAAGTCAAATTACTATCTTTGGACTATTGAGGTGGTGAAAAATTTTATCCTTTCTGTCTATGAATTTGAGATTGGAGAGACTGAAATGTCATTGGAGTAAACTCTGTTGAATAGTATGGCATGGCTCAGGCCTGTAATCCCAGCACTTTGGGAAGCTGAGGTGGGAGGATTACTTGAGCATAGGGGATGGAGGCTGTGGTGAGTTATAATTGCACCTCTGAACATGAGCCTGGGTGGCAGAGTGAGACCTTGTCTCAAAAAAAGAAATGAAAGTGATATGGCTAAAATTTCAAGGGATTAGTTCCCCACATTCCTTTGAAGTTTTTCTGTTTTTTGAAATTGAAATACTTCTTCTCTGTGCCCTTGGCAATTCAACAAAATTTAGAAACATTTATTAAGCAGATACTAGGTGTTATTGATTAATTAAATGAATATTTATTAAACATTTCCTACTTGTCAGACCTAAAGATATAGTATTCTTTTGTCAGAAATTTATCTACGAAAATGACATAATGCCTGATTTCTAAGAGAAAACAGTGTGAACAACAACAACAACAACAAACCCGCAGAGTGATAAGTACAAATACTTTGTTATTAGATAGAATGGGCAATAAGAACATATGTTAAAGGTCCTGACTTAATTTCTGTTAAGTCAAGGAAGAGGAGTATTGAATATTGATCTTCTGGAAGAAATAACATTTGAGCTGAACTCTGAAGGAGAAGTAGGTGCTTTTAAGTGAATATTTATTAATCATGATGGCAATTTTCTTATTGTGCTGAATTATTTAAGAAGCATTGTTTTCTCCCTAATTCTTATCATTTTTCTCCTTGCTGATTACACTGGAGCCTTTTTGAGAATGGGAAATATATTTTGTTTCTAGTTATCTAATAATTATTAAACATAGCATTATGCATGATCTAGTTACATATTATGTGATTCTCTCACTAATATTAAGTAAATTGAAGCTTTGCAGTGATGGTTCTGGGAGTCAGAAGAAGACACTTGGACAGTTTCCACCATGAGCTGTGATTTATTTACTGTACTTAGCTCAAGTGCTCTCCAATAACCATAATATTTGGAAAGGCTCTATGTGGCTTACCCTGTGTGGGCTTTTACAGGTAACATGCCTATTGGGAAATACTAAGATTGAATTATAATTTTTTATATTCTTTTCTTTTAGAAGTCTTTACTGAAAGCATTGCAAACATTTCTTCTATTTTTCATATAACTTCTGTGTATAGATAACTGAACTTTCTGTGTTTCAAAAATTTTGGCCTTTATGTTGTTATAGACTCATAAGGGCCAGAATTTTTGAAATAATTTTAATTAATTTTATCTTCAGGAAGGATGCATGGTGAAAATTTAGCAAATACACTTAGTTGGTAATTAGGCTCACAGGTCTACCTTTTATTTTTCTTCTCTTTAATCTGTTGCTTCTTTCATTCTCAAAGCAGTCAAATGTACATGTGGATTATTTTAATTTAGAAGAGGGAAATTTTTAAATTACTGTGTTTTAAATACACACCAGATATCGGGGTTCCTAGGACCATCCTCTGAACCAACGAGTGGATATTTAATTGATCTTGATGGAGGACAAGATAAACTTTCTTTTAGATTATTGCTGGAGGGGGAAGAAAGAGTGATTTTATTATAGTAAGTATACGGTTGCATTAGTTTCTTGTGTTTACCGCCTAAGAATATTGCTTTATCTGATACTTACTGTTAAAGTGGTGAGGTTTGGTCTGTGCAGTGGCACTTTGGGAGGCTGAGGCAGGTGGATTGCTTGAGCCCAGGAGTTTGAGACCAGCCTGGGTAACATGGCAAAACCCTGTCTCTACAAAAAGTTTAAAAATTAGACAGCTGTGGTGGCACATGCCTGTAGACCCAGCCACCTGGGAGGCTGAGGCAGGAGGATTGCTTGAGCACTGGAGGTAGAGGTTGTGGAAGCTGTGATCCTGTCACCACACTCCAGCCTGGGCAGTACAGTGGACTCTGTCTCAAGAGAAAAAAAAAAAGAAAGAAAAAAAAGAGATGTTAAGCTTATTATTTTTGACTTTGTTTCTGACTAGTAGCATCTCCAGTTGTTTTCCCTTCTGCATTTCCCTTTCAGGTAGATTATTTATATTCTACTAAATTGTTCTTCTCCACCTACATAAGTGAATTTTGAGGAGCCAAACATTATCTATTCACTTAATCTCTCCTCAGAGTTCATATTGCCAAGACCCTATATTATTTTTAGAAGTACTTCTCTGTACTTTTTCAACAGAATGATGTCTGGACTATTTTAATATCTTAAATGCAGTTTCTAATGCTTTGTAAAGTACTGATATAACCTCTCATTACGGAGTATTTCTTTTTAATCATGTTGGGTTAGCACTGACCTTTTTCTTTTTTCTTTAAGAATGCTGCTTAGCTTAAGAAGCGCTTATGCTAAGTGCCCATTTAAAATGAAGAAATACACCTGTTGAAAAAGAAATACACATACCACTGTTTACTCATTGCGGCATCCCTCTGGCAATTTTAACCATTTGAAATTTCAGTGACAGCTTGAAAGTAGAAAAGGTCTCTGAGTTGTAGTAGTTGCTTATGATATATATCCCAGAAAAATCTGTGGGTTGGTATTTGGTGAAAATTCTCCTAACTAGACCCTCAGGATTTTTTTATTTTTTTATTTTTTTATTTTTAATTTTAATTTTTTTTTTTTTTGAGAAGGAGGAGTTTTACTCTTGTTGCCCAGGCTGGAGTGCAATGGTGAGATCTCAGCTCACTGCAACTTCTGCCTCCCGGGTTCAAGCAATTCTCCTGCCTCACCCTCCCAAGTAGCTGAGATTACAGGCACGAGCCACCATGCCCGACTAATTTTGTATTTTTAGTAGAGACAGGGTTTCATCATGTTGGAGGCTGGTCTCAAACTCCTGACCCTCAGGTGATCTGCCCGTCTTGGCCTCCCAAAGTGCTGATTACAGACGTGAGCCACTGTGCTTGGCCAACCCTTCAGGATTTTAATTATGGCTTTTTCATCCGTATTTATGAATTAAGCTAGTTTTTCTGATTTCTCAACCTTCAACAGAGTGAAAATCGCAAAGCAGAAGCCAGAGAGAAAATGAAGAGCATATGTGTTTTGAAATGCAGATGATATAAATAATGAACACATTGAAAAATTTATCCCATTTTATGGCTGTTCTGATTTGAAAGATAAAAGCATTTTATTGACGATTTTGCATATATTTTGACAATTGTCTAAATAGTTTTTGGTTAAGAAGAATGTTTTTGGTTTAGGTTCTGGGGTTCCTTTTTGTAAAACGGGGATAATATAAGACAGAAATGTGAGCTATGTAATTTTTTCAAGTAGAATACTTTATAATCAGAAAATATGCTATATTACCATATCTCAAAGACTGCAGATTCAGTTATTAATTATACATAAAGTACACTGAGTGTTTATCAGCTCATTATCTTTCTTAATTCAGTTCTAGAACTATGTTACATAAGCATTCTTAACCAGTCCTCCCACAGGGTACTTGGGAGAGTGGTGGCAATTGAATTATTGATCTATGGGAATTGTATCTATTTGTTTTAAAATAGATATAAATAATAACACATTAAAACAGTCATTCATTTTTTGCCTGATATGATAATGAAAAATGAGAACGTTTTAGTTCAACTCTTTGAATAACTTTTGTCTACTTTTTAAGACGTTTGCACACAAAGGAGAATATTTTATGGCTGAATTTCCAGTTGTTCCATTGACACTTGGAAATCATGGATGCTGGAAATGTTACGGTCAGAAGCACCACCCTCAAGTGTACTGGTGATGATGAATGTCGTCTGAGGACCGCCAATCCATTCTCCGTTCACTAGTTTCAGATGTTACAGACTCTGGCAATCAGCAATGTGCCAAGATTGTTCACGATGCCAAGTCCATGCCATGTGAGATAGCAAATACACTTTCTCATACCCAGGTTTTCAAATGCTTTCATTAATGCTAAATTGCAATAGCTAGTGACACCTGCTTGCATCTTTTGGATTTTGTCCTAGTGACAGCACATGGCAGTCTAGGGCTCTTCACGCTAGATCTGCCAAAGGTACAGCATCCTTTGTAGTGTCCCCATTCTTGCTTCTCCATGGCCCCAGGATGGCTTGTCAAGCATTGCACTGATGCTTTAACAGATGAATAAGCCCCTGAGACTTCTGATGGTTTAGCGAGGTTGGTTTTCATCGGAGGAAGTGAAAAGAATCTTGGCTAACACAGATGTGGAGCTTAAATGTAAAATAGAAATATTCTTGTTGCAGTTATTAGTTCTATTTTGAGCCTGGTGGTGTTGGTTGTTCATTTAGCAGTTTAGCAAAGAGAAAACCAAATAGAACAAGATGCTAGTGCCTTTTATTCCTTAATTTTTCTTTTTAAGTAAACATGAGAGTGAGATGCTATTTTTATTTTGCATGGATGTTCCCCTCCTGACCTTCTGCTCCCTTCCCCACAAAAAACACAGAAAAACATTTAGGTCAGGTATTTCTTCAGTGTCATGGCCAAAGTCAAAATGTAAAAACAAATCACCTCTCTACTAGTTTCTTTGAAAACTAGATTCCAAAAACAATGTAGTTGGTGAAACTGTTTTTGACCAGTACCAGCAGTGGATTAAAATGTATGTAATCTGCAGTATAGGGTGTTTTTGTTTTTGTTTTGTTTTTGTTTTTTTTTTTTTGATTTGCCAAGTTTTGAAGCATCACAAATCGATAAACTAGCCAGTCATCCCATACACCTGGGCAGCATGCTGCTTTCCTGGATGCAGCCCTAGACTCCATTTGGCAGAGGACAAGCGAAGTGTGAGATTGCTGTCAGCAATGGGTAATGTGTGAACGCTGCCAGTGTGTGTTGAGAAATCTGAGTATATTTCCTGGAGACACCCCAAACTTAAAAGTTTTCATGTTCCCCCTTATACCATTGACTTGAGTTCAAAGAAGTTGTCAATGTCTGTTTGATAACAGCAGTGTGGTCTTGTTGGCCATGGCTGCATTTTAATCACTTCATGGATATTAAGGGCTTTAGTTCCAGTTTATTTCTGCCTGTCTCTTTCTTCCAAAATTTCCCTTAATCTGGCTCTCAATAGGAAGAACTTGCCTCTAGGGGACAAGCAGAAGCAAAAGATAACAGGAAAGCCCGCACTATGCCAGGATGTCTTGAAACATGAAAGGTCAGACCCTACATTTGTCTAAAAATAAATCTCTTTCCACAGGGTTAGTAAAACTGCTATCATTAAAAAAACAAAATCTTTGCTTTCATTTTCTTCCTTTCTTTCTCTCTAGAAAAATATGCCGATATATTCTAAACTGTGGCTGATTAACTGCTAACAGAGTTTGGTTCAAACCTCCCAAGCCCATTTTAAACACCTTTAGGGGGATAACTGATAAGGTGTCTAGTGCTGCAGTAAACACAATGCCACTGCAGGCCTTTTGAAGTATAAGTTTATATTAGTCTCATTATCATTGTTATTTTTTTCTCCCTTTCTTCATTTTGCATAAATTGGAATTCCTTCAAAACTTCAGCAGCCTGTTATTAAAGTATTCGTATACAAAGAAAAAAAAATTGCAAATGATTTTCTTCTGGAGGAAAACGCTGCTGAGGAATCTTTGAAGCCAGGGCTTTTGTTGTGAATCTGAGAGCCATTGTTACCTAACAGATTCATACCCTAGGCAGAATTGCTGTGGAATGGCGTGCATAAAACACTGTGAGTGTCAGCCTAGCATGCCTCAGGAAGAAGGAGGACCATCGATGTCCATCAAAAAGGAAAATATATGGGTCTCAGCATTCACTGCTTTCCTACAGAACTGGAGTGGTAAAGCAAATTGCATGCTCTTTAACCCTTCTGTCTGCCCACTGTCAGGAGAAGACTCAAACAAATCCCAAGCCTGTATTGTCCTCCTGCTGAAATGTCTATCTTATCCAACTGACAAGACCATTTTCAAGTACCACGCAAAAATAATATCATGTATTCTACTCTTCTGCATACTATATACACATACGTTTCAGTTTATATACACATATGTGTGTGCATATAATCTATTATCTATCTTTCAAAAAATATCTCTAGGGAGATACTGACTAAAAGCAATTGGAGAAATAACTCCCTTTCACTGTCGGAGACATCCTGTTGCTTTCATCTGGCAAGACTACCACATCCTTCTGTGACTGTGGGGTTTGGGGTACGTGGAGTGGGAAGGAGGCAGGGTGCTGGTGTGGCATTCTTGTGTGTGTTTGTGTTTAAAGTAATATAGAAAGGAGGCTTGAAATATTTTTATGTCTTCAGAGGGATTGCACATATTGACTTCAGATAACAGCAAGGGTGAGAAAAGTTACAGTTACAATTGTCCAGGACTTCAGACTCCAATCTGGACATGTACGTCCTGGGTTTTGCAGTTTGTTTTGACATACTTGGCAGCACTGTATTAAAAAAGAAAAGCTATTGTGGCACTATTCACAATAGCAAAGACTTAGAACCAACCCAAACTTCCATCAGTGATAGAATGGATTAAGAAAATGTGGCACATATACATCATAGAATCCTATGCAGCCCTAAAGAAGGATGAGTTCATGTCCTTTGTAGGGACATAGATGAGGCTGGAAACCATCATTCTCAGCAAACTATCGCAAGGACAGAAAACCAAATACCGCATGTTCTCACTCATAGGTGGGAATTGAACAGTGAGAACATTTGGACACAGGAAGGGGAATATCACACACTGGGGCCTGTCGTGGGGTGGGGGGAGGGAGGAGGGATAGCATTAGGAGATATGCCTAATGTAAATGACGAGTTAATGGGTGCAGCACACCAACATGGCACATGTATACATATGTAACAAACCTGCACGTTGTGCACATGTACCCTAGAACTTAAAGTATAATAATAAAAACAAATTAAAAAACAAAGCTGTTGTATAATGACAGGAGTCTTAAGTCAATGACAATGCCTACTTTGGGGGAACTTTTTTTAGGCTTAGATCTTTTCGTTGTCTGTAAATCAGGAATGAGAATAGGGATATGATACTTCTTGTTCAATTCTGAGGGGTTACAATGAAGAAAAATTTCTGTTAAACATTGCATTCTTTTTTAATGTTTAATTTTTGTGGGTAGATAGTAGATGTATGTATTTATGGGGTACATGAGATGTTTTGTTATAGGCATTCAATGCATAATAATCACATCATGTGAAATGCCATCTCCATCCCCTCAAGCATTTATCCTTTGTGTTACAAGCAATAAAAATTACATTCTTTGGAAGGCAATAAATCCAAAGGAGTTAATTACTAATTTTTCATTTTCCTGAAATTGGTTCACTGTAAATGCTATATATTAAGAAATTCAAATGCTAATTAAAAAGGATTCATTGTAGGAATTGTTTGGAAAAACACGGAGATGTTATAGAATAGTCTATGTGGAGATGACGTAGGAGCTTTCCTGCTCATCAAGTTTGTATCAGTCATTATGAGATAATATAAAATGAGAAAATGGATAATTAACTAGGGATAAGTGAGATTCTTTTACTTTGCATATGACCAACCAATAAAAGAATAAGTACATATATATGCAATTTGATATTAAATTAATGAATGTACTGATTTTCTTTAGTTCTAAAAAGGCAGACTCAATGACTTGTGCTTTATAACTGTTTTCATTATTTTTTATTCAAGGTGAATAAATATCCTTCATGAAATTTTAAATTTTTAACACTAAAGAAATCTCCATCTATGTTCTCTTCCCATGAAGCATTTGATAATTCACTTGAAATGGAATCATTCAGCTGTATTTATACTTCTGCTTCATGATAACGAAGTTGACTAATTTTAAAGGATAACAACACTCAGAATCATTACTCAGTGAATTACTCCAGAGATTTTTGTTGCTGTTGTTGGTTGTTTCTTGAGACAAGATCTTACTCTGTCACCCAGGCTAGAGTATAGTGGCATGATCTTGGCTCACTGTAGTCTTGACTACCTGGGCTCAAGTGATCCCCCCCACCTCAGCCTCCTGAGTAGCTGGGACCACAGGTGTGTGCCACCACACTTGGCTATTTTTTTGTGTGTTTTGGGTAGAGACATGGGTTTCACCATGTTGCCAAGGCTGGTCTGGAACTCCTGAGCTCAAGCTGTCTGCCAGCCTCAGCTTCCCAAAGTGCTGGGATTATAGGCATAAGCCACCATGCCTGGCCCCCCAGTTTTAACATCCCTGTCGCCTGAGCTCTGATCTCTTAGCAGGTAGGTTCCTTGGTTACCAAGAACTTTTGGAGTTGTCCTGATCTTGTATGTAACTACTAGATCTAGAAACCCCTCCTACTGAAACTGTCACTCCTACAGTCCCCACGTCTTCCTAGTTGCTCTCTTCATATCTGAAGTGGTGTATTTGGGAGTCTGAGGTCAAATGCCTTTTGGCAATAGTGGTATTATCACTTTCCTTTCCATAAAAGAGATACACAAACATAGATGATAGTATTGACTTATAAACAATAACATTCAAATTGGTTCAGGGTTATTTCTAAAGAATGATGATATTTTAATTTGACTCCCAAGTTAATTTTAACCACAATAAACAAAATGATCAGCACATCAGTTACTGAAAAGTAATTTTTTCTTAAATATGAAAAAAACTACTTTGGGATAATTAACTGATGTCAGTTTTGTCCCAGAGAGGTGAATTTTAATTCTATTTGATTCTATTAAATTCTATTTTAATATTTTATTTATCAACCATCTATTGGACATTTGTTCTTTTTCAGAAATAGGCTAATCTGCTGATTTAACAAGCAAAGTAAAAACACTTTTAATCTCTGTTAGACTAGGTCCACGAAGGACTTGAAAAGCCTGTCAAGAACCATAAAGTTGTTTTTTTCTTCCCATGTTCATCAGACTTAAAATCTGTTCCTAGCCAGTTGTGTAATAGAGAACTCTTATGGTTACTACATTTTAGCCCAGGTGCTATATATTTATTTTGATGATTTTAATGTGCTGCATTAATCTGTATAATGATAAGAAATAATGACCAAAAAGAAAAATCATAGATTTTAAAAATGGGAAGAAAGACTTCCCAAGTTTTTCCCAAGTAAAAGAAAGACTTCCCAAGTCTTTGTTCCCTGGAGACTGAATACAACCACTTGCTTCCTGTTATTTGCTTTTCAGGAATGTGTCTGACTCTGTTAACTGAAAAAGATGGCATTGATGGAAAGCCTTTCCAAAGATTAATTATTTTTCAAGGAAAGAAATCACAATGATATTGTTACCTTTTATTTTCATTTTAAAATTATTTTCCTTGATTATCTGACTGTGTAATTTCAGGGATGTTTTTGATTTCTGATTTACCTTATCAGTTAAAATATTTTTCAAATCTGCATCTTATCTGGTTAATCTTATTTATTCTGAAGAGAATAGATTAAATTCACTTAACTGTCCACTTTATTAAATTTTTGTTATAATTTATGTTATCTAATAGAATCAGGACAGGAGGAAATTAAATTGCTAAAAAAAAGAAAGAACAGAAGAGTCTATGACTTCCAAAGTCTCCTTTGTGAAGTTTGAAATCATTTTATATTCTAAGAAAAATGAGTAACATTATAAAAATTTCTTTATAGAAACAAATACCAAAATAACGTTTATTTCTATTCATTTTAATAGCAGCATAGTGACAAATCACTGGATTCTCTGGCCAGGGATTTTGACTTCCCTCCAACTTCATAAAATCATTTCCATAATCATTCAAAAGTTTTAAGCAGAAGACTTATTCCAAAATTTTGATATCAATTGCAGTAGGGCAGGGATTAGACCGCTTTATTATCCAGTATTTATTCCCTGGGCAGAATTAAAATAGAGTTTATATTGATGATCAATACAATAAATCAATGTATGCAACTAATTTGGACCATTCAAGCGTAAAGACAATGCTCTATTTTATTCTATAATTATTTGAAAGATTGACCTGTTCTTTCCATTTCATTTTTTATAGCAATTCTACTTAGAAGGATATACATAGAAGGTGTATAGATTCAGGGAGATATGAAAAATTGTCATGAGGAAGGAATTACTGGAGAAATTGCATACTGTAATCTGTTGTATCTACTGTGGAAAAGAGATCAATGGAAACCTAAACTAATTTGCACTGCTCAAGAGCTGTATGAATAGGACTATGTGGTGCCATTGTTTGGGCGTGGCACATTTGAACATTAAAAATAATAGAGTTAGCTGGGTTTGTCAGCATCTACATGTTTACTAAATAGTTTGAGCTATACATCATGTTTAGTTGCTGTTAATTAATAAGCATTTATTAGATGCCTACTGTGTATAAAGCAGCAATGTAGGTGCTATGTGTGATGGTCTGTGTGGGGAGAGTAGAGAACATGTAAAACACAATGGGAGGTACTGAAGAAAAACCACCATATTTAGAGCTGACCAAATGTTTCACAAAGACATGAGAACAATTATTTAGTAACAAAGCAGCAGAGTCTAATGCACATTTTAAAATGCAAATACAATGACATGAGATAGAAGAGACTGGATTCTGACTTTAAAAATAAAGTTGTAAATTTTCAGATGCTCACATAGCCTAAGTGTGGAAGACTGAATTATGTGTTCAACTATTTGGCTATTGTTAGCAGTGATGCATGAAGCAGAAAGAAAACAGCTTGATTTTCATAAGTTAGGCAAACTCTGGGGAGCTGGGTATGGCAGGGAGGCAATTGGCTCGCAAATAAACTGACCAAACTGGAAGCCAAAATTAAATAGAGTGTATAAGGACACCCCGGTGATCGCCTTAACAGTGTACTAGTTATGAACTAACTATTGTCTTTATTACCACTGCTAATGAAGAAACCATAGGAGAAGGCGAGCAATGCCTCTCTCTGATTACTGTGGGCTTCCGGTTTAACTAGCTAAGGCACTCAATGATCCTTTAAAAAATGAATTTACTCAAATGTCTTTCTGCTATTAGTGAGGATACCATTAGACATGGTTTAGCTTCTGAAAGTATGAAGACAGTTTGGCTAATGATGGCTGAAACTGCTGGATAAAATGACATTCTTAGACATTCATAGATTTTTTTTTTTTACCATGTTTTGTGACTTGAAAATGATTTTAGTTTCTAATACTTCTTTTTAAAATGACTCAGGGAAGTTATTAAATGTCAATTCCCATATAGAAATATTTGTCCATTGACTTAGTAAATTCTTTCTAACTGTTTCTGGTGCTGGATGTGTGGAAAAAAATATTTCCCAATGGTGGCTTACAGCTTGCAACAGTGGAAGTTAATTAATATGCAAAATAGTGCCCCCATAAAAGAAAAATACACCATGATTAACTATATTAAAGATTTGGCTTTTGGGGCAAATAAAAACTAATGATTTGAATATCTGTAAAAATGATTCTAATGATTCTTTATCCAGCCCTCCTCAGATTCAAAGAAGATGAAACTACTTTTTTATTTGATTCAGTTTTTACATATCATTAATTTATTAATTTATTTGTTCATCCAATTCTCAATAATTATTTACATCTCCACCACATACCAGACTGGTAGATTAAAATATATATGGCTAATAAATAAGAACAATAGGTAATATTTGTTAATCTGGGAAATGGGTTTCAGGATACTGATTAAGGACATGACAGTGGGTACTTGATGTCCTGACCTGGCATCCCCCTTTTGCCACTTAATGTTTGTCTGACTTTAGGCAAGTCCTTTTTTTTTTTTTTTTTTTCCTGAGACAGAGTCTTGCTCTGTCACTCAGGCTAGAATAGAGTGGTACGATCACAGCTCACTGCAGTCCCAGCCTCCTAGGCTCAAGTGAACCTCCCACCTTAGCCTCCTGAGTAGGTGGGACTGTAGGTGCATGTGACTGTGCCTGGTGAATTTTTTCTATTTTTTTTTTTTTTTTTTGTAGAAATGGGGGTCTCATTTTGTTGCCCAGGCTGGCCTTGAACTCCTGGGCTTAAGTGATCATCCTGCCTTGGCCTCCCAAGGTGCTGGGATTACAGGTGTGAGCCAGTGTGCCCATGCTTAGGCAAGTTCTTTATGCTTCAGTTTTCTTATCTGTAAAATGGAAATATAATTAGAGCACCCAGCCCATTGGTTTATTTTGGACATTGTATAAGATAACATCTAAAAAAGCATTTTGAACAATGTCTCATGGTAAGTGATCAATAAGTATTAACAATTACTTAATTATTTCATTCAGTTTTTATATACATGAATATACTTATTAAGAAGTTAGAATGAAGCAGATAAGCAATATGAAACACAGAGGATAATACCTGCTTCTCTATGAACTATAATTTATGAAATGTACCTATAATGCTTTATGCTGTCTTATAAATAATCATAGATACACGATACTCATAATAGCTATACAAGTAGTAATAGGCCTGATTGAGTTATTTATTAATGCAATAAGGTTGCCAACATTTTATAGATGACAAAATGGAGTCACAAAGAGGTTAAATCACTTCCCCAATATCAAACAGCTAATAAACAATGGAGCCAGAATGCAAACCCAGGCAGTGTGACTCTTATTCATGTTGCTATGCTGCCTGACAGCAGGGCCACATAGCTTTTTTCCAATTTAAAGATCACTCAAAAAATCACATGTGAAGTCAGGTTTTGAGAGCTGTTTACTCAAGGTAACCTAGTCCTGAAAGTAGATAACAGCTCCAATCTTCTATGTAAAGCAGCTGTCTCTTTGTATCTGGAATAGTTAATTAAAATAGGTCATTCTGATCTATAAAGCTGTAGAAAATCTGAATTCTGATTGCTTTGGAGATTAATTCTCTAGACTTACTGTCATGATCATCAAAGTGCTTATGCTAATATTTCCTAGATTTGAACTTTGGGAAATCAAATGCTTGTTCTCCTCCCCCCCACTCTTGTTTTCACATTGTAAACTTCAGGCAACCTTCTTGATAAAATGGAATTTAGGTCAAATCTCTCATATTTAAGCAGGTTCCTTGTACATAGAATAAGAAAGTAAATTAAGAAGGAAAGAGAAAGACCTCAATTTATCTTAATCTCATGTTGCATGGGCCTTTGTTATGTTAGATGAAAAATGCATACATATACATAACAAATGGAAATTGCCCCTTGACTAGAATCTCAATTCAGGGTGTTCCTGCAAGCCATGAAGATAGTTAACAGCTGTTTTTTTCCTCCCCCCAGAATAATGAAATCAGTACGTATTTTCCCCTCTTTTTTCCTTTTCTTCTTTTGTTTCTTTCATCTTTTCTCTAGTAAAAAATACTCAATGAGATTTCATACTTGTTTTAGATAAAATGAATATTTTTACTTGTTTAGTGGTTGCCCCCATTAGAATAAAATACAGTGAGCAGGAAAAAAGCCCTGGTTTTTCCTACTTAGATACTGTGCCTAGTTTTAACATTTTGATTTGACTGAATGAGGAACAATGTTATCTGCTGAAGAATAATATTAACACAAAACACAATAGAACTTGTCACAAGACGCATGACAAACATAACATGTAGTCTAGAGCTGTAATTAACATATTTGTTAAACGCCAATTCTGTGAGTAGACATCAACAAAGAAAAGACTTTCCCCAACACAGATAGTGCAGCTAAGTTTGCCTTCCTTTAAGAGAGTCTGACAGTTATACGAGTAAGCTCTGTAATTCTTCTGGGAACCAACTCCCATTCTTCTGCCACCCAGGCTTTCAAAATCAGAATGGAGGAGAAAAGCAGTAGCTTTTACTGCTCTACAATTGATTCTAAGGCA
Organism: Macaca nemestrina; assembly: GCF_043159975.1. NCBI lineage: Eukaryota > Metazoa > Chordata > Mammalia > Primates > Cercopithecidae > Macaca > Macaca nemestrina. The sequence goes on from NC_092130.1 coordinate 149,930,243, forward strand.
GAAGCTCTACATGGATGTATATACAGACTTGGGAATTTGCATACTGAATGCCTCCTCTCAGTTTTCATATGCCTACCTCTGTCCCTGTCATTTAATTTGCATTTATTCACCAATGAAGTTTGTTTCCTGGATGCCTCACTTGCATGAATGGGTAGCAGAGTAATTAGAGCTAAGTTAAATGGTTTTATGAATGAAGGCACAATTTACAATGATGTGTGTGGGTATCATCTCCCCTTCACTTGTTTAATATTCAGACCTGTCACCTTGCATGCAATCTGTTGGAAAAGGCTCCAGAAGCCAGTTATACCTCTTACAAATCATACCAGATTGTACTGTTCTGGAGGGACTTCCTTGGAGTTGAGCTAAAAGGAGTCTTAATAAGAAGTCTAGGATACAAAAGCTTGATTCATTATTGCACATAAAGAACAAAGAGTTTGGGAACTGACAGGTAAAATGAAGGAAGATGGTTAAACGGGGAAAATTGCATTCTATATTTGGAGAACATTTAATTTTATTCCAAGTATTTGCTATAGGCTTCTCTCTTTAGAAAACCCATGGTTCAGCTCTTGAGCATAGAAGAGAAAATTTAGCAAAAACATCTTTGTTGACTATGGAAACCGTACTAAAGCTGGAGATTTTTCAAGTGACATCAGGTATGCATTTTTGAAAATGTTGCAGAACATATTCTTAATCTAGTTTTGAAAATGTTGCAGCATATATTCTTAATCTATTTTAAGTTGATCAGTGAGGAAATGATTGTGACTCCCCAGACATTTGCAAGTTTTTCTTAGGTTATCTCACTCTCCCATTCCATGAAGTCAGTGGTTCTCTACTGGGGTTGTGGAGAGGTGTTTAATGAGATAGGACAATTGGCAATGCCTGCAGATATATTTTGCTGTCACAACTGGGAGGACTGCTACTGGCATGAAGTATTTAGAGGCCAGGGATGCTGCTAAACATTCTACAATGTTTAGTACAGGCCCTCACAACAAAGAATTATCTGGTCCAAATGTCAGTAGTGCCAAAGTTGAGAAATGCGGTGGTAAGCCCTCCAGGCCATTACTGTACTGTCTTGTAGAAGGTGATCTTGCCCCTTAGCTCCTTTTCCACAGAGAAGATAAAGGCTATCGACTGTGACCTCCCTCAGCTTCCCCCACAAATCCACAAACTTGTTTGCGTGTAATGTCCTGCCACTTAAAGCCCTTATCCTCATTCCTCTATCGCTGCAAAAGGAGTCCCTTCTGCTTTCCACAGTTAATTGATTCACTTGTGTTCTAGATTTCATTCTTTCCATTTCCTCACAGGCATTTTCTTCATCATCATCTCTCTAGCCTTCGCCTTTATGCAGAGCATTTTATTCTCCATCAGTTCCTTTCTTACAGCCCGTGAATAAACACTGATTAAGGCTCATAAATTATATATGAATCCTTCCTTTGATTTAGCTTTCTTTTTTCCTTCACACAGTTCTCTAAGAGTATTTTGTTTTTGATTTAAAAAGTTGTTGTTTTTTTTTTTTTTTGAGACAAGGTCTCACTTTATCACCTTGGCTGAAATGCAGTGAATAGATCATAGCTCACTGTAGCCTCAAACTCCTGGGCTTCAAGGATCCTGCTGCCTCAGCCTCCCACAGGGTTGGGACTATAAGCATGAGCCACCGTGTCTGGCCACTAAGAGTATTTCATAGTTGCTGTCTTTATTTCTTTAAACTGCATTCCATTAGCCCAGTGCATTTTTTTCAATGACTAGCCCTATTTTAACTGTTTATATCAGTTAGTTATTGCTGTGTAATAAACCACTTCATAGTTCAGTGACTTGCTAAGCATTTATTATTATTCACACATCTATGGAACATCTGCATGACTCTTCTAGTCTCAGATACGCTTATTGATGTCTCAGCAGTCATTCATGGGCCTGGTGGCAGGATTCCAAGAGGAAGAGTGAAAGTGGAGGCTTTTGAGTTTTCACCCTCATGTCTACCATAACACCACTGTCTTTCATTGTTCTTCTGCCTCTGAGCATTCTTGATAGTCCTTAATTCTCTCTACCTTAACTGAGAAAGACTGTTGGCTCCAGAGTTTCTATCCTTAGCTTTCTTTTCTTTCTACAAACACTCAATGGACAATCTTAGCTCATCTACATGTTTATCTGTCACCTATATTTAACACCCAAATGCAAATTTTCAGCATAGCACATTTTCATTCAAATGAAAAATGGAAGACTTCATCTTCAACTTACATCTCCATCTATGTATTACATCTCCATCTATATTTGGGGCATCTTAACCCGAAGACTGGATTTATTATCATTAATTCAGTACTTCGGTCTCCTCAATATAGTTATCTAGCCAGTTATTTTTGGCTCTGCTCTTTCTCTTACCACCCCTACCCCTTTAACCACTGTAGCTACTATCCACTGATTTAGTGGTTTAGATTTATTGAATTCTATTGATCTAATTAATTTAATTGAACAAATATTTATCCAGTGCTTACTATGTGCCATCCCTCATGGAGCTTAGATTTTATACCACACACTATGCTCACTGCTGATCAGTGATATGGAAAGATTTAAATTTGAAAACGGGAAAGATAGGAAGTACCAATGGGTGTTGTAATTTTACTTAAAGTGGATAGAAAGACCACTGAGAAGATGATCTATAATGAAAGTGCTGAAGGAGGTGAAAGAGTTCAGGTATCTGGGGAGAGCATTTCAGGCCAACAGAAAAGAAAGTGCTACATATATCCTTCAGTAATTTTTTGAGAATTTTTGTAGGGTTAACTCTTCTGAATAATCATTTGGCTGGACATACATCCCATATTTAGAAGATTGTCAATATCAATTCAGTGTTATCTTGTGGATGATGAATGTAATTAAGATTGCCAGATTTAGCAAATATTTATATAGGACACAAAGTTAAATTTGAGTTTCAGAGATACAACAAATACAATACTTTCAAAATTATAAATATTTCCCATGCAGCATGCAATTTGGGAATACTTACACTACAACATGATCTGGTGTTTATCTGGAACTTGTATATTGACTGAACATCCTATATTATATCTGGCATCCTTAAATCTAATGTAATGTGATTATTCCTTTCTGTTTCTCTAGAAGATTTTAAGAAATATGTCTAGATGGTTTTAAGAAATGTGTGTTTATTCTCGGGATTCTGAAATGTCACCACAATGTGTCTGCATGTGAATCTGTTTATTTGCATTCTCTTCAGAACTCACAAGGCCCCTTTAAACTGAATTCTTCCATTTGTCTTCATTTCTGGGACTTAAAAAAAATTCTTGCTCTGGCAGTGTCCTTGCTATAATTTTTTTCCCCAGTTCTTTTTCCTTCCTTCCTTCCTTCCTTCCTTCCTTCCTTCCTTCCTTCCTTCCTTCCTTCCTTCCTTCCTTCCTTCCTTCCTTCCTTCCTTCCTTTCTTCCTTCCTTCCTTCCTTCCTTCCCTCCTTCCCTCCCTCCCTCCCTCCCTCCCTCCCTCCCTCCCTCCCCTCCCTCCCTCCCTCCCTCCCTCCCTCCCTTTTTCTTTTCTTTCTTTTTTCTTTTCTTTTCTTTCGACAGAGTTTTGCTGTGTCTTGCAGCCCAGTTTTAAAACTCCTATTAGATAGATGTTGAACTTTCTCGATATGCCTTCCATGGCATGTAATCGTCCAGTCATACATTCCATCCCCGTGTCTGATTGCAAAGACTTCTGGAAGAGTTTCTTGCCTTAATACTTTTGTGCATTAATGCAGTCTTTTCCTATGTGTATTCTGCTATTTGCCTGATTATTACAAGCTTGCTTTCTGAGACTGGGGTTTCCCTATTCTTCTTGGAGGTCATAGCCCTGCATTATCATGGCCTTAGCCATGATCTTAGCATATATACTCCTTTGTTAGCTTATTTGCAGCTGCTAATATGTCACTGTACATACTGTATACACTGATTGCAGAGAGGAAAGGAATGATATGCCTTCAGACAAACTTTAACCCTATAACTATACCCATTGATTCTGGCCATAGAGGCCCTTGCTCTACCCTACTGTTATGGACTAAATTGTGTTCTCCAAATTCATATATTAAAGTTGTACACCTGGTACCTAAGAATGTGGCTGTATTTAGATATAGGACTGTAAAGAAATGATTAAGTTTAAATGAGGTCATAAGGGTGTGGCCCAAATCCAAAATGACTAGTGTCCTTATAAGAAGCAGAAGGCATACCAGGGGTGTGCACATAGAGAAAAAGCAGTGCTATAGACTGAATGTGTGTTTTCCCCCAAAACAGATATGTTGGGCCCCTACCTACATTGTGATAGTATGAGAAGGTAGACCTCTGGGATATAATTAGATTAGGTAAGTTCATTTAAAAGGAGTCCTCATAAGTGGCGTTAGTGCCTTTATGAGTCATGAGAATGCTTGCTTTCCCTCTCCACTTTCTGCCATGTGCAGATTTAACAAGAAGCTGGCATTCTGCAACCCAGAAAAGGGTCCTCATCAGAACCTGATCCTGCCGGCATCCTGATTTGGAGCTTCCAGTCTCCAGAACTGTAAAAAATATAAATATTTGTTGTTTTTAAGCCACCCAGTTTATGATATTTTGGCATACCAGCCTGGATTGACTAAGACCATGAAGTCACAGCAAGAAAACAGCCATGTATAAACCAGAGAGAGGCCTCAGGAGAAACCATACCTGCTGACACCTTGATATTGGACTCACAGCCTCTAGAACTGTGAGAAAATAAACTTCAGTTTTTTAAGTCACCTAGCCTGTCGTATCTGGCTTTTATTATGTCAGCCCTAGCAAACTAATACACCTACCTTGGAATAATAGTCTCTTGATGTTTTCCCTTCTATCTTTGTTCTTACATTTGTAGTCCACCATTGCCACTTATTTTCCCATTCTGCCATTCTTACTTAGTCTTAGGAATTTATTTTGTCAGCGTAACTTTTGGATTTTTTTTTTTCGTCATTTTAGGCCAGAAGGAGACATGCAGAACTATCAGCCAACTAACTATAGCAACTTCCAGAATTATCTTTTAATAATAAGAGTCACATTAGACAGACCCTGATAAAATCCCATAATGGCATCCAATTGACAACAAAGAGGTCCACTCTCTTCTGCATTCATTCCTTCATGACTTCATCTCTTTCCTCTGACCCTCTTGGTCCCTCTTGCTAATCTTCCTTTCCCAAAGACACTACTGACAACCTATGCTTCAAGCATGTCAAGGTTTTGGGAGTTCCATTTAGTATGCCAAGATGTTGATGAAGCTTCCTTCCTTACTTTGCTCACTTGTTGAAGCTCTATTCATCATTCAAGATGCCAACCAACTGTGTCCTGTTTTGTGAGGTTCTTCTCTTTCTCTCTTTTTATTGAGGTTCTGGGACCCACCCATCAGGGCACATTTTCCAACCTTTATCACAAAATACTCAGTTATTTCTCAATATTTGTTTGTGCTATTTGAAACAGTGAATTATTTGAGGATGGAGGCTATCTTTGCATCCCTAATGAGTGAGATAAGACTAATATTCCCAAGAGTAGTTGCTTGATAAATTGATTAAAAATGAGTAAATGAGAATATAGAAAAGACCATGATCCCTTGAATCATTTTCAATTTTTAAATAATTTTAAGGACCATGAACCAATCTTTTATCATTTCTTTTAAATTTCCTGGCCATTTCATTTCAATGGGATTGATTCTATTTCATTGCCATTGATTAGTGTCTTTTAAGTAAAATTTGGCAGGAAAAAACTTTAAATCACATAACCCCTTTTGTATTTATTAAAAACATAAGTGAAAAATTACTTAAGACTTAATTAAAATGTAGGTCACTGTTTCTTATATCCTAATTTGTAATAGGGTGTAGGTAATTGCCTGGGGACAGCCAATAGAAAAGCAGAGAGAACCCATTTACCACTTGTTCAGCTCTGTATAGTCCAGATTACTTATCCTGAAAAGGGCACATATTCAAAGAGGAGAAACAATTATCTACCACTGAAACAGGTAATGAAGTTTTCTATGTGCTATAATTTTAATTTAAAGAGCATGTTTGAAAGGCTAAGATACCCAGACAGGCAGATATTTCCTTCTTCACAGTTATAAAATCTGTCACATCTTAGAAATACTCCCTTATTGAGTGGCAATCACAATTTTTATTCTAAAGGTTCCACATGCATGGCATATTATGTAATGGACAGCACTTCAGAATAATCTAATGAAAAGAGAACTCTTTTCCATGCTAATAAACTTCAGATTCTGCTTGTTTCAAGAAAATGAATTCAGGCTTTGAACTGCTGAGGTCCACATAAATTCAGGTTATCCATACAGCCGTGCGGAAAATCTCCAAGATGAGTTCTTTATTAATAGCAAGAATGAGTGAGTCAGTCAGCTCGTTTAATGATCTGGCCCATAATTTGAATCCATTGAAAGTTGCCTGTTAGCACCTCTGGGAGCTGAGATCAAGCGTGACCTTGGCTTGTGATAGCTTGAATTAAAACCTTGTATGATAGCTCCCACACCAGCTTTGTTTTTATCATTTGGCATGCAAGCAGACACCTTGAATATCCTTATAATTGTTACAAACATGAAAATTGTGAGGAAGTGGGAAGAGGTTTATGCTAACATGTAAAATTTATTTTGAAAGAAAATAATGGATAATTCCCCTCCTCTGTGAAATTACTGGTAGTGGTTTTTTAAATGTGATAAAGTTCATACAGGCAGTTTTGTTAGCCTCTGCAGGACATTTTGTATAAATTCCTCTTGATTAGACTTTCCTACATTAAAAAAAAATCTATCATATCATTTTTAAAAAACTTGTATTTTAAGTTCAGGGTACAAATGCAGGTTTGTTACATGGGTAAACTTGTGTCATGGGGGTTTGTTGTACAGATAATTTCATCACTCAGGTATTAAACCCAGTACCCATTAGTTATTTTTCCTGATCCTCTCCCTTCTCCCAACCTCCACCCTCTGATGTAATTCTAAAAGAGGAAAAAAATAGATTCTCTTCTTACGGATCACCTAGGTTTTAATCTTCCTCAGTAATTTGAACTTGGGATACCTTTAGGGTTTAAAATATTTACCATATCTTGGCAATAATATTTAAAATTTGAATTTGTCTGAACTTTTATTTATGATAGCTTTGTTTCAATAATATATCTTAACTTTCCTATTATTATACTTGAATAAAAATGTATATTTTTCTAAGTGAATGTTATATGATTTCAGGTGATGTGACATTTCTGTTTCATTTTTTTTCCCTGGCTCCATCTCACTATTTTGCCCTAAGAAAATGGCATGGTATAATATAAATCTCTGAAAAAATAAAACTGCTAAGAAATTGGTGACACTAAGGACACTAGCTTTATTTATTTATTTATTTATTGTACTTACTCCTTTGATCTAAATAAAATTTTGTATACTTTCACCAACATCTCTTCCTCTACCCCCACAAACAGCCCCTGTTAACCCCTATTCTACTCTCTGCTTCTATAAATTAAACTTCTTTTAGATTCCACATATAAATGAGATCATGTCGTAGTTGTCTTCCTGAGCCTGGCTCATTTCATGTAACTTAATGTCATCCACATTCAGCAAATGGTAGGATTTCTTTCTTTTTAAAGGCTAAATAATATTCCATATATATATATATGATGAAAAAATATATATCTCACATATTCTTTATCCATTCATTCATTGATGGGCATTTAGGTTGATTCCACATCTCGGCTATTGTGAAAAAAGTCAATGACCATGGGTCTACAGACATCTCTTTGACATACTGACTCCCTTTCCTTTGAATATATACTCAACAGTGGGATTGCTATATCATATGGCAGTTCTATTTTTAATTTTTTGAGGACCCTTTATATTGCTTTCCATAGTAGCTGTACTAATGTATATTCTCATCGACAGCAGGCAAGGGTTCTCTTTTCTCCACATGCCCATTAGCACTTGTTATTATTTGTCATTTTGATAATGGCCATTTTAACATACTGATGAGATATCACTCATACCTGTTAATCAGATTCTTTGCCCATTTTAAAACCAGGTTATTATTATTATTTTTTGCTTTTGAGTTGAGTTCCTTACATATTTTGGATATTTTTAACTTACTAAATTTATGGTGCTGTGGTTTGAATGCATTCTACAAAATTCATGTATTGGAAACTCAATTCCTCTGCCCTCATGAATGGGTTAATGGATTAATGCCAATATCACAGGAGTGGGGTTGTTATTGAGGCAGTGGCTTTGTTGTAAAAATCAAGCTCTCTGGCTCTTTTGCTGTTGCCCACTTGCCATGTGATGCCCTCTGTCATGTTATGAGGCAATAAGAAGGTCCTCACCAGATGTCAGTGCCATGCTCTTGAACTTCTCGTCCTCCAGAAGCATGAGCTAAAAACAAACTCCTTTTCTTTATAAATTACCCAGTCTGTGGTATTCTGTTATAGCAACAGAAAATGGACTAAGACATATGGTTTGCAAATATTTTCTTCCAGTCTGTGGGTTGAAATCTCTTCACTCTGTTGATTGTTTCCTGTGCTGTGCAGAAACTTTTTCATTTGATATAATCTTCTTTGTCTATTTTTGTTTTTACTGCATGTGCTTTTGGTGCCATATCCAAATAATCATTGCCCAGACCAATGCCATGGAGCTTTCTCTCTACATTTTCTTCTAGTAGTGTTTCTTCTAGTAGTAGTTCAGGCCTTACCTTTAAGTCTAATCTATTTTGAGTTGATTTTTTAAAAATGTAGTAGGAGATAAGCATCTAATTCCAATCTTCTGCATGTGGATATCAAGTTTTCCCAGCACCATTTATGGAAAAGACTGTCCTTTTCCTATTGTGTGTTCTTTGTACTGTTGTCAAAAATCAGTAGATTAATCATAAATGCATGGATTTATTTTGGGGCTGTGACACTAGCTTTGTAATGGAAGCATATGAGCTTCCTGGCCTCGTGTATCAAAGAACCATAAACTGGGTAGCTTAGAACAACAGAAATTTATTGTGTGGTAGAAGGCTAGAAGTCTAAAATCAAGATGTCAGCAGGGCATGCTCTCTCTAAAACCTGTAGGGGAATCCTTCCTTGCCTCTTTCAAGTTTCCAGTGGGTTGCTGACAATCTCCGGAATCACTTGGTTTGTTGATGCATCACTCTAGTCCCCTGTCTTCACATGGTGTTCTCATTGTGTCCCTTCATATCATCTTTCTCTGCATGCCTGCCTCTGTATCCAAATTTCCCCTTCTTATAAGGCCACCAGTCATGTTGGATTGTGGTCCATCCAATGACCTCATTTTAACTTGATTACTTTTGTAAAAATCCCCCTTCAAAATAAGCTCATATTCTGAGATACTGGGGATTAGGATTTCAGCATATCTTTTTTGAGAAATACAATTCAGCCTATAGCAAAGGTAATTTAAAATGTCACACTGGCTTTTTAACTTTTGACTTTTGCATTTAACATTTTGATGTGTTACTTGAACTATTTTAGATGATTTTTTTTGAGCCCAGAGATCTGAATTTCTTTTTAAATAATGGCTTGGAGACAATGATAACAGATAGTTCAGTAGATGTGATGTGGTTTTACATAAAAGCACTTGAAACAATGAATCTAAAAGGTATATCAAAGAAAAAATATGTTAAGAATGACAGCTTTAGACAAACTTGAAAACTGGAAATGATAGATACTATAAAGATTGTCACAATTAGTTGTGGCATGTGTTAGTGCTTTTCTTCTTTATGTTTCATTGTTATTTTCTCATTGCTTTATACAGAAGAACATATTTGATTTTATTGACATGTTTTCAGTTTTTTTTTATTAGTAAGTATATCATATTAGAAATGGCATAAATTTGGGGAACTTGCAGTGCCAATTAATTTATTGTTTTTGCACATGTCTTAATTTTAAGGATCTTCAACTTTCTATCTTGAAATTGCCAACCTGTTGGGGTGCTTTGAAACACTTTTATACTTTTAGTATCCTCCATAGGTTGTGAGTTCAGGACTTTAAAAATATATATATGTGTGTGTGTGTATATATATATCAATACATATATAAATATATATATATATATTTTCTTTTTTCCCCCCTGTTCTGAGTTAGTAAACAGCAAAGTTAATTACTTGGAAGTAACATGAGTTGACTGAAAAATCTGGACATTCCATGACCTTTCCAATAATTCTTTCAGATGGAGTTCAATACTGCAATTATTTTAAGAGTTTGAAGGGAAAAAAATAAGTATTTGAAGTCAAATAAAAATTAAATAAGACTATCTTAATTATGACTTGCTGCCAAGTGAAAATCACAGAGAGAATTCCCTTCTAGAATAGCACAGAGATGGAAGAGTATGGTAGGGGATGAGGCTCACTGTGATCAGAAGAACAGAAATTTTAGATGAATATGGGTTATTATTTTTTAATGCACTGTCATAAAAGGATTGAAACTAATCCATTTTACAAGTTAATATAAAACTCTATGACATATTATTTTACTTGATTTTGGACTCTGACAAATCTATGAAATAGTTGGTCAATTTAAGTTACTGTATGCAGTTCATTAAGTCAGTTTTTCTAAGACAATTGTTAGGTCTCATAAATACTGATTCTTGCAGATACAAGATCTTTCAATCTCAGCTACCATTCTAGCTGGTGGTTGTATGGACAAGACAGTTGTAAACTGAATTTTATGTTCACACTTTAATGTTCAGTGTTCTTTACAAAACAAATATCCAATGTACCTATTCATTGCATTTTCAAAATGTAATAACTAAGAAGATTCTAGATATGGGTGTCTAGTCAATTCTACCTTGGAATCACCATAGGATTGTACTGCACATAAATCTTCTGCAAGAAATGTGTACCCAGATATTGCTGGCTCCCCCTTTTATTTTCAATATACATGCAACCTATTAAGTTTTTGATGTGGCTTTCAGTAGATGGTGGAATGGAAGATAGGAATAGTTTCTCAGTTATTACATTGCCAATTAAATAATTGGTTCATGACTCTGTGTGTGTGTGGTCAATCGCGGTATTTCTAATCTCTCTCCAGACCAGTCAATTTTAAATAATATTTCCAAATTGAAATACATGAATCTCTTTGGCCTGACTTCACTAAAAAGTATTTATGGGGCAGGTTAATTGGAGCCACCACATCCATGACTGTGAGCCAGTCATTTTGAGTAATATAGGCAGTGTTAACTCATGCTAGAGCATAGCAAACTTATTTTCCAGATCCGTTGCCATCCTCTCATTCAGGACCTGCACTGTGATTGAAGGAGTCCTTTAGGAATAGAATGAATCACACTTCATAACTATTTACAGAGGAGAAGGAAGAATAAGCTGAATATAGAAGATGAGCACTGTGCAAACCAGTGGAAAGTGCTCCACTCCAGTGTGTGTTGAAAGAAGTCGATACATCCGGAGTGCTTTGATATGAGGTAGTTCATATGTCTTTGGATCAGCACGACTTAAAGCAGCTCTCTTTATAGAGCAGGTGTGTCCACATTTTTCAATAGTGGGCCTCAAGATTAGAAATTAACGCTGTACAGCCACATTGATTTTTACTGAAAACTGTGGCGTTTGAGAGTCTCCATGTTTGGGGTGTAACTGCTGAACCTGACTTCAGGGTGAATCAAATGATTATGCAGCATTTATTCTTCTCTTTTGTTCTTTTATCAGGAGTCTTCATAATGCTTCATGTTTCATGGTGTAATATTAGTCAAATTAACTTTAAATTGCTCAAAATTTTATAATTAATTTTTTCAGTTTCAATTATGATTCACAGTCTACTTGCCTGGCACCTGCTGGCAGGCAATTATACAAAGTCAGCAAAGGCTATGTGGTGAGCTTCTCCTTCATGTGTTTTTTCGAGTGAGATCCTTGAATGTACTTAGGTAGCACCAATAATGGCTGACACTTTTATTGCATTTGCTCTGTGTCAGGGAGTATTCCAACTGCTTTGTTTTAATCTTCATAACAGCCATATGAAAGAGTAACTATTATTACTATTGCTTTTAAGATGGGTGGGAAAAAGAAGCAGCACAGAAAGTTTTAAGAAACTTTCTAATCTTATCCAGCAGGTGGTGAAGCTGCAATTTAAACCCAACCAATCTGGTTCTAGGCATGTTTCTGCAAACACTAAACTTTACTTCATTCTGTGTGAGACTGAGGGAAGGCCTTTTCAGTTTCTATGCCAAAAAGGCTTTTCTGCACATTTTGAGTTTGAGGACACAGACTTAACAGGATTACATCTTGTTCAGTTCTCTGTGTCTACATCTAACACATAGAAATGGATTAATAAACTTGAATGAATGAATGAATGGGCAATTAAAACTGTAGTGATTGCATATTAAAATGTAATTTTGAATAATTGAATAATATAAAGCTCAGATCGTATTTGAGGAATTCTGCTCTATATTCTTTCTACTCTAAAACTCTGACTGGGAGATTTCTTTTCTTCCAATTTGTGCACTGTTGAGCTCAAGGTTCATGTTTTCTAGAGACCATGTCTGTGTAATGTCACATACGTGCCTCAAAACCCAGTATGGTCCAGATTGAAATCCTAATCTTCCCTTGCCCCCTGCCCTCCTAAAAAGCTTCACTTCTGACCTGTATCTCAGAAAATGGCACCATTATTATTCATCTTGTTGCTTAGAGCTGAAACTCAAGCTTTTCCTCTCATTTTTCCTTCTTGGTTCCCAACACCAGATTAAATAATTCCTCATAATACATCTTTTCTACATCTAACATTTCTTGGATCCTTTCACCTCTCCTCATTCCCATAAAATTCTTGTTTAGTTCCTTTTTTTCCCCTTGGCTCTTTGCAAGAGACTATTGCCTGTGTTTTCTGCCCTACTGTCTGCTGCCTTGGTCTGTTCTCTTTGGCATGGAGTGCAGCATGCTTCATCATCTGGCCCTGCCCTCCCTTGAAGACTCAATTCTTACTGCTCTGTTCCCCGGAATGAGGTATAGTTTTTGAGTGTCAATGTACTGTATCTTACTGCTGGTGGGGGGAGGGGTGGTTCTGTATTTGCTTTTCATTCTAAATCACAACCGCATCTCATCCTAACCTCTTTCTTTTTGTAACTCCTGCTCACCCTTTCATTCTCAATGCTTTCTCACCCAGAATCTGTCATATCGTCAGTGCTCCAGAAATACATAATAAATGAATCATACAATGAATGTACCTGGTTTACTTAGAGAAGTTCTAGGAAAGGAGCTTAAAGCTACAGGTGCATCTGTGTTAGAGAGAGTAGGTGATGTTCCTGAATAGTCTAAAGCTAGATTTTTAAAAAATTAAATATTTACTTATTTATGTTTCCTTCTTCCTCTGTGATGACTAAAGCTAGATTTTAAAGAAACTTAATACCAGGTTCAAGTGTAGAGTTTCAATAAATGAAAGCATTTACTTGTCATGCAATTACCACTCACATGAACGTGTTTATATATAAGTACTAGGTAATGACTATTTATTTCATTTTTATGTTTCCCAATTAAAAAGAATCTCTATTCGTATTTATTAGAAGGTACTGTGCTAAGTTTCTAAAGGTGCTTGCATGACGTTTTTCTCTGAACTGGATAGATTAAGTTATGCCTTTTTTCCCCACTAGACTATGAGCTTCTTGAAAGTGTAGAACACTAATATTTATTTTTCAAGAATATAAGAATATATGTGGCATATCATTGGTGCCTTATATAGTTTTGCTCAATGTGTGATTCAAAGAATGAAGAAAATAATGGAAAATAAATAGCATAGTAAAAACAGGAGTCTTCTTATTTTAACTGACAGTGCAGGTGGTGGTCAGGACATTACCAACTTACGGAAGTCTGGTACACCACGCAGGTAAGTGGCAGTTGGTAAATCTGATGGTTAATATTGAGTGTCAACTTGATTGGATTGAAAGATGCAAAGTATTGTTTCTGGGTGTGTCTGTGAAGGTGTTGCCAAAGGAGAGTAACATTCGAGTCAGTGACCTGGGAAAGGCAGACTCACCCTTAATCTGGGTAGGCACCATCTAGTCAGCTGCCAATGTGGCTAGAATAAAGCAGCAAGAGAAGACACAAGAGCAGACTTGCTAAGTCTTCCAGCCTTCATCTTTGTCTCATGCTGGATGCCTCCTGCCCTCAAACACCAGACTTCAAGTTCTTTAGCTTCTGGACTCTTGGATTTACACCAGTAGTTTGCCAGGGGCTCTTGGGCCTTTGGAAACAGGCTGAAAGTGCACAGTTGGCTTCCCGACTTTTGAGGTTTTGGGACTCTGACCGATCTACAACTGGCTTCCTTTTTTTAAAAAAAATTTAATTAAAAAAAATCTAGCTTTAGACTATTCGGGAACATCATCTACTCTCTCTTCCTCAACTTGCAGACGCCCTGTCATGGGACTTAACCTTGTGAACGTGTGGGTCAATTCTCCTTTAATAAACTCCCTTTCATATATACATCTATCCTATTACTGTGTTCCTCTATTGAAGCCTGGCTAATACAGTAAGCAAAGCCTCATGGAGACTCTTCAGGGTGCTTCCAATGCCACTCTCATGAGTCAGCTTGATGCAACCGGGAGGTGTGAGAAACCCCTTACTAGTCAAAGATTTGTATGGGAATTGAAACTCTGCTTGTTTTTGCATCTCAGCCTGTGTGTTTAGTAAGTATGTGCTCCAAACTCTGGAAGCCTAGGTACACTTCTCTATTTCAATATTGCAAAGACTACAGCACTCAACAGGATATCAAACGAAGAGAAGTATTTGTTTCTAAGATCAGGGGCTTTAGAGACAAGAAGAATAAGTCAAGATGAGGACAAGGACAAGTGACTCGAAAAGGTAATTTTGGATTATTCCAGTGATTACCTGTTGTTCACAGTCATTCTGGACCAAAAAAAAAAAAAAATGCAGACATGAAAATTCATTCTAAAGAAAGAAGAACAGAAAGCAGACAGGCTTGGACATAATCTCACAACCTGAAGTTATTTTTAAAAAGCAGTGGTTCTAATAATGATAATAATGTTGTCTGCTTTCAGGTTTTTAAATTATTCTTTAAAAAATCAGATGCAAAATAACAAGCAAGGCCAGGCTAAATTGGAAATTGATTTTCCCAAAATAAGACACCTTGCTTTTCCAGTACTTCATGTAAATGCAAAAGTTATGAAAGTAGTGAAAAGTCTTGAACCTACAATTACGCCTTTTGCCTTACAATTTGAGCTGTGATCTTGCTTTGAAAAAGCCTTTGCTCGATTTCTTTCCCATTCCTTACACTGCCATTTTGTTTTTGAGTGATCAGACAAAAATGTAGAACATGGAATGACTTTGGATAAAATTAAAATTTAAATGGTCAGCAAGAAGTCTTTAGAGAGCATTTATTTCTGTCTGTACCTGGCACTTTCAAGTGGCTAGGCCTGTGGTTCAGAGTCATCAGATTTGTCTTTATTCCGTAGATGTAGGAGTGCTCCTTGCATTGGCTTTCTCCGTCTCATTCTGAGATCAAAAGGTTGTATCATAAATGAACAATCTCAGAGCTTGAGAGACTGGATGTACTGTGTGCTGAGATGATAAAAGTAAAGATACTTTGGTAGAAATTCTCCCAAAGCATCATTTCCCTTTCTTTATGCACAACGTACAACAGAGAGTAGTCAAGGGAAGAAAGGCCAGCCTGCAAGAAGGCAAGGAATATGTGAGAAAGAGCATGAGAAAGCAAGAGAAAAAGTCCTGGGCATTGCAAAGAAGCATCTAGTCACACCTTATTAGTTTATACAGAACTGCATTTTTTTTTTTAAATTTTGTAGTACCCACTCTTGTCAGTACTTCAAGTTTATCTCATTTTTTTTTCTTTGCCCTTTTCACTCCACTGAGGCATCCAAAGATGATCACTGTCATAGTTTACCTCATTGCAGTTTTTAATGACTTTATCTCCTCTTTTACTTCCTTAATGTGTCCCATGGTGACAAGTTGCTTACGTGGGTAAGCGGCTAATGCAGAAAGACCAGGAACTCATCTATCTTCAAACCAGTCTTTTCCTATCCTCTTCCTTCCTGCCACCCTCTACGGATATATGTTCTCTCTGTTACCCTCTATGTAGCAGTTAGGATGAGATTATATTAAATGTAAATATAATCTTTACATGACAGTAAAGATTTCCTTCTAGAAAAAAAAAAAAAAAAGAATATGATTGGCCCCTGGCATACTGCTGGGGCAATGGATAGGGTTTTAGTTCAGCATTAGCCTCACAATAAGGAGTCAACCTTGTGTTATGACTGCCAAAAAAACAAAAACAAATAAAAGCTAATGCAATGCACAAAATTTCCTTCTGCATTCTCATTAAAGAGTTTGCCTACAAACAAAGCTAATGACAATTATTATACAGATTAAATTATGTTTATCAAATTATTCAAATAAATTAATAAAAATTACATCGTGGCAAAAATTTCTAAGCAGTCAAAGAGAGAAAATACAAGCTTTACTGATTGCCAGGCCTGCTGAGTTTCTGTGTGGCACTGCTAGCAATTTAGGAGTTTCTCACAGACTGCAGCAGCCTCCGAATTAAAGAGGACCTTATATTAACCCCACTGTGTATAATGCTTTACCATTTTCAGGGCCCTTTCAGCATGTTTCCTCAACAATAACTGTGATGGGGAAAGTAAGATCTCATTTTATAGATGCAGAATCTAGGACTCCATGTGGTTTAATATTAAGGGAAGAAGCTCAAGCCAGAGAGCAAGCTTCAGACAACTGGTTTATTACCTTTTGTTATGAACTCTGTGTGTCTCCCTAAAATTCATATGTTGAAGTCCTCATCCCCAATGTGATCATATTTGGAGGGTCTTTGGGACGTCATGAGGGTTAGGTGAGGCCCTCATGATTGGATTAGTGCTTTTATAAGAGGAGACATCACACTGGGCGTGGTAGTTCATGCCTGTAATTCCAGCATTTTGGGAGGCTGAGGCAGGTGGATCATCTGAAGTTAGGAGTTCCAGACCAGCCTGGCCAACATGGCAAAATCCCCTCTCTACTAAAAATACAAAAATTATCTGGGCATGGTGGCACGTGCCTGTCATCCCAGCTTCTCAGCAGGCTGAGGCAGGAGAATTGCTTGAACCCAGGAGGCAGAGGTTGCAGTGTGCCAAGATTTCGCCATTGCACTCTAGCCTGGGCCCCAAGAGTGAAACTTTGTCTCAAAATAATAATAATAATAATAATAATAATAATAATAATAATAATAAAATTAAAAAGAGGGAGACATCAGAGAGCTTGTTTTTTTCTCTCTCTCCCCAAGCTCACACAAAGAAGTCATATGAACACACAGCAAGCCTGTGTCAGCCTACAAGTCAAGAGAAGAGGTTCCAGAGTCTACTTTGCAGGCACCATGATCTTGGATCTTCCAGTCTTCAGAACTGTGAGAAGTGCATTTCTGTTGTTTAAGCATTCAGTCTTTGGTATGTTTTTATGGCAGCCTCAGCAGAATAAGACACTCATTCATCTAGGTAAACCATACGCAGTTGACCCTTAACACGAATTTGAGCTGTATGGGTTCACTTATATGCAGGTTCTTTTCAATAAAAGTGACTCTGAGTGTGTCTGCCTCTCCTGCCTCCTCTTCCATCTACTTTATCTCTTTTGCCTCTGCCACCCCTGAGATCACAAGACCAACCCCTCCTCCTGTTTATCATCCTTCTCAGCTTATTCAGTATGAAAAACAATGAGAATGAAGACCTTGATGATGATCCACTTCCAGTTAATGAATAAATAGTAATTATACTTTCTCTTCCTCATGATTTTCTTAATAGCATTTTATTTTTTTCTAGCTTACTTTCTTGTAAGAATACAGTACATAAGACATATAACATATACAATAGGTGTTAATCAACTGTTTGCTGGCTTCCAGGAAATTAGCTGTTAGTATTTCAGTTTGGAGGAGTCAAAATTTATACATGGATGTTTGGCTGCACCGGGAGTTGGCACCTCTAACCCCTGCATTGCTCAGGGGTCAAGCATTGTGATATGATATACTAACCAAGACTTGTCACACTTTAATTTCATTGTTCTTTTATATTTTCATTTTCCCATGAAAAACAAAAAAAGATTATTCAATGCCTGCTTTGTGCCAAGAAGTGTGCAGGATGCCAGAGGTGTGAAATGAACTCCCCATATTTAAGTTATCCATATTTTGATAGGGGAATGACTCACATAAGAAGATAATTATAATATAATTTGATAAGTGCTATAATAAAAGTATGAAACAGAGCTTTGGAAGCCCTAAGCCGCTCATTTGGCTTAGGGGAACTCAGGAAATGCTTCACAAGGAGGTAACATGGATGACTGTTTTAAATGATTCATAATGCATGGAACCCATCAGCTCAGGGCAATGTGACTGGCGGAAGGAAGGAGGACATTCACCTAGACAGAGAGTGGCAGTGTTAGGCTGTGTGCCCCAAATTATGGTGGGTATCAAACTTGAACTGTTGTCTACATTGGAACCTGTTAAGCCCAGATTCTTGACTTCTGGCCCAGACCTGACCTACCAGAACAGAATCTCTGGGCATAGCACAGTGGATTAAACATACTTGATAAGCACCTTCAGGTAATTCTGACACAAACTGAAGTTAGAATAGCAATGCACTCAGGATACATGAGGAAAAGGTGGGCCATGCACTGTATTTCAGTGTGGATGAATTCTGATGTCTGATTTCCTACACACTCTTTTACATGTTCCTTTATCCTCTGGTTTTCTCACTGCAGCAACTAAATTTCTTCATAGCTCTACTTTCAAAGAATCCATAAAGTTAATAGTGCTCTGCCACTGAAATGAGTTTTCTTCTTCCTATTGATTAACAAACAGAGCATCGTTTGTTTTGTAAAGCTAGTACGGTTTTCTTCTCCTTTTACCTACAAGATCTTACAGTGGTTAATAAGAAACAAGGCTGCTTATCAGAAAGCCTGGTGTACAGTTAGCACAAAATAAGATGTCTCCCCCTATAGCATCCTTCTAGTCTACTCTCTCTAAATCCCTCCCTGAATTTAAACCACTTCGCAGGCATCAATTAATGATATTTAATTTCTGCTGAATATAATGAATATATAATTAAGATTAAGATACTCTGAGGGCTTCCCCTAGCTTTGAGGCTGATTCTTCTTTCTGCTTAGAAGTATGTCATTTAACCTCTTTACCTCTCTCCTTCTATAATTGGGGACCATGAAACTTACCTGCCCTGAAATTTCTGAAGATTCAGCGATCATGTTAGCCAAATGTTTAGCACATAAAAAGTGCCAAAGAACAGCTATGTGATGTGCTGGGCAAAAGATCTCTTTCGAACACCTGTGATACTTGACCCTTTCTGTGGTTCTTTTTTTCTTGACAAATTATGTACTATTGCTTCAATGCACAGGAGGGAAGCAAGAAGATATAATATAAATAATTAAAGCCATTGTTTAACCATCTATTTATATAAAATAAAAACAAGGAACAACAATGATGTGCCACCATAGTATCTGAAGCAATTTGAAGCCAAATATTTTAATGAAAGGTATTGAAAAAGACCAAATAGCAATATAGGGTACTGCTGGGAACTTCTTCTTCTTCTTCTTCTTTTTTAAAAAAGAGGTCCATGTCCCTAGGTAACAAAGCAAAAGAACATGCTATATATGATCACAACTGCCTTCTGGATTATTTAGAATCTGGGAGTTATCTTTGATTCTTTTCTCTCCCTCACCAAACCTGTTGATTCTGCCACTATCTTTGAACCTGTCGATCTTTTCCTAGTTCCATTCCCACTCTTTTATCTGTGCTTCTCTCTATTGTCTATTTTAGATATTCCTTAACTGGTCCACATGCTTTCTTTTTATATCCCTTCCAATGCATTTTTTTTAAATGCAGCAGCCATAGTGATTCTATAAAATGGTAGAGATCTTTTAAATTAAAAATTATTTTTGTTGAGGTAAAATACGCATAAATAATTTACCATCTTTGCCACTTTTGAATGTACAGCTCAGTAGCAATAAATACATTTGTATTCTTTGTTTTTTTCCATTCACCATCTCCATCCTTGAAAAAAAGGTAAATCAAATCTTGTTTTTCACTCAAGCCCTTCAGTGGCTTCCCATTGCATGTTGAATCACGTGCAACCTCCTGACCTTGAGTTAAAGAAGCCTGGCTGTGTTGACCTCTGCTTTCTTCTCCAGCTTCATTTCAAGCCAGTTTTTCTCACTATTGCTCCAGCCAATTATCCATGTGTTAGTTCTTAGAACACCCCACACTGTGTCCTCCCTCAAAGCCTTCATACACAGGCTTTCCCCTGTAGAGCCTCTATCCAAGGTGTCCCTCCTTCAATCCCCATTATTCAAATCTCAAACTAAATATTATCTGAAAAGAAAGAGCTTTTCTGGGATTAATGAAAACAAATCTCAGCAGATCTGTCTCCTTTATCTTCAGCACAGTCCGTGTTTCTTATCTTCCAAGCACTTTCCTCATGTGTAATTATCCATTTATATATTCATTTGCTTGTTCAATGTTTGTCCTCACAAAGTTGACCATAAGCTAGATGAGGACATGGACCAGGTCTGTTGAATTTACCACTGTCAGCTTAGTGCTGAGAGTACTGCCTTGGATTTAATGGATCATTGCTGAATAAACAAATGAAAAATAAGGAAGGTGGATCCTATTTCTGCAATGCCCTGAATAACTTGTATATTAAGAAAAGATCCCAGGCTGGGCGGAGTGGCTCATGCCTGTAATCCCAGCACTTGGGGAGGCCAAGGCGGGTGGATCACGAGGTCAGGAGTTCGAGACCAGCCTGGCCAACATGGTTAAACCCCATCTGTATTAAAAGCACAAAAATTAGCCGGGTGTGGTGGTGTGGACCTATAATTTCAGCTACTGGGGAGGCTGAGGCAGAAGAATTGCTTGAACTCGGGCGGTGGAGGTTGCAGTGAGCCGAGATTGCACCACTGCACTCCAGCCTGGGCGACAGAGCGAGACTCTGTCTCGCAGGGGGAAAAAAAAAAGATCCTGGAGATAAACTGGGAGTAGGAGTTGGAAAAACTGAAATGAAACCTGAGAGGGAAGAACTGAAGAAAAATAGAGAGTGAGGGAATAGCTGTTTGTGTTGGTTAGTTGAATAAAAGCAAAAAAAAAAAAAAAAAAAAAAAAAAAAAAAAAAAAGGAACAAAAACAAAACAAAAAAACAAAAAACCTTCCCCCCAAATAAACGCAAATCACATCAAAACAAAACCCCCATAGTAAGCTGTGGAAGGACTGAGTATAATTTCTAACATTCAATATGCAATTTTTTTACATGTTCATGGTGTAAACTCCTATTTAACCTTTCCAAGTCTCCAGTAAAGTATGCCAAACATAAAGGGCATGTGTATGCATTTCCATTTTTATATGCATAAGTTATCTATTGTTGCATAACAAGTCACCACCAAAATTAGCAGTTTAAAGTAACGTATATTGAATATTTCACTTTTTTGGTGGTTTAGAAATCTGAGTATGGCTTAACTGGGTTCCCCTCTTTAGGGTCTGTCACACAGCTGCCATCGGGTATTGGCCAGGACTAGGGGCTTTTCTGAAGGCTTGACTGGGGAAGAATCTGCTTCCAAGCTGTTGGACTGGGGCCATCAGTTCCTTAATGGCTGTTAGATGAAGCCCAGCCTCGGTTCTTTGCCACGTGGGTCTCTTCAGTATGGCAGCTTGCTTCGTCAAAGTGTGTAGTCCAGAAAGCAATAGAGAGAGTCTGCCAAAGAGATGGAAGTTGCAATCACCTAACCATGGAAGTGACATCTCATCACCTTTTCAATGTCCTGTCAGTCAGAAGCCAGTAACTACTTTCAGCTCACACTCAATGGGAGGGATTATACAGGGGCTGAATACTGAGAGGTGGGGAACTTTGGGGGCTAACTTAGAAGTCACCTACTGCAGTATGTTTGTTGGTGTTTTGATTGTGTGTGTTCATATGTGTGTAAATCAAGGATGGGACTAAGCCGTACATTTAGGATAACAGAATTCAGCAGAAACAAGCTGTTGGAATCAGAGAAAGTCATGAGAAGATATATTTTCTGGAAATATGAAGATAATTTGGGAAAGCCTTTCACAGGGTGATAGAATCTGTTTTATTTGGCTCTCTAGAGGCACTCAGAACTTAGGTATCCAACATACTCCAATAATTGGATTACCCAGATCACGGTTATAACTCGCCACTTTGCTTTTCCTGACAACTCTTTTGGAAGTATAATCCACTCAGAAATGATAAATGTTTCCAAAGAGTTAGGGGGATTTGTGTAGAAACGGTGGATAGATGGAGGTTTATCAGACTTTGCACAATAGATTCAATGCTGCTTAAGTGGCACAAAGATTATTTTATAGGTAATCTTGACATAAGGTCTAATTTATAAGTTCTAATTTATAAAATCAGGGAAGGTTCTGCAGTAATCTGGCACTAGCTGTGTAACTTGTAAGCCTTCTAAGTAATTGAATTATAAAAATGTTTTATTATAAATACTAGATTATTAATATACTTATCTGACAGCAACCTATATCTCTTTGATCTAGAATCAGCTGAAATGTTTTATTTATCTACGTGCCAGGCATTGTGTTAGGTCTTTCACCAGGTACTTATAGGTTCCTCAAAGGACTCTGGTGACTAAATAATCATAAAGCTTAATGGTAGGTGAGAAGTCCACTCAAAGCTCTCTAGCTTGGGAAACAGGGTTATTTATAAAATAGTTCTTTTTTTTTTTAAAATCATACTTTAAGTTCTAGGGTACATGTGCAGAATGTGCAGGATTGTTACACAGGTATAAATGTGCCATGGTGGTTTGCTGCACCCTTCCCATCATTTACATTAGTGCTTCCCTGCCCTAACCCCCCACCCACTGACAGGCCCTGGTGTGTGTTCTTCCCCTCCCTGTGTCCATGTGTTCTCACTGTTCAACTCCCACTTATGAGTGAGAACGTGAGGTGCTTGTTTTCTGTTTCTGTGTTATTTGCTGAGAATGATGGTTTCCAGCTTCACTCATGTCCCTGCAAAGGACATGAACTCATCCTTTTTTATGGCTGCATAGTATTCCATAGTGTATAAGTGCCACATTTTCTTTATCCAATCTATCATTGATGGGCATTAGGGTTGGTTCCAAGTGTTTGCTATTGTGAACAGTGCTGCAATAAACATACGTGTATATATGTCTTTATAGCACAGTGATTTGTAATCCTTTGGGTATATACCCAGTAATGGGATTGCTGGGTAAAATGGTATTTCTGGTTCTAGATCCTTGAGGAATTTCCATACTGTCTTCCACAGTGTTTGAAGTAATTTACGCTCTCACCAACAGGGTAAAAGAGTTCCTGTTTCTCCACATGAGCATGGGCTATCTTTTCATTTATTTGTGTCTTCTTCATTTTTTTTCAGCGATGTCTTACAGATTTAAGTGTACAGCTCTTTCAGCTATTTAAATTTATTCCTATGTATTTTATTCTTTCTGATACTATTGTAAATGGAATTGTTTTCCTAATTTTTGGGGGAGGGGGTAGTTTGTTTTTAGTGCATATGAATGCAACTGATTTTTATTATTGTAAATGGAATTGTTTTCCTAATTTTGGGGGGAGGGGGTAGTTTGTTTTTAGTGCATATGAATGCAACTGATTTTTGTATATTTTTATTCGGCAACCTTACAGAAGTCATTTACTAATTCTAACAGTTTTATATTGTGGAGTCTTTTTTTTTAAATTTATTTATTATTATTATACTTTAAGTTGT
Organism: Macaca nemestrina; assembly: GCF_043159975.1. Classification (NCBI taxonomy): domain Eukaryota; kingdom Metazoa; phylum Chordata; class Mammalia; order Primates; family Cercopithecidae; genus Macaca; species Macaca nemestrina. The sequence continues at coordinate 149,953,964 of NC_092130.1, forward strand.
ATGTACCATACGACCCAGCCATCCCATTACTGGGTATATACCCAAAGGATTATAAATTATGCTGCTATAAAGACACATGCACACGTATGTTTATTGCAGCACTATTCACAATAGCAAAGACTTGGAATCAACCCAAATGTCCATCAGTGACAGATTGGATTAAGAAAATGTGGCACATATACACCATGGAATACTATGCAGCCATCAAAAAGGATGAGTTTGTGTCCTTTGTAGGGACATGGATGCAGCTGGAAACCATCATTCTTAGCAAACTATCACAAGAACAGAAATATATTGTGGAGTCTTTAGGGCTTTCTATACCTAAGATCCTGTCATCTGCAAACAGAGACAATGCATTACCTCCTTTTTGATTTGGATGCCTTTTATTTCTTTCTCCTGCCTAATTGCTCTGGCTAGGACTTTCAGTACTGTGTTGAACAGGTGAGAGTGGGGACATCTCTTGGCACTGAGTTGTGCTGCCTTTCAAGAGGGGTGATGTGGATAATGTGAAACTGTTCTTTTTACTCTCATCAATGCATCTCGCTCACTTTTTTCATGCTAATAATGTAAGAATATAATTGGTGACAATAAATGCCTTTGTTCTGATTGATAAATGAGCGTATATGTGGTAGTTGAGATTCTGAGAGCAGTGACAATGTTTAATAAAAGCTAGCAGAAGTTAGTAGTGATATCACCCGATTGCCTGACAGGGTGACTTGCCTTGCCTTTGAAAACATGGGAGAACCGGCTACATTGCCTCTGTCAATAGAGAGAATTACTGAAACCTCAACAAAATACCAGCCCCTCATACCTTCCAAAAGTGTGACTAGACTTTTCCAAGTGATAGATGCTTTTCCAAGTGATAGATGCTTTTCTCCTTCCATAGTTTATTCTTATTAATCTCTAGGAAAGAATAGCCAATTCTTATAACATTTTAGATGACATGGAGGCCATGGAGGAGCACTGCTGAGAAGGGGCTGCTGTGGGGAGCATTGCAGACTGAGAGCCTGGGAGCTGAGGCCATGCTTCCCCCAAGCTGCTACCAGCCAATGACTGAGCATAGCAGTGACTGGGCTGGTATGGGGCCATTTCTCTTGAGTGCAACACTCTTTTAACAGGCAGAAACTCCCCGCTGGCCTGGCTGAGACTTTCTCAGCACCGTGCTGTGGTATGCAGCTATCCCTACTCAGTTCTCTCCGCTGCCTCTCCTTTCACAGGTATCAGATCTGTATCCCTACCTGAAAGCTCTTTCCACCTATTTCTGCTCTTTGCTCCTCTGGCCTTCATGGGTGATAGATTTACTGGTTCTCGTGAGCATGTCTAATGCCATCTTTGTGTCAGTGTCTCAGAGGACCTGAACTGGCCCATGTGGTAAATACACCATCCCAAGTGAAAATTGGGCCATATAATATTATAATGAGCATGCTCAGTGTCTGAAATCAGCCTGAAGAGGTTGGAAGGGTAAGAAGGGTGGGAATGGCATTGGGAGACTTAGGTTTCTCAATTTGATCTCAGTGGGGTTGTATTTTGGGCACTGCATTTTATTTAAGAAATCAGAGCAGAAATCTTAGAATATTAGACTCTTAGGATAATTCTTTCTTTTTAAAATAGGATTTCCAAGTTTGGGATGTATTTCAGTTTCTAGGACAATGAAATCACTAAGGGCACCAAGTTTGCGTAACATGTCAGATGGATGAGGTGTTTCATGATAATATTAAAAAAAAGTCAGTGGGTTGGGAAATGCATATTTGGATCAAGCTTATCTGTTTTCTATGTTTTTAGATATATGTAGATGTGTGCAGTGGGAAGGTTTTCATTGACTGGGAGCAAAACCTGGAATGTGAAAAGTTAGTTTATCCAATAGTTAGTAAAACAACCCAAAATTCATACTTCTCTGGTAAAATCATGAGAGCCTGGAGTCACCTCAGGATTAGCATATTTCTTGTGAAAAACCTAAGAGAGATTCTGGTCTTTAGAATGGGAGGGGTCATGTCCATCTTGTGCCTCACTCTATCCCCAGCCCTCTACACCATGCCTCATGCATGGTAGATGGTAAAAAAAAATTTGCTGAAAAAAAATGAAAAACGGTATGTTCGGGGTAGTTTAAACTGTAAATAAATGTGATTAAACAGGACTTTGACCATTTTGATATGTAGAATAATAGAACTAACCACAACTAGTTACAGTCATGTTTGTTCTTCTATGATTACTGTTTGTTTTTACACTGATTACTTCTTATGCAATTGATAAATGTGAGAATGCTTTGGTTTTAATGTATGTGTTCCTCCAAGATTCATATGTTGAAACTTAATCATCAAGGGAATGAAATCAGGGACTGAGGCCTTTGGGAAATGACTAAGTCTTGAAGGCTCTGCCTTTGTGAATGGGACCAATGCCCTTATGAAAGAGGTTTCAGAGACCTGCCTTTTCCTTTCATCTCTTCTGCTATGTGAGGACACAGGATCTGTCCTTCCCCTTTGCCCTTTTGCCATTTGAAGATACAGCAAGAAGGTGCCATCTTGGAAGCAGAGAAAGACCCTCACCAGACGCTAAATGTGCCAGTCCCTTGATCTTGATGATAAATTATTTCTATCATTTATGAGTTATAAGTTACCCAGTGTTTGTTTGTTTGTTTGTTTTAATAGCAGCAAGAATGGATGAAGACAGATAAGGAAGTTGGTATAATGTGAAAGAGGTATTGATTTATACAAGATTTTTCTGACTATTAATTTTTTTAAGTAATTGGAGTGAGCTCTCTAACAATTAAAGCCTTAGCAATATATAAACTCCATATAAAACTCTACAAAAGTATCTCTTTTAGTGCAAGCTATGCCTTTACTTCACCATATAAAGCTACAGTGAAACACAAGTGTACAGGAAGGTGATGTGCTGACATTTCTTTCCTTATTAAAACAATGGATTAACAAAACAGGCTACAGTCTGGATAAGATTTTTGATTCTGATGAACATGTCTCTATTAGAAGCAAATGCCCTCCAGGAAGTACATTTCAGGAAACTGCATAAGCCCCAGGGTTTAAGTTGCGAAGAACTAACTGTGATACTAGACACCAATCCCAAGCATAGTTTAATGTATTTGTGAGGGTTTTTTAATGGATTGCTATTGTTTTTGTGTTCTCTGGGTATAATACATTTTGCAACTTCTGTTCCAACCCTATTTTTCCCCATAGCCAATGTTTTATTTGCCGTGCGATTTTACAGTAAAGCGTGTGCTTTCCGCCCCCTAGAAACATATATAGTAAATAGTATGATAGCAGGAATGCATGTATTTAAAAGAAAAACAATAGACTAACTTGGTCAAGAATTCAGCTCTAGAGTGAAATTGCTTAGATTTAAGTTTCAGCTTTGCCATTTTCAAGTGGCATATACTTGGGCATGGCACTGAACATTCTGTGCTTTGATATCTACAATGGTAAAATGGGAATAATAACAGTATCTATTTCATTGGGGTTACTGTATCACAAGAGCTTAGAAAAGTGTCAGGCACATAGTAGGTGGTCAATCCATGAATGTAGGTAATTATTACGGAATCAAGCAGCTTATTTCCTGACTAGGCCACATAAGGCATATTTCATCTTGATATGTGGAGACATAGCACGATTTCATCACTGGAACCTTAATATAGGCATTTCCTTAGGGCTTGACATGTAGTTCTTTGTAGAAGTTCCAGGAGCCAGTTCTCTTGAATTTGTATTCACTATTGCCACAACCTGTTTTTTTAAATTTCCTCTGTCTACAGTCACTAGACTGTGACTTAAATTAAATTATAACTTTGAAACTGAATTTCCTCAAGTTACTTGTGCTCCATACAGTAGATTCCATAACATACTTACTCTTCTTTGACATTTTCTCTTCCTCTTTTTTTTTTTTTGATAAATGCTGACCTGCTATGCCACCTACCTTATATGTGAAATTGATACAGTGTAATGGAAACAAGATGTAATATCAATAACATGATCTATCACAAACACAGGTAAAATTGCAAAGCATATGTCCAAAATTAAGTGATACGGAATGAAAGTATACTTTTTCTTTTTTTTTCCCCAGAGAAAGGCTGAAAAATACCCAAAGATTAGCACAAAGACTAAAACCTCTTAGTCCCTTAAGCAATGTTTGTATTCTTGGGAACATGTGGGAAAACTGGGTGAGTGGTGTCCTTGGAGTTTGCTTTAAAAGTCAGATCTTTTGAAAAATGTTTATTCATGTCCTTTGCCCACTTTTTGATGGGATTTTTTTTCTTACTGATTTGTTTGAGTTCCTTGTAGATTCTGGATATTAGTTCTTTGTCAGATGCATAGTTTGCAAATATACTTGGGTGACGGGTGCACTAAATCTCAATTCACCACTATAGAATTCATCCATATAACCAAAAACCACTTGTACTTCAAAAGCTACTGGAATAAAATAAAATAAATTAAGATGTCTGGGTTGACATGTCTTTTCCTAAATGCTTAGCTTTCCAAAGTAGCCATTCATCCTCAGGGTTAAACAGTGCTCTCTCCCAGCTCAATATTTTACAATGACTTGCAAAATAGTGAGCCAATTATACTATCACTGGATTAAGCCTAATGATCAAGCTAAGTGACAGGTTGGACAAAAAGATTTCAAAGGTCCTTGAATTCTGTTAAATACTCATTAATAATAATAGGAGTTACCAACATCTGAGAACAAATTGTTGTATGCATCCTGCTTCCTTCCATTCATGGTAGAGGAGCAATATCATAAGAAAAGCAGATACTTTGGCAGAAAAGATACCATATGGAGACTAGAGATGCCTGTTTTCAAATTCTTCATTGGATTGGGCAGGGTCTTCTAATATGAATACACATGAATAAAATTATGATAAGGGGAAAAATAAATTATGTATTAAGCACATATGTCATGTTCTGTGATCAACATCTATTATTTTATTTAATTCCCCCATAAAAGAAACCCCACAAAAACCCTGTGACTTAGGCATTATTATTATTTAGCTAAAGGATCAGGCTCAGATAAATAGAGAATGAATAAGGTTGCTCAAAACCTGCTTTCTTTCCATCACATCAAGCCTTGCCTTAGGCACTTCCTACTTCCATACCTCTCACTTGACTCCTAGTCATGTTGATATTTCTCCTAATCTCAGACTACTTGGACTTTATTCTCTCTTCTAATAAATTGTCTCACTTTTATCCTGTTCATGTCAGAAGTTTAAGAAGGGTGTCAGGATCAGAATGTCACCAGAACAGGTCAGCTAGTTGTCTAGAGTAGACCTCAGGGTGCTTCTGGCTTTGTGAATTCACTGTACTCCTTAATCTAACTCTCAGTCTGTGGGTTTGGAACCATGTTTTTTGGGAATGATGAGAGTGACTGTTTCTTATGCTGGACTCATGTTAACTGCATTTGTAGACAGTGATATATAAAACCAGAAAATCAGTTGATTTCATTATAATAAGGAATAAATTGGCCAGGATCTTGGACACACATTCTGTGGCCAATACCTTCTTTCTTTGTAGACATGTGTTTTAAGAGACCACATTATAATCACAAAGTTCCTGGTGAATATTGAGCTAGAACAGAAAGAAATTAATAATTCTATGGGTATTGAGGACATCTGTTAAAGTAGCATAGCACATTCATCCCCAAAACACATGATACACCAAAGAAGCAAGTCAAATCCTTGGGCATTTAAGAATCTCAGTGGGCACGGTCAATGCTGTTGTTTTTTAATATGTATTTTTTTTTTTTTACCTTGTCTCATACGTGCTTGGGTTCCTGACAATTCACTTTCTGATTGTCTCATTACTGAAATCTTGTTCATTCAAGGGCAAACTTCTACAACTTAATGTGACTTTGTACATGTGTATTTCAATTTGTTCTGCGTTGATTTTTTAGTTACAGTGTCAGGTGAAAATCTTATTTCTTTTATTTGGAAATGAATTTTGGGTTGGATGGGGACCAAAAAATGCTTTTTTGAAATCCCTGTGTACATCTCAAAGCCACAGATGCCAGATTACTTTTCAAAAGATAATGGAAATTATGCCTTTGAACAGAGATGTGTGAAAGATTACATTCTTGTAAGTTATATCCAATTACAGTTTAGTGAGGTATTAATAATAGGACATTATATCATATTTTGCTTCAGGAATTTTGTCTATTATGATAAGAACTCTTACATATGTAGGTGCTTATTCTCCAAAAATATCTTAGGAGAAAACACAGCAAACGACTGACTCCAGGATGGGACTGAGGGAGCCCTGGGAAAGCCTTATAGGCCTCAAATATTTTCCTTACCATCTGTCTGTTATTCAACCTTTAAAACTAATTGCTTGGCATCTTAAAATGTTTGTCATTTTAGAAAGTCTCTTTTTAGAGTGCAGATGCACCTGGGTTATTTAATGTGTTAGCCAACTTTTAACAAATTACATCATTAAACAAAATGCAGATGTAATTTCAGTGTCTGAGAATTCTCTAGAAAAATTTAATTTTGAAAATGTAATGTAATATAAGTATATTCTGGATCATCTGAATGACTACCTTGTAAATGAGTGCTGCCTTCTAACTTAAAGCCTGAATTCATGTTTTTGTTCTTGTCAGTAACAACTACTATTACTTAATTGTCACTTGTTCATTAATAATGAGATATTTGTTTGAAATAGGACAAATACTAGTAGATTACTCTACAAACAAGGTTACTTAATTTAAAGTCCAAAAAAAGATGGAAGAGATAAGTCCTTAGCAAAGTGTATTGGAAGCAGATTGCACCTGGTGAGTTGCTTTCTGGGTGACTACTGATTTGAAGCAAGTGGATATTTAAATCTTGCTTATAAAGTGCCCTGATTGAAATCCAGCTTTATCAATTATCCCCTGAATTTGAATTGAAGGAGGTCATTTTTGCCCATTAACTTGACCCTTATAGGAAAATTTCAAATGATAGATTCTCAGTTGTGAAAAATAGGATGCATTTCTCTATTGCAAGAGATTGAACTTATTTGGAGAGATTTTTCACCACAGAGCCACATGGTAGCTTACTTTTTCTTTTTAGGAATTTTTGGATTGATTGCTCATATACAGACTAGGTTTAGAAGATTCTTTGATATTGATTTACCAGTTTCAAGTGTTATAGATCCAAAAAATGTTTTCCTTTCTCTTTTAAGTGGACATACACCATTGAGCTTAATTTATCCCCTGAGTTCAGGATATTATTTAAATTTCTGAAAAAAAATGGCTAAAAACTCTGAGGATTGTAGTTGTTGTCATCTTCAACAAGGCCCTTTAGTTAATATAATACTAAATCTCTGTTAACAGAAACTAGAAACAACAGGTTCTGTGATGAAGACTCCATGCAAATGGAAACTCAGTTCTGATTGAAAAACTCTAGTCCTTGCCATGTTGTGGGTACATCTATGTCTAACTTCTCTCAATGTAACTGGGTTAGGAAATTCTTGTCATAGATTTTGGAGAAATGTTTAAAATGAAAATTGTGCTTGGATTCTACTGCTTACCACAACATCCAATTCTTTTGCTTCTCCTCCCTTTTAAATCCCTACCTCATCTTTTGATTTTCTTTTCCTCCTTTCTGATTTGAAGACTACTTTATGTATTAGTACTTATGTTTTATTACATTCTCCATTTTTTATTCTTATTTCTTCATTCTCTGGGAAAGGAAAAAGAGAAAAGAAAGAATTTTCATTGATGCTGGCATTTATATGACAGTTTGTCAGTCCACATACCCTATAAGGTAGGTGAACTGAGGTCGTGAATATGTAAATAACAACCTTAAGATAAATAACTGATAAATGATAGAAACACTTTTTAAATTAATGCATCAGAAAGAAGTACTTCATCTCTAGTACATTGTTTATCTTGCTACATAATCTCTTTATATATAATATAGACATTATCTAACCACCTATCTGTATATGCTTATAGTGACCCTCAGATATTAATATATTAATTTTATTTTATTTTTATTTATTTTTCCAGGATCTTCCCCCTCCCCTGCACACTTGCAGGAAAGCAGAATGATTTGGGGCAAATATTTAGGCACCAAATGTTTGTTGAATGGAAAACATATCTTAAAAGCTTACCTTTAGAATATTTCTATTCCAATTTGTTCTTATAGTATATGTAGTGTGAGGTATTCATAGCCACAGATACAAGATACAATCAAAGCACCTAAATATAGTTTACTTTCCTTTTTCCATTAAAGGCACCAAATCCAAAGTTCAAAGACAAGCATACAGAATCGTCTACATTGTTTACCATCAGAATTTATATTCACCAAGAACAGAATTAACATTATCATTTCAGAACTGAAAGGGTAAAGACAGATATAAAAATGAAGTTAACTTAGACATAAGGATTACAAACTAAGTGTATTTATCTTTAGAGGTAATCAATCATTGCTTGTGCTAGAGATCTGTAAAAGGTTGGCCTCAGAACTTACTATAGGGACCTTATCCTTTCCTCTACAAATTGCTCAGTTCCACCAAAGCAAAGACACTATTCCCTACTGAGGGCTAAATAAATGACAAGCTTGAAGTGGTGAAAAATAAATTCCTTCTCTGAGTTACTTGAGTAAAAAGCTGTGTGAACAAAAAATTCACACATTTCTCTTCATATAATGGAAACTTACCACTTTTTACAATGCTGTGCTTATTTCAGAAGCTTAGGAAATTCATTAGAAGGGGGAAGTATATTTGGGATATTAGTTCCACCATGCCCACAAATAATGGAGAAAAACATTGGGAATTGAAATTGCTTGGTCTCTTCAACCCCTAAAACTCTTATCTATGTTATTATAGTCTAAATACTTTTCATACATATAAACATTTTCTGGTAACCAGGGGACAACTTATTTATGCACTTTATTTTCACTGCATGTCTATAGGAATGCAAAAATGTAAACATTGATCTACATAATCGTGTACGTAGATTAAGGGAAACTTCCTGAAACAGTGTGAATTAGATCATTAAAAAATAGTGAAATTGCAGTTAATGGCTTATTTGCTGAAAGTAGATATTTTAATTATTCTACATAGTTTGAATTCATGAATAACTTATTAGTCACTCATATCCTGTTTTTTTTTCTTTTCCTGTTCGTAATCCTGGTGAGCCTCTGATGTTTGGATCATAGTCTTTAATGCTTTTTTATTTGAATTCTTGCTCAGGAGGCCTAGGAAATGATATGGCCAGCCAGAATAGATGAAATTTTTACAGATCACCATGAGACTGTATAATCCATTTTTTGAAATAGTACCAAAAAAATGTAATCAGTATACTAGAAGCAAGAAGACTTTTTTTTTTCCCCCAATGTAGGTGACATGAGAAAATACTGAATTATAGGAAACTCCTATATGTCTGTTTCACTTATTTTTGTTTCTAGGCTCTAAAAGAAAGAGCACTAACTAGGAGTTATGAGACCTGGGTTTGACTTTGACCGCATACATACAGATTTTTCTTGGCTACATTACTTCGCTGTGCTACAATTCCCTGGACACTGCCACCAAAACCCCCTGTGTCTCCCTTGCCATCCCCTTCCTTATTTACTCATCCCCAAACTTATCTGGCTTCTTTCATTTCTGGAATAAAAGAAGCTCTTTTCTGCCTCACTGCCTTAGCACATTATTTCCCTTCTTCCCTTTTTGTCTAATTGTCTCCTAATCATTCTTCAGGTCTTAATTAATAATCACTTTCTCAAATAGGCCTTTGCCAAGTCTACTCTCTAAATGAGGCTCCTGTAATGTTCTTATAGAATCATATGTTGTATATTACTACTATGCATATATCACTACTTATAAATGTAAGTTTAATTTCATAATTCTTATTGTCTGGATGGAGTAGGCTATATGTTTCATTGCAGCAGGGAGTATGTCTAGTACATTGTAGATGCTCAGTAAATATTTTAGAAACTAATGGATGAATAAATTAGTGATAAGAATGGGGGTAGAAAAAATAATCTTAATAATTCCATCCATTTTGAACAGACTATGATACTAGGGTAAATTAATGGCTTCATTTCCATCCAAACCAAGTTCTGAAGGTTTTATCCTAAACCATGCCTTATGCACACAGTCAATAATTGCAAGAAAGTATTTTACAATATACTCAGGGTTTTGTACCTTCATCCAGCCACTCATAATTTCATTCATACCAAGAGGTTAATCTCTGAAAATCAAATCTGATCTCACCAATTTCTTACTAAAACCCTGACTTCATTCCTCACTGTATATAACATAGAGTCCAAACTCCTTGAAATAATATGCAAAGGCCTTACCTACCTATTCTTCCAGAGTCCTGCATTCTGCCATTTCAGACATATGCATAGTTCCCAGAATTCACGGTGCTTTAATTTTTTTTCTTTTTCCTCTTGATGTCATGCCTTTGCCCTTGCTGTGTCCACTTTCTCGAAAGTCTGTCTCCTCCTCCCTCTTTTTAAGCTTTTGTTCACTAGGAAAATTCCAACTCAACCTTGAATCTTTGGCTGAAATTTTGAATGCCTACCCATTTTTATATCCTACCAAAGACCAAATAACTTTATGCTGTGCATGATTCTATTATGGCATTTGGATTTCTGTAATCATTTATCTACACATGACCATTTCCTCTTAACATTGTCAGTCCTGAAAGATAATGGTTGCATTCTTATCATATGTCTCCTTGATCCCTACCGCAGTGCCTGGTACATGTTAGGTAGTTCATGAATGTGCAGTGAAGGTAGGTGAGAATTAAATTGCTGTATTAAAGGTTTAGCCCATGTTTTCAGGTGCTTCAGATATAAGTCAGAGAAATTGGTCTTTAGCCTCCCAATTTTATCCTAATATTCCAAAATTTATTAATAAAAATCATTTTATGGATTTGTCTTTATAAAGTTAAAGCTACAAATCAATTTTTTTTGGATAATTTTACTTACAAATTATTTTACTTGTTTTCTCTGAAAACTTACCCCCCCCCTTTTTTTTTTTTTGTATTTTTAGTAGAGACGGGGTTTCATCGTGTTAGCCAGGATGGTCTCGATCTCCTGACCTCGTGATCTGCCCGCCTCGGCCTCCCAAAGTGCTAGGATTACAGGTGTGAGCCACTGCGCCCGGCCCTACCCTTTTTTTTTGCATTTAAAAAATAGTTGATTCAAAGCAGACTGAATCATGTATGCAGAAATAGTGTTCCCTAGATTTTGGGGGTTATAATTCTGAATATATCCGCTTTTTTGTAACGTTTTAAAATAGGAAGTTATTGTTTGACCATTTAATCAGCTTTGTGTTTAATTTCACTTTCGATCTTTACCTTCCATATTTATTAATTAGTAGTCATTATCTGCTTTTTTTCTATGATAAAAATGCATTATCAAATCTGCACTTTTTTCAATGGAACATTCATTTTTTTCCTTGGAGTAATCATAATTTATTTTCTGTTTTCCAAGATGTTGGAAATAAAATCAACAGTTTTGTTTCTGATTTTAATGAAAAGAAATTCTGCATCACATCATGATACGGTACTCATTAATATATTTCCTCTTATTTTTCTGACCTGTTAATTAATCCTTAACTCAAATACCAAATCACTGATTATTCCCTTTGAAGGTAAAGCTTTATTGAGTTACAAAGCTCAAACCAGTTTGCTTCATGTGTGGGTGCCCATGGTTGGGATTTTTCAGTCACGTGAACTTTTATTGTCATTTTATTCCATGTTCAACCTGATACGTATGGATGACAGACTGGAAAAATCCAATCAACATTTCCTTTTAAGTAAGGACAATGAAATATCAAAGACCTCAGAGATATGATGCAAAGAACAAAACTCTCATCTTTCAGGTTTGTGCCTGTAAAAAATTTCAAACTCTAATACAAAGACAGGAAAAGGGCAGTTTTAAGAACACGTGGTTTAGAGTTCATCCAACACTAATAAAACACAAGTTTTACAGGAAGAAAAAATCTTCCCAATACTTTAATAGTCTTTTAAAAATGATTTCCATTTACTGAAGAGCTAAGTGCTACTGTGCCCTTGCTCCTGTCTGGCCTCTAAATTATTTCAGAATAAGCAGGGAGTCGAGCCTCCCTGAGGCTGTGAGACAGCAGGTGGTCCCTCTGCTGCAGCCTGGGCATCTTATAAAGGGCTCAATTGCTCCCCATAGGCTGCCATTCCATCTTGCTGAGACTCAGACTACCTTGACTGAATGCTCCAGCAGCAGGACTTTTATGGACGAATACATTGCAAACTGACAAGAGAAGGTATTTGATAACCAGGAGGGCTTCTTCCCTAATGTCAGTTTTAAGCAACGAGGCAGGTGCTATGAAGTGCATAGAGTCTTTTATAGGTTGAGGGATTAGAGAAAAGATGTGAGAGGCTGTCTCCTTCGTGTGCCATTTTACCTCAGAGATAACTCATAGCATTTTAAAACAAGGACCTAATAGCTCAGGAATATCTTTATCCCCTCCAAATGGAATCAAGCATGTGACTGTCAACTGGAGATTACACAAGCAGCCACACAAAATTTAAGTGTAAAGGAATATGTTTCTAGGAATATTTATTCTATTAATTATTCTGTTTATGGCAAAGCGTTTAGAGAGGGAAGGAGAAATTGACAAGAGGTCTTAAAGGGAAATTAAAACGTATTTTTGCTTTATATATTTTATATTTTAAATTTTTTGTTACAATAAAAATGCTATCTATTTTTAAAAAATATTTTCTTAAATATAAATGTCTTAAAAATGTTTTGTGTATACTGACCTATGCGAGCTTTTCTAAACTTGGTAATAATTTACCTGTACCAGCTTTGCAATAACTAATATTTTGAGAAGGTATTACAATTTTTAGTATTCACTTTATGATTGCCCTTTACCATTAGTTAGAGCAAGGAAAATAATTGACCAACTGGAGGAAATAATATTTAGGGGACAGCAGAAGGTCCCCAACTAACCTACCAGTGGTCATTGTCATCATCATCATCATTATCATCATCATCAACATCATCAAGCAGCAGTTTTTAAACTGTCCATCTGAGCATGGCATGGCACAGCACTTGACAAGGTTAATGAAACGGAGTGTCAAGGACTGTCATTTCAATGTTCTCATTCCTACCACAGACTAAATATCAGCATGATCATATACACACAAATAGAGACAATTCCACCCCTGTAAAAACACTGGCTACAAAATGATTTTAGAGATGGCACTAGCCATTTCTAATCGAGGAAATCAAAATGCCACATAGGACATTCTGTTACAATGTCCTTTTTTAAGCAGTACAACTTTATCAGGTAGTTGTTTGAGAAAATATTTTGTAATACTATGGTTCTGACCTATACAGCCTTTGGTAAATGATTTTTTCTCTGAAATACTGGCATTACCATAGAAAAGTTAATTGCAAACAATAAAATTACAGTAGTTCTTAATCAATACATTTTTTGCTGCTGCCAGGACAGGACATGTTATTCTAGTGATATTTACTAGAATAATTCTTTTTTTAAAACTAAGGATGAGTACTCTTTTTCATCACTAAATTTTCTACTATTGACATAACATGAGCTTCAGGAGCATTAAAGAATATAATTTTTTCTACCTGTTGTTGATTCTAACAATCACCTTTATCTCTCTTGATTGGTTTAGAAATAGATATTGTCTTTAGACCTTAAAAGGAAAAATGAAAATGAATTTAAATTTGATATGGTAAAGTTCACCATATGAAAAACATCTTTTTTGCTATTGGTGTTCATGAGTTCCAATAAAGCCTCCTTGTAAATGATATAAATTGGTTCTTCTGAAAATTGCTGCTATTGATTCTTTTTATGAAGCTCCTTTACTTCTTTTGGAAGGGTTAAGGAAGAATAACAGAAGTTGATATGGTGTCTGTGAGAGCTTGTCTTCAACATACACAACAAAGAGAGTCATGACTAGTTTTGAAAAGGAAGGCAAGAACTCAAATTGTGGTGCTTTGTTTGAGCACCTATTTCTCTGTTATTGAAAGATTCTGGTAGATAATACTATTAGTTGTACAGTTGCCACATCAAGCTTTCTCTAATTGAGAAGATAGTTTGCTTTAGCAGAATGACTAGTGAGAAATAGAGTATCAAGGACTTTATTCTGCAAGTAGGCTTTGGGAATTACTATGGGAACAAGGATTATTATTTCCAAATTTTCAGTGTCACCTAATGTAATGGGTTCTCAATATATGGCCCTCAGTAATGATGATGTAGTATTAATTAACTTCACAAAAACACTTTACCTGGAAATATTATTGAGAGGTAGAATCGACTGTCATAAGAATATCACTGAGTTTCTAAGGGGACTTTGTGAATGTGTGGCAGGCTGTGTTAGACTTGATTGTGTTCTGCTGATACATTTTTTTATGAAAATCAAGTTAAATAAATTGTGCAGTGAGTGCAGATTTATTATATACATGCTTGTTTGCTTAGATGAGGGTGCGGCATGGAACAAGCACATCTTTTGTTCTGCTACACTTAATCCTTCAGCAAAGCTCTTATGACTCAATATGCTATTGGTGTCATTGAAAAGATCCTGAGTCAGTCATCTAGAAATGCTCCTACATAAAGACTCACAAGAGATTACAGATAATTTTTCAGAGTAGGGACAGTCAAATGGACTTAAGCCTGAAGAAAATGTAGTTATATAAGGAGTCTAAAAGCAGTAAAAATTTTCCATTAACTACACAGAAGAGAAAACCATTACCATTCTGCCATTTCAGCAATATGATATAAAACAATGCCTTGATAAAAGATAAAAACTAATCTATAAATCCAGTCTATGCTTGAGGAGGATGCATTCACAGTGGCACTAAACATGAGTTTAAATTGCATGTAGACAACCTAAAGACCTTCTCAGTGGTGGTCAACCTCAATATGATTGTGAAACTCAGAAACTTGGCCCCATGACAAAATTGGTTCTGATTTCCTCGAGAGGCTTTGTTAAGTTAACTTATAAATCTCATTTAATGCAAATGCAGCAGCAGTAGCATTTGGGATTTGGGCCAATTCACGAGCATTGGTGGAATATCACAAAGTCCAAATGGAATGTATCTATTTAGCATCTATTATGTGCTGCAGATTGTGCTGGGCATTTTGGGAAAAACAAATAAGCTATAAAAAATAGGAAGACCAAATTAAATTATTTTAGTGGTGATATTTACATGCATGGCAGAAAAGGTAATGAATCACTAAAGCAGTTTTTAGTTAAATTTAAACTTTTTTTTTCTTTTTGAGACAGAGTCTCACTCACTCTGTCACCCAGGCTGGAGTTCAATGGTGTGATCTTGGCTCACTGAAACCTCCACTTCCTGGGTTCAAGCGATTCTCCTGCCTCAGCCTCCCAAGTAGCTGGGATTACAGGTGCCTGCCACAATACCCAGCTACCTTTTTTTTTTTTTTTTTTTTTTTTTTTTTTGGTATTTTTAGTAGAGACGGAGTTTCACCATGTTGGCCAGGCTGTTCTGAAACTCCTGACCTCAAGTAATCCACCCTCCTCAGTCTCCCAAAATGCTGGGATTACAGGTATGAGCTACTACATTTGGCCCAAATCTAAAATTTTCTGAACAGAATATGAAGGGTTAAAGAAATTCACAAGAAGAGGTTCCATTGTGAGCTGTAGTACCCGGGCTGTGTGAGTAAAGTAGATCTTGGGCTATGCATTAAAAAAGTGTTTTTGGGAATGATATTGTGGGACAAGGTTTAGATTTATCTTGGTTGGATTAGCAATTACATAGTATGACTGGAAATTGGCTATGTAAATATCAATAAAGAAAAAAAAATCTGCTAAAGGACACACTTAGAAAAGTAGTTAGATAATCTTGACATGTGGAAATCAGAGAAATAGCAGCTCATGCAGATGATAGATGACCACAGGCAGAGCTAAAGTTTGTAAATATTAGCAGAAGCAACTGAGCAGAATGCTTACTACATATAAATAATGATTTTATCAACCTTTGCAAATGTGTTTGATGTGAACGAGTATCAAGAACTGTATATTCACATTTTTGCATTAGAACATATATATATCCATAGATATTCATAGATTCATATATGTGTAAATATCATGTACGAGGTAAGAAGATGATGTGTTAACATAATTTGAAATCATATGAAGTAATTAACATAGGGGCTGGGCACGGTGGCTAATGTCTATAATCCTAGAACTTTGGGAGGCCGAGGCAGGTGGATCACCTGAGGTCAGGAGTTCGAGACCAGCCTGGCAAACATGGTGAAACCCCATCTTTACTAAAAATACAAAGATTAGCTGGGCATAGTGGTGGGCACCTGTAATCCCAGCTACTCGGGAGGCTGAGGCAGGAGAATTGCTTGAACCCGGGAGGCAGTGGTTGCAGTGAGCCGAGATCTTCTCTTATCTAAGGTCAGATAAGACCTTGCACTTCTCTCCTAACTTCACAGGGAATTTGCACTATGCATGAACCCTCCTCTTTGCCATATCTGTAATCTCTTACTGTTTATTTGGTCCTTCCAAACAGATTTTAGATATACACAGGGCTCTCTGATGTTTAAAATAAAATGAAAGAATAAAATGATATTAAATACAAAATGCATCTTGTCAAGTCAATTTTAATTATTTTTCAGGCCTAATCTTAAATATTATCTGTTGGGAAAATGTTTTCTGACTACCCAAATGTAATGTCTATGGTTGTGTAAAACTTTTTACTTATTTTTGAAGCACTTAGTACAAATTTTATTGATTGGTAATTTGTGAATTGATCGGTTTATTGAGCTCCTTCTCTGCTGGGCTGTAACTTCTTCATCAGCCGTGTATTTCCACAGCACTGAATTCTCAGTGCCTACCACAGTGCCCAGCACATAGTGGTCCTAAACTACTATTTGTGATCTTTCTCACATGTGAAATTCCTATGTGTACCTGGGCCCTTCAAAGATGTGCCAGATGGAAAGAAGACTTACACATCTCATACATGTTATCAGGCTTTATCTTCCTCATCTATTTTTTTTCTCATTTGTCTGCACTCTGAGTTTTGTATGCCTAGGTTGAAGGAAAGGAATGACTTAGCTTTATTCCAACACAAACTTTGAGGGGCATTTCCTAAATACCTAACCCTGTAGCTTGCACATGTGTCTGCAGCTTTGCCATCTCATATTAGTCCAGTCCCATGATAAAACATAAGCAATAGAAATGTAACCTGAATGATCATTACCCTAACAGAATTTTAGATTTTTATATGACTGCTTCTGAACTCTTGGTTTCTAATAACTCTAGAGCTACATGATAGGATAACATAATTGGGGTATAATTAGTGTAGCCCTTTCAGCTTTCCCATCATCATGTCATATCATACCATGGTTAGTTGTAGGCAAAACTATTTACAAAGACTCTCCAGAATGTATGACTTAATTCTCCTGCAGACAATCTACTCACATCAGTTAGACACCAAAAGACATCAGGCAAATATTTAAGTGGGCATGGGCTACGTCATGAATAAAGAAGAAAATCTGTTGGAATTTCCCAGCCTCCATTTCTAGGTAACGGTTGTATAATCACTGGGGCAGCCAGAGTGAATACTGTTGACTCTTTTTTTAAGGGGTACTGTGATGTACAATCAAAATAGAGAGTAAACGTTAGAGCAATTAAGTTACTTAGTTTCAATGATCTTATACAATTTAAAAATAATTTTAAATTATTGCTGATATTTCCAAAACTAAAATTTAGATTTTTATATCAGTGAAGGAAAGAATGCTTGCATTACTGATGATATAAGCACAAAATAATAGTTCAAACAGTCATTCTTTTGTACTTTATATGCACACAAAAGATAAAGTGGAGCTTGGAATTCTACACAAAAGAAGATAGTAATTGGGTCATTTCATATGGTTACTTACATTTTTTTACAAAAACAAATTTGATGTTGTCAGGTACCAGTGCATCTCTGAATATCTTATTTCTTATGTCTTCTGATGTATAAGAGTCTGATTACAGAGGTTGGGTGGCTAGTTCCTTATGGTTGTGGTCTGTGGATTAGTAAGAAACATAAATTTTTTTTTTTTTTTTTGAGACGGAGTCTTGCTCTGTCACCCAGGCTGGAGTGCGGTGGCCGGATCTCAGCTCACTGCAAGCTCCGCCTCCCGGGTTTACGCCATTCTCCTGCCTCAGCCTCCCGAGTAGCTGGGACTACAGGCGCCCGCCACCTCGCCCGGCTAGTTTTTTTGTATTTTTTAGTAGAGACGGGGTTTCACCGTGTTAGCCGGGATGGTCTCTCGATCTCCTGACCTCGTGATCCGCCCGTCTCGGTCTCCCAAAGTGCTGGGATTACAGGCTTGAGCCACCGCGCCCGGCCGAAACATAAAAATTTTTTAACGAACTTGTATTCATATTTTCTTGGCCTTAAAATCACATTTTTAAAAACTTACCTTAAATCTCTGCAAGTCCATTGCTTTCAGTGGGTTATGGTGCAGAGGCAATGAAATGAGCCCATTTGATTTCCAAGAATTAAAAAAAAACTGCTATAAACTGCTATACACTAACTTCTTAATCACAAATTATTTTTTTTTCCATTAAACTCGAATCACCCAGCTTACCAATAGACTTAAGATTTGTTACCTACCATGTCGAAGTTACCAAAAGTGCTTTTGAAAATTTATTTGTCCCTGTGAATGGAAGGTAAATGATAAAAATGTATAAGAATCTTTTCCCTTTATAAAAAGAAGTTAACATCAAAGATAAGCTTATTCAAGGCCACTGGGAGGTATCCTTCACCTGAAGGCTAAAAGTAATGTAAAACATGATGTTAATATCATTTTTATGGCCCAGTAATGGGGAATATTCAACTGGATAGTTGTGTAGTAACACTCCCTCCTGTACTTAGCAGTATGCAGGGTACCTAGGAGCATGCAAAGGATGACAATCTCACACCTAACGGATTTGACTCTCACAAACAGGAGGAAAAGCAAAATACATAAGAAGTGGTTAATAGGATGTAATATATAACAAAACAGCAAAGAAAGTGATAGTGATCATAAAAACTATACTAGGTTTCAGGAAAAAAATCAGATTAGCTGAAGACATCAGAGAAGCTTATTGAGGCTGAAGGTCTTCAGCTGGACTCTAAAGTGTGAGTAATATTTAGATAAGCAAAGGAGGGATTGGTTGAATGTTCCAGGCTACAGCACAGCATAAGAAAAGCTCAGAGGCTGGAAAATGCATGGGAAACAGCGAAGAGAATCACAAGGTGAGAAAAGGCTAGGAAACACTTGATTTCAAAACCTAGTATCATTTATTATTTGTGTGAGCTTAGGAAATTTAGTTAATTTTTCTAGTCTCAGATTTCTTATATGCAAAAATTGGTAATAAACCTACAGAGTTTTACGTATAGTAAGAAAAACCATTTATTAACACATTTTTGAGAATGCCATGCACTGTATGTGTTAAATAAATTTGGTTGCTCTATTTTATTTTTCTTAAAGAGAGAGTTTATAATGGAAGATGAAGTGCACTTGAGTTAGAGTGAGGAAAACTTAAATGCACACAAGAGGCATATAAACTTTATCATACAGGCAATGGCTAGATTTTGAAAGTAATAAGGCAGGGTAGTGTACTGGTTAAAAATAATGTACTTTAAACAAATCCACCTGGTGGTAATAGGCAGGATTTGTTGTAGTGAGTGAAAGTAAATCAGAAAGGCTAGATAAAGATGCATTTCATAAGATCCAAATTAGAATACTTATAATGGCCTGTGAGTTGCCTTTTTCATAATTAACGAAAGCAAGAAAAAAGATTGTTTTATGAAGTTAATATTAGTAATTGATAGATTCTGACTAATCTCTTTTGTAACAATACTTCAATAAGGATAAGGATTATGTAAATCACTTTAAAATTCAAAGTATCAACTGGGATCCTTAGCTGCAAACAACAGAAACAGACTCTTAATTTAGATCAAGATAAATCTAAGAAAGATGCAAAATAACTCATGGATTCTCTGAGAGGTTCAGAACACTAGTTGTGGAGACTTTCTTTCCAGAATAGTACACCAAACTCTACCACAGACCTTTTCCAGGAGAAATACCACTGATACCACAGTTGAGTACTCGATACAAAGCTAGAATCTTGGTACTGCTGCCTTTGGAAACTAGATGTACCTACCTTGTCTTCTCCAGATTGTATTGCTCAGAGTCCTGCCTTCTTTACATCACTAGGTTGCCAGTGAGCTCAAGTCACATGCAAAGGAGTCTGGAAATTTGACTTCAATGATGGTAGGAAAAGATTTATAATGTAGGAGCTTCCTCAATTGTATAAGAAAGTTGTTATGGGCTGAAGTATGCCCCCTTAAAATTCATATGTTGAAATCCTGACTCCTAGTACCTTAACATATGACTGTATTTGAAGATAGGGTCTTTAAAGAGGTAATTGGGGTTAAATAAAGTCATGGGGAATGGGCCCTATTCCAATACAACTAGTGCCCTTAGAAGAAGGGATTAGGGCACAGATGTGCCCAGAGGAAGATTAAGAGAAGAGGGCCATCTATAAGCTAAGGAAGAAGCCTCAGATGAAACCAGTCTTGCTGACACCTTGATCCATTCCGTGGCCACCTAATCTGTGGTAGTTGTTATGGCAGCCCTAGCAAACTAACACAAGGGTCCATAGATCCTGGATAGCTCAAAATAATGTCATGTGACAAATATAAACTGTTTTGATAAAAAGAGGAATTTCCCAGGTGAGAAAAGACAAAAAGTCAAAAACATATCAAAGATAGCTGAGGAAGAAGTCTTGGCTTGTTGCAAATAGAAGGTGGGGCGTTGGAATAGCATGGTGCAGAATGCTGGTTTGTTTTAGAAAAATTTGAGTTTATTTGGAACATTTTGAATTTAAGGTGGTGATGAAATCTCAGTGAACATATTTAATTGGCAGATGAAGATCCAGATCTAGAACTTAGAAAAGAGTTCAGAGTTGAGACACAGAACCCAGTAAAAAGTTTAGTGTTGGGATCTTTCATGAAGATGTGGTAACTGAAGTCTCGAGAAAAGATCTATTGTTAAGCACATATGGACAAAATAGGAAGGCTTTTCTAAGGACTGACTGAAGTAAAACACCTAAACTAGAGATAGAAAGAAAATAATTGGTAATTTTAAAAAGAAAAGAACATATAGGGGAGAGTGAGTACCTGTATGCTTCTCTCACACCACAGTTCTGTACATTGTTTCCCAATATTTGTGTCCAAAACCGTGAGTTCAAGCTGGGTGTGGTGGCTCATGCCTGTAATCCGAACTACTTGGGAAGCAGAGGTGGGAGCATCACTTGAGGCCAGGAGCTCAAGACCAGCCTGGACAATATAGTGAGACCCCATCTCTATTTTAAAAAAAACAACAACAACTCACAAATTGTTAGAACATGGTGGCATGTGCCTGTAGTCCCAGATACTATGAAGTCTGAGGTGGGAGAATAGCTTGAGTCCAGGACTTTAAGACTTTAAGGCTACAGAGAGTTATAATTGTGCCACTGAACGCCAGCCTGGATTGGAGAGCAAGTCCCATCTCGAAAAGAAAAAAGAAAAAAGGAAAAATTGAATGAGTTTAGATTAGCAAGGGGCCCCAGACCTGGAGAAGGTAGTACAGTGTTGACAAGGCAAGCAGTGTGTCAGGGGAAAGTGTGGTTAAGGTGAAAAGCTTGGGCAGTTTCAACAAAGGAAAAGTTGATTCCTTGGGAGGAGGGGCAATATAGCAGACATTTTGGTGGAGAGAACTTCTGTGCTCGCTTCTGAGATGAATGCTGAAGATATGGCAAAAGCAAGATAGACCAGCTCCATCCTTCTGAATCTTGGTTTCTTAAAAGGATTATAAACAGGCAAACTGACAATTACAGTGTCATTACCATGCCACAGAACAAATGTGGAAGCTGGGATGCTGTGGGTGCATATGAGAAAGAACCTGATCCAGACCTCAGAAAGTGACATCTAAACTAAAATTCAAAGAATGCAAAGGAGATAGACTGAGAAGTGATGGAGAGATGGACTTGAGCCTATGAGCATTGCTGATTTTAAGTAGGGGAGTGATAGAGTTGGATTTATGTTTTAGAAGGAATGAGACTAACGTCCAAGTTCAGTTAAGAGACTGGTGAGTATGTCAAGGCAATAGGTGGTGGTGCACTGAGCTAGAAGAGTGATAGTGGGGATAGATATTAGTAAGTGAATTAAAAATGCATGACAGAAATATAATCAATGGAATTTGATTAGTTGGATGTAGAAAGTGAAGAAAAATGGTAAAGAGTGACCTTGAGTTTATGCTTTGTACTAAGAAGTGTACTGTGACACTGTTCACGGAGCCAAGGAGTGTAAGAGGAGGAGAGCATTGCGTGGAAGTGTTGGAGGAAAGGAGGTAAGTTCTGACCTGGATTAGTTTACGGTAGATGTGAAAAGTAAGTTCCAGACTCAGGTTCATTGGAAAGATTTGGGTTAGAAAGGGGGGTTCAGAAGTCATCATATGCTATTGCTATTACTACTAATACTATTAGAAATGACAGCAGCAACAATCATAGGTTATGATGACCTAAAAGTGATAGAAAGGAGAAAATTTCAAAAATAGTAGAAGTAGCCATTAGTGAAAAAATCCTGCTGTGAGGTCACATAAAGAGTAAAAGCCTCTAATAGATTTATCGAAAGCGGACACAGGCAAATGCCTTAGAAAGTGGTAGGGGGAGAAGTAAGAGTGATGTGAATTGAAGAGTACATATGAAGTGGGTAAAATAAAATAGAAAATATGAAAAGATATTTCAAGGTAGTTGGCTCTGAAGGAGAGGACAGAGATAAGACAGTAGCTGGATGGGGAAACGGAAAGGTTTTCTAAGATGGGAGACATCTGTGTGTCCAGAGGCGAACAGAAACGAGACAGTGGAGAGAAATACATTGATTATACTAGAGAGAGAAGCTATAAGTGACCAAGCCAGGGACCTAAGGGAACAAAGATGATGACATAGAAATCATAGGTGGGAGGATTCATGTTATATCAGGATACAATATTGATTTCCTGGTAAGAAGGAAAAGTGGGTTTAAGTGTGTTTGTTGGTTTAGGAATTGTGAGTTAATGACATTCATTTTTAGTGGCTTCTGTGTTTATTTGTGGAATAGGACAGAGCTGTGGTACAGGGAAGCTCCAGTAATAAATCCAAATCCATAAAAAAATCTCTTTTCATAAGGTTTAGCCTTATAACACATCTCATAAATTTACTCTATCCCACGGACAGAGTGTTTGGCTCTATGCATAGACAGTATGCTTGGTTAAGGTTTCTCGGAAATGTGTTACAGAAATATACGCTTTGAATAATAGAAGTTACAGTATGAGTCATGAATGTGGACAAGTTCATAAAGGTGTTCGGTTAAAACATTTGACCCTTAATAATGTCATTAAGCATTTGTAAAAAATTTTAAAGAAATGATAGTGCCAACGGATACTGAGTTGGTTAATGGCGTTATTTGGTCCTATATGCCTTTGTTTCAAACTTTATGAAGAACAACAAACAGATGCAAGGAACATAAGTGCAAGTATGTGATGTAGCAATAGTAGTGGACAAAGTTTTGAATAAATCTATTATTTAGTACAAGGTTTAGATTAGCAACTTTAACCCTCTTGGTTTTCTACAATGAGGAAAGGATCTCAATTTGAGAAGGAAAAGAAAGGAAAAAGCAGACTAATAGGAAGGTAGAAAAACAATCTTTTTTTTTTTTTCTAGTAAGTTGACTCTATCACTAGCTGTGGGATCTTGGGAAAATAACTTAATGTCTTTGATTTGCAGTTTCCTAAGCAAAAGGCAGCTGGGAACCTCATCTGTGAATGCCTCTGACATTATCTTTATATACAATGTCTATTTAAATTTCAAATGCATATTATTCTCATTTTCTAGATATTAAAATGGAGGCTCAGTTAAATTAAGACAGAATTTTAAGGTCATATAGGTTGGCCCCAAACCTAGATCTATCTTAATTCAGTCTATGCATTTTCCATAACATGAATCTTCCAAATACTCTTCAGCTTGGAAATCCTACATCTACAAAAAGGATTAAAGAGGAATCTTTTAATGTTATTGACACTTCCTTTAGTTTCTAACTCTCTATCCATTCTCTGTACTCTTGCATTTCTGTGTTTATGTAATTCACTAGATGGGCTCCTTGGCCAATCTCTTTTCTCATCACATCTCTGTCACTCTCTCCTAATTCTCTCTCTCTCTTTCCCTACCTTAAAAATAGCAGAAGATTCTAACCATTTGAGAATATAGTGGTGTAGTGGGCAATAATAATCAAAATGCATGCCCAGTATCAAGGACAGAATTGTATTATAAAAGAAAATTGTGTCATAGGATGAGCTCCTTTTTTTGCTGACCCCATTATCCTGCTAAACTACCCTACTTTGCCCACATCCTTAGCTGTGAATGGACAGGCCATATTTCATAGGTTGCCTAACCTAAAAATCTTGCTAGGTCCATCTGTTATGTAGAACCAATTTCCATCAAGAAATTTAAAATTCCACAGCTGGAAGGGACTCAAAGATCACCTAATCGTGCAAGGTCATTTTCAAATTGGGAAATTAGGTCTCTGAGAGAACAAGTGATTTCCCCAAGGTTACAGCGAGGAACAAAATTTATAACTACTCAATGGAGGGCTTTGAATGAGGATCTTTGGCTTAAAGTTTCAACACCTGATCAATTATTTAGCTAGAAAAGGACATGGACAGCTTTGTATGTTCCTTAGTGGGATATGTGGTTAAGGTCATACATCTTAGTGGTTGAGAGGATGTAAAGTGTGTTAGTCTGTTCTCAGGCTGCTAATAAAGACATACTTGAGACTGGGAAATTTATAAAGGAAAGAGGTTTAATTGACTCACAGTTCCACAAGACTGGGGAGGCCTCACAATCATGGCAGAAGGCCAATGAGGACCAAAGTCCTGTCTTACATGGTGGCAGGCAAAAGGGCATGTGCAGGGAAACTCCCGTTTATAAAACCATCAGATCTCATGAGATTTATTCACTTTCACAAGAACAGTATGGGAAAGGCCTGCCTCCATGATTCAGTTACCTCCCACTGGGTCCCTGCCATGACACGTAGGAATCATGGGAGCTATAATTCAAGATGAGATTTGGGCGGGGACACATCCAGACCGTATCATAAGGTTAAAGTCAGAATTCTGTTGCTTTATATGTGGGACTGTTTTCCTATGAGTTCTGTAAAGGCACTGTAATAGATGTTTTGCTTATCATAGCTTACCTTGCAGGTAGCATGATACTGGTAAGTCAGGAATACTTGCCTTCATTCATTTGAATGAATAAAGCGATGCATGAATAGTTTTTATCTCTTAAACTGTTTTGAGGTTTCAAAGAGAATCTTATCTCACCAGACCCATAAGAAATTCTAGGAGAATATTAGTTGTTACTGTTACTTAAGAAGGCTGAGTGTCCTCTTATGTTATAGCCAACATTTTTGAGTATCAAGGATCCTTCTAATCATGTTCAATAAGTTCTTCCATTTTCAAGGCTATCCTAAGAGCCAAGGACTGTCCAACAAGTCCTTAGAAACAGTTTGCAGGAAGGAAGGACAAAAGAATAGAATATGCATTTGCTGTAGCATGAAAGTGTAAGAACAATACAAACAGTGGTGAAAATAAGGATATGTAGGTTGGATAATGATGGAGAGAAGATCAACAATACATTTCTGAATGTTATGGAGCTCTGTGTTTGCCCTGCTTTCCCTATCCCTCTTTCTTCACTTCATGCTGAGCAGGACCAACCATCGTGAAAATACCACTTGGTTTCCTGTAGCCCATTGGATGTTTCCAAGTGCAATCACAAAACTTAACTGAAATCAGAAGTCTCCTTTACTTGGAAGAAGAATTTGAACCTCCTTGGTTTGGAAGAAAGTGAAATCTATGCCGTTAACATCCAAATGCTCTGTAAACACAGGTTCACGCATGAAGTGAAAGGATATGTACATACTTATGGCTCTTAATTTCTGTAATTTTTCAAGGAATGTGTGTGTGTGTATTTAACAAAAAATAGTAGCTTTGTACAGGGCTTGTGAAACTGTAGGCATAAATTATGAATATTATATCTGTATTTGGTATTTATATTAACAAAGGACTAAAATACATTTGAACTGATTCTTAACAAACTAGTCATAATTTCCCAAACTTTGTTGATTCCAGCAGGACACAACTTTTTTTTGGGGGTAGTAATTAAAATAAATTTGTATTGGCTTTTATGAAGGTATAGGTCATATATAATTTCAGAAAAATGCTGAGATTATGTCAGTGGTTTGTGAATCATTGTATTCCTTTTAAGCTAAAATGTTAATGCAATGTTAATTTACAAAGCTATACACATATCTTTGAAATATTGCTCTTGGAAGAGAACTTCCTCTTGGGACAATGCACTTTCAAATCCATTTCCTGTAAGTGTCCATAGAGAAAATATTTGAGGTCAAGAAAAATCAAATCTTACACAAAACACAAAACAAAAAACAGTCTCTCAAGAACCAGGGCATCTGGAATTCTTATCTAAGTACCAGAATGCCTGTTGCTACTTGACCCACTGTTTTTCCTCTCCTTGTAAAATAATTCACATTTGTTTCAGTGATATGAAAAGGAAGCAGCCTACAAAGCTTTTAATTATTTTTGAATGTCTTAAAAACATCAAGAAATTCATTTTTAAATGTCAATGTTGATTAAGAGTATATAATCCTGTACAGATAATTTAATAGTAACTATATGTGTGGATGACAGCATCATTCATTTAGCATTTAAATGGATGGGGACACATGCTACCATTTGACAAACCAGATTTCTCAAACAATTCATAAAGTCTATGTCAGCCTGTGTAAAGCTCAAATGGGCTATTGAGCCCATCCAACTGGTAAGTTTACCATCCCGCCCATAAAATTATTTTTAAAAATACACATATAGTCAACGGAGACATTAGGATGTGAAAATATTCTCTTTATAACACAAACATTTTCTCAAGAGTTTACTTATCTATAACATATTTTATAATGTGTTCATTTATAATTCAGTGACATTGTTTTTGAAAATGAACTATGGTACCTTATTTTAATAAGTTCTAATTTTTTAACTGCAAATTTATTGATAATCTTGATGTTTAAGTGTAAGAAATGTGTAAGTATGTTGGAGGTCTACTTCAGTGGTGTGGAAGAGTCATAACTTTTGAGGCATAGCTATAGCACTAAGTGGACATATCTCTGATCAGCTAAGTTAAAGAGAAAAAAGTGCAGAGAGTCTGAAACATGAACAGGTTCATCAAGGCAGAGGACTTACATTGAGTTTGCCTTGTTTCTTCAACGTGACAGAAGGCAAAGAAGTTGAAAAAATGATTGCATTTATCTTCTGTGCATTCTCTTTCTCCTCTGCTGATCGATTGATTTTGTGTCCAGCTGAATGAGATGTTCCCTTTCTCAGTACCACTTTCCTGGTCTTAGCCTTCTGTAGTAGCATTGATTACAGCAGAGGTCTGCCAAAAATTCTGGCCAGTAGTGGTATTGCTCAGTATTAAATGGATACACACCATAAAGGCACTCAAGGACTGCTGTCCTGGTCAGCTTGATGAGACCAAAAAAGAAAGCCAAGCCCAAACTTCCAAGCAGCCATCCCTTCGAGGGGCAAATGATGCTGTAAGTCATGAGAATGCCCTCTTGATTGTGTTATGGTGTTCCTATAACGACTCACCACTCCTCAGAGACTGTCTGCATTATTGAAAAGTTCTTATCTTTATCATCCAATCATTAAAATCATTTTAAAAATACTAATATGGTGAATGGGAAGATTTGGCCTCTTAGGGTTTCATTACCTATGTAAAATGCTTGACATAGCAACATTGGTAATTTTCACTGAAGTACTTGTGTAGAAACAATGTTCTGGGATTTACAAGTGTGATGGTTAATGCTAGGTGTCACCTTAACTGGGGTAAGGGATGCCCAAAAAGCTGGAAAACATTATTTCTGGGTGAGTCTGTGAGGGTGTTGATGAACGAGATTAGCATTTGAATCATAGGACTAAGAAAAGAAGATTCATCCTCACTAGTGTACGAAGGCACTGTTTCATTTGTTGTGGGCCCAAACTGAGCAAAAAGATGGAGGAAGAATGAATTCTCTCTTTTGTGCTGAGACATCCATCTGTTCCTATCCTCAGGCATTGCAGCTCCTGGTTCTCGGGTCTTTGTACTTCAGGGCTTAGAACACTGGCTCCCCTAGTTCCCAGGCCTTTGGACACAGACTAATTACACCACTAGTTTTCCTGGTTCTTCAGTGTGCAGATAACAGCTGTTGGAAATTCTCAGCCTCCGTTACTGGATAGTCCATGTGTCATAATAAATTGATTCTGTTTCCCTGGAGAACACTGACTAATACACATATTATTCCCTGCAGTTATTTTTGTAGAATTAAACGTTAAATATTGTGGCATTCCCATTTTCAAGGGTTGAAAAACGGAGGGAAAAGAGGAAAGATACAAGATGGTTGAATAGAATTTAAAAAACTCTTTCAGAAATTTCATTCATATATTTAAGTTTCTTAGAGTAGAATATATTTTATTGTGTCATTATGTGGGACATATAATCTTATCCTTAAAGATAAGCATCAGATTCATACTGATCAACCTTCTTTCTTAAATGGGAAATTCCCTGGCCAATCTTCTCTGTTTTGAGCACACTGAATCAAAGCCTTGATTAGAATAATTGGTTTAGAAGCATGACCACATTTCTCACCCACAGTTCATGGCAGGCATGGCTTGTCAGAGGGTTGGTGGCTAACATACGAGATTTGCGTTACTGCTCAGTTGAATCAGTACCTACTTGCCTCCAGGACTGCTGTTTGCTGTGAAATACTGCAATGTGCATGCTATATTACATACCTAACATCCCTCATTTCTGCTACATCATCCAACCTAACCAATTGTTACTATGAATATCTTCACAAAGAATTACCCGATAGAGACCTATTAAAAAGAAAAACCAATATTAATACACACTTCTTTGCTTCTAAGCCTCATATCCTTTGATATAGCATCTTTTAATCAACCTTGTCACCAATATATGTGAGGCAGGCATGAACAATATGTAATGACCCAGGTTACAGAGGAAATAGTAGCAATGATGCATTCAGTTTATCGATATTTTTTCTCTACTCTGCTTTCTCTGAAAAGATTATGTGTGGTATAATGAATGTAATACATAATTAAAATATTTATGTTTGTAAGTATAGTCAAAGCTAAAAAAAAGCTTCATTAATATGATAGTGCAACCTGCATATTTTCACACAAACAGAGCATTTCTATTCTGGGACTAATAGACTATCTGGTGGTTTGATTGAGTCAGTCTACACACACACACATATTGAATTATACTGAACTGACAAAATATTAACCACATCTTCTGCAGGAGTCCTTCATTATTTCAAATATGTACTGAATGCCTGGCACTCCTCTAGTGTTGGGTAGACAGCAGTGTGCAAAATAGACATCTCTACTTGCATGGTGCTTACACATGCCTAGCAGGGGGACATGGAATATGATAAATTAGTGCACACAAATAATATTATGGAGAGTGAAGTGCTAAGAGTGAATGAGTGGAGGCTGTGATAGAGAGTCACAAGGGAATTTTCTTTATATAGAAGGAACTGCAAGGTGTAAAGCGACAGCAAAGATGCAGTCCCTGGCGTCAAATTCCTGACAGCCCAAGGGGTGGCTGAGATGTGGACCACTGAGAACCATTACTCTCTGGTGTGTTATTTCGTTAACAGAGTTCTGCCAAATCCTCATTTTGCAAGAGATGTTAATACATATTTTATAAAAACAATAAAAGTTCTTTGGTCAAATATATTTGGAAGGCACTGCATAGCAGTGTAGCTCCTCTTGGAAATTACCAAGGCACAGTAAGTAGTATAATGCATTGTTGGCTCTAGGAAGCCCAATAATAAAAAAAAATATAAATGTTCTTAATCCTGTATTTCAAAAATATTTTTGACTTTGGATCCTGATTTCAGTTCAGTAAGTGCTTTACCATCCAATGAATTTGAATGATATCAAAGAGATAAAGGTGTGTAAGTATCATAAGGTTCAGCAGCACAAATGAACCAGTCTGTTTTGTGAATGAAAAAAATAGCTGTAGAAAATTTAGAAATAATTATGCTTTGGTAATGACTATCATTGTTCAGTGATTTCCAGAAATGTCTTCTTAGTGGAAATGTGTTTTGGAATAGTGTGTGATTTTGGTTATTGGAGATAGTAACATATAAAATGCTAATGTTGAAAATGGAGATAATGGGCTTGTTCCTGCTTTGGTTGCTTTAGGATTATAAGGGTAATGCATGTTAGTGAAAGGTTACAAATAAGTTCACTCTATGAAACTCTTTTCTTTTGATTCTTGGCATTAGTCGGTGCACACATACACACTAGGTATTTTGAGATAATTTGTAAAGGTGTCAGCAGAGTATAAGGAAATCAACAAGAGATTGAAATACACTGAGTAGAGTAAGAAGAGTTCTCACTATGCCTCATGCCAGCCTTAAAGGGGTGACTGTATGGAGTGATCTGCCTTAGATGAATGGTATCTTTTCCCTTAGGAAAGCCCCACAACTCATAGACACCTAGCAGATAGAGAACTGGAGAGATAAATGCCAACTTACACTCCTTTTGCCCTGACATTGCCTATTGGTAACTCCAAATGGCTAAAATCGGCTATAAGCAAAAGGGCAGAGGGACCTTCTGATGAATTTCATATAGGCCGGCTTTTGAGGCCAGAATAGGATGCAGAAGGTGATGAATTGATTTTGGAGGGGAAAATAAACTATATTCAGCACAGGGCCATTTTATGTTCTCCACGATAGAACTAGAACTCCAGATGGAACTCATTCCATCTATTTCCATCCCTTATTTAACATAAGGAGTGTCCCCAGCCTCTGATGAATCAGCCCCACTGCAATAAGAATTGACATGACTGAGCCGAGTTCGCACCATTGCACTCCAGCCTGGGCAACAAGAGTGAAACTCTGTTTCAAAACAAAACAAAACAAAACAAAACAAAAAAAAGGTCTGGTATTTTTGTGTGTTAACTACAAAACCCATAGGATTACATTTTAGACATCCATTACCACAGTAGCAGTGGGGACCACACCCCACTGGGTTTCTTTAAACTACAGATAGTAGCTTACTCTGCCTCCTCCATCCTGCATCGAAGAGCAAACTGTGTTCTGGATAGTCAGAATCATTTGCTCCTTACTCAATTTCTCTTGCTTTTACTCTTTAACTCTTCTTGGAAAACTTCGTTAGTGTTTTGTCCAGATTCTTTGGGACCCCTTGTTAGCATTCCCTCTTGGGCATCCATTGGCTTCTGTGTCCTTTTTTCTCATGGCTCACAGCTGCATCTCCATTTGGATCATGCCTTGGGTACTGGAACCACTATGCTATGTGAAACACTGACTTAGTGAGCTTGGGCTGCCATAACGAAACACCATAGGCTGGGTGGCTTAAACAACAGAAATTAAATTTTTCACAGTTTTAGAGGCTGAAAGTCCCAGCTCAAGGTGCTAGCATGATTAGTTTCCGAGGAAGAACCCTTCCTGGCCTGTAGATGGCTGCCTTCTCTCTGTCCTGACATAGCTTGGCGGAGAGAGGTGAGAGAGGGAGAGAGGGGAGAGAGGGAGAGAGGGGAGAGAGGGAGAGAGGGGGCAGAGCGAGAGAGAGAGAAAGAAAACATTGTCTTCCATCTCTCCTTATAAGGCCACTAATCCTCTCATCAGGGCCTTACTTTCAGGAACTCATTTCACCCTAATTACCTCATAAATGCCCCAATCCAAGTATCATCACATTAGAGGTTAGGGCTGCAATACGTGAATTCTGGGAGGACACAATTCAATCCATAGCAAGCCCTAAGGTGGAAGCACCTGCGAGTGCATATATCTCTGGGGCAGCCTTTAGCCAATGACTGAATTCTGTCAGAATTCCTAGTCTTAACTCCCTTGCCTAGGTCAGGAGGGAAAAATGAGGCATGATTTACACTTCATAGTAATAACAGATGTTATGTGAATGAGGCTGAGGATAGGTATGTTTAGAATGGCAGGATGGCATGCCTAGGTGTCTTAATCCAGTGTGTGATGGTAGGGTGGGAAGGAACTGTCTTTGAATATTGGTTACTGGGGTGGCAGGGGCATGATGAAGGAGATGGGTAAAAACAAAAGGAAGGAAGAAGTCAGCCTTCAAATCTCACCTTCCTCACAATAATTCCTAGAGATGGGGTATAGTTAGAGATTCTTCCTAAGACAGACCAAGGTTTATATATCTTCTAATCATTAGTATTGAATAAGTCTTGGACATGTTGTGCCCAGACCGTTTATTCCCCGAAGAAGACCACCAGAGTCCAGAGTCAAAGCTAAGCAGCAAGGATCTTTATTACAGGTTCGAACCTGGAACTCTCCCTCGCTCGTGAAACGAGACGGGCAGGAGAGCTCCCCCACTCAGCTCCGAACAATGTTATATAGTCTAAGAAAAGTGGGCATAGAGTTATTATACAAATCAGATATATGATTGGCTAGTGTTTGAACAAGGCGATTTGGCTAACTATGATTGGTTCCTGCCATTTCTGATATTTTGGTTCAAACTTTGAGGCGGGAGAGCAGGTTTATGGCAGCAAGAGTTTATCTTACTTAAACACGTCTTGTGACCTTGCCTCAGAACTTACAAAATCTCTGGTATGTGCAAAACAAAATCTCTGGTACGTGCAGAAAACCAGGTACTCACAGAACTTACGAAATCTCTGGTATGTGCAAAGATTAGAGGGCAGAACAAGGGTGTAGCGGGTGGGGGGCGGGTACACATCTATCTTTGTGTCCTTTCATTCCCCCTTCTCATAAGTAACTGGATGTCCAATCTTGGATTTCCAGAGTCTTATACTATAGCCTCACTTTCTGGGTGCAGGAGAGGCTGGTGATGGCTACGGAGGACCATTAGTTGGATGGTATCAAACCTTTCTCTGACAAATTGTAAAATTTTATTTACCACACAGGGGCCTATAGTGAGTAGAAGTAGTAAAGACATTAGGGGGCCTAAAAGGGGTGCCAGAAGGGAAAACATTGAAGAGCTCCACCAATTGTTAGCGGCGGTAGTGACTTGTTGCTTTTTCATTTCTAAGCTTAGTTCGTGTAGGCGTTGGACTCTTTCCTCAACTAACCCTGACTCATTTATATAGAAACAGCATTCTTCTTTGAGGAACATACAGGTACCTCCTTTCTCAGCCGTGAGTAAGTCTAAGGCTCTGCGGTTTTGGAGGGTGACCTGTGCTAGGGAGGTGAGCTGCCACTGAAGGGAGGCTAGGGAATAGGCGGAGTCTTCCATAGCAACAGAGAATTGTTGTAACAGCTTGTCGTTTTCTATCATGGAGTGTTGTAGGGCCCCTCCTGCTAACCCCGCTGCGATGACAGAGGTGGTTAAGGATATTCCGGCAATTAGTGGTAGAAAAACTGCTCGTCTATGTCGCGCAGTTTTAGTTGGGGCGGTCCCTGCCCAGCCTATGAACTCTGCCGGGGTTAGCAGTGTCAGTCGGGGAACTAGGGTAACAGGGATACACAACTGTCCGTCAGAGATGCTTTTGGACAGAGTTTTTAACAGAGTCATATTACACCAGAAGAACACACCGGGGGAGCATATATGGGACTATTAGGCTATGTAGCCGATTGGTTACAGAGGCTGTTGCTAAATGCCGAATAACAATAGGGGTATTTCTCTTGGTATGGGTCACGGTACAGGGCCACATCGGGTATCGTGACTATCGATGAGTTAAAACCTGTATAGTTTGTGGGAGGGGAGGATAGAGGAACAGCCGTTAATGGTGGTCTTCCTAGGGTTGCACACATAAAGCAAGAGGACAGGTTGCCTAAACCAGTGAGGTTGGCGAATGCTAGCCCTTCCCGTAATAGAGTTAGCCAGGAGAAGGGCTGCAAGTCTTGTGATAGCTTGGTTTCTTGCCTGTGGATTTGTGTGTGGATTAAGGGTTGAATCTGGACTAGACTTCTCCACAGATATAAATGGCTACTGGGCCAGGTACTAGTTGATGAGTAATATACTCCCCCATGTTGTGGGGTTGTCCACCGAGAGTCCCATGGGTCTCTAATTATCCAAGTGTAAGTGACGGGAGACTCAGTTTTGTAAAAATACCACCCTTGTCGTTCTCTCCAGTATCGGACAGAGTGCGTCTTACAGTAGCTATAAGGGCAACCTGCACTCTGGTGCCACCAATAATTTTTACAATTATATTCAGTTTGATCATATTCAAAACAGATCATGGGTATTGCTGGTTGGGCAATCTGGAACCTAGTGAAATTGAGGTAAACTATAGTATTACACCCTGAGGGGGGGCAGTCTGCGCTAGCTAGCAGTTTACCCGCTTGGGGGGTTTCCCCTGGGTGAGTTTTGTTCTCATAGAGCCAGAACCTCCAGACATAGGGATTAGACGGCGCAGCAGTGAGGAGAGTCAGATGCATAAGGCATAAAAGCATAGGTAAGCTAGACATGGTTACGGCTATGGGGATGACGGCGCAGGGTTAGCTTTAAGGGATTGTTCTTAGCTTTGTCTATAGTCCATGTAACCGGTGCTCCAGACGGCTCGAGAAGGTCGGATGTTGGGTCCACTGGTTTGACGTGTGTGTAGTGGATCCACGAAGCGATGCCTTCTACTTTGAGAGCGGTGGGAGTAGTCAGGAGTACTTGCAGTGGTCCTTTCCACCTGGGTTGAAGAGTTTCTTGCCGGTGGCGCTTGACTAGGACCCAGTCTCCCGGCTGGAACGGATGAGGCGTCAGTGGAGGTCCTGCCTCGTACAGTTCTCGTAGTCTGGGCCAAATTTCCTGGTGAATTTTCTGTAAGGCTTGTAAGGAGAACAGGAGCTCAGAGACATTTTCAGTTTCAGGTTTGAGTAAGTCATCTTTTAGACTGGGGACCAGGGGTGGGGGTCTGCCATACATGATTTCATATGGTGTGAGGCCTAGTCTGTAAGGGGTATTTCGGGCCCGGAACAGAGCATAGGGGAGAAGTACTACCCAATTAGCGCCAGTCTCCATGGTCAATTTAGTTAAGGTCTCCTTCAGAGTCCGATTCATCCTTTCTACCTGTCCTGAGCTTTGGGGCCTATAAGCACAATGTAATTTCCAATTTGCCCCCAGAATGGAAGCCAAATCCTGACTTACCTTAGCAACGAAGGCTGGTCCATTGTCTGACCCTATTTGGACGGGAAAGCCATACCTGGGGAGGATTTCTTCCAAAATTTTCTTTGCTACAACCTGAGCAGTTTCTCTCTTAGTTGGGAATGCTTCTGTCCATCCTGAAAAAGTATCTACAAAGACAAGTAAGTACTGATACCCATATTTTCCAGGCTTTATCTCAGTAAAGTCTATTTCCCAATAGATACCAGGCCTAGTTCCTCTACACCTAATTCCTGCGGTGGTCTGGGTTTGGGGGCAAGCGTTGTTTAGTTGGCAGGCTTTGCAATTTGTTGTGACATCGCTGGCCAGTTCAGCTATGCGCCTGATTCTAAACTTGGCGTGCCTGATTAAGTCCATCATTCGCCGGGCACCCAGGTGGGTTGTCCGGTGGATGTGTTCCAACACCTGCCATCCTAATTTTTCTGGTAGGATGGTTTGGTCATTTATATCAGTCCACCACCCATTTTTAACCTGTTTTAGGGGAAGCGTGTTCATCCATTCGCGATCCTGTTCGGTATAGTCGGGAAAACATGGCAAATTTCGCGGGCCAGGATCGGGGAGCTGGAGTGCGAGGAGCTGACTGGGAGCTTTTGCTATGCTCCTTGCGGTTTGGTCGGCTAAGAAGTTGCCTCGAGCAATTGGCGTAGTTGGTTTCTGATGCCCAGGGCAATGTACGATAGCCAATTTCTTTGGTTTCCACAAAGCAGTTAATAGAGCTAGGATCTCTTGCTTGTTTTTTATTTCTTTGCCTTCGGCTGTTAATAGTCCCCTTTCTCTGTAGATGGCCCCATGTATGTGCGCAGTAGCGAAAGCATAGCGGCTATCCGTGTATACTGTTAGTTTTTTTCTCTGCCCCTAGGGTGAGGGCCTGTGTAAGGGCTATCAGTTCGGCTCTTTGGGCCGATGTCCCTGGAGGCAAGGGTTCCGCCCAGATTACCTCAGTCTCTGACGTTACAGCCGCTCCTGCATACCGCTGGCCTTGGTGGACGTAGCTGCTGCCATCAGTGAACCAGGTGAGTTCTGTGTCGGGGAGCGGACGATCTTGCAGGTCCTCCCGCACCCCATGCACCTGAGCCAGTATCTCAGTGCACTCATGGGACGGGGCGTCCAAGTCTGGATTTGGCAGCAGTGAAGCAGGGTTTAAAGAGGTTGGGGGCAGAAAAGTTATTCTGAGGGGGTTTAACAGCAGTCCTTGATAGTGGGTGAGCCGGGCGTTACTCATCCATCGGTCCGGCGGCTGCCGGAGGACGCCTTCAATGGCATGCGGGGTTATAACGCGCAACTCTTGCCCCATGATAAGTTTATCAGCGTCTCGGACCATTAGGGCGGTTGCCGCGATTATCCGGAGGCAGGGTGGCCAGCCAGCAGCCACTGAATCTAATTTTTTTGACAAATAGGCAACTGGCCTCTGCCAGGGGCCTAGGTACTGTGTTAACACAGCTTTTGCAACACCCTTACTTTCATCCACGTATAAGTGGAAGGGCTTGGAGACATCAGGGAGCCCCAGCGCGGGGGCTGATAACAAGGCAGTTTTGATTTGCTGAAAGGCCAGCTCAGCCTCTTCCGTCCAATTGAAGGGCTGCCGTTCCTTTGTTGCCTGGTATAGGGGCTTGGCTAACTCAGCAAATCCGGGTATCCATAACCTACAGAACCCTGCCGACCCCAGGAATTCTCTCACTTGCCGTGTTGACTGGGGTCTAGGGATGCGTAGGACTGTTTCCTTTCGGGCTTTGGTTAGCCAGCATTGCCCCCCTTTTAATAGGTACCCCAGATAAGTTACCTCCGACTTGCAGATCTGAGCCTTTGTTGCTGAGGCTTGGTAGCCTAGCTCCCCCAGAGTCTTCAGGAGGTCCTCAGTCCCTTGAACAAAAGTTTCCGGGGACCTGGCCGCTATTAAGAGATCATCAACATATTGCAAAAGAGTTATTTCAGGGTGTTGCCGCCGGTACTCACCCAGATCTTCATGAAGGGCTTCATCGAACAGGGTTGGCGAGTTCTTGAACCCTTGTGGCAGTCTGGTCCATGTTAGCTGACCGTTGATGCCCCTCTCAGGATCCGTCCATTGAAATGCAAAGAGTTCTTGACTTTTGGGAGCCAGAGGAAGGCTGAAGAAAGCGTCTTTTAGATCAAGAACGGTATACCACTGTTTTTTGGGATGTAAGGCACTCAGAAGGGTGTATGGATTGGGCACAGTGGGCTGTATGTCCATGACCCTTTTATTAACTTCTCTTAAATCCTGTACTGGCCTGTAGTCCGTACTGTTGGGTTTACGAACAGGTAACAGTGGAGTATTCCAGGATGAGTGGCAAGCCCGTAGGACTCCCTGGTCTAGGAGTCGGCGGATATGGGGCGTAATTCCTTCTCTTGCCTCCAGGGGCATAGGATATTGCCGAACCCGAACCGGGTCCGTCCCTGGCTTAACTTCCACAAATATGGCAGGTCGATGTTTAGCTAGCCCCAAGCCCCCAGTTTCTGCCCACGCTTCAGGGAAACGCTGGAGCCAAGAGTCAATTCCCTGATCGGGGGGCTTTTGCTCTTGATGGAGTCGATACTCATCTTCTAAGGTGACAGTCAGGATAGATATTGGCCTGTTTTGGGAATCAGTTATCTTGGGCCCTTCTGGCTCAAAGTGGATTTGGGCTCCCATCTTTGTCAGCAAGTCCCTCCCTAGTAGAGGGCAGGGGCTCTCTGGGATGACTAGGAAGGAATGGGAGACTTTTCCCATTCCTAAGTCTACAGTCCTCTGGGTTGTCCAGGGGTATTTTTTGATGCCTGTGGCCCCGTGCACCCAGGATGTTTTCTTAGACATTTTTCCAATTGGTTTGGTTAGGACTGAGCGTTCCGCCCCAGTATCGACCAAGAAGCGAACTGGGGACCCCTCCACTTGCAAAGTTACCCTGGGTTCGGGGAGGGGGTCCGAACCCCGTCCTCCCTAGTCAGAGTCCTGGGTAACGAGTACGGAGGTAGGGTTAGCTGGTCTCCGTTTCTTTGGGCAGTCTTTAATCCAGTGGCCACGTTCCTTGCAATAAGCACACTGATCTTTTTCTAATCCTTGCCTAGGGCCTTGCTTTTTCTGCTTTCTGTTTTGGCCATTTCCTGCCTGGGGGAAAGCTGCTACTAAGACTTTGGTCATTTCTTTGGTTGCCTTGAACTGTTTTTCTTCTGGAGTATCCCTATTATTATAAACTCGCTGGGCCATCTGAAGGAGGTCCTGAATCTGCTTTCCCTCTAAACCTTCTAATTTCTGGAGTTTTCTTTTAATATCTGGTGTTGCCTGGTTTACAAAGGACATTACTACCGCTGCCTGATTTTCCGGTGCTTCTGGGTCCATAGGGGTAAACTGTCTGAAGGCTTCCATTAATCTCTCTAAATACACAGCGGGGCTTTCTGTCTTACCTTGTAACACAGAATATACTTTAGCCAAATTGGTGGGCTTGCGAGCTGCAGCCCGGAGGCCCGCCATTAGAGTCCGGCGATAAATGAGCAGTCGTCCCCTACCTTCTGCCGTGTTATAGTCCCATCTGGGCCGGGTCAAAGGGAAAGCCGCATTAATGAGGTCAGGATTTGCAGTTGGCTGGCCGTCATCTCCTGGAACCAGTTTTCTGGCCTCAACTTGGATTCTTTCCCGCTCCTCCGTTGTGAACAGGATTCGGAGGAGCTGTTGACAGTCATCCCAGGTCGGCTGGTGAGTAAACATGACACTGTCTAACAACGAGGTTAGATCTTTGGGATTATCTGAGAACCGAGCATTTTGGGACTTCCAATTGTATAAATCACTGGTGGAAAAAGGCCAATACATGAGACGGGAGAGCCCGGTATCATCGAGCGATCCTATTTCTCTGAGAGGCAGGGCTACAGTGGAGTCAGGGAGTTGGGAAGCTTGGTCCCGCTGTACACGGCCTCGTGTTCGGCTGGCCGGCCCCCCCAGGTTACTTTCGCTCTCGGCTGCTTCCGCTTCTCGGTTTCCGTCTACGGAAGCACCACCCTGGGGGACTGGGTCCTGCGGGATAAGGTGCGGATATGGTGGGGGAAATGTGGGTTCTAACGTTAGGGGGTCCTGGCTGTCCGGCAGCACAGGGGCCGAGGGAGCAGAGAGAGTCTTTTGTCTTGTAGGTCGCGTTACTAGGACTTTGCAGGGCTCAGGGATGAATGGAGTTATCCAGGGTGGTTGGTTTTCCACAAGATCCTGCCACACTAGAATATAAGGAATTTGATCAGGATGTCCTGACTGCCCTGGCAGGAAAATCTTAGTTTTTACCTTAGTAATAATAGAGAGACAGAAAGTTCCTTCGGAGGGCCACCCTACACCGAAAGAGGGCCACTCCGAACGGCAGAAAGTAACTAGCTTTCCCTTCTTTAGTTCTACGCTTAAGTTACGCCCCCGAGCCTTCACATCCTTAAAATTGGTAACAAGGAATGAGAGCGGTGTGCTCTGGTTGTTGCCCATCTTTGGACTGCTCCTACAAAGAGAAGGGGGGACGAAAATGAGTGTGAAGCAGAGGGGAGTATCCGACAGGTCCGGTCCTGGAAGGGGAAGAAAAGGTTTTATGTTTTGTTTTGGGCTTACACTTAACACTTAACAATAACGGACAGACAGTAATAACGATGAGCATTCGCGAGCGCGTGTCGGACTTCCGACCTGAGTCAGACGGGGCAACCAAGGATGGAGGCCCCCAGATGGGCACTGGGGAACGTCTCCCACCAGTCCCGAGTGGCTGTCTTCTAGCGCGTCCGCCATGACCGTGCCACTTACAGAACAGACCAATACAGATTACAGATTACGGATTTCGCGAAATTTCAGGGAGACAGACAGAGACAAAGACAGAGACAGTGACAAAGCCGGCTTACCTACAGATTAAGATCTGTTGACTTGGGGGTCTGGTGGGCTTGGGGGAAATCCCGGACGAGCCCCCATTTGTTATGCCCAGACCGTTTATTCCCCGAAGAAGACCACCAGAGTCCAGAGTCAAAGCTAAGCAGCAAGGATCTTTATTACAGGTTCGAACCTGGAACTCTCCCTCGCTCGTGAAACGAGACGGGCAGGAGAGCTCCCCCACTCAGCTCCGAACAATGTTATATAGTCTAAGAAAAGTGGGCATAGAGTTATTATACAAATCAGATATATGATTGGCTAGTGTTTGAACAAGGCGATTTGGCTAACTATGATTGGTTCCTGCCATTTCTGATATTTTGGTTCAAACTTTGAGGCGGGAGAGCAGGTTTATGGCAGCAAGAGTTTATCTTACTTAAACACGTCTTGTGACCTTGCCTCAGAACTTACAAAATCTCTGGTATGTGCAAAACAAAATCTCTGGTACGTGCAGAAAACCAGGTACTCACAGAACTTACGAAATCTCTGGTATGTGCAAAGATTAGAGAGCAGAACAAGGGTGTAGCGGGTGGGGGGCGGGTACACATCTATCTTTGTGTCCTTTCAGACAGACCATGGTGCTGTGGTTTGAATGTGTTTCCTCCAAAATTTACGTTGAAACTTATTTTCTATTTTGAT
The DNA here is from genome assembly GCF_043159975.1 of Macaca nemestrina. NCBI lineage: Eukaryota > Metazoa > Chordata > Mammalia > Primates > Cercopithecidae > Macaca > Macaca nemestrina. Next base: position 149,994,665 of record NC_092130.1, read on the forward strand.
AGTACAGTAGTTCCCCTTTATCTGCAGAGGATGTGTTCTAAGACCTCCAATGGATGCCTGAAATTGTGGATAGTGGTGAACCCCAAATATGCATACCTATAACAAAGTTTTTATAAATTAAATTTAATTTATAAATCATAAATTATGCACAATAAGACATTAACAGCAGTTATTAATACTAAAATAGAATAAGTATGACAATATATTATAATAAAAGAATAAAAGTTATGTGAATGCAGTCTCTTTCTCTCAAAATGTCTTACTGTACCGTACTCACATATTTTTGGACTATGGTTGACTGCAGGTAACAAACTGTGCAAAGCAAAGACACTGATAAGGGAAGATTACTGAACTAGTTAATAGGTGGGACCTTTTGGGAACTAATTAAGTCTATAAAAAGGGCTGCATAATTAGCTTAGGCTTTTTTTTTTTTTTGCTTTTCTACCTTCTGCCATGTGAGGATGCAATAAGAGGGTGCTCACCAAATACCAAACCTACTGGCACCTTCATCTTGGACTTCTAGCCTCCAAAACCATGAGAAATAAGTTTCTATTATTGATCAATTACCAAGTCTCAGGTATTTTGTCATAGCAATGCAAATGGACTAAGAAACATAGTCTTAGTCCACCTAGACCACTGTCCACTGTCATCTCTGGATTCTCAGGCTTATAACTTTTTTTTTTTTTGAAGTGAACACATGATTTATTTCAGCTTCACAATTGAGTGAGACAGTTTTTGGGAGGCATATCAACCTGCAGGTATAGATGAGGCTGCAGATTCTTTTCCGGGGCTGCTAAAGTAGAGTCATCTGGGGACCAGTGAGAGAAATGCATCACCCACTTTGTATTCTTTTTTTTTTTTTTATAATTTTACTTTCAGTTCTGGGATATATGTGCTATGTGCAGGTTTGTTACATAGGTATACACATGCTCAGGCTTATAACTTTAAAGAACTGCTACTTTGGCCGGGCGTGGTGGCTCACGCTTGTAATCCCAGCACTTTAGGAGGCCGAAGTGGATGGATCCTTTGAGGTCAGGAGTTCAAGACCAGCCTGGCCAACATGGTGAAACCCCACCTCTACCAAAAATAAAAAAATTAGCTGGCATTTTTGGTGCTAGGCATCTGTAGTCCCAGCTACTCAGGAGGCTGAGGCAGGAAAATCGCTTGAACCTAGGAGGCGGAGGTTGCAGAGACTGTGCCACTGTACTCCAGTCTGGGTGATGGAGTGAGACTCCATCTCAATAAAAAAATAAAATAAAATAAAATAAAAGAAACAAACAAAACCAAACTATTGCCTCCCACTATAAGATGCTCTGCACATCCATCATATATCTGGCTGACTTCTTCTGCAGTAAACCTTCACCACCTCTCTATCGGGTGCCTCATATTGCTACCACTGGGTGCCTAATTTAGCAGTGAATCCCTAGCATCTAACAGTGCTAGATTCATTGCAGACATTTTGCAAATACTTGTTGGTTGAATGGTGAATCGTTCTGTTAATTAAATAATTCCCCCAGAGATCAAAATTAACTTTTGACCAATCTATTCTTTATGGATTTTCCACTTCTAGCTCAGAAAAAAATTGCCCTATAGAACTGTGAAGAGAAAATAATCTTTATTTTTCTTTGGCAAGTAGAACTCCCACCTGTCAAGTCTGATCTCTAGGCTAAAGATTTGGAATCTATACAGTAAATATATTCTTTTTTTCTTTACTTCAGCTTTAAAATTAGCAGCTTTTAAACTATTGGCAAGAGAAGTTAATGGGAGGAAATTTCAGCTTAGCCAATGATTAACATAACAGCAGGTATATTACTTTAGTACTTTGCCAATCAGTTTCTATAGCGTGGAAATAATGATACTTGCTCTTTTGCTTTTCATAGTGATGATGTAGAGATTAAAGGGGAAACATCGTTGGTGGATTTGATCTCTGTAAATCAAAGCTGCCTTCACAGTATAGCTCCCACGTGGACCTATTTTAAGTTTGAAATACTTCAGCCCAGTCCTTAGCTATCTAATGCCCTTTACAGTTTAAAAAGCCACTGGCTTTTGCTGCCAGTATAAAGAGCTGGTCAAAGCTCTTACATTTAAATGGCCACTATCCAGGGACAGGGAATTTCTATATCCTTATATGAAGCACCTTTGGCTCTCTGCCTTCAGCGGAGGACCATAAATGTCATCCACAGGGCCAGAATAGCCAGCCATTTCACTTTTATGCAGTAAAGGACAGTGCTAGGGTTTTTCTTAGTTTCTGATGCAGAGTTACTGCCACAGGACATACCTGCGTTCAGTCCAAAGCTAGTTCCCTGGTAGAGTCATTTCATTTGAAGATTCTGCTCCCGGGTTATACAGAAAAGTGCTGCTGCTAAAGTGGAGGCAGAGTGAGAATTCTTGATTGGAAGCCAACCACAGAAACCGGAAATGGCAGGAGGGGCCTAGAGATCTGATGTTAGTTATAAAGCAGAACTTAGAAATGCAACAATCTGTCTAGAACTGTGAAGGGTTGGAGATCTTACGCAAATTGCAAGTTAGAAAGCAAGCATGCCACAGTTTCATGGGTGCAGGCAGAAGACACAGAGTCCTGGGTTGGAGACAAAGGACTTTGCCACTCGCAGCCCAGCACACCAGGGAGTGGTAGCTTCACGTTTGCATCAGTTCCTCTTGTCCAGCAATCCCATAGGGATCCAGGTGGATTCTCTGAATGCAGTGGGTGATGTGTCATGGCTGAGGCTTCCTGAGCTTAGGGAAACCCCAATCTTATGAAGGGAGGCAAACAAAGCTGCCCCTTTCCCTAGGGAAAGATACTATCTTTATTATTTTGGTCAGGAAACAAATCACCCTCTGCCCCAGTGGAGACCTCTCTATCTTTCAACGTTGTTTGTTATCCAAACATTCTTGTAAAGATAGTCCAGAACAAAAGCTAACAATGCCTCTGCTCAAAGGATTTATGTTCAGAAATGTGAAAGACCCATGGAGAATTGTCACCCAAACTCATGAGGCATTGCACTGGCTCTTCTACACCCTCAGTTGCCAATATTTTACCCTTTCTTGGGAGTATCAGCTCCCCACTGGTTGTACTTATAGTTAGATAAATACGTAGAATATATCTCTATGTATCTATGTATCTATCTGTAAATACAGATATATCTATATCTATCTTGTATACCATGCAGGTACACTTTGCCTGAATATGGATATAGATATTTTCTATCTATCTATAGATATATCTGTATCTATATATATATTCAAGCAAAGTGCCCTGCATGGTATACAAGTTTTTTACAAATGACTTTAAACAGTTAATCAGAGGTCTCCTGTTCTGAAGACTGTAAGTCGCTATTTTCCCCTCAGGATTTCTGTTCTACTCAACCATCAATCACTCAATGGGAAACTGTGCAAAGGTGGCATATCATATAAATTCATTAACCAATTTAATCCACTTATGTGCACGCTAAGAATTGCAGGAGGATATTTTATTATATTTCCAACCAAGAGAAGCTATTTAAATAATAAATTGCATCTGTCACTTTATTCAGATTTTTGTATTTACCTTTTTTGGATCACTGTTGTTAGACTATTGGTCTCAGGTTTTCTTGTACATCAGAGTCCCTTGGTGATTTAAAACAATTATATTCAAGTTCTTTGGCCACTCTCTCAGAGGTTCTTACTCAAGAGAGTTAGTATTTCTGGAGCACTTAATTTGAAAGTCTTCTAAATTAAATGATTGTAAGGCGTAGCTGGGAGTGGGTACTTTCAGATTTTAACTATATTTTCACAATTATTAACACTTTGTTATTTATGACTTAAGAAGAAAACATTTAACAACCAAAATGTAAGGAGCTGAGGAACATTCTAATCACAATCGTGTTGTTTGAACTGGGAAGACAATATAGTTTCAGGAAAAGTAAGGGAATAAATTATTTTACACTTTAAGCATCTCTGATGCTTTGAGAAAAGCTTCTGGTCGAAGAATCATTAGAATGTTGATGGAAACTTGTGAGAGACCTTTGAAGAGAGGGCAAAATAAGCTGTGCCTAGACTTTCCACCCACAGGAAAGGTAAAAACTAAAGAACTCTCTGGGAGAGAAAGGAGACATGATTTGGTACATGGGCCTCTTGACATTTATTTGAGCACCTAGGTGTCATCTTATTTTCTAGAGTTTTCTGTATGTTTTTCTAGGAAAGAAATATCCAAGGAAGTCATTAATATGTGAGGTTTTTAAAAAATTTGAAATGGAAGCAAGAGTAAGTGAGAAAAAGAGAATAAGAGTGATAGAGAAAGAGAGAGAGAGAGAGAGAGAGAGACCAAGAAAGACAAAGTAGGTTTTCTGCATAAATGAGGAAATAGTGTGCACACTTTGAATTTTACAACATTAACCCTGAAAGTAGTATGTTGAATGGGAAGAATTTGGACACCTTCAAATCATTGTAGTTTTTTTTTTGTTTTCAGACTCAACATTTTACTTTCACAAATTTCTTCTTTGATGTCACATCTCCTAATATTTGAAGAACCAGTGATTCAAAATAGGGACAGAAATGTCAAATCATGCTTTGAGCAGAGCACAGGCAGCACAAAGTCTTGGGATTTATTTCTGACTCCCCAAGTGACTTGCAATGCAGTGGTGCTTGCTACTGTGAAATCTCTCTGAAGATTGCCAGCGCAAAATGTGGGTGGATTCACAGAGTTTTGTAGGGGTAATTCATGTTTGTAAATACTCCAAGACCCTTGACCTAAAGATGCTATTGAGGAACAAAGTACTGTTTTCAAGTGACTGCACATCTTATACCCATGAACTCTACAGGCTAAAGTCGTTTGTGTAGTACACTTAACACTTCTTGTGTTTGGTTTTACTGACTGCTAGACACAAAAGAAATACAGAGGATATAAAGAATTTTTTTTTTTTTTTTTGTATCAAGAGCTTCCTGCCCCATAGCAAATTTCACACTGAATTTAAGGGCATTCTTTTTGTTCTATTTAGTGTTTCTTAATTTTCTAAGAATCCAAACAGATACATGCAACTAAAGAGTTTTACGGATCTTTAGATCTAGCAGCAAATTAAGAACAAAGGTTGATACCTTAGGGATATCCTCAGGTAACTTTGGAGACAGGTAAGGCCACCCAGGAGGTTCCCACATCAATCATGTACAGGCAGCGTGTCTTTCTCTTGCACTGAAACCTGCTGAAATGAGAAGCAGGGCTGCCCTGCAGTAGCCCTGGAAGGGTGTTGCATGCTCCTGCATCCCAGTCTCCCTTCAATATGACAGTTTCAAAGGTGTCCTCATCTGCACAGTTTTGCAAATTGTGAGAAGTGTGGCTGAGTGGCTTTCACATGGCGGCTGAAGAGGAGGAGAACATGTGTTGAAACTGTCATCAATTTAAGCTTGCTTTTGCTTTAAGGTGTCTTATACACTGGTGGAGAAGTGGGGGAGGGTGTTGAGCATACCCACTTCAGTAGGTATTGAATTGCCTGCATAATTACCTTTCTCCACATTTGTCTCAAATTCACTGAGAGAAACCTTACTCGCCAGCTTTTTAGAATATACTGAGTGTGTTTTATGATTTTTTTTCCAACCTCTTTCAGGTACTATGGTTAGTTATTTGCTCTACCTCACAAGCATTTGATTAGCCTGTATAAATGTCAGCCTGAGTGAATGGTTTCACTTTATGTAGTGTCTGGAAGTCTAACTAATGATACCATTATAAAGTGAGGAAAGGAAACAACTATAAGAATCACAGTCCTTCCTGGAAATTGTCTTGTTCCTTCTGATTTGTGAAGTCTACCAACTGTTAAGAGTTCCTTGATTGAGCCTAATAGTCTTTGAACACAGGGATGGAGTTGAGTTTCAATGCAATTGAGTCACAAACTATACAGTATTTTGTAGACTCACATCGATTGACAGGCCTGCAAATGAGGACAGGCAAAAAAATCTCACATCCGTAAGGTATCTCTTAGGCTCATCTACCTCAAGTGTTTTATATCAATGTTAGCATATTTGTCCCAGTTCCCTGGAGTAAGTCCTTGTGAGGAATTATAACTCAATTTTTTAGTACCATCTCTGAATCACATCAGTCACTGTTTTCTGTCAATTATGCACAGCACAGGCTTCTCTTTGCTAGTCTCCTACTTCTTTGGTTTTATCTTCTCAATTGCTACCAGTTTTCTTCCTACAACTTTGCCAGTTTTTTCTTAGTCTCCTTCCTCACCTCCCGTTCTTCCTCTAATCCTTTAGTTGCTGTTATTCCCAGAAATTTACCTTCTGCCCACTGCCCTCCTCAGGCTACATTCTTTCCTTTAGAAATCTCATCTTACCCTCATTTTATCATTACCTAAATGCTGATGATTGCCAAATGTATACGTTTTACCTGGACTGTCCCAGAGATGTTTGGATTTATGCAATCTGCCCCACCTACCCATTTGAGTTTCACAGACACCTCAGATTAACCATGTTCATAACTGAATCCATTGTCCTGCCCTCCTTTGAATCATCCTCTCCAATTCCAAATGACCATTACTGACACACCACCCATTGAGCTGGCTGACAGACAGAATATCAGCATTTATCTCAGATGTTTTCTTTCTTACTTTTTCCATCCAATCAGCCCTACAACCCAATCAGTCTCTTCTATTTTCACTCTCAAGTATTTCTAGAGTCTTTTGTTATTTTTCCATCACTTCCACTGCTGCACAGCTCTAATGCTCCTTTCTCGTTGGAATTCTTCTAATAGTATCCTAACTAGGTTCCTTTTTTCCAGTTTCATCTTGTCCTAATTTATGCCTGACTGATGCTTCTAAAACACAAATCTGACAATACTGCTCTTATAATTAGAATGGTATTCTTATATCTGAAAAATCAATATCAAGCCCTGTAGTATGACCCAAGGGACTGCCCTTGTCCCCTGTTTTGTATCATAAAGGCCTCCTGCTTCAGACTGACCCCTGCTTCCTGACATTAGTAACTTTTACTCAACCTTCAAGACTCGGTTCAAAGCATAACCCACTCAAGTAACCTTCCTTTTCCCACTTAGGCTTGGCTAAGTGTCTCTTCTCCTACCTCCAAAGCCTCTTATAGACAACATTGTCACTGCTAGCTTGCCGAAGAATGAGGTTCAACATTCTTCAAGATCCTAAGCAGCAGAGTCCTTGCATCCTTGTACCCCTAGAGCCCCGTGCAGTGCCTAGATTATATTTGGTACTCAATAAATGTTAATCTGACCTAGAACATTCCAAATTCTTATGATTTCAAAGATTACCTCAATAGCTTCATAATTCATCTCCTTGTCTCCAAGGCATTCTTGCCACAATCCATCTTGCAACACAGCTGATAGATGAATAAAGCATTGCTCTTACGGTTTTCCTTCCTACTTAAAAATCCACAAAAGTTTCACAATGCTTTGTGAAGATTTACGATCAAATTTATCTGTCTTTCCTCACGTGAGTGGTTCTACCTTACCTATTCAAATGCATCTGCTGCTGTTCAATTCAGATGCTCTTCTCAGCATCTGAGTTCTTCTCCTTTGTTACCATCCAGTATAGTTCAATAACTATCAACCTTCACCTTTACATAGGTTTTTAGGATTTACAAAGGACTTTCACAATCCATGCTCATTCCTTCCTCCGGTAATTTTTGCTCTTTTTCCTGAGGGAGTATTTCACCTTTTGGGTGTCCTATTTGAAATTCTATTTTCTCGAAGGTCCAAATCACGATGATGACTTCTATGACAACTTCAACAACAAAATCAGTTCATAGCAGTCTTTTCCACAATTTATATTTTTCTAATAGAAAAACAATGTTTTCTTTTTTAACCATATGATTTCTCCCACTCCAGATATCTTCCCCCTTCCAAGCCTTTTATTTTTATTTTCAAAGCTGAACATTTTATCTTTCCAACTAGCATCAAAGTTTCCCAAAGGTAGTGGCTAAAAAGTCTTTCTGTATTTTCATACATCATGTTTGGAATAGAATAGATTCTCTTCGTGGGTGGCATGTACTAAGATTTTTCTTCCCTTTCTGTGAAGTAAATTTATTTTCTCGTCACACTTAAATTCATTCCTGAAAGATGTTTGATAACGTCCATAAGCTTATTTTTAGTTCTTGTAATATTTTTGGAGAGTCAAATTTTCAGAAAAATTGTTTTTTGACTCATGACATTGATCTTAAGGCAGTCCTTAAAAAATGAGGTTTTGCTGTACAACTAACTTGTGAGACTACTCTTCCGTGCACAAAAAAGGTCTCTAATATAATTGTGTCAGTATGACAGCAATTATATAAACTAGGTCTGAAATAAAGGAGAGGTTGAGTTGTTTTTGCTTTATAATCCAGTTGAAGTAAGGTAATAGAAACACATTATCTGGAAAAAAAGGATGTTAGTTTACAGTTTTATTTTCCTTTGGTTGCCTACCAGGAATTTCTTTTTATTTTTTTACATGCATTAACAATTTTACATAGAAATAACAAATACCTATACCACGGACACTAGGTTTTTGCCTAAAAAAAGTAAAGGATTTTTTAAAGCGAGTAATGTTGGCAAAAACACTGATAGTAATGCAAAGATAAAGTATCATGTTCTGTGTAATGAGATCTACTGTTTAGCTAACAACCACTTTTTCACATGTTATAATTGGGTAGGATTTATAGTTCAGGTTAAAGCTTCACAAGCAAGCAAATTTGGAGATTTTTAAAATATAAATTCGGTGATAACAATAAATTCCCCAGGGGAGCCCAGCATTATTTACAAAGTCAATTGGGCTGCGACAGTAATCCTTCTTTTTATCTTTTCTATAGCTCCAATTCTATTTTCCAGTTTTTTTCAGAGCTCTAAAACCTATAACTTAAACAGCATATATCAGACACACTAAAGTCTGCTCTTCCCATCAGGGGACTTGTGCAATTGACTTGCTGTCCTGGTGAGAAGATGAGCAAATTGGTATGGGGCAAAAGGTCAATCTGCATTCATGGTGTGCTAATGTCTTTGTAGATGAAAAAATTATAATAACCCTCTTGGATATACCACACTGTATCTTTTTTTTTTTTTAATAAAGCATGTGCAAATTCTTTGAAGATATTTAAAATGAAATTGAACCGGTAATTTTATCATGGTACTACTTACTGATGGCCTTCTCTCTCTCTTGGTCTCCGCTATAGTGACCTGAATGACCAATTTGGGAGGCACTTTCATGGGAAACAACGTTGTCCTGGAACTCTCAATTCAGACAAGACCATTGTCAGGCAGGCATCCAGTAACCTTTATCCTTTTCATTTATTAATCCCATATCCAATGGGTGGTAATTTAATAAGAGTTGCCCACTATTATTTAATTTTTAATGAGCCCAACATATCTGAGTCTCAAAACATTAAATCTCAGTATTTGTTTCAACGTTCTGTGTCTTACTGTATTGAGAAGATATTTCTGGTAAAATCAATTAATTAAAAGTCACGAGGGGTCTGTCATTCTGAATCTTGAGCCAACATGTGCCATATAAACACGATTAATAAAGAAAACCACCCTGGAGTAAAAGAGGTCAATTGCTGCATCATGACATTAAAAATTGGAATGTGACATGTCAACAACTTTAATTGAGTTAAGTGTTCCATGAAAAGAATAAAATAAGTCAAAATGAGAAACAAGCTTCTTCATTATTTCCAAAATTGTTGATGCAGGAATTTTTTTTTTTTTTTTTTTTTTTTAATGCGGGAGTATTTCACATCTCTGAAATAACATCAAAGTGTCAGTTGATCTCTCTGAAAAAGAATATTAAACACCTCCATCAATAGAAAGGCTAAAACTTGATGAGATATTTATAGGATCTTCAGTAATTCCTGCTTTTTAATTTTAAAAAGGTTAATAATAATAAATTCAACAAGAGAATTTTAGAAGGTATAATTATTTATAAATCCTAAAGAGGATTTTTTCAAAAGGTGTGGGCTACTTTGCCTTTTATTAATCTGTTTCCCAACCATCTTTCTCCACTTATTAAAAATGTAACTTTTTATTTAAAAGAAACTACACATTTGCATAGCATAAGATGTGTAGAACTTGAGCGTTCCAGTTTGATGGGTTTTGACAGTTGCGTATGCTTGCAGAAAGAGGATGCTTCACCATCCCAGAAAGTTTCCTCAGGATCCTTTCTAAGTAATCCCCTTTCTTTTTCTTTTTTTTTCTTTGAGACGGAGTCTTGCTCTGTCGCCCAGGCTGGAGTGCAGTGGCCGGATCTCAGCTCACTACAAGCTCCGCCTCCCGGGTTTACGCCATTCTCCTGCCTCAGCCCCCCGAGTAGCTGGGACTACAGGCGCCCGCCACCTCGCCCGGCTAGTTTTTTGTATTTTTTAGTAGAGACGGGGTTTCACCGTGTTAGCCAGGATGGTCTCGATCTCCTGACCTCGTGATCCGCCCGTCTTGGCCTCCCAAAGTGCTGGGATTACAGGCTTGAGCCACCACGCCCGGCCAGTAATCCCCTTTCTACCAGTAGATACAGCTACTTTCTTATTTCTACCACCAAAGATGAGTTTTATCTGATTTAGAATTTCAATCAAATGGAATTGTACAATATGTACTTAAAACAGTGTTCTTGAGATTCGCCAGTGTGTCTGTGGAAATAGTCTGTATCAGTAGTTTGTTCGTTTTTATCGCTGATTAGTATTCCAGTGTGTGGATATAGCACAATTTGTTTTTCTGTTTTCATATTGATAGACATTTGGATTGTTTCCAATTTTTGTCTCACACCTTCAGAAGCTGCTCTGTTAAATTTCACTTCATAGACATGCATGACCTTTTACCCTGCTGCTCTCCCACATGAGCAGCCAACGCTGTTTCTTGATTCGTCTGAAGTGGTTGGGTAATTTTAAATGAGTAATGGAAACAAAACATGTTTGGCATTGATGAAGAATTTAACTATGGCTGTTAATGCTTTAGAACCATTGTACTTTCTTTAAAAGAAACATAATTTATTAGAGTTCCTGTTGAACATACTTGACAAATTATAAACATAGTGTATAAGCTGTTGTAGTTTATGTAAATGATAGATATTTGTATAATACTTAAAAGATACTTGTTCTATGCAATAAAATGTCTTTATTTTACTTAAAAGAATTAAAAGTTTCCTATCTAGCATTGTGCTTTAGTCTTTTTTTGTTTTAGAAGTTTAGGTAATTAAAGTATGCAAAGACACGGATTTGTGTGCATATATTTTTAGCTATCAAGAAAATGCATGTTCTAAAATGCCATAATTATGTATAGAGCAATACCTCTGTCCAAAAGACTATAATTATTTAGAATAAAGTGGGCATACTGTTAGCATAATTTACCTCATTGTTCAAAATAGCCATAGAAATGGTCCTACTTCGGGTGATTGACAACTGTTAAAAGTCTCAAGGGATGGGCCCAAATAGCAAATTAAAGGCGTGCTTTCACATGTTCTTTAGCCTGTCATTTTGCTGCATCTGTTTTACATTATGATTTTGATATGAAATTAAGTTTTCCAAAATGGATGATGTTTTTTCTTTTCCTCTCTGAATTGTTAGCTTCTTGTGAACAGGGTTTATAGTTTGTTCACTTCTTTGCCTTTGAACCCCAATGTCCAGCCCAATGCCAGAACATAGGAAATAAACACTGGAAGGATGATTGAATACTTATGTATACCATGACCAGAAGTGATTGATATGTGTCCCGTTTAGTACTGCATCAAATATCATGTCAGTCAAAATGATCAAAGGAACAAGAATTCTTTTCTTGATTTTTGATAATTTATTTTAAATAATTCTCCTTCAATTCTTACTACTGAGAAAAGCAGATTGTTGCTATTTACTATTTGGCTAATGCTTTCCATTTTCCTAGTGTGAAGCATATTTCTGTTTTTTTTTTTTTTTTTTTTTTTCTGATAAAAGTAATTTCCAGATCCTAGAGCCTGTGGAACAATCTATACCAATGATGCTGACAGTTGTTTCCATCTGGAAGAGTTGGCCATACCTCTTGTCTACACTTCCTTGGCTCTCATTCATTCTCCAACCCTTTTTAATCTGCTTTGGACCATAACAATTCCACAAAATGTTGCCAAATCCAACAGATATTTCTCTCCATCCTACTCAAACTAGTAATGTTGACACAATTGGTCACTTCCTCCCTCCTTAAACATGCTCCTTTCCTGGCACTCTTCTGGTTAACCTCCTGCCTGTGGTACATTTCTTGGTCTTCTTTTTGCTTCCTCCTACTCGATGTGCATCAAAATCTTCCTATGACACACCTGGGCCTTTTCCTCTTTCTCTGCTCTTTCCTTAGATGACTGTGGTGATCTGCATGGGTTTCCATTCCTCATGTAAAGTCACTTCTCATGTGGCATCTCCAGCACAGACCTCTTCCCTGGGCTCTGTGCTTGCCTGTGCAATTGGCTACCTAACATGTCTTTTTAGATATCTCACAGGCATCTCAAACTAAACAAGAATTGCAGAAGAGAAGTCTTGATTTGTCAGCCCATGTGTATTTTACTAGTCTATGCAGTAAGTGGAAACTCCATCTATCTACTTTTTCAAACCAGAATCTTAGGAGTCATAATGGGCTGTGCTTTCCTCCCACTCTTTCAACTCGTCAGCAAATAATGTTAGTTCTGCTTTCAAAATATACCTTGCAACTGTCTGCTTCTTCCCACTTTTCTTCTGTTCCTGCCTTGTTGGAGCTGCCCTCCTCTATGCTCTGGACTATGGCAGTTGCCCCAAACAGGTTCCCATTCCTTCTTTTTCTCCTTTAAATCCAGTCTCCACATAGCAGCACGAAGAGTGAAATTCATAAAGTACAAACCGTAATATATTAACACATCATTTAAAGTCCTTTAATGATTTCTCAATGCACAGAGAAAAAGTCTAAACTTGTTACACAGTCTATAAAGCCAGACAAAATCTGGTTTCAATTTGTTTCTCTAATTTAAGGTTTTGATGCTATTCCATGTGTGCAGATCTTCAGAATTTTTGAAAACACACCAACTGGTTTCCTATATCGTGGTCTCCTTGCCATAGAAGGAGAATAGTGCAGTGCTCAAATGCCTGTACTCTGCAGACAGGCTTTGTATTCTGACCATATCACTTGCCAGATCGGAGGCTTTGGGCAAACTACCTAAACTCTCTGTGCCTATATTCATTTTCTCATACACATGAAAAATAAGTTTCAACATTACAGGGTTGCTCTGAGAATGGAATGTAAAACGTTTAGAAGACTGACCAGCAAATCCTAACTGTTCAGTAAGAATTAGCTATTAGTATTAGTTACTATAGTGTAGTCTAGCACTCACTGTCCTTGACATCCTCTCTTTGAATAGACATCTTCTTCCTATCCTTCAGATCTCATCTGAAGCATCTCTTGCCCCAAAGAGGCCTTTCATCATACATGTAATTCAGTGCCTGACACATAGTAGTGGCTTAAGTATTTTATGAGCAAATCAGTAAATGAAATTCTAGCAGCTGAGAATATACAGCAACTTCCCAGCCATACTGGTAGTCATATATATTTGCTGTCTTTTCTTGGTGACAGATCCAACACTGGAGTAGACATGAGAAAGAAGAGGGAAGTTCTTTATGCATCCTAAATTGAGAAAAACCTATGATTTGAAAGCCCTCTTGATTTCTGTCTGGTTACAATAAATAGATACATCTCAGTACCCATATCAGTAGAAAGAGGAAGTTTGTCTATATACTTCAACATAAACTTATATAACTTTTATCTAGCCTTATAATTCTCATGTATATGAGTATATATTTCATTAGGTAATTAGTTCTCAGCTACTACTAGAGATAATTGTTCTCTCTTAAATTGAAAAAATATAATTAAACAATATATTTTTAATACTTCCTGAATTATCCCATGAGGAGAGTTACACAATGAGCAACTGAAAGAAATCAAGTAAAGAAAATCCATTTCCTTAAAATTTCTGTTTTTTGTTGTTGTTTCTTTATTATTTGTTTGTTTTTTATAGGTACTCTAGTTTTACATCTAAGTCCTTAGGAGAAGAAAAACGATTTTCTAATTCAAGCCACTTTGTAGTGACTGGTAATTTGACTGTCATTTTGTATGACTCAAAAAGGATAGCCAACCCCATATAAGACCATACCATATATTTATTCTATCAATACAGACATTTTAAATTGAGTTAAATATGTTCTCTTTAAAAAAATAAATTTATTCATGTAAGTATAACATACATCAAGGAAAGTTTACAAATGTCAAATGTACATCTTTGTGAAGTTTCACAATGTGTATATCATCCAGATTAATAAGTAGAGTATCACTGAGATCTCACCTCTCTTACCCACCTCTAAAGTCAGTTACTCCCCCTTCCCACAGGTAAGCACCATCCTGAATTCTCATATTGCAGACAAGTTTTCCGGGCTTTTGAATTTTATATAAATGGAATTATTCACTATGTACTTTTTGGATCTGGTTTCTTTTGCCCAACATTTTCTTCATGAGATTAACCTACATTGTTTCTAGAGATAGCTATTCCTTTTAAATTATGTGTATGTTTGCATTTTATATATTTTAGAGATGTAGCTTATTTTACAAATACCATAGCCATACCATAATGTATTTATTTTGCTATTGATGAAAAATTTCATTTAGTGTTTGGCCACTGTGAATAATGCCTTACAAATATCTACATTTGGGGAGGTTCCAAGATGGCCGAATAGGAACAGCTCCAGTCTGCAGCTCCCAGCATGAGCGACGCAGAAGATGGGTGATTTCTGCATTTCCAACTGAGGTACCAGGTTCATCTCACTGGGGCTTGTTGGACAGTGGGTGCAGGACAGTGAGTGCAGCCCACGGACTGTGAGTGGAAGCAGGGCAGGGCATCACCTCACCCAGGAAGCTCAAGGGGTCGGGAAATTCCCTTTCCTAGCCAAGGGAAGCTGGGACAGATGGCACCTGGAAAATCAGGTCACTCCCACTCTAATACTGTGCTTTTCCAACGGTCTTAGCAAAGGGCACACCAGGAGATTATATCCCCTGCCTGACTTGGAGAGTCCCACGCCCACGGAGCCTTGCTCACTGCTAGCACAGCAGTCTGAGATCCAACTGCAAGGCAGCAGCAAGGCTAGGGAAGGGGCACCCACCATTGCTGAGGCTTGAGTAGGTAAACAAAGCCGCCTGGAAGCTAGAATTGGGTGGAGCCCACCACAGCTGAAGGAGGCCTGCCTGCCTCTGTAGACTCCACCTCTGGGGGCAGGGCATAGCTGAACAAAAGGCAGCAGAAACTTCTGCAGACTTAAACGTTTCTGTCTGACAGCTCTGAAGAGAGTAGTGGTTCTCCCAGCACGGAGTTTGAGATCTGAGAATGGACAGACTACCTCCTCAAGTGGGTCCCTGACCCCTGAGTAGCCAAACTGGGAGGCACCTC
Source organism: Macaca nemestrina (assembly GCF_043159975.1). Lineage (NCBI taxonomy): Eukaryota > Metazoa > Chordata > Mammalia > Primates > Cercopithecidae > Macaca > Macaca nemestrina. Next base: position 150,010,039 of record NC_092130.1, read on the forward strand.
CCAGTAGAGGCCAACTGACAACTCATACAGCCTGGTGCCCCTCTGAGACGAAGCTTCCAGAGGAATGATCAGGCAGCAACATTTGCCATTCTGCAATATGGCAGATATGGTGATACCCAGGCAAACAGGGTCTGGAGCGGACCTCCAGCAAATGCAACAGACCTGCAGCTAAGGGTCCTGACTGTTAGAAGGAAAACTAACAAACAGAAAGGACATCCACACCAAAACCCCATCTGTATGTCACCATCATCAAAGACCAAAGGTAGATAAAACCACAAAGATGGGGAGAAATCAGAGCAGAAAAGCGGAAAATTCTAAAAATCAGAGCACCTCTGATACTGATAGTTAACAAGGATATCCAGGAATTGAACTCAGCTCTGCACCAAGTGGACCTAACAGACATCTACAAAACTTTCCACCTCAATCAACAGGATATACATTCTTCTCAGCAGCACATCACACTTATTCCAAAATTGACCACACAGTTGGATGTACAGCATTCCTCAGCAAATGTAAAAGAACAGAAATTATAACAAACTGTCTCTCAGACCACAGTGCAATCAAACTAGAACTCAGGATTAAGAAACTTACTCAAAACTTCTCAACTACATGGAAACTGAACAACCTGCTCCTAAATGACTACTGAGTACATAATGAAATGAAGGCAGAATGTTCTTCATTCAAAGAACATTCAAAGATGTTCTTTGAAACCAAAGAGAACAAAGACACAACATGCCAGAATCTCTGGGACACATTTAAAGCAGCGTGTAGAGGGAAATTTATAGCACTAAGTGCACACAAGAGAAAGCAGGAAAGATCTAAAATTGACATCCTAATATCACAATTAAAGGAACTAGGGAAGCAAGAGCAAACACATTCAAAAGCTAGCAGAAGGCAAGAAATAACTAAGATCAGAGCAGAACTGAAGGAGATAGAGACACAAAAAACCCTTCAAAAAGTCAATGAATCCAGGAGCTGGTATTTTGATCAACAAAATTGATAGACTGCTAGCAAGACTAATAAAGAAGAAAAGAGAGAAGAATCAAATAGACCCTATAAAAAATGATAAAGGGGATATTACCACCGATCCCAAAGAGATACAAACTACCATCAGAGAATACAATAAATACCTCTATGCAAATAAGCTAGAAAATCTGGAAGAAACGGATAAATTCCTGGACACATACACCTTCCCAAGACTAAACCAGGAAGAAGTTGAATCCATGAATAGACCAATAACGGGCTCTGAAATTGAGGCAATAATTAATAGTCTACCAACCAAAAAAAGTCCAGGACCAGACGGATTCACAGCCAAATTCTACCATAGGTACAAAGAGTAGCTGGTACCATTCCTTCTGAAACTATTCCAATCAATAGAAGAAGAGGGAATCCTCCCTAACTCATTTTATGAGACCAGCATTATCCTGAGACCAAAGCCTGGCAGAGACACAACAAAAAAAGAGAATTTTAGACCAAAATCCTTGATGAGCATTGATGCAAAAATCCTCAATAAAATACTGGCAAACCGAATCCAGCAGCACATCAAAAAGCTTATCCACCATGATCAAGTGGGCGTCATCCCTGGGATGCAAGGCTGGTGCAAATCAATAAACATAATCCATCATATAAACAGAACCAAAGACAAAAACCACATGATTATCTCAATAGATGCAGAAAAGTCCTTTGACAGAATTCAGCTGCCCTTCATGCTAAAAACTCTCGATAAATTAGGTATTGATGGGATGTATGTCAAAATAATAAGAGCTATTTATGACAAACCCATAGCCAATATCGTACTGAATGGGCAAAAACTGGAAGCATTCCCTTTGAAAACTGGCACTAGACAGGGATGCGCTCTCTCACCACTCCTATTCAACATGGTGTTGGAAATTCTGGCTAGGGCAATCAGGCAAGAGAAAGAAATAAAGGGTATTCAGTTAGGAAAGGAAGAAGTCAAATCGTCCCTGTTTGCAGATGACATGATTGTATATTTAGAAAACCCCATTATCTCAGCCCAAAATCTCCTTAATCTTATAAGCAACTTCAGCAAAGTCTCAGGATACAAAATTGATGTGAAAAAATCACAAGCATTCCTCTACACCAATAACAGACAAACAGCCAAATCATGAGTGAACTCCCATTCACAATAGCTTCCAAGAGAATAAAATACCTAGGAATCCAACTTACAAGAGATGTGAGGGACCTCTTCAAGGAGAATTACAAACCACTGCTCAACGAAATAAAAGAGGACACAAACAAATGGAAGAACATTCCATGCTCATGGATAGGAAGAATCAATATCATGAAAATGGTCGTACTGCCCAAGGTAATTTATCGATTCAATGCCATCCCCATCAAGCTACCAATGAGTTTCTTCACAGAATTGGAAAAAACTACTTTCAAGTTCATATGGAACCAAAAAAGAGCCCACATTGCCAAGACAATCCTAAGCCAAAAGAACAAAGCTGAAGGCATCACACTACCTGACTTCAAACTAATTACAAGGCTACAGTAACCAAAACAGCATGGTTCTGGTACCAAAACAGAGATATAGATCAATGGAACAGAACAGAGCCCTCAGAAATAATACAACACATCTACCACCATCTGATCTTTGACAAACTGGACAAAAACAAGAAATGGGGCAAAGATTCCCTATCTAATAAATGGTGCTTATAAAACTGGCTAGCCATAATTAGAAAGCTGAAACTGGATCCCTTCCTTACACCTTATACAAAAATTAATTCAAGATCGATTAAAGACTTAAATGTCAGACCTAAAACCATAAAAACCCTAGAAGAAAACCTAGGCAATAACATTCAGGACATAGGCATGGACAAGGACTTCCTAACTAAAACAACAAAAGCAATGGCAACAAAAGCCAAAATTGACAAATGAGACCTAATTAAACTAAAGAGCTTCTTCACAGCAAAAGAAACTACCATCAGAGTGAACAGGCAACCTACAGAATGGGAGAAAATTTTTGCAATTCACCCATCTGACAAAGGGCTAATATCCAGAACCTACAAAGAACTTAAACACATTTACAAGAAAGAATCAAACAACCCCATCAAAAAGTGGGCAATGGATATGAACAGACATTTCTCAAAAGAAGACATTTATGCAGCCAACAGACACATGTAAAAATGCTCATCATCACTGGCCATCAGAGAAATGCAAATCAAAACCACAATGAGATACCATCTCACACCAGTTAGAATGGCGATCATTAAAAAGTCAGGAAACAACAGGTACTGGAGAGGATGTGGAGAAATAGGAATGCTTTTACACTGTTGGTGGGACTGTAAACTAGTTCAACCATTGTGGAAGAAAGTGTGGCGCTTCCTCAAGGATCTAGAACTAGAAATACCATTTGACCCAGCCATCCCATTACTGGGTATATACCCAAAGGATTATAAATCATGCTGCTATAAAGACACATGCACATGTATGTTTATTGCGGCACTATCACAATAGCAAAGACTTGGAACCAATGCAAATGTCGATCAATGATAGACTGGATTAAGAAAATGTGGCACATATACACCATGGAATACTATGCATCCATAAAAAAGGATGAATTCATGTCCTTTGTAGGGATGTGGATGAAGCTGGAAACCATCATTCTCAGCAAACTATTGCAAGGACAGAAAACCAAACACCACATGTTCTCATTCATAGGTGGGAATTGAACAATGAGAACACTTGGACACAGGGTGGGAAACACCACATGCTGGGGCTTGTCTTGGGGTTGGGGGAGGGGGGAGGGATAGCATTAGGAGATATTCCTAATGTAAATGATGAGTTAATGGGTGCAGCACACCAACATGGCACATGTATACATATGTAACGAACCTGCACGTTGTGCACATGTACCCTGGAAATTAAAGTATATATATAAAAAAGATATTTTGTTTTCAAAAAATTCAAAAAACAAATATGTACATTCATGTCTTTTAAGGAATATACTTACTTATTTCTGGGTACATACAAAAACTGGTAATGTCGAGTCATAGAATATTTATATATACAGCCTTAGAAAACAGTAAGAAGATTTTAAAAGTTGTTACATCAATTTTCACTTCTGTTAGAAATGTTAGAGTGTAAATTGGTGTTTGGGAGTTCTCCACCAATACTCAGTATTTTCAGCGTTTTTAATTTTACCCAATCCAGATGGGAGCGGATTGGAATCTGATGACTAGTGAGGTTGGGTGTCTTTTCACATATTCATTGACTATTTACATGTCCACTTTTGTCAAGTGATTTCTTAAGTCTTCTGTTCATTTATCAAATAGAATTTCTGTTTTTTTTTTCTTGTTGATTTTTTAGAAGTTCTTTGTATATGCTGTATACAAATGTTTTAGGTACAAAATATAAACGTATTTCCTATGCTATAGTTTGTTTTTTGTCTCTTAACGCTTTGTTTTGATGAAAAGCTCCTACTTTCAATATATTCTGGTTTATCTGTCTTTCTATTTTAATTAACACTTTCTATGTACCATTTAAAATATTTTGGCTGCTTCAAAGTTATAAAGATATTCTTTTATATTATCACTTAAAATTTTGTTAAGGTTTAGATTTATATATATGTTTTAGATTTATGTATATTTTTATATATTATATATACATATATAGAAACCCATTTCTATATATAATATATATATATAAATTATATATATATGTGTGAGTGTGTGTGTGTGTGTGTGTGTGTGTGTATACATATTTATTTTTCTTTTTGAGAGGGATTCTCACTCTGTCGCCCAGGCTGGAGTGCAGTGGCATGATCTCGACTCATTGCAACCTCCACCTCCTGGGTTCCAGTAACTCTCCTGCCTTAACTTCCCAAATAGCTGGAATTTCAGGCACCCACTACCACGCCCGGCTAATTTTTTTTTTTTTTTTTTTGTATTTTTAGTAGAGACAGGGTTTCACCATGTTGGCCAGGCTGGTCTTGAAATCCTGACCTTAAGTGATCCACCCGCCTCGGCCTCCCAAAGTACTGGGACTACAGGCGTGAGCCACTGTGCCTGCCCTCCATTTACATTTTTTTTTTTTTTTTTTTTTTTTTTTTTAGTGAGGAAAGATTTTTATTTTTTTATTTTTATTTATTTATTTATTTTTTTAAATTTATTTATTATTATTATACTTTAAGTTGTAGGGTACATGTGCATAACGTGCAGGTTTGTTACATATGTATACTTGTGCCTTGTTGGTGTGCTGCACCCATCAACTCGTCATTTACATCAGGTATAACTCCCAATGCAATCCCTCCCCCCTCCCCCCTCCCCCCTCCCCGTGATAGGCCCCGGTGTGTGATGTTCCCCTTCCTGAGTCCAAGTGATCTCATTGTTCAGTTCCCACCTATGAGTGAGAACATGCGGTGTTTGGTTTTCTGTTCTTGTGATAGTTTGCTAAGAATGATGGTTTCCAGCTGCATCCATGTCCCTACAAAGGACACAAACTCATCCTTTTTTATGGCTGCATAGTATTCCATGGTGTATATGTGCCACATTTTCTTAATCCAATCTGTCACTGATGGACATTTGGGTTGATTCCAAGACTTTGCTATTGTGAACAGTGCCGCAATAAACATACATGTGCATGTGTCTTTATAGCAGCATAATTTATAATCCTTTGGGTATATACCCAGTAATGGGATGGCTGGGTCATATGGTACTTCTAGTTCTAGATCCTTGAGGAATCGCCATACTGTTTTCCATAATGGTTGAACTAGTTTACAATCCCACCAACAGTGTAAAAGTGTTCCTATTTCTCCACATCCTCTCCAGCACCTGTTGTTTCCTGACTTTTTAATGATCGCCATTCTAACTGGTGTGAGATGGTATCTCATTGTGGTTTTGATTTGCATTTCTCTGATGGCCAGTGATGATGAGCATTTTTTCATGTGTCTGTTGGCTGTATGAATGTCTTCTTTTGAGAAATGTCTGTTCATATCCTTTGCCCACTTTTTGATGGGGTTGTTTGTTTTTTTCTTGTAAATTTGTTTGAGTTCTTTGTAGGTTCTTGATATTAGCCCTTTGTCAGATGAGTAGATTGCAAAAATTTTCTCCCATTCTGTAGGTTGCCTGTTCACTCTGATGGTAGTTTCTTTTGCTGTGCAGAAGCTCTTTAGTTTAATGAGATCCCATTTGTCAATTTTGGCTTTTGCTGCTGTTGCTTTTGGTGTTTTAGACATGAAGTCTTTGCCCATGCCTATGTCCTGAATGGTACTACCTAGGTTTTCCTCTAGGGTTTTTATGGTATTAGGTCTAACATTTAAGTCTCTAATCCATCTTGAATTAATTTTCGTATAAGGAGTAAGGAAAGGATCCAGTTTCAGCTTTCTACTTACGGCTAGCCAATTTTCCCAGCACCATTTATTAAATAGGGAATCCTTTCCCCATTTCTTGTTTCTCTCAGGTTTGTCAAAGATCAGATGGCTGTAGATGTGTGGTATGATCAAGTGGGATTCATCCCTGGGATGCAAGGCTGGTTCAACATTCGCAAATCAATAAACATAATCCAGCATATAAACAGAACCAAAGACAAGAACCACATGATTATCTCAATAGATGCAGAAAAGGCTTTTGACAAAATTCAACAGCCCTTCATGCTAAAAACGCTCAATAAATTCGGTATTGATGGAACGTACCTCAAAATAATAAGAGCTATCTATGACAAACCCACAGCCAATATCATACTGAATGGGCAAAAACTGGAAAAATTCCCTTTGAAAACTGGCACAAGACAGGGATGCCCTCTCTCACCACTCCTATTCAACATAGTGTTGGAAGTTCTGGCTAGGGCAATCAGGCAAGAGAAAGAAATCAAGGGTATTCAGTTAGGAAAAGAAGAAGTCAAATTGTCCCTGTTTGCAGATGACATGATTGTATATTTAGAAAACCCCATTGTCTCAGCCCAAAATCTCCTTAAGCTGATAAGCAACTTCAGCAAAGTCTCAGGATACAAAATTAATGTGCAAAAATCACAAGCATTCTTATACACCAGTAACAGACAAACAGAGAGCCAAATCAGGAATGAACTTCCATTCACAATTGCTTCAAAGAGAATAAAATACCTAGGAATCCAACTTACAAGGGATGTAAAGGACCTCTTCAAGGAGAACTACAAACCACTGCTCAGTGAAATCAAAGAGGACACAAACAAATGGAAGAACATACCATGCTCATGGATAGGAAGAATCAATATCGTGAAAATGGCCATACTGCCCAAGGTAATTTATAGATTCAATGCCATCCCCATCAAGCTACCAACGAGTTTCTTCACAGAATTGGAAAAAACTGCTTTCAAGTTCATATGGAACCAAAAAAGAGCCCACATCTCCAAGACAATCCTAAGTCAAAAGAACAAAGCTGGAGGCATCACGCTACCTGACTTCAAACTATACTACAAGGCTACAGTAACCAAAACAGCATGGTACTGGTACCAAAACAGAGATATAGACCAATGGAACAGAACAGAGTCCTCAGAAATAATACCTCCATTTACATTTTTAAGCCACCTGGAATTGATTTTTGAATATAGTGTGAGGTTTACTTTTTATGACTTATTGTATCTATGTTGAAATCTATCTATCACGTATCTATCTATCTATATCCAGTTTACTTTACACCATTTTTTGAAAATAAACATTCTTATTCCACTGATCTGTGGTGTCTCTTTTTCATTAACCAAGTGTTTATATAGTCCAAATAATGCTAGGAATAATAGTGCTATTTTAAAAAGACAATATAATTCATAGACATTTTCAGCCACATTTAGTAGTTCCAGTAATTGTGATATTTTAACAATAAATGTTAAACACTGATAACATAGTTTTAAACCTCTCTAATATCAAAGTGACAATCTGATGAAAGATTTGAACTCCATTCACAGCAAAATGCATATTACACAAAAATTTTGAATATAATTTTAAAGTTGTTTTGAGCTTCTTATAGTGTGTGCTTTCTGATTTATGAACCCCTGTGTTAAAATCTTCTGAATAAATGATAGCATTTGACTTCATAACATAAAAATTATAAAAAATATTTAAGAAATAATAATACTGGATGAAATAAATGATTTTTTGAGCTTACATTTGCATTTGTTAAGAAAATATTTAACTTTGTGGTATAAGTGTGTCATACCTGAATTAAATGTGGTTTTTTAACAAGTAGATATTGACTATGTTCTATGCAACTAAAACACAGGAAAGAATGCTTAGCTCATTGTCTAGTGGGAGAAATCACACTTTAATCAAACAGTAATTCATCCTTTTTAATGGAATTATACTAAATAACAGAAGTCATTTTAACAACATGCAGGAATAAACTAACCCAAACAAATTTGTGGATATTAGGGATGGATGGTGGACAAGAGTCAAAGAAGGTTTGCTTAAGGAAAGGACAGTTTAGTTGAAGTCTGAATCGTGAATATGAGTTATTAGTCAAAGGGACAGGTAGAGAGCATTTCAAGTAGAGTCAGCATCAAGTACAATTTCACAGGGTAGGCAAGAATGTGGTTAGTTTGAGAAGAAAAAAAGCTAGCTTGAGCCAGTGAAGCATAAAATGCAAAGGAGAGATAGCACACGGCAATGCTGGAGAGGGCAGGATTGTGCCCTTTTCTAAGAGCACTGGGAGGCCAGAGTACTGGAGGGGCAGCACTGCCATGAGATGATGGTGAATGGCTTTGGTGGTATCAGGAGAGACAATGGAATGTGAAACTTATTGACAAGGAGAGAATTTATAAGATTTGGTAATAGATTTGGTATATGGGAAGAAGAGAAGGGGGTTCTCAAGAGTTGTTTCTGAATTTTTAGTTTATATAACTGAATAAATAAAATTTGTTGAGATGGAAAAAAGCTGTAACATAGTAAGTGGATAAGATCTTTTTTTTTCTTTCTTGTGGATGAACAGAAATAGAGTGAAAACAAAAATCATGGAATTATTATAGTTGGGGATTTATTGAGTTGGAACTGATTTTTTTTTTTTTTGAGACGGAGTCTCGCTCTGTCGCCCAGGCTGGAGTGCAGTGGCCAGATCTCAGCTCACTGGAAGCTCCGCCTCCCGGGTTCACGCCATTCTCCTGCCTTAGCCTCCCGAGTACCTGGGACTACAGGCGCCCACCACCTCGCCCGGCTAGTTTTTTGTGTTTTTTAGTAGAGACGGGGTTTCACCGTGTAAGCCAGGATGGTCTAGATCTCCTGACCTCGTGATCCGCCCGTCTCGGCCTCCCAAAGTGCTGGGATTACAGGCTTGAGCCACCGCGCCCGGCCGGAACTGATTTTAAAGCATCTACATGATGAAGTCGAGTTGACAATATGTAGATTACTCTAGTAGGGACATGGTCTGGCTAGAAGGTATACATTTGGACATTTGGAAGTTAGTGAAATTTAGATGGCATTTGAGGCCAAGTATGGAAGAGACTGCCAATGGAGGCCCTGCAGGACATGCATTAAAAGAGTGATCTTTATCTTTCCTGGTCTAAGCTGGCTCTGTTTGAAATCAGCTGATTAAATATACTTTTGCTTGAGAGCAAATATATAATGACTCTCTTGGTCATTGATAATTTATCAAGATTGTTTACTAGGCTAAGAGGCCTAAGTAGACTTCAGAAATTATGACTTTGGGAATGTATTTTATCCAAATCATTATCAAACAGAAATGTCCTCTTCCTAACCGAAAACCAGAATTTGATATTCTCAAGGGCTTAGGATAATTATGGATCTTTTTGTGTAGGAAGATGTGTGTGTTTGTGTGTGTGCAGGTAAGAGAGAAAGAGGGGGAAAGAGAGAGAATTAAGCTGGGTGTTAAACATGTGAATATCAGCTACACCACATTGTCTTTAACATTTCTCCACCAAAATCTCACAATGTTATAAATAAGGTTTAATGTAATAATACAGAAGCATTCACAAGATTCGAATTTCAGAACTGGGTAAATAAGTCCTTAGAACACGGACCATAGAATAAAATATGCTATTCTTTGGGTTATTGTGGAAGAAGAGGTTCAGAACAAAGTCTGTTGGGTATATGTGAGAGGAGGTTACCACAATTATCTCAAAGCTGCCAGAAAAACAAACAGACTACCTCACAGTTTTACATGAGGTCAATTCTGAGCCTCACAGTGCCTGGCACAAAGTATTTTATTCACTGGGTAAGCATTATTGCAGTTTCTCAGCTTTGACACTATTGTGTTTTCGGGATGGATAATTCTTTGTTTTGTGCTATCTTGTGCATGGTTGCATGTTTAATAGTATCATTAATATCCCACTAGATGCCAGTCATACCACTACCCTAATATGACAACCAAAAGTGTCTCCAGATATTTGTGGGGGAGGGTAGGGGCAAAATGCCACTGGTTGAGAACCACTGATACATTGAATTAACAAGCATTTCCTTTCTGATGGATATTGGCTATTCTGAGTCCTTTTTGTCCTTCCCAACTATATCCAGGAGGATGGAAGGGTCTTAACTCTTCAACAGCAAGAGGGAGAAGGTCACTGTTGGTCACCCTGTGGTCAGAGTCAGAGGTCGCAGATCAAGTCAGGTGCTGACAGCCACATTCAGTGAGGAGCAGTGAGCTAGGATTCGAGGCTATGGATTGCCTATTAGTCAGCTAGGGTTCATCCAGGGCACACATGCGTGCCTATTTAATGCCTTCTAGGCTTTATGAAAGAAGGTTTTCACAAGACGACAGTAGAACCCTTGTGAGATATCTTACAGATAGGCCAGAGATCAACTCTAGAGGTTAAAAGTTACCATTTAATTGACTCCTTTCTCTTTAGGTCAAATTACTTACAAAGAACAGTCTGAAAAACAAGGGAGTGAATCTGCCGTCTCATAAGCTTGACATTTCCTTTGAAAAGATAAAATTTAATGACCAAATAAGAAGTAGTTATGATCCTTGAGTTTGAATTTGCTTGTGGATGTGACTGGTAATGTGAACTGATGTATTTCTAGTCTGGCTGGGCCTGTATACCCAATACATCAGCAGGCATCCGCTCCACAACAGTAAGGGTTATACAGTATTCAGTTGAAGCTGTAAGTCTTCATAGTACCTCTGCTTTACACATGCATTCACACTGTAAGGCTTATATTGAAGCAGATAATGTATACGCCTGTAGGTAAAGGGTGGTTTCTTATAATAGCTCTCTCTGGAGGAAGAAAACAATGTGTTCCGCACCAGTATTTCTTCAGGTGTCTTTAAGCATAGCTAATATCAAGCATGTTTGTATAGTCCTAGAAAATACAGCTAAACTGCCTCCTGGTATGACATGCCATAGGACAGCAGCCAAGTAGAAATGTGTATGGTTATGACAATACAGGGATTTAAAAGCATTTTAAAATCATGCTGGCTGCCAGCAGGAGTAGAAACCTAGTGACCTAAATGAACTCAACCAGAAATCCGTTAAATGATTTAATTTTTGGTACATCCAGCTATTGATTATATAGTGCCGGAGCGAAAGCAGTAGCAATATCAAAGGCAGCCATGAAAGCCAGAGAAGAATTAGTAAGAGGAACTAACTACTGTGAGAAGTGAATAGATGTCTGATATGAAGGGGCTAGCACAACTAGAACAATAATTTTGTGACAAGGCTGATTTATTCCCTGTGCAATGAAGAAAAGAATTTCCACAGATTGTTCATGTCAAAACATCAGACTGTAACAGGTGTCTCAACATCTGAGTGCACTGTGATGCTCAACATTTTTTGCCTTTTGAAAAAACTAGAAACAAGTGAACAATGTACAGGTTCACATACAGGAGATCATGAAATCTTTCGTGTTAGAGTGGCTGGGCAGGGTACAAATGCTGCATAAAATAGAAATGGTAATGTGTAGCTATTGCAGGGCTCACATTCACAGTAAGAATACTAAATGTAGTAGAACTTACTCCAGGTGAACTCAGCTGTGTCATATTATTTGTACAGTAGCAGAGAAACATGTGTCTTTTTTTTCAATACTCTACTACAAACAATCTGTAATTCTAGTTTAAAAAAACTCCATAAGTAAACAAAGACCAAGACCTTTGTATTAGTCCATTCTCTTACTGCTATTAAGAAATTTGTAAACACAAAGACGAGGCAATTTGTAAACACAAAGAGGTTTAATGGATTCACAGTTCTCCATTGCTAGGGAGCCTTCAGGAAACTTGCAATGATGGCAGAAGATGAAGGAGAAGCAAAGGCATGCCTTAGGTGTCCCTCAGGTGGGACAGCATGAGGGCAGGGGAAATGCCCCTTATAAAACCATCAGATCTTTTGAGACTCACTATCACAAGAGCAGCATGGGAAAAACAACCCCCATGATTCGGAGATCTCTATCTCATCTCTCTGCTTGACATGTGGGAATTATTGGGATTACAATTCAGGGTGAGATTTGGGTGGGGACACAGAGCCAAACCATATCACCCTTTATTTCAGAAAATTAAAAAAAAAATAGGCTTATGAAAGAGTCCCTCCACAATTCAAGGTATTGAGAGTAGAGGATTGTGGGATAAAAATTCTATAAAAATCCTTTAACAGATTCATGGAAGGAGTCTTAAAAGATTCACAGGGCTTTTACTTTTTACTTTCTTTGATTTTCACTGAGAACATAACACAGATAATCCAACTCTTTGGGTGTTGGGGGGACCATATTTTTGTTAGGATTGCAGTGAAAGAATGCTAGAAATAAAAGGCTCATGTGAGCCACTAAAGTATGAAAAAGGGTTCTTTTTTTTTTTTTTTTTTGCTAGCATAATCCTTATCAATTTTTGATCTAATTATAGAAGAGTAGATTTTAATAACAGCTATTTCCTTCTTTTACCATAAAGTCAAACAGTTCTGAGGTTCACCTTAAACTTTTTGCCCTCCCCAACACATGCCTAGGTTCTGGAGGTGGAAATGACCTTGGTCTCTGGTGATACATTCTATTCCAAGCCTTTCTATTGGCCTTAGCTATATTCCAATATATAAATGACAGCAACAGTAATAGTAATAGAAACAGTCTCAGGTATAGTCACTGGGGGACTTTTTTCCTTTGTGAAGACTACAGATTTTTCACTTCATTAATTATTTCTCCAAAGAAAGAACATTTATAGCAACAATAAAATAAAATATTTTTAGTTTGGGAGGTAGGGAGCAAAACTGGCTATACGCAAGGATTAAGGATTATGGTGGTTAAGGTTGAGGAGATAGACTTTCTGGATTCAAATCATGGCTTTGCCACTTTCATGAGATTGGGAAATGGGCTCCCAGTGAGCCCCACTCTGATCACTTGCCATGCTATGTTGAAAGGTTCTGAGGCTGCATTCAAACACAGAAGGAGGATTGCTGTTGTCAATTAGCAATGTCTGGCATGGCCATGAAAGGGGGATTGGCATCATTCAGGCCATCCATTTGTCATCCCTGGGTTGCAAGCAGTAACAGAATATTGAGTCAGTTTGAATGTGACATTTATCATCCATGAATTAATCTTACAAATCCTCCTGGCTGCTTAGGTGGGTCTTCTTTCCTCACTAATCTTTATGTACTCCTCCTGAAGATGTGCGTTCTCTTGAAATAATAAATATTCTATGGTCAAGTAGTTGCACTATTCTGTCAAAAGCAGCAAAAACTGGTTTCTGAGAAGAAACGCCCCCACACCATTATATTTATTTTAATCTGTTTATGAGAAAGTTGAAATTTTTTCTTAGAATCTTTACTATCTTACTATCATAAATATCACATAGTTAAGTAATGGCAGTAAATTATGAAGGAATAACAACAAGGAACATTTTAATAGTTTAGACCCTGGATTTGAATGAACAAATATTTCCACATACTGCTAGGCAACGTAATCCTTTGTATATAGAATGGTATAAAACTAAGTTTTGTAGGTAGTTTCTCTCAAATTTGTTTTATTTTAATGTTACTGTTTATGGATCATTTCCAAAGAAAATTAAATTAAGGAAAGATTAATGTTGGGAGGAGTTTTTAAATATTTTATTTCTGCATTGACTGATGTACTGTTTACCTTGAATGGTATTGATCCACATTTAATAGAGAAGTGGGTAGATTCTTTCTAAGAATATCTTGAGTTGAGGATTAGCAATATTGAAAAGCAAATTTATAGATAATCTCTTTCACATTGGCTGCAAATGTATTGTTCTAGGTGTTAACTGATGTATTAAAGAATCAGTAAAAACAAATATGATCCTCTTTTTCCACAATCAAGACGACATTTCAATTTATAGGCCTATTGAGCATTTAAGAAAATACATATGCTTCTTTCTAAAATACTTTTTAAAAGTAATAATATCTTGGATTTGCTCATTTAAGCACTAAATAATTCCAAGGAAAATAACTATTCTTATTTCCAAATGTTGCATCAAGTTATACATGTCCGTATCTCATAAAGTTGTCTTTTACTACATGAAAATTTAAGATTGATGAGATATAAATTGCTGTTCTAAACTACAGTTGTTATATTCAAATGAATTCAGTTTATTTCTAAATCATAAAGCTCTGCTTTCTTTTATGTTTGGATCATCACATCTGTAGATGAAGAACTACCCTGAAATAAATAAAGTTGACTTCCAGTGTGAACATGGCTGCAGAAGTCAGCAATTTCATCCTTCTCCTCCTGCAAATCATAAAAAGAGCAATAAAGAGCATGGAAAACTAAGAAACAAAAACCCTACAAATTTCCTTTTCAATTGAACCAGGAGACAGATATAATGTACATCCTTTAAAATATATGTAAGACCTGCCAGGAGCATCTGAGATCTGGTGAAAGCCATGAAGAAGAAATTAAAGGGAAGAAGCACACAGAGGAGAAAGAGGAGTTGGGGAAAACAGATTTCAGAAAATAGAAGCAAATACACACCTCCTGAAATGGCAAAAGCTTTGTCCTTGCCTTTCACAGTGTTGCTGAAACTAGGTGTCATCAGGCTAGAGACAGAAGCCTTGCCAGACTCAGTTTGTCTCTGAGAAGGAAAGGAGGTGGGCCTACATAGAGGGATACAATGCTAGTAGGAAGCAGTTTGCCTCTGTGCAAGCAGAGGGAAAAGTCATAGGGCTGTCTGGTAGGTCATGAGTGTCAACTTGGGGAAAATTCAGCCAAGAGACAGAAGTGAGCACTGAATATGTCTGCTTCTAGAGCAAAAATTAAAATATGGGGATTAGAGTGACAGTATAGAATGTCAGTGTCAGTGGTTATAACAAAGGAGGAAAGATCTGCCACTCACTGAGTACAAAAACAAAAAAAACCCAACAAAACACACACACACACACACACACAACACACACCTCCAATTCTAGTTGTATCATATCCTGGATTTTAAACACATTTCAATTATAGAGATATTAATATAAAAAATGGACTTCATCCATTTAATAATTGTGATAAGAGAAGAAAAAAGCATATGTTGGAAGCTATTACTGTTGAAAAATATGGGAAGAAAAATACTACCTAAAAATTCAGCACTATGGGTGTGCATAAATTATAAATCAATTGTAATGGTAAGACATCCAGCAAAACTACTGTGCTTTCTAAATATCAGAAGAGCTAAATATACTGTCTATACTAACACGTATACAAAATGTAAGTAGAATCAAATAACAAAGAGTTTGTATCTTATGTAATAGTTCCAGGTAGAGGTTACTGGTCAGTGGAGACTCTTCTAAGTGCAGCAATTCAGGCATCCAGGCTTTTATATCCTAGGATTTAATCATCACCTGCCTGCAGCCAGCATATAGGGAAGAATCACAGAGGAGATGCAAACTGTTTTTAAAAGCCTACCCTGAGAAAGATCTCATCACTTTCCTTCATTTTCCATTGGCTTGATGGCTCATATGGGCATTCCTAACTGCTATGGAGACTGGGAAGTATAGAGTTGAATTAGGTAACTCAGGAAGAACAGGAGAGAGAATTTGGTGGCCAGTTTATAGTCTCTGTTAAAACCTTCAACTCAAAAAGGAGAAAAGGGGATAGCAAATTAATTTGAGGAAAATTAGAAAGAATAGAAAAAGACACAAATCAGGGATTAATGAATACAAAAAGAGAAAAATTATAGAACTAATAAACCCTCGAAGTGAGAAAAGTTGTATTGTCTGCTAATGTTTAAGTTAAAAATGAGTGAATAATTAAAAAATATATGTTTGCATTGCTTGTATAAGCATATGACAAGGACATACACAACAAACAATAGCAGTAACTGTGTATTTAAAAGGACGGGAATTAGATGAGGGAACAAGGTGGAAGCCATCTTCTTATTGTACATACTTCTATTTTCTTTTGGTTTTTCAACTATGTAAACAAATCACTTATTTAAAAAAGCACAATAACATACAAGCTAAATGAAAACAATTATTTAAGCAAAATTGAATTTGTAAACTTCAGCTCTGAGATTACTTTTCCTAACAAGTTTTTAGGAGGAGAAAATATTTTTTAACAGGGGGGCTTCTAAACAATCAGTTAAAGAGGCACTATCATTTTAAATGAGATAGAATACATAGCTATGAGATGATTGCATAAAAACTTGAAAGCATAGATGATTTTCAGAGTGATATCATAGTAGTTAATGATATTTGGCACAGCTAATGGTGACTATGCTTCCGCAGTCTGGTCTTTGGTGGATTGTCTCCCTACGGCAATGTTGAGAAATACTAGACTTTCAATTTCATATCTAGTTGACACATTGTGTGATGGGATTTTCCTGCTTTGTGGCAGTGAAAGTCTAGGAAATAGGAACCCCTGATCGTGATATTTTATCCCCCGAAGTGATTATAAGAAACTCCGTTGATGGCATAAAATATGCCTAATTCATTCTTATTTCTCTAATATGTGAAAAATCTGAGATTCTGAATTAATGCTGAACAATTAAAGTGAAACATGGTGTTCAGGAGGCAGTAATTCAACCGCAGGGTAAAGCCAACTCAGTGGGTGCCGTGGGAGATGGTAGAGAAATCCTAATTACTTATGACCACCTTTGGGTACACTATTTCCATGTTCCCCTTGAAATAAAGAGAGAAAATGTCTTGTAGTCAGTATTAGAGCTTTCTATATCAGCTGGAGTTGCCTTGTTATCAAGAGGGAGTGAATGATTGAAGAACGAAGACTGATATCAAAGAAGCAGTCAATGGGTTAAAAAAGGGAGGAGTAGCAAGAAGTTGGCTAAAAGTACTATCTAAATTGCTTCTTTTCTTTACTATGCACTCATCTTTGACCCTAGTTCTCCTTTTAGATATCCAAAGTTACTGAAGGAGAAGGTTCTTCAAATAACCTGTTTTGAGTTTATCTCCCCCCACTTTTGTTTTCTTTCTTATATAAGCTACAAGAGTTCCTTTTTAACATCTTTAAAAAAAAAAATGACCCAGCTGAGATGGGTCAGAGTGACAAATGAAAGAAAAATTTTTGCTGAAGGAAGTGAGTAGCTCAAAGTCAATATTCTCCAACAGACTGAGTGAAAGCAGCCCTCCACAGCGTGGTCTTATGTGACCTATTCAGTCATATCTGTTTGTGTGAGGTTAATTCCCCCGGACTACCCTTTGTTGATTCACATGAGTGGTTGAGGAGGGACAGTCAAAACACATCCAAGTTTGTGGTCATGACTCCCGTGTCTGCGAAAGTAGTACATAGACAGACATTATGGAGAATCCATGCTGTTTGAGGTCAAGGTAAAAGAATGTCTCTGCTTGGTTCTAAGCTTCTAGAGTGGTGATGTTGAGAAGGAAGTTTCCTTTGTTTTAAAAGCTGCTGCAGAGTTTTGCATAGTTCTCTAGTTGATTAGAATAGTGGGAATAATTAGGGTAGCCATGCATCCTGCTTTGTCGGAAACAGTCGTGGTTCATGCCTATTGTTACAGTAAAATGATAAACAGCACTTTCATTCTCAAAAGTGTTCTGGTTTGGATGGTAAATTATACCATGTCCCAAGGAATTACCAATTTTAAGATTTTAGTAATTCTGTTTGTGAAAACAGCAATAGCAAACAATATGTGCATGTCCGTTTTCTTTTTCTTTTCTTTTTTTATCAAGATGGAGTTTCACTCTTGTCATCCAGGCTGGAGTGCAGTGGCACGATCTTGGCTTGCTGCAACCTCTGCCTCCCGGGTTCAAGCAATTCTCCTGCCCCAACCTCCTAAGTAGCTGGGATTACAGGTGCAGGCCACCAGGCACCACGCTAATTTTTGTATTTTTAGTAGAGATGGGGCTTCGCCATGTTGGCCAAGCTGGTCTCCAACTCTTGAACTCAGGTCATCTGCGGGCCTCGGCCTCCCAAAGTACTGGTATTACAGGCGTGAGCCACCATGCCTGCCACATATCCCTTTTCTCTAACAATCACATGAATGATTGGGTCCCTACCCTATAGATTGGAAGGAGAAGACGGCCCCCAGCAGGTATATTTATTTAGGACCATGAATAGAGCAAGAAGAAATCCAGCATTGCATGTCTATATTTTCCAGTGAGTTTAGCTACCATATAGCACATAAAACAATTCAAGTTATTCAGGAATGTATATTTAAGAATTATTTTGAATAATATTCCTAAGAAATCTTTTTTAAACCAATGTGATATAAAGTGTTTTCTTCTTTCTGAGCCTCCAAAGTAGGGTGGGTAAGAAAGGGGCACACAATTTGAGGCACTATTGCTCTCAGGTTCGTGCAAATGCCAGCCTTGCACTTCTGTTTGTTGAAGAATATTGATTTGTGCTTCAAGCCAAGTCTCATGCTTTATCTATTCTAAAGAGGCTTCCTGAACTCTGTGATCTCTCACCAACCCACCTCAAACTAGTGTATTTCCCCTCATGTGTTCTTTGATGGTACCTTATGCAAACCATTGTTTCACTTTGTTGAAAAGCGTGTGTGTGTGCCTGTGTGTTTAGCTGTGTGTTTTGGTTCCTTGAGGTTAGAGATGAGATTGTGTACATTTTTACATCTGCAGCACATATTACTGCATCTAATACATATCATAGGCTCAATATTTATTGAACTATAAAAAGAAAATTAATTAAAAACAAGTCATTGATTCAAAAAGCTCATTAAAATTATTCTCAAAAAACATAATCGCAGCCTCAGAGAATGTGTTCCAATAATAATAATAATAAGTAATATTTTCTGACCTTTATAATTAAATGGTTTAAGTCCAAGTTTTGAAGTATTTAATACTTGTATATAGGAGGAAGCCTGAAGAAATAATAAAATTTTCAGTGTTGCCATGAAACCTACAGAGATAGATTCTCATTGGGATGTCTTCTGAACACTTCTTTCCACTGAGAAATTAGCGTAAAGTCGTCTTTATTGTGGCGTGTTGACTTCTGACTCATCCCAAATGAATAGACTAGACTTTTATTCCTCCCTTGCTCTGCTTCTTTTTCTGAAGAAAAATGCTAAGCCATTTTGGGGAAAAATTTTAAGAACATGCCAAGTAAATGTGATAAAGTCCAGATATATACAAGGTCAATAAATCATTTCTGAACTCAGTTTTTGAGGGATCTGTAATGTCTACTGCATGAAAATATCTTTTCATTTCTATATTTGTAATATGACTAATTAGATGCATCAAAGCAATGTAAAATCAATCTAGATATATTTGGTTGGGAGAAGACTGGCTTAATTCAATTTTCAGTCTTTGATTAACATTTGAGTTTTTCTCTTAATATAGAGACATGCAAGACACCATGTGAAACCAGAAGCTCAGAAATAAAAGAACACAAAAGAAGTTAGCTTTGAGGAGGTCTATAATCATCCCATATTAATATAATCTCACAACCCTAATGCACATTTTTAGCAATGAATCCATGACTAGGAGCTGAAGAAGATAGTTGCATAATTATATATTATATTGAATGTGTTCAGGATGATTCAAGTGGAAGTGAATCACAAGGCCTCAATTATCCAGATTGACTCTCTTGATCAAAACTAATTTACTGGATAATTGTGCACTTCTCCATCCCTTTGGCCTGATAAGCTCTCATCGAGTTAGGCGATGGGGAGCCAAATTGTACTTATTATATTTTTGTGTGTGATTCTTTCTTCCTTGGTTTCAGATTTGAATATGAACACTTGGCTTCAACTAAGACCTGTCTGGACTTACAAGATAACTGGAAACTGTTGGGTTTTGTTTACCAGGTGGATTTTTCTGAGTTTTATCCAACTCTGGTGGGGATGATCTTCTGGGTCTGTTGTTTGCTGACGCACACTGCTGCATTATGCATGATTCCTGACTGTTCCTCGTCTGAATAAGCTGTACAGTGCTTTGCTGGTGACTTCCCATTTGTACTCAGCCGGTGATTTTTGACAGTATTTACACCTAAGTATATATTTTTTCCATAATATTAGCACCCAATTCATGGTAAGGTATCAAGGATGAGAAACATATGTCATATACTTGTGTATAATGTTTAAATATTTAAAGCATCAAAAACTAAAAAGTTACATGGAAATCTTCCTCCAGCAAAATTGCACAGTGGATGTATTTTTTCAGTAATATGAAGCTTTTATAATGTTGATTTATTGTATAAAAAGTAAATGCAAAACTGGAACTTAGAGAACAAGGCCTTATACTAAATATTTATAGTTTGAGAATAAATTTTCTCATTAGTTTTGCCATTTGAAACATTAATTATACTGGGGGAGGATGAATTGCTTTTCATTCCTTATATATCACCAACTTCAGAAGATATAAAATCTTTATTTACTAATTTATTTGAATAACACCACAGATCCTCATATCTCGGTACTAGAATGTATAAACATATCAAAGTAAGACATGACAGATATTTATGCAGTTCCCCATGTATAATAGGAGCTATGTGTGTTAGGGAAAAGTAGATGGGAGACAAAAATCTGAGAAGTGGCTTCTATTTTCAAATCTGCCATTGCATCACATCATGACTTTATTTGACACACATAAAATGGTGATTATGTCTGCCCTGCCCACTGCAGAGGATTTTGTGATGATCAAATAAAATAATATTTCTGAAGGTGCATTGTAAACTATGAGATATTATATACATTTAGGCATTATTATTTATTAGGTTTTGGCACCATGCAGTTGAGCCCAGATCAATTATGGGATCATAAATTTCCAAGTATCGATTGAAAAAGCTTCCAGTGAAAAAATCTCAACTCTTTCCTTTCATATGATAAGACTAAGAATTGGGAAGAAGCTTAGAAAATGTAAAAAGTCATTGTGTCAAGAACATACACATTAAAAAGAAAAAGTAAAAGACTGGTATCTTGAAAGTTAGTTCAGCAGGTTAGGGGGAAAGCTATGTGAGTCATCTAACCAAATATATAGACTAGGTTGTAGTGATTCTGTGGATGCTCACAAAAATACGCATAATGACTATTTAGCTGAAGGGATAAGGTCAATTCAATGAGGTACTATCAAGACTATGAATTTCTGCATACTTTGGAGGGAAAGTGAGAACAAAAACTCAGATTGTCTTTTAGCCTATAGAGATTAAGTGAAAAAAATCAATATCAAAGAAGTAGTGATGTTGAAATGAAGGAAAAAGCACCTCTTTATATAGTTTCTCCTCTTTGTTGTGAAAAAAATTGTACTTCATATAGGAATATTCTCCATTATTTTTAATATATGGAAGGTTCTCATATTTTTCAATGTATACTCTCGAAATATTTTTTTTTGTATAATAGTGTCACTCACTGAATTGCTAAAAGGCTTCCTAACACAAATTATTAACACAAATGGATTAAGATTTTTCTATAATCGTACTCTTTTTCTGTAAGTGCACTTTTTAATAAATCTGATTTAATAACTGGATTTCCATAAAATTGCCATCTTATAACCCTGTTATATTTTCTGCAGTTGCTCAGTGTGCCAGATTCCATTGCAAATACTTCCAAAGGGTGAATATAAATTCAGAGTGACAGTAAACATTTTGGGCATATGTTAAACCAGGAAAATTGATTCTTCACTGGTGCTACTTAACTCTGATTGGTATCTTGTAAACCTGTGCTACAACACTGGAGGAAGAGCACTCTTCAAACAAATTGTTTTCCTACAGACCAGCAGGGTGCCTAGGGTGCTAGGGTATATGTGTCTTACTTCAACATAGGCAGTATTTAGAAAAACTTTCTGGTTTAATGAGTCATCTTTTTAGGTACAATCCTAATTTTATCAATGTGTAGGTAACAATCTACTTTCTTCCCACTATCCTCTTACTGGTGTTTTACAGTAACCCCCAGTGTTATGTTAATAGGAAACACGGAAAAGTGACTTAGAAATGGAAGAACCCCAGCATTCTTCCATTGAGTGATATAAGGAAGTGAGCATCTCTAATTGGGTATCTACCGTGACTAAACCCTCCTACGGTAGACACTGAGAAGAGTGTAAAGAAAGATGAGTCCTCTCCTTTCTGAACTTAGAATTGCAATGGATAAAGAACTACTCCTGATAGCTAGGATAATAATATTTTTAAAACTTTGGGTATGTGATTGTGGAGAGGGGGTGACAATCTTTTAAATTTCACAACAGCTTATTAAAACAAGAAT
This sequence comes from Macaca nemestrina, assembly GCF_043159975.1. Taxonomy (NCBI): domain Eukaryota; kingdom Metazoa; phylum Chordata; class Mammalia; order Primates; family Cercopithecidae; genus Macaca; species Macaca nemestrina. The sequence goes on from NC_092130.1 coordinate 150,032,517, forward strand.
TAGCCCAGTGCTTCTTTATTCTCAATCAGTTCAAAACTCATTATTGGTTCTTCTCCCACCTTTTGCTTTGTGGTACCTTGACACGTTATTCCAGGAGAAGGTTAATTTCATGTAGATTGCTCAGTCAATGTCCATGACATATTAGTCATCTTCATTCAGTGATTAAGGATTCAAAAGCCTGGAGACAAATGCCAAATGCCTTTTTCATGTAACAATATAGACTAAATATTTCAAACTATTTAAACATTCTCATGAGTAATATATGTCTGCCCTAAGTCAGGAATATGCTGCACAGTTGTTTCAATTATCTTGTTCTCTTCTATGTTTTCTTTGGTTTCTTGATCTGCCTCCACCATTACCCCAATCCATTCAATCTGCTAAAGGGTGTGTCCCATTGTTTAAAAAGGGCTTTTGTTTTTAGGCGCTATTGCTCTAGTAATGGATTAAAAGTATACTATATTTTTGGAGGTAATATGGATGGAGAATTTAGGTTTAAAGCTGCCCGTGATGTAAAGTTGTGATATGTGTTTACAGTGTGCTTAAAGCATCCTCAGTGGCAACTGAGTTTAGGAAATCAGATGTTGAAGCATGCATTGATTCTAATTCAGAGAAAACTGATCACATAGCTTCGTTCCTACAATTAGCCATGTTTTTTTTTCTTTAAAGTATATTTTGGCAGTGTAACATAATTAAATGAACTCCTGTGGTCTCTCAACCATAAAGTATAATGGCTTTTTAGAAATCAATGCAGAGGTCGCTAGTCTTGCAGCCCCAAACCAAAATATTTAACTATATAGTCATATGGCTAATTAATGTGCATATGGAGATTTTCAATCATTTTTGGATTTTTTAAATTAACTTGAAGTTTTACTTTAAAATAGAGCTGAATTATTATTGTATGGGAAACAGACCAGGCAGCCCCAAATAAATAACAATTTGGTAGTTATCTGTGTACGTGCATATTATTTAGATTTAGAGAGATACTTTTAGAAAATTCAAGCCTCATTCCACTCATACCCCTGACCATACTTTCATATATATTAGTGGTATAATCTAGGCTAATGACATTCAATTAATTTCCAAATCTTTACTCTGCACTCCTCAAAACGCACAAAACTCATTTTATTTTTTAAAAATAACAAGTTAGTTCTAGTTTAGTTTGAAACATAGAATTCAATTGCATTTTTTTAACCTATTCCAGTTTACTTTTTCCAGTACACTATATTTAGTTGAAGATTATTAATAGAAATGTACACTTTCAAGTAGACACTGATGACTATAATGGTAAGAAAAGGAGTCAAATCAAACCTGAATTCATTGTAGCTTGAATTCATTATAGAAGCAGGTTCTAGCAGATATGTACATGATCATCAATGATGGCAGAGGGAAAGACATAAGGGAGATAGAACAGCTTGGGATGTGGGAGAATTAATTTAGTTAGTCGGCATTTAATTTTTTTCCCCTGAGCGTCTCAGTATCTTTTTAACACAGCAATTTGTAATCTTAGTTTAAACACTTGCAGTTTTGAAGCTCTAATTATAGTTTATATAATTCATGTTTTCCAAAGAACAGTGTTTCTTTTTACATAGAAACATTTGCGTATTTCTTTCAGATGTTTAAATATTTCAGCATTTATAATAGGAAAAAAAAATCCTTATGATAGCCTTGTAATAGCTTTGTTGAAGGGATTGGAAACTACATATTAGAAGTTAACCCCTGATTTTGAAATTTGACTACATCATTTTTAGTGGGTTTTCATAACTATAAAATGTATATTTAAGTGAAAATGTACATTTTCAGGCAGAAAAGCAACAATAATCATAACACATTGTATTAAGTTCAGAAATAATAATGATTATGGATATTTGACAACCTGAAAATTGCCGATTACTTATAATTTCATTTTACAGTTTTCATGAAGGAAAACTCCAAATCTATTCTTTGGCACTTTGCTAGGAGACATTTGATCCTTCGGTGTCAAGCTCTTTTACATTTTTGCTCCTTTTACTCTGCTGTAGGATTACTCTACTCAAGAGGAATAGACAAGCTTCTGGAAATCACAAGAGTGGCAACTGCCAGTGGAAGTAAAATAATATATATCTCATAATTCATGGGTTGACCAAAGCTAGGTCTTTTCTCCTTTAGGAGGAATTACAGTTTATTTATAAGTTAGTTATCCATCAAGTGGGAAAGAAATCAAATTTCATTCTCTCTAGCACTTTTCATGGACATGTCATCCCAAGGTGTTAGTATACTGATTTATAAGAGGCCTGTAGAAATAGAAGGTGGCTTGTGCAAATCACTTGGATGTTTCAAAGAAAAATAAATAGGTTAGCTGAATTATTCAAGGACATCTAACTCCTGATTGCATGTGATGATAAGAGCTAATTAATCCATGGATATGTCTGAGCTATCTTTAATTCCATCAAAATTATTTTCAATATCACCATAACCAGTAAACATTTCTCGATGTCTTATATGCATAAAGTATGTATAAATGTATTTAAAGAGTATATGCCTGTGGATAGATACATGTGTAACATACATAAAGCCCTGACACTGAAGAGGTAAATACACAATCCCTACCTTCAAAAAGTCGCAGATCTAGTCTTTACTTTTTGTGTATTTACAGCTAGTATAGTCTGCAAATCAAGTTCAACATAATCTGAGAAGCACCCTAGAATGGTAGGTAGTTCAGGGGCATGAATTCTGAAGCCAAATTGGCTCAGTTCAAATTCCAGCTGGGCCTACTAACTGGGGATCTTTGAGCAAGTTATTTAAGCTGTCTGTGACTCAGTTCTTTATCTGCAAAATTGGGATGGTAATAATACTTACCTCATAGGGCTACTAGAAAGATTAAATGAGTTGATATTTATAAAATACCCAGCAGCTGGCATATAGCAAGTGTTATGTAAAGGAAGGATGCTTAATGGATATTGTAAAATGGGATTATACTTCAGTAGATGGAGAGATCTCTTGGAGATGGTTCCAATGATTTGGAAGAGACAAAATTTGAGTTAGATCTTGAAGACAGAAGAGAAGCAGAAAGATAGAGGAGGACTTTTCAGATGAATAGGGTGAAATGTGCTGTCCTACTGGTGCAGACTTGATCTCAAGGCAAGTATGTTTTTGGCAGCAAACATATGAAGAACAGGAGAATGCTGGAGTTGAGGCTGAAGAAACTGGACCTGCAACAGGATTTACTTCTGGGTGGAGTGACCATCAGTCAAACTCTAAATCCAAGGGTGTGGCATGGAGAACATGAGCCTACTTAGAGATGAGTCTGATGTCTAAGAAGGAAGTTCACTCAGTTTTCCAGGCAGTTGTGCTGTTCACTGATCACAGATGTCAGCTTTTTGTATCAGGATGATCAATCCCCTTTGGAACACCTTGCATCCTCTGCTAAATTACCAATGAGTTGTGAAGCTGGCACCCACCAACAGACAGCCTGGGCACACCAGACCCCATCATGGCAAGGCACTTACTCTATCTCACTCTGTTTCCCCACATGGCTTTACCTACCAGCTCATTTCCTAGTACCTAATTAGCTCCTGAATGCCTCCATTTCTTTGGCAGTTTTTGGCTCCATTTACTGCCCCTTCTCTCTTCATGTTAGCAGTCTGTTTGGCCCAGCTGACATTCATTCATTCCAGGTGACACCTCTGCCCAGCTGAGCTCCCATCTGTATATACCCACCACATAGATTTATCTCAGCCCATCTTAGGTGGAGTCCAAGCCCAGCAGCTATGGATGAGGGAATTGGGACCCAGGAGCCCAGTGTGCCTTAGATGGATGCTGACAAGAATTGGGCCATGGATCAGAGCCCCAGCCAAGAAAGCCAGAGCTCAGAGCAGAACTCTAGTATTAACAAGAAAGTGGAACTCAAACAGAATATTGAGGTGGAAGCTTTGTCACGTGATCATCACTGTAAAGGGCCCAAGAAGGCTGAACTTTAGGATCCCACAGTAGATGCTCATTTTACATGAGGAGCTCTTTTATTCCCAACCCACTTGCAACATCTACATCATATAAGGGATTGTCCATATTTCGTTCTGGCACTAGGAAGGGCTGATACTCCGAGACAGGATTTTCTGAATAACTGTAAGGGCCTGGGAAAAGCAAAGGCTGAGGAAGTTTTATAAACAAAAGTGTAGAGGAATATGCCTTCCTATGTGCTTCTGAGAAATAAACAGAATTGCAGCATAGGGGAGAGTTGACGAGTACTGGGAAATGTTTAGGGCCAAGAATAGCAGGCTTTTAATGCCAGGTAAGGGGTCTGGATTGCTTTTTGGGCAGGGGAATTGCTGAATATTTTGAGCCTTGATGTGTCTGGAGATTAGCTGGCAGTTGTCTGTGAGCTGAAATATAGCAAAAGAGGAAGAGATGAGTCCAATTATGACATTCTTTATTCACAGAGACAACACTCTGAATTTTAGCTTTTCAGTGTTTGACATTTAGTAGGTGCTTAATAAATATTTATGTAATGAAAGAATAAAGTAATTAATTATAGGCTCCTTGAGTTAGTAGATAAATTCAAGATCAACTAATCTAACCCTTTATTTTTTGTATCAAGTGATCTGACAGCTTGTCTGAATATTTCTTGTCATATGGAAAATTCAGTATATATCTAGGCAGCACATTTCATTTGGCATGGTGGCATTTTTCTACTACTAAGAAAGTTTCTACTTATAATGAGCTCAAAGAGGACCTAATTTTTTCTTTCCTTTGCATGTAATAACCACACATAGGTCACAGGCCTCTGGAGTCACATAAAATAGCCATTGCTGTCTCAGAGAGGCCTTTCATACTCCAGTAGGCTATGCCAATATTCTTGGTATATACCCCATTAGCACCTGCAACTCTGTGTTTGAAGTGGTCACTGCACCAGCCATTAATTATTAGCATCTATGATGAGAATATCACTGCTGAATCCCCAGCGCTTAGCACAGCCCTGACACAGAGTAAGTGTTCTATAAATACTCATCTACTGCACAATTTTCTATTTATATTCTACAGTATACAAGGGACTATTCTAGACATTGATGTTGCAGCATTAAAATAAAACAGATAAAGACTCTTCGTACATGATGTTTCCATTGGCAGGAGGGATGTGGGGAGGAGGGAGATAGATACCCGTATAAACAAATGATATAAAATATGTTAGTGGTCATAAAGATAATGACAAAAATAACACCATGTAAGGAGACAGGGTTGAGGGATGCTATTTTAGATACAGCGTCTAGGGAGGATTTTTCAGGGAAGGACATTTGAGCAGAAAGTGGCATAAAACTCAGGGGCAAAACAGAGAGCTATCTAGATATCTTGGAGAGGACATTCTAGACTAAGAGTAAATGGAGATTGAACTGAATTGAATTCCTCATTCTCACAGAGATCATGATATCTATTACTGTGCCCAATATTTTATAATTTTCCAAAAATGATTGATAAAGAAAGAGTGAAGAGTATGTTTGTTGTTTGACTGATAAAACCTTTTTTTTTTTTTTTTTGAAATTAGAATGAAATTGTCATAGGATTTGAACACACATGGAAGCAGATCTGGGTCTCATAGAGGCCGAAGCATATACAGTTTTGAAAGTCTTGTATAAGAAAACGTGCTCAAACTTTTTATTTTTATACATTTTACAAAACATATGACTAAGTGTACACATTGCTAGGGTCTCAAAAACTGAGAGACCTGAAAATTTCAGCTTCATTTGCTTCGTGGCACATCCACCTCTGGGTTCACTATGCATCTGAACGGAAAAGAAATTACTCTTTCTATTGCCTCTTCTGTTTATGACCTAATAAGGAAATGGCAGTTTGAGGTTAACACAGTGGTTTTTCTAGGCAAGCACCTAATTAATAATTGTACAATTCCATTCCAGCATGAGGAAACCAGGCCATTTTGGTGATGTGGATAAAGCACTTGGGTGAGATTCAAGGGTCCTAATTTTAGTCCTGTCATTTGTAAGCTATGGGAACAAAGTACAAGCCAACCAATCAATCTGCCACTTCCCCCCTCTTCATTTGAAAGGGTTGAATTAGAACAGTGCTTCACTGGCCAGCTTTAAGATATTTATTATATTTAAACATCACCTATACTATACTTTGTATTTTCAGAGAATCATTCACATTTTTTTCTTAAATCTATTTAAAGATCTTTAATATGATTAAAGATCACGTTAATGCATCACATCACTATTGACACTAGACATAATTGATACTAGAAACTTGGCAAATACATTTGATAAAGGCTTAACAATATTATTAGACTCTGGTTACATTTCTAGCTTGAAGAAGTCTTTCAGACCAAAGACTTTCTCTATTTATATTGTAAAGAGAGACTAACAAGTATCAAGCTGCTGCTAAAGTCATATCTTTACCAAATAGTCATATCTCTACCAAATGGAGCATTTTTCATTATGCATTCAATAAATTGATAGATAATTACAAATAAATGATATTGGTAAATAAACATATTATTTTGCTTTTTAAGGTTACTTAATGCCTGTCTGTGTATCACCTAAAATAATTTTATTGACAATGTACATCCAAGTTGGAGATAAAGTAGATTATATAATCTTGTTTGGGTTTCAAAAGTTTTCTTTTAAATTTCCATTAAGCAAGAGTCAGTAAACTATAACCTGCAGGTCAAATCCAAGTCACTCTCTGTTTGCAAATAAAGTTTTATTGAAATACAGCCACGCTCATTTGTTTGTGTATTCTCTAGGGTTGCTTTCACACTATTTTGGTAGAGTAGTTCTAAAGGAAATGGTAAAACCTGTTAAAATATGTACTATCAGATCTTTATCAAAGAAGTGTGCTTACTTCTGCATTAAAAAAGAGTGTGACTTAGGTGGCTTCATGGTTTTAGTATCTCCTGTGCCAAATACTGCAGAAGTTCAATCAATTAAAAAAAAAAAAAGTAAAAGTATGCAATGTCTACACTTGCATATCTAATGGACACCTCAGACTGAACAAGTGCAATTAGCGTGACTGATCTCTATGGCCAAACCTTGTCTATCTGCACTTGGTGGCATCTCCATTTCTTTCATTGTTAAAGTGAAAAGCCTTGGAGTCATCCTTTACCCTTTATTTTTCTTGAATCCACATTCAATCCATTGGGAGACTCTTGGCAGTGCCTTCCAAAGAACTCCGGAATCTGAGCACTTCTTACTCCATCCAATGCTACCGTCCTTGTTAAAGCTACTGTCATGTCTGCATTGGATGACTGCCATCACCTCTTGGTTTCGCTGCTTCTACCCTTAAATCTCTGCAAGCTAAGTTTAACAAAACACATAGCTAAATCATTAGACTTCTCTCCTCAAAAACCTTCTACTCTCTTAAGAGTAAAATCTAAAGTCCAAAAGAATTTACAGAACTCAGTGTGACGTGGTCCCCTTTATCTCCCTTGTTGCATTGTGTAATGATCTTCCCTCAGTCCCTCTGCCCTAGCATATCAGTCACACTCCCTGCTGGCTCTTTCCTCCACCTGAACTGCTCCTCTCCTTATACACCTTATACACACTGCCTCATTTTGTCACTTCCTTCAGGTGTTTTGTGTTTGTTTGTTTAAGACAGGATCTCACTCTGTTGCCCAGACTGTAGTGCAGTGGTGCAATCACGGCTCACTGCAGCCTTGACCTCCTGGGCTCAAGTGATCCTCCCACTTCAGCCACCAGAGTAGCTGGGACTGCAGGCATGCACCATCACACCTGGTTAATTTTTATATTTTTTGTAGTGATGGTGGTCTAACTATGTTTCCCACACTGGTATTGAACTCCTGAGCTCAAGCAATCTGCCCATCCTGGCCTCCAAAAGTGCTGGGGTTATTGGTAAGCCATTGCATCTGGCCTTTCAGACCTTTAGTAGATGTCACATCTTCATTAGTAGTGACTGCAAAACCATCACATTTGACTTGAAATTAATCATCCCAAACCTCAATAATCTCTGGAAATCTTTCTGAGATTTTCTGGTAAATTCGCTTCCCTTCCCCTCCCTTCCCCTCCCTTCCCCTCCCCCTTCAAGGTGAAGAAATGGTAAACCAAGTTAAATTTGGCTTCTAATTCCGTAATTCCAGTGAAACTTAATGTCACGATAATCATGAACCTCCAAGTTGCCAAATCCTGTCATCTGATTCTTTATCCTCATCATATTTGACCTTTTGGCAACGTTTAACTTGGTTTACCATTTCTTCACCTTGAGACACTCCTATGTTTTAGGTTTAAGACATCATATTCTCCTGGTTTTCATCTTATTTACCTGGTCATTTTATTTTAGTCAGGATTTTTGGCTTCCTCTTTTTTATAACACATTTACAAATGAGCATTTTTTAGCACTTTTCCAGGTCTTTTTTTCTATCTAAACTGTACACTTAGATGATGCCATCTAGTTTCCAAAATGTCAGTACTATCTTTAGAGCCAAAAGAAAAAAAAATGACAATTAAATGTTTCTGGTTCAAATGTCTCTTCCAAGATTAGGACAAGTGTTACTGACATCTTCACATCTGTGTCTCTTGGGAATATCAAAAGTAACATGGCTGTCTCAGTCCATTTGGGCTGCTATAAAAATACCTTAGACTGGGTAATTTATAAGTAACAGTAATTTATTGCACACATTTCTGGAAGCTAGGAATTCCAAGATATAGGGTGCCAGCAGATTTAGTGTTTGGTGAGGGCCAGTTTCTCATAGATGGTGACTTCTATGTGTCCTTACTTGGTAGAAAGGCAAAAACAGGCTAACAAGCTCCCTCAGGCCTTTTTCATAAGGAGGCTAAGGTCTAACCTTAACATGTCCCAAAGGTCCACATCCTAATAGCTCATCTTGGGGGTTAGGTTTTGACATCTTAATCTGAGGAGAAGGCACACATATTCAGACCATAGCAGTAGCCAAAAGTTAACTCTTGATTTATCTTTCAGAAACGAATCTTTCCTAAATATTTCTTATCTGAGCATATGGCACCAGTATTCCTTCATTTGTTCAGTCCTTGGTTCCTCTCTCTTTCTTATCTCCCATATTCAATCCACCTACTAGTCCTATTGGTTTTACTTCTAATGCATACCTTGAAATAATTTACTTTTGTATCTCAACTTTAGCCTCAGCCCTCTTCCTTCCTTGCTTAGACGACTGTGGTAGTCTCTGGTTTGAATTCTGCCTTTTATGACTCCCTTCTCACCAAAGTCATCTTTTTCATAGCATACATATGATATTACCACTTTCATTTATTCAATGCATCTCCAATTGCACTAAGCCTGCAATTATTTTTTTAACGTTATTTAATTTTATTTTAAGTTCTGGGATACATGTGCAGGATGTGCAGGTTTGTTACATAGGTAAGCATGTGCCATGGTGGTTTGCTGCACCTATCAACCCATTACCTAGATATTAAGCCCTGCATGCATTAGCTATTTATCCTAATGCTCTCCCTCCCCACCCCCTGGGACAGACCCCAGTGTGTGTTTTTCCCCTCCTTGTGTCCATGTGTTCTAATTGTTCAGCTCCCACTTATAAGTGAGAACATGTGGTATTTGGTTTTTTGTTCCTGTGTTAGTTTGCTGAAGATAATGGCTTCCAGCTCCATCCATGTCCCTGCAAAGGACATGATCTCATTCCTTTGTATGGTTGCATAGTATTCCATAGTGTATATGTACCACTTTTCTTTAACCAGTCTATCATTGATGGGCATTTGGGTGGATTCCGTGTCTTTGCTATTGTGAATAGTGCTGCAATTGAACATATGTGTGCATGTATCTTTGTAATAGAATGACTTATGTTCCTTTGAGAATATACCCAGTAATGAGATTGCAGGGTCAAATGGTATTTCTGGTTCTATGTCTTTGAGGAATCACCACACTGTCTTCCCCAAAGGTTGAACTAATTTACATTATCATCAACAGTGTAAAAGCATTCCTATTTCTCCACAGCCTCACCAGCATCTATTATTTCTTGACTTTTTAATAATCACTATTCTGACTGGCATGAGATGGTATCTCATTGTTGTTTTGATTTGTATTTCATGATCAGTGATGTTGAGCTTTTCTTCGTACGTTTGTTGATGACATAAACACCTTCTTTTGAGAAATGTCTGTTTATGTCCTTTGCTCACTTTTTAATGGAGTTTTTTTTTCTTGTAAATTTGCTTAAGTTCCTTAGAGATTCTGGATATTAGATTTTTGTCATATGGATATATTGCAAAAATTTTCTCCCATTCTGCAGGTTATCTGTTCACTTTGATGTTGGCTCTTTTGCTGTGCAGAAGCTCTTTAGTTTAATAAGATCTGATTTGTCAAATTTTACTTTTGTTGCTATTGCTTTAGACGTTTTCATCGTGAAATCTTTGCCCATGCCTATGTCCTGAATGGTATTGCCTAGATTTTCATCTAGGGTTTTTATAGTTTTGGGTTTTCCATTTAAGTCTTTAATCCATCTTGAGTTAATTTTTGTATAAGGTATAAGGAAGGGGTCTGGTTTCAATTTTCTGCAAATGTCTAGCTAGGTTTCCCAGCATCATTTACTAAATAGGGAATCCTTTCCCCATTGCTTGTTTTGTCAGGTTTGTCAGAGGTCAGATGGCTGTAGATGTGTGGTCTTATTTCTGAGATCTGTATTCTGTTCCATTGGTCTATTTGTCTGTTTTTGTACCAGTACCATGCTGTTTTGGTTACTGTAGCCTTGTAGTATAGTTTGAAATCAGGTAGCATGATCCCTGCAGCTTTGTTCTTTTTACTTAGGATTGTCTTGGCTACACAGGCTCATTTTTGGTTCCATATGAATTTTAAAGTAGATTTTTTAAATTCTGCAAATAATGTCAATGGTAACTGAATGGGAATAGCATTGAATCTATAAATTACTTAGGGCAGTATGGCCATTTTCATGATATGAATTCTTCCTATCCATGAGCATGGAATGTTTTTCCCCTTGTTTGTGTCCTCTCTGTTTTCCTCGAGCGGTGGTTTGTAGTTCTCGTTGAAGAGGCCCTTCACTTCCCTTGTTAGCTGTATTCCTATGATAGCTCTATTCATGTTATTTTATTCTCTTTGTAGCAATTGCATATGAGAGTTCATTCATGATTTGGCTCTCTGCTTGTTTATTGTTGGTGTACAGGAATGCTTGTAATTTTTGCACATTGATTTTGTATCCTGAGAATTTCCTGTAGTTGCTTATCAGTTTAAAGAGGTTTTGGGCTGAGGTTTTCTAGATATAGGATCATGTCATCTGCAAATAGAGACAGCTTGACTTCCTCTCTTCCTTTTGGAATATGCTTTGCTTATTTCTCTTGCCTGACTTCCTTGCTAGAACTTCCAATACTATTTTGGATAGAGGTGGTGAGAGAAGGCACCCTTGTCTTGTGCCTGTTTTCAATGGGAAGGCTTCAAGCTTTTGCACATTCAGTATGATATTGGCTGTGGGTTTGTCATAAATGGCTCTTATTATTTTGAGATATGTTCCATTAATACCTAGTTTATTGAGAGTTTTTGACATGAAGGGATGTTGAATTTTATGGAAGGACTTTTCTGCATCTATTGAGGAAGCTTACAATTATTGAATCTAATAAGCCCCTGACAATACCAACATCCTGACCTCCTGATGTTTTTCTGCTTTATCTGCACTGGCTTCATGACTGTTCTGGAAATCCTGCAAGGTCTGTCTGACTTCAGGGCCTTTGCCAAAACTATCCCTCCTGGGGGACCTTCACAAGACCCAATTTAGGGCCTTTGCATGCACGATCGTCCCACCTCTGTTCAAAATTGTCTCCTCATCTATCAGGTTTGGGTAAATATTTTCCTTATAAACATCTTCTTTTCCAATCTTTTAAAGCATTGCTTCCCCTCCCAATTCAGCATTTATTTGCATCATGGAAACTTAGTCATTTATTTTCTGACACTTATACACATTTTTAATAATATTATTTGTTGATTATTTTTATCGTATACTTTTCCCGCTGAATTGAGAAATATTTATGAAAGCAGAGATCATGTTTTGCATGTCAAGGTATGCTGGGGTTTCAACCTAGTGCATGGCATTTACTATATTTGTGAATTAATACATATATTTAAATCATTCAATGAATGCATGTTTTCATAGAAATACGTAACTGGTTAGTTGTATACTAAGTGATAAGACTCAGATGACTGTTTCTGGGCTTTCCAGATTTAATATAGGGCATCCCATTTTAGTTAGTACAATTTAAATTCTGAGTGTCCTGCCTAGAATTAATTAATCCTTCTAACATTGGTTTGGAATTTTTAAACAAAATAACCTGAAATCAAAGATTATACATACCAATTTCCTCTTCTATTTTAACTCTGCTCTTAAAAAAATCAAATGTGTTCCTTTTACCCTCCAAAGACTTTCTGAACACATTTGTCTATACTCATCTCTCCTCCTCTCAACTCTCACAGCTTTCATTCTCTGTAATGTTACTCAGGGCTTCTATTTTGTTTTGAACTGTTGCTAACATTTTGGTACATTTGTGCCTTGATTCCAGAAGTAGCGTACACTTACTTCATATCCCACAACTACTTTAGCAATCAGTAATTGCTGACTGTCTAATATTCAGAAAATTGCACCATCCATCACTTTATTTATGCTATTTATAAATGCTATTTGGGATCACAATTATCAGATTAAGTTTGTGATAAATAGTTTCTCACACATGTAAATTCCCATGATCAGGATAAAGATATGATTCAGGATAAGGAAATTATGGGGCAATATCTTTTATCAGCCTCTAGATATTACCTTACTTCATTACTCATCTATCTATAGCTGGGCTTTAGCACTGCAATGAACTGTGGTTCTCACTCAATATCTGTCAATTAGTTATTGTGACTTTGAGTGGTTGTGGTTTGGAGACCCCAGTGGTAGTCCCTGTATTATGTTGCAGGTTGCAATCTTAGTGCAGATTCTGGTCCATAGAAGGTATTCAACTAATCTTTGTTGATAAATAAATTTCAGAGTTTTCCTTTTACTAGTGTGTGACTTTGACTAAGATGCCAATGGTACCTCAGCTGTCACCGCTACTACTGCTAATAGCAGTAACAGCAGCAGCAAAAATCCAACATTAGAGATCATTTGAAATCACTTGTACTGCTCCTGTCTTATCTAGCCTGTCAGAGAATAACATCAGAAAAAACAGCGTGCATATTTCTTTACCTTTTGATCATAACCTCAATAATATTTGCCTGAGTCTCTCCGTTAATAGTGGCATGCCTACACTTTGCTTCACCTGTGAAGAACCTGTCTGAGAATTGATAGATCTGGACAAGAGGGTAGCCAATTAGGTAATGGCCTCCAGCAAGAGCGGACTCTATAGAAGACTCGCCTTTGAACTGTGTGGAGTTGAACTAAAAAGTGCAGCTGTTATATAAATCAGAGTGAAAAGAACAAGGTTACACCTGTGGGTTGACTCAACAGCTATATTTTCTCAGCTGAAATGGTAGAGTAGTATAATGATAGCTAATACAATACTCAGATTAATTAGGTAATCTTGACTTCAATTATTTAGATAACTCCAGAGAGTCGGGAATTAGATCCAAAATTAAAGTGTTAGTTTCAGAAATGGAGACGAAAGGGTCCTTATCAGGAAATCACGCATGGGAAATATTTTCCTAAAAGATTTGAAAGTTTAACGGCAAGGAAAGTTATAAACAGGACCAGGTGTGATAAATTTAAAGCCAGGAGTCGAATATCAACTTTATTATATAGGTACAGAGAACATGTCACAGACAAGTTTGTAGATATCTATTTGTTAGAAATTGTTTTCTAAGTACCTGCATCAATCTAAATTTGACTCTAACTTGATGCCTGGTAAAAAAGAACAGGTAAATGTGTGCCAAGTTGGTCATAATACATTCCTGTTAACACTTCTGCCATAACAAGGATCATCTATGTGTTTTGATTTGCACAGAGGTAGTGTGCTGAAACTAGAAATGTACTATGGACAGAGCAATTTACCATTCCCAAGGATGTGTGTTTTTATCAACAGATTTCTTAGAATCTATTTTTCTTTCTGTTGTCTTGAAAAATTCTAAAAATTAAAATAAATGCAATAGGGTTACAGTTACGAGAAATAATTTTAAAAAGTCAAGCTTTTATCATTCAATTATACTTCTCTTTCAGCATTTCAATACAATGAAATTTACTTGCAGCTGATCCTCATGGTCTAGGGAAAATTTTGTAAAAGTAGTGATACTTAGGAAGTAGCTGCATCATGATTTTATCATTAAATATTTATATGACAATATAAACTGCACCCTTAGAAACCTAGTTTAGCCATTCAAAATACGTAAACGTTGAAAGTAAGAAATAAATTTTGTTTTTTTTGTCAGTCCTGTTACTTTCTACATTTCAGATGCCCACCTCATTATGCTCATTTGTGCTTGAAAGTAAATGGTGATGTTTCTAAATTTTCACAGTAATGTGTTAAGTTTATATACTTGGTATGTAAACTCATATACAGTAAGGGCGATCCAATATTAAGCATATGGAGTTTAAGGTATAAGATCATACTGAAGGAAATTAAGTAAAAGTACAAAAAAAGCCCTTGTCTGTGAGTAAATTAGTAGAGATTGCTTTTTGTGGATATTGGGTACATTGTAGCTTAGATAATGATAATTTACACATGTGTGTTTCTTTGTAGTTTACCAAGTACTTCCACATGCGTTTTCTTGTTTGATCCCCAGAAAGCCCTGTGGGGATGGCTATGCAGGCATTTTTATTATCTAAAATGAAATTGAGGCTCGGAAAGTTATTTGATCACTTCACATAACTAATAGGTGGCTAAACAAGAATTTGATAGAACACAGAATCATTACATTGATTTTCTCCAAACATCCAGGAGTATTGTCTGTTAATACTTTTAATAGATTAACTGTTTTAGGGAAAAATACATTCTTTAAAATGTCATCAAATTTCACCAAATAACTTGGTGGATAATTCATGTGACAATTTGTATAGTAACTTATTTCTCTCTAAACCATACCCTCAAGATTCATCTCTCTATATTTAACTAGATGTATTTTTAAAAAGATTGTCTTCTCTGGCTTCCATCGGGGATAAGTGACAGCTGTCTGTGCATTGATGAAGCACGGAGACTTTTTTTCCATCCGAAGGAGGAGAGATTATTGCTTTTCATCCTTATTCTTTGAACTATTTAATTTTACAGCCATCGGAGTCAACTTTTATTCTTCTAGCCTATGTTCTAGAATCTTATAAATAGAGAAGGCAGAAAAGTGCAGCACCTAGGTAGACAGCTTTTGTCAATTATTACTCCTACATTGTTTTACAAGGTTCCTTTTGTTCTGTGGTAAAAGGCAGTGCTTTTCAATGAAAAAGTAGCATATAAATATCTCCCTTTGGTTAAGGGGTGTATGTTCCTAATAGAATTGCTAAGTTTGGTTCAGAGTATTATTTTTCCCTTCTGGGAAATAGGAGTAGAACATTTTATTCTCTGATATTTCTCTATGTGTCACTATTAAGTAGTCGTAATGTGGTGAAAAACAGACATGCAGAAATCACTCTTCAACTTTCTTTCTGTTGTTGTTATATAGCATAATTAGAAGAAACATGACTTTCTGAGTTCTGATTGGGAAAGAGAAAAAAGAAGCAGTAACTGACATTTGGAAGCTGGCTTGGCTCTCACACTAGGTCTTATTACTGTCTGACTAGACATAAACAGTCTCACAGAATGCTAAACTCAGACAAGTTTACTAACCTCAGACAAGATCATGAGAAAAGGAGATAAATCAAGGCCATTTCATAGTTCTGTCTACAGACAGAAACAAGGTCACTATGACACCCACAAAGTATCAAACATCCTTTTACTTGTTCAAAGTTTGTGACTGCTATTTATCAATTACATCTCTTTCTTATCAGTAAAGTTTATTGAGAGACCCACTCATAGATGCTCCTCTGCTTTAGAAAGCATACAACTTTGAACCCCCACTTTTGTAGGTTCTCCCCCAAATCACCCAGCCAAAGACAACTTGCTGAGATACCCCATGATTTTCAATGCAACAAGTAATAAGCCAAATCTTCCCGAATTAGAGGGTAATCCCTGTGGGTTTTGGCTGTAAGACATTAACATACTTTTGATCTTTTTTTCAGCTTCTTATTAGTTATTTGAAAAAATTATTTAGGTATTCTGGTGTTTGATTTTTTTATTTTATTTTATTTTTTATATTTTTTAAATTATTATACTTTAAGTTCTAGGGTACACGTGCATAACGTGCAGGTTTGTTACATATGTATACTTGTGCCATGTTCGTGTTTGATTTTTATCTATAAAGTGGAGATAGAAATAGCAACTGTAATACTGTTAAGAATATTAATTGAGATATGCAATATAAAGTAACCTAATGGTGCTGTAATACAGAAAGTATTCAAATATTATTATTCACATCATTATATATTATATTCATTATCTTTCTCCTTCCTTCCTGAGTTTCCCACAATTTAATTATAAAAAAACTTTTCTTTCATAAGTTTAGTTGCGAATCAGAATTTTGACAATACATTGGGCAAATGAATAGCAACTGTCCTGATTTTACTTTACTGTCATCATACCCTGAGAGGAAAAAAAAAAACAAAAAAAACAATCTGCTGATTGTGGTGAAGTGGGGTCCTCTCTGCTCATGCCCAGGAAGATCTCTTGGCATTCAGGACACCTGCTCATCTGAATCAGCAGCCTAAGCCAGCCCACTCTTCCTGTGCAGAGACTGTGGTGAAGTGGAGCCCTCTCCACCTCATGCACAGGCAGTCAGAGCACCTGTTTGCCTGGATTATCAGCCTCAGCCTCCCCACTGTTCCTGTGCAGAGACTGTGGTACGATAGGACCCTAAACGCTTTATGCCTGGGCAGATCTTCAGGTATCTGGAGTACCCACTCTCCTGGATTAGGGGTTTAGACTTCCCTTTCTGCCCATGTAGAAAACATGGGCTGAAGAGGTTTCCCAGATCCACACGTAGCCACACCTCTGGGTTCTTGGTGGCCACCTACTGGATTCTCCCTTAGCACTGGTGCCTGTCATCAGGGGACTTGTAGGACCTGCGCAGTCCTGCTCCGCCCATCTTGCCTTCCATTCCTGTGGGGCTCACCAGAGAGCTCAGACCATGGTGAACTCCACAGATCAGCCTGTTGTGAGAGGCAACAGAGAGCTTCTCCCAGTAAACAAGGATCAAGATGTACCCAGCTGCTTTGGTCACAGCCAGCTCTATCCATAAGGGCTATCTGTGGGCTTGTAGGTCAAACCACATAGCCCAATATAAAACCTGCTGATAGAAGTACATCGGGCTGTAGAAGCAAAGCCAAAAGACCCTACCAAACATTCTTTATTTTCACACCCCCTAGGTAGTGGGCAAAGGGAAAGAGAAAGAAAAAATATTATAAGGAAAGAAAGATAGAAAAATAAAGTAAATATCCTATCTGCATGAAAAAGTTTACAAAAATTAGAAGTGCTAGCATCTCCAGATGAGAAGGATCCAGTACAAGAATTCTGACACCATGAAAAATCTGAATGTCGTGATACCACCAAAGGATCACATGAGCTCTCCAGCACTGATTCTTATCCAAAATGGAAACTCAGAACTGACAGATAAAGAATTCAAAATGTGAATTGCAAGGAAGCTTAATGAGATCCAAGACAAAGTGGAAAATTAAAGGAAATAAATTTCTAAAGCAGCCCAGGAAATGAAGGAAGAGATAAGTGTCTTAAAAAGAGATCAGTCAGAGCATCTGGAATTGGAAAACTCACTTGAGAAATTTTAAAATACAGTTCAATTTATCAACAGACAGGATGAAGCAGAAGAAAGATTTCAGAGCTTGAGGACCAATCTTTCACATTAACCCAGTCAGATAAAAATAAAGAAAAAGGAATTTAACAAAATGAATAAAGTATTCAAGAAATATGAAACTGTGTAAAGTGACCAAACCTATGAATTATTGGCATTCCTGAGAGTGAAGAAGAAAAAGTAAACAATCTGGAAAACATATTTGAGGGAATAATAATCTAAGAAAATGTGTCCAATCTTGCTGGAGGTAGAAATCCTCGTATCTGGATTTCTACCTCTAGCAAGAGTGAGACTCAGTTTCCAAAAAACAAAAATCCAGATACAAGGAATCCAGAGAACACTTGTGAGATACTGTAAGCAAACATAACTAAGGCATATACTTACTAGGCGGTCCAAGGTCAATACTAAAGAAAAAATCATAGAGGCAACTAGGGAAAAACATCAGATCACATAAAAAGGAAGCCTCATCAGGCTAACAGTCGACTTTCAGCAGAAATCTTACAAGCCAGGAAAGATTGGGGGCATATTTCTAGCAGGCTTAAAGAAAATAAATGTCTAACTAGAATTTCATATTTTGCCCAGCTAAGCTTTATAAGTAAAGGAGAAATACAATCTTTTTCAGACAAATGAGCTCCAGGAAAATGTGTTACCACTAGACCAGCCTCACAAGAGATCCTTAAGGGAGTTTTAAACATGAAAATAAAAGAACAATACCTGCTACCATAAAAACAAACAACAATAATAAATAACCACACTTAAGTACATAGACCACAGATGCTATAAAGCAACCACACAATAGAAACTACAAAGCTACCAGCTATCAACTTCATGATAGGATCAAAACCTCACATATCTATATTAACCTTGAATGTAAATGGTCTAAACACCCCACTTAAAAGGCACAGAGTGGGAAATTAGATAAAAAACAAGACTCACTTGTCCTCTGTCTTCAAGAGACCAATCTCACATGTAACAACACCAGTAGACTCAGAATAAAGGGTTGGAGAGAGATCTACCATGCAAATTGAAAACAAAAAACAAAAAACAAAAAAGAACAGGGGTCATCATTCTTATATCAGATAAAATAGACTTTAAATTACAAAAAAGTAAAAAAGGACAAAGAAGGGCATTATGTAATGATAAAGGTTTCAATTCAACAGGAAGATTTAAGTATCCTAAATATATATGACCCCAACATTGGAGCACCAGATTCATAAAACAAATACTTCTAGATATCCAAGAAGACTTAGCCACATGGTAATAGAGGAGGCCTTCAACACCCCACTGACAGCATTAGACAGATCACTGAACAGTAAAACTAACAAATTCTGGACTTAAAGTTGACATGTAACCAATTGGACTTAATAGGCATCCACAGAATACCCCATCCATCAACCACAAAATATGCATTCTTCTCATCTGCATGTAGAACATGCTCTAAGATCAACCATGTGCCCAGCCATAAAGCAAGTCTCAATAAATTCAAAAAAATGAAAATAATACCAACCATACTCTCTTGGACCACTGTGGAATGAAAATAGAAATTAATACTAGAAAGATCTGTTCAAAACTACACAATTATCTGGAAATTAAATAACTTGCTCCTGAATAACTTTTGGGTAAGCAACAAAACTAAGGCAGAAATTTAAAAAATATTTGAAATAAATAAAAACAGAAGCAAAACATATCACAATCTCTGAAATGCATCAAAAACAGTGTTAAGAAGAGAGTATATAGCACTAAATACCTACCTCGAGAAGGTAGAAATATCTCAAATTAGTGAACTAATGTGACACCTAGAAGAACTAGAAAACGAAGAACAAATTAATTTCAAAACTAGCAGAAGAAAATAAATACTAAAATTATAGTAGAACTGAATGAAGTTGAGACCCAATAATCCAAAGAACTGATGAAACTATAATTTGATTTTTTGAAAGGGTAAACAAGATTGATACATTGCTAGCTAGTTTTACAAAGAAAAAAGAGAAAAGATAGAAATAAGCATGATCAGAAATGACAAAGGTGATATTATAACCAATCCCATGGAAATACGAAAGATCTTCAGAGACTCTTATGAACACCTCTGTGCACACAAACTAGAAAATCTAGAGGAAATGAATAAATTCCTGGAAACACACAACCTCTTAGGGTTGAATCAAGAAGAAATTAAAACACTGAACAGACCAATATTGAGTGCTGAAACTGAATGGGTAATAAAAAACCTACCAACCAAAAAAAGCCCTGGACAGGATGGATTCACAGCCAAATTTTACCAGATGTCCAAAGAAGGGCTAGTGCCAATTCCACTGAAATTATTCTAGAAAATGAAGAAGGAAGGACTCCTCCCTGGTTTATTTTATAAATCCAGCATCACCTTGATACCAAAACCTGGCAAAGGCACAACAAAAAAGACAACTACAGGCCAGTATTCCTGATGTGTATAGACGCAAAAATCATCTACAAAATACTAGCAAATTGAATTCAGCAGCTCATCAAAAAGTTAGTTCGCCACAGGGAAGTAGGTTTCATTCTTGGGCTGTAAGTTTGGTTCAATATATGCAAATCAATAAATGTAATTTACCATATAAACAATATTAAAAAGAAAAAAACATATAATCTTCTCAACAGATGCAGAAAAAGCTTTCTATTAAATCCAGCATCCCTTCATGATAAAAATCCTCAAGGACACAGGCATTGAAGGAACATACCTCAAAATAATAAGAACCATTTATGACAAACCCACAGGCAACATCATACTGAACAGGGAAAAGCTGGAAACATTTCCCTTAGGAGCAGGAACAAGACAAGGATGCCCACTGTCATCACTTCTATTCAACATAGTACTGAAGTTCTAGCCAGAGTAATCAAGCAAGAGAAAGAGATACAAGGTATCCAAATAGAAAATAAGCAATCAAATTATCTCCCTTCACTGATGATATGATTTTGTTCCCAGGAAACACTAAAGACTTCACAAAAAGGCTTCTAGAACTGATAAATGACTTCAATAAAGTTTCAAGATTCAAAATCGATGTATAAAAATCAGCAGCATGTCTATAAACCAGAAACATTCAAGCTAAGAGCCAAATCAAGAATACAATCCCATTGACAATAGCCACAAAACCCCTGAAATACCTAGGAATACATCTAACCAAGGAGATGGAAGAGCTCTACAAAAAGACTACAGAACACTGCCAAAAAAAATTAGAGGTGACCAATCACAAAAATGGAAAAACGTTTCATGCTTATGGATTGGAAGAATCAATATTGTTAAAATGGACTTACTGCCCAAAGCAATGTACAGATTCTACATTATGTCCATCAAACTACCAACATCGTTTTTCACAGAATTAGAAAAAACTATTCTAAAATTTATATGGAAGCAAAAAGAGCCTGAATAGTCAAAATAATCCTAAGCAAAAAGAACAAAGCCAGAGGCATCACATTAGCAGACTTCAAGCTATACTACAAGGCTACTTTAACCAAAGCAGCATGGTTATAGAAACAGAACATATAGACCAATAGAACAGAATACAGAACCAAGAAATAAAGCCACATGCCTGCAGCCATCTGATCTTTGACAAAGTTAATAAAAATAAGCAATGAGGAAAGGACTCTCTATTCAATAAATAGTGCTTGGACAGCTGGCTGGCTAGCCATATGCAGAAGAATGAAACTGTACTCCTACCTTTTACCATATGCAAATATTAATTCAAGATGGATTAAGTATTTAAATGTAAGACCTCAAGCTATAAGAATTCTGGAAGAGAACCTAGGAAATACCATTCTGGACATTGGCCTTGAGAAATAATTTATAACTACTATGTCCTCAAAAGCAATCGCAACAAAAACAAAAGTTGACAAGCATGACCCAATTAGACTAAAGAGCTCCTGCACAGCAAAATAAACTATGAATAGAATAAACAGCCTACAGAATGGGAAAAAATATTTTTAAACTCTGCATCTGACAAAGGTCTAATATACATAATCTGTATGGAATTTAAATAATACACCAGACAAAAAACCACATAACCTTATTGATGAGTGGGCAAAAGACATGAACAGACACTTCTCAAAAGAAGGCATACAAATAGCCAGCAAACCTATGTAAAAATGCTCACCATCCCTAATCATCAGAAAAATGCAAATCAAAACCACAATGCAACAGCATCTCACAGCAGGCAGAATGGCTACTATTAAAAAGTCAAAAAACACTAGATGCTGGTGAGGCTGCAGAGAACTGGGAATGCTTCTATATTGTTGGGAGGAATGAAAATTAGTTCAGCCACTGAGATTTTTCAAAGAACTTATAACAGAATTGCCGTTTAATCCAGCAATCCACTACTAAGTATGTGTGTTCATAGCAGCACTATTCCCAATAGCAAAGACATGGAATCATCCTCAGTGCCAATCAGTGTGGACTGGATAAAGAAATGTGGTACAAATACACTGTGAAATACTATGAAGACATGAAGAATAATGGAATTATGTCTTTTGCAACAACATGGATGAAGCTGGAGGCCATTAACCTGTGCATACTAACGAAGGAACCAAAAAACCAAATACCACATGTTCTCACTTATATGTGAGAGCTCAACATTGGGTTCATGTGAACATAAAAACGGCAACAACAAACACTGGGGACCTCTAAAGGGGGAAGGGAGGAAGGGAGCAGGGGCTGAAAAGCTGTTGAGTACTATGATCACTACCTGGATGATGAGGTTATTCATACCCCTAACATCAGTATCATGCAATATATTCATGTAAATAACCTGTACATGTACCCCCTGAATCTAAAATAAAAGTTGAAATGAAAAAAATACCTCTACAGTCCCCAGCCATCATTTATTGACAACTCAGTGTTCTAGAGAGTAAGCTGAGCAATGCAGATGTAGAAATGAGTTAGATTTCATCCTTACCGTCAAGCAGCACATGCTCATCTCTGATAATTTGCTGAGTATCAACCACACCATTTGTTGTCAAACATCTTCCTGATACAATATATCTGGGGGTTTATGACATAGTCCTACCATAGAGCTATACCAAATTTCTCATTTGGCAAGATGAGATTCACGTTATTCACCCAAAGGATAATCCAAAATTAAGCACAACCTTAAAATACTTAAATAGCCGGGCGCGGTGGCTCACGCCTGTAATCCCAGCACTTTGGGAGGCCGAGGCGGGCGGATCACGAGGTCAGGAGATCGAGACCATCCTGGCTAACACGGTGAAACCCCGTCTCTACTAAAAATACAAAAAATTAGCCAGGGGTGGTGGTGTGTGCCTGTAGTCCCAGCTACTTGGAGGCTAAGGCAGGACAATGGCATGAACCCAGGAGGCGGAGCTTGCAGTGAGCCGAGATGGTGCCACTGCATTCCAGCCTGGGCGACAGAGCGAGATTCCGTCTCAAAAAACAAAAAACAAAAGAAAAACAAAACAAAACAAAAAACAATAAAATACTTAAATAAAAATCTGGCGGATATTTAAAAAGCAACAGAGAAATCAGCATTCCTTGGATATTTAAAAAAATTTTAATAGAAACTTATAGATCAAGGAGGCAAAAATATCAAGAAAATATGGGGGATGCAAACATAAGAAGCTATTTTCATCACATTTGTGTGTGCATGCATGCATGTGTGTATGTATGCATATGTGTGTGTGCACATGTTACTTTGTCCAATGTACAGAGCAAACTCATAGTTGTTCGATATACATGGGATATTTACAAAATTTGACCCCAACCCACCCTACAAAGAAAGTTTTAAGATATACCAAAGAATTAATAGTATGTGAACAATGTTCTCTGGCCAAAGTGTAATAAAGTTAAAAATAAACAATAGATTTGGAGGTGTGATGGTTAATACTGAATGTCAAATTGATTGGATTGAAAGATGCAAAGTATTTATCATGGGTGTGTCTGTGAGGGTGTTGCCAAAGGAGATTAATATTTGAGTCAGTAGGCTGGGGGAGTCAGATCCACCCTTAATCCAGGTAGGCACCACCTAATCAGCTGCCAGTGTGGCTAGAATTTAAAGCAGGCAGAAAAACTTGAAAAGGCAAGAGTGACTTAGCCTCCCAGACTACATCTTTCTCTTGTGCTGGATGCTTCCTGCCCTCAAACATCCGACTCCAAGTTCTTCAGCTTTGGTACTCGGGCTGGCTTCTTTGCTCCTCAGCTTGCAGACAGCCTATTGTGGGACCTTGTGATTGTGTGAGTTAATACTAACAAATTCCCCTTTACATATATATCTATCCTGTTAGTTCTGTTCCTCTAGAGAACGCTGACTAATACAGGAGGATTTGCAATTCTCTCTCTAAATTGAAGGGACCTCCAGCTTTGTGTGGCTTTTGCAGCTCTGTGCCCAGGCTGTTGAAGTCAAAAGCCAATGGCTTTAAGAACCCAGTGCATGATAACAAATTGTCCACTTGCTTTGTCTCACTACCTCCTCAGTACTGACTGCATCAAAGATTCTTAAAAGAAACAATAAAACCAACAAAGGGAAAACTGGAAACAAACAGAAAAGGCAGTAGACTATGTTCAAACAAGGATGAGTAGTTTTGATTGGGAGCAAGATGCAGGTAATATCCTTGGATCTGTTATGACTAGAGCAGAGGTTTTTGCTAGGAAGTAGTAGGGCATTTGATTGAGCATGAAGAAAGCAACCAAACCCAGAAGCTTTAGGAAAGTTTACATGAGGAAGTTAAAGACTGGAAGCAATTTACAATGAAGAACCTCTTTGTCTTCTGAAATTATAAAATTGGACTCTTAGGAAACTTGATTAGGCAATGTATATGAGACACTTCAAAAAGGAGAGACGGAGTTAGGAATAACATTCATGAGGTGATAAGTACACGGCACCAGAACACGTCAGTGGGTCAGGTGGTGGCAGTTTAGTGACAGCATGAACCAAGGTTTTGGTTATTGCTTCCAGAATGGTCCCCTCAGCTTCTCTCCTAATAGATATTTTAACCCAGGCTAAGTGATTTAGTGAGAACAAGAAGTTCACAGACCAGTATGTAAAGAAAAGTGGAAAAAGAGAGGAGCTCAGTAAGAAGAAATAAGTGTGGAGCCAGTTTATAATTAACAGATGAGTATCCCTTGCATACCACCTCCGCTTCCCATCCTGCCAAAACACATCACCAAGGAGGAAAGAAATGATAATGCAAGAGGAGAAATCTGTTCTTTCATTCACATTAAAAAATAAATAAATAAAACACTGAGATGCTGAAGGGCATTTTCAGCTTAATCTAATCTAACTATTCTACATTTTAGAAGCTGCCATTTGGCATCCAGAGTACCAATGCTGAAATCCAATGAGGAAAAAAGGAAAATAACAGTTTGGAGGTTCCCTTGCCCCTACTTTTTTTTTCTACTTATACCCTTTTACCTGCAATCTATTCTTTATCTTCATATTTGATTGGGAAAATTCATATGAAGATGAATGGGAAAATGCTATGACTTCTTTTTCTGTTCTATTTTTTAAAATTTGAAGACCTTGGAAAAGATTTAAAATGACTTTTTTCTAATATTGAATCAATATAGAATTGCATTTAGTTTCTTTACATATAATGAAGATATGATATGCAAAATAAATTCCATTCAAATGAGTTACTTAAAAGAAAATCAGGACACTAGATATTTAGAACATAATTTTATTCTTTTCATTTATTAAATAATATTTTAGTATATTATAGATACTTAAAATATAAACATCACATTGATTCAATCATTTGTAATATAATATAGTTCACAGTGATTGAAGGGACTGTTTTGCTTTAATTTCCTTATTTGTAGTATAGATGAATATTTAGTAAAATTTTGTTGTAAAGTAAAATGATCTAAATAATTTTGCTTACCAACACATTTCATAGTTTCTTTTTCTTGTTCTTCTTTAATACAAATTTCACAGAAGTGTAATTTAATACATACTTTAAACAGAAAGATATTTTTATATCTTTCTGTATAAAATTGTATTGTAAGCTACTAACTACAAACACCTCTGAGTACCTTCACCAGAACAAAGCTCCCACATCATAACTAGTTCAATAAAACTGGTTAAACATTTATTCAGGAAAGGAATGAAAACTGATTCTGCCTTCAAAATTAAAAAAAAAGCCGGAGGTATTAGATAATCAACAAACCCAGCTGTCATTAAAAAAAAAATGTTCAGAAGTTGAATTTTTCATTTAATTACCATTTGAACTTTGATAGCATTTTATAAATCATAAGGCTTTATTAGTCAGGGTTCCAGCAGGAGTGAGATGAAACAATCAATTGGGTAATTGAGGAAAGTGTAGAAAAGGGGTGATTTCCAAAGTTATGGACAGGGTACAGTGAAACCAGTAAGGTACACTGGAGTGTGCTGGGGTTAGCAACAGTTTGGGGCCATATCTCCGCCGAGACTTGACACGGAGGAGAGGTGGTTACTGGTATACAGAGAAGACAGTTACATGGAGAAGGTCACCTGACAGAAACTGTGGTCTTTGGGGGTGACTTTGGAGGAGAAATATCTAGACTTCATCTACCCCATTCTCTAGTCTTCTGTGATGTCGCTCATTAGCCAAAGTCGAGGCAAGAGGAAGCCAGAGGGCAAGGGATCCTGCCGATGCACTTCATGCTGGCCATCCTCACTCCCAAGACAAAGAGCCCACTGGAGAAGGATCAAAATGAATCTGGAAGAAAAACAGAACACAGGCAGCATATGGGCCTAGATATATAATCTAGGCATTCACTCTAAACTTGTTTATTGAACATCTACTATATATGATATACTCTTCTAGGCACTGAGGTTACAAATACAAACAGGACATAATTCTCAGAGTGGAGAAACAATCCGGATGTTTTCTTTTCTGTCCTTTTTCTTATTTGAGATTTAAAGATTAAAAAGGAACTAAAGAAAACAACAACAACAAAAAGACAAAAATTTACCATAAAAGAAAAGATATCATGAAGTATAAAATATTCATCTACAGAAACAAATATAGGGTTGGGCATAGTGACTCATGTTTGCACTTTGGGAATCTGAGGCAGGAGGATTGCGTAAGGCCAGAAGTTCAAGACCAGCCTTGGCAACATAGTAAGACCCATGTCTCTACAAAAACAAAAACAAAAACAAAAACCCAAGCAAACAAAAATCCCCAATTTTCCAGGTATGCTGGTGTGTGTCTGTAGTCCTAGCTACTCTGAAGGCGGAGGCAGGAGAATCTCTTGAGCCCAGGAGTTTGAGGTTATAATGAGCTATGATGGTGCCACTGCACTCCAGCCTGGGTAACAGAGTGAGCGCATATTTCATATATGTATGCATATGTATGTGTGTGTGTGTGTGTGTGTGTGTAGTAAGAGCTACTCTTCATTGTAGCCTCCATCTGGCCTGAAAGATAAAGTTATTCTGGACCGAGATATTCCTATAAATGAATAGTAAGCCTAAGTATATGAGGAAGCAAAGGAAATGGATTCATGCTTAACAAACTCTTCAATTAATAAAAGCTTGTTCCTAGGCTACTCTTTCCTCTGGGGAGCTCTCAGTATTTTATAGTCCTCGTCTAAGAAGCATTATAACTCCTCTGTGTTAGAAAGAATGGAATAAGTGTGTCAGTGGGTTGAGTATTTTTTCTCCCTCTTCTTTACCTTGGATATATTAACAGTGAATCAATGCTTTGCAGTTCTATCTCTGGTGGAAAATATTCCTTTCTTTTTTAAATGGTGGCTAAGGGATAGATTTCCCTGCCTGCCCTGACTACGTCATGGTTACTGACATCATAATTTTTCCAGTGGCTAATCTTTTAATTAATTCAAAGAATATTGATGAAACTCTTTATATTTTTGACAAGAAAACTCCTTAGTTTTTATTCATATTTAAGTTAAATGAAAAATCGTTTTATGATACATCTCTAGACTAAGTCGGACACAGATGATGCTGACAAAAATGACCCACTTAATAATTGATTGCTTTTTATTTCACTCTCAATTGCCTAAAAATGCCCTGGTTGCTTATGCACATACTGTATCTGTTGGAATTGATTTTTACAGGTTCATAAAGCCATAGTGAGTTTCTTTCAGGCTATTGCTTATCTAGTCCCTGCTAAAATTGTCATTAAGGCTGGCAGTAGAAGCAAGAAGTTTTGGAGCATGGTTTCCCAGCCAGTCTGGGAAAATACTCTCTCATAAGACACCTTAATGCTTTGTATTCCTGAAACTCTGACAGATGGATGCCAAGTTCCTGGCTAGGAAATGAGATAACCAAGTGTAACCTAGACATCAACTGGGATTTACTGACCCCTTAAGACTTGCCTGGACATCTGTTAATACCGGATGGAAGCCAAATAAATCCTTGAGGCTTCTGTAAATTGAAGAGAATGTGGTGCCTGAGTTTCCAGAGCCCCTCTTCATCTCATTCCTTTCTTGTCTTACATGCAGACACTTCAGTGGCACAGTGCAGATATGAAATAGACTCTTGGTCAACTTACCCCAGATATGCCCCCATCCTTCAAGGTATCTGCAAGTGTAGTAGAATTGAGGAGTTGTGGGAACATATGAATGATATGAATGCTAATTATAATAGTTATAACCCCACATTGAACCCCAACACATTAAAATAGTCTTTGGTCTCTCCATATCCAGAAAGTCCCCAGTGACCTTTCCTAGCCATTGAAACAAGCTTGTTTAAGCTCCACCTTAGGAGTAGCTTCTCCTACTGATACTTGTACTCTTGGATCCTATATTCCACACCTGTGCTTTGTCAAGGCTCTTCACCAAATAAAGATGTAATCTTTCTAAAGGGTAAATGAACTATTATTAAGATGATATCATGTTTTATTTTGCTATGATGGGGCATATACTTCCTAAGAAGATAATTTAGTATTTCCATTTTTTTGGCAATGTTGAGAGACAGAAAACAATTTCAGGTTACATAATAAGGTAATTACAAATTTGGCAGCTGTGCCTCTTTGACAATAAAAGTGCATTGTTTCAGAGTGTGCTGATAATGTCATTTAAAACCCTGAGCATGTACTCTGTTCTTTGGCTGGTGAGTTTTACAAAGGTATGAGGAACAAGTAGGAAGATAGAAGTTGTGCTGGGCTAAAGTTGTGCATCTTCAGAATTTTTTTCCTTCTGGTTTCTGAACCTTAGGGAATCTCAAACAACAGGAAAGATGATATAGTTTTTAAAGCCCTTAGGAGGTCTACCCTAATTTCCTGCTTTATTTTCAAACCAGCTCTTTGATGGCTAAAATCTCTTTCAAGCAAAGCATTCTTTTCTGAGAACAAGTAAAACTGAGCCAGAGTCCACAGGAAAGACTCATTGAGCACCTGAAAGCAGGGAGGGGGTTAGGAAGGGAAGGACTGAAGTCACCTAAGCTAAATCTCAGCTCTTGATGTGCAGTGGAGCTCTGCTAAAAGAGCTGCAGGGGGAAGGCAGGCTTAATACTGTTAAAATGACTTTGTAGGTTCTATCTCCAGCTTTTGCTATTCAAAATATGCATCAAATGGAGAAACTCTGTGGTTGGCAGCAAAGTTGATGTCATATGATTTTAGTATGACCAAAGGGAAGCTAAGACAGATTCAAGATCAGAGTTATTTTTGTGTTATGAGTGAAAAATAGCAATAAAGGATGATATCAGGAAATGCAAAGGAGTAATGAGGGTCAAAGGGAAAATAAGTGGAAGCTGGAGAACACACTGTTGACACACTTTGATTCCCTTTCAATTTGATTTAGAAATTATTATTTTATTGCATGGATGAGGTAGAAGAGTTATAAAATTTGCTGAAATCTGAGAAATGCTCTCATAGCCCAGATTTTGAGACATGATGTATATTATCACTGTGAGCTTGGAGATGCTCAAATTTCACAGCTGCAACTAAAAAATATCAGGGGAGTAATGCCAAATCAGGACAATGGACAGCAGCTGCAGCTCAAGAAGTCTTTGTTTGCCAAGTCTGGAGAGTCGTCTTAGAGGTGTTTTCAGAAAGTATCTTAAATATACTCAGCACTCAAGGCCTCTTGCAGTGTGATTACATTGTTAAGGCTTGCCACATGGCTTCCCAGAGGTAAGCATAACAAGCTGTGTGTGAAGAGATTCTTACAGACATTAGTGCATATAGTTTACATACAGATCAATAAAGATTGAGTTCCAGTCGCATCTAAGTCCTTACTTCTAATTGTTTCCTCTGAATTATAAGTGGATCACTTTTGCATCTTCCTAACTGAATCAGGGATTTAAACTCATTTACTTTCAGAGACTATGACCTAGGAGTACAGATGCTCACCTAACTAAAAGCCTAGTGGACCACTTAGTGCAAAACATTTTCCTTTCCTAGTGCTTACTTACAGAAATCCGATAGGGCTTTGCTACCCCAGCTATCATGGGCTGCTCCGAGCTTTAAAAGGTTGTCTTTGTCTGTTTGAGAACATCTGCTCCACACTCTGGTCATATGGTAGCCCTTAGGAAATGGTTCTCTAAGGCAGAAGCATGTTTCATAAGATTCATATGATTTACAAATGAGAATTTTAAGTTCTAATTAGTACTTTCAGGGTGATTCATGCGAAAAAAAAAATACTTCAATTTGCATGTCAATGAAAACGTGCTGCCTTAGAAAACCATGCTAAATTATGGAATTAATTTTTGTACATAGGGAAGGATTTACTTTTCCTATTTCCAGTTCCCAGGAAATAGATTCAGAAAAGCTTAGTGTATTAGATATTTAAAACACATGACTATTGCAACATGAGGTTTCAAGTTTTGGTATGTTGTATGAAGAGAAAAAAAATATTCCTCAAAAAATTCTATTTCCTTTACTATTGCAGCCCTGTTTTTCTCTTCCTCTTTCTCTTTCCTACTTCCTTCTCTTCTCTTTTTTCTTTTTCCTCTTCCTCCTCCTCTTCCTCCTCCTCAACTTTCCATCTTTTTCTTCTGTTTATCTTTCCCTAGCATTGTAGCTCTTTTTAAGAAATATTTATGGCTGATGTTTGCTGTGTATTCTAATTTTGTTGGCTTTCATGCTAAAATCACTCATTTTCACAATGTGCAATCGTTACGTATGAAAACGCTTCATTCTAAAGTTCTTTCAAATGTTAACTAATCATTACCATGATAATTTGATTTCTAATTTTTGTATATTTAACTAGAATGTTGGCCTCTAATAAGCAAATTCAGTTGAATGCAAAAACAAACAAATAAATAACAGAACACTAACAAAAAATAATAAGAAAAAACTGTTACTGGTAACAGTAAATAAAAGTAATTGAGATACTGGTAACAACACTGTTAACAATAAATAAAAATAATTCCTTGAGTTAGAAGCATGATGACACAAAAGAATAATTATATATATTATTTTACATAGCTCTGTCATATCAGTATGCCTTCTTTTGGAGGACCAGAATTACACCATTTCTCATTGCTATAGTAGTTTATAGATTTGAAGTGGTATTATTATCTTCTCTTCCATCAAAATGGATATGGGCATATGATTCAGACTAGCAAGAATGAAAGTTCTTCATTCCCATGGCCACAGACATTGGTTCTAGGCTGTGCATTGATCTAAGATGGGCCAATTAGAGTTTTCCTTGGGATTTTTGCTGGAGCTCTCATAGAAGCACAGCAATAAAGTATATAAGACTGGGACTGACAGTGGTGGTCTTGCTGCCCCAGAAACAGAATCTGTTTGAGAGCAAAGCTAAATAGAGGCAGGTAGACTTGGATACAAGCAGGAAAATGACTGAGAGTTGATGCCATTGATTGCATTCCTGAAGGTTTACACAGGGATGGTATATTCTAGATAAATATGAGACAAGTGATAGGAAAAAAAAAGTGACTTTATAGGAGATAGTAGCCGAAACAAGTTCAGGGAACAAAAATGGAGCATGAGACTTCTGAGATTTCAAGGACTTTGGAATGGCTGGGAATCAGGATATTGGCTGATTAGTGGTAGGGATGAGTTCAAAGGTAAATAAGGGGATCATCACTAAAGTGACCTTGAATGCCTAGTTAAGGAGTTTAGACTCAATCGTGAAGGTAATGGAGAGCCACGGAAGGAATTTTAGCAGGTGTCTGACATGGTTAGATTTGCCTAGGGCTGGCCTGTGTTGAGGAAATAAGATGTAGAGTTTGAATAATTTTTAAACATCACGGTTGCTGTTTTCCATTTAGAAGCTTCAAACTAATAATAGAAAAATTTGAAAAACAAAATTTAACTCTTAAAAATCATTTTTTATATCTGTAAGCTTATTTTGTCATTTATATTATAAAAGAGTGGAGACATTGTTATGAATATATTGATTTTGTCTTAAACATTCCTGCTATATTAAAAAAGTTAATAAACAAAAAGCACTACAGCTACTGAAAATGGAATCAGTACAAATAACTAAAGTTAGAAAAGCGAAGAGTTAACTTTGCAGTGAAGTTATACGATGGGAACTGAACTGGTTCTATTGCTCAGAAGAGACGTGTGTATTCAGAAGTGAAGTAAATCATGAAGCTTAAACATTCTGTATGTCCATAGTCAATTTTTTCTGTTTCAAAATTCTCAAAAATAAGTAATTTATAGTATACTGGTTTTGCTATTCAAAGCAATGCAAACAATAATAGTTGCATATCAAGTGTGCTCAGATTTAAGTAAACCTTTTTCTCATATTAATTTGCAGCGCTTTTCAGCTTGCAAAATTATTTTCCATTTATGTTTCCTACTCATGACACATCCCCGTGATACAGACTTACAGACTGTACAGCTCTTTTTTTTTTTTTTTTTGTTTGTTTGTTTTGAGACAGAGTCTCGCTCTGTTGCCCAGGCTGGAATGCAGTGGTGAGATCTCGGTTCACTGCAACCTCCACCTCCCAGGTTCAAGTGATTCTACTGCCTCAGACTCCCAAGTAGCTGGGACAACAGGTGTGCACCACCATGTCTGACTAATATTTTGTATTTTTAGTAGACATGAGGTTTCACTGTGTTAGCCAGGATGGCCTCAATCTCCTGACCTCGTGATCCACCCGCCTCAGTCTCCCATAGTGCTGGGATTACAGGCGTGAGCCATTGTGCACGGCCACTACAGCTCATTTTTACAGATGAGAAAACTGAGGTGGAAGAGGATAGTAGTAAATTAATCATGGGAACACAGAGAAGCTGGACAAATTGAGATTTGAATCTGAGCTTGAATCTAAAGCTCAAGACTCTGTGGTTTGTTTGATTTTGCTTTGACTATCATACCTTTAGTTTTTAAAGACAGCATAACAGCCAACCCAGGGCAGCCAGTTCACAGAGTCAGGAATTAGGTGTCCAGCTGTGGGCCTGTGCTGTGGATGCCCATGTGAGTCTGGTACAGTCTAGTGGACCCATTGCCTTGTGCTCCAGCCTGAGCGGCAGAATGAGAGACCATCTCAAAAGAAAAAAAAATGGCTTATGCATATGTTACTGCATTTCATTTTTATAGCAATTGGGTAAACTGAAGGTATTTTATCTTCATAGTAAGGATGAATAAACCAGGTTTTTAAAAAAATGAGTTACCTTCAGAAAAAATCTAACATTTAGTAAGTTGTGCAAATAGAACTTCTACAGATGAACCTTGTCATTAGGCTTTTGATTGCATTTCCTTTGATGTTTCAGCTCCTGGAGAGGAGGCTAATTTTGCCCTTGATTCTTTGCCCTTGGCTCTTTTCTATCTTTTACCTCTCTTTGCCAGCCAAGGTAAGGATTGGAATTTCTCCCAGTATTCATGTGACTAATCACCTAGGTCACAGTGGTGAGTACATCCCTTCCAAGGAGTTGATTATCAGGTATCACTGCTTTCTACCCAACTGGAGGCATTTCCCACTGTCTGAACTCATGTAGACTTGGTGAGATAAGAATGCCAGTTGCTCCTGGACTTTTGAATGCTGCATTTTAAACTAGTGCCTATTCTCTCAGAGTTCAGTACTGACCTACACAGGAAGCCACATTACTTGGCTTCCTGGACTCAGCTGTGTCTTGCCCATGTGGTGGCCAGCAGCAATTCCTGTCCTCCATTCCCTGGCTAACTCCTACTCATTCTACTCTTGGCCTGACATCTTCTTCTCCCAAAGCCCTTTCCAGACATAGTTAATGTTGATTCAGATTTCTGTTCTGTAAGTTCTTGTTTCTATGACAGTGGTTTCCACATTGTGTTGCGAATGTCTATTTCTCAGGCTAAGACAGCACCGCCTTGGATGGAGAGCCTGTGTTTCCATCTTCCTAGCTCCAGTGCCACCTACAGGGCCTGAAACAGAGTACTATATGTAACCAATGAATGCATGTTGAACTAAAAGCTTCCTGAATTAATAAAAATAATGAACACAGGAAATACTGAAAATACAAAATCATAAATACATGTCTTACATGCATACATAGATATTTTCTGTGGGTGACTTAAATATTTGATCGCTTTAAAATGATTGGAAGAGCCTTTTTAGTGAGAGTATATCAGGAAACACTATATCCATTTGGTGAAGGTATAGAGAAATGAACTAATGTTGATTAAAGACCATATCCTAGGACGGATTAAAATTGCCTTATGCAGGCCGGGCGCTGTGGCTTGTGCCTGTAATCCCAGTACTTCGGGAGGCTGAGCCAGGTGGATCACCTGAGGTCAGGAGTTTGAGATCAGCCGGGCGAACATAGTGAAACCCCATCTCTACTAAAAATAAAAAGAATTAGCCAGGTGTAGATGTACACACCTGTAATTTATTGGGAGGGTGAGGCAGGAGAATTGCTTGAACCCAAGAGGTGGAGGTTGTAGTGAGCTGAGATGGTGGCTATTGAGCTCCAGCCTGAGCAACAGAATGAGACACCATCTCAAAAAAAAAAAAAAAAAAAAAAAAAAGGCATATGCATATGTTACTGCATTTCATTTTTACAGCAATTGCATAAACTGAAGGTATTATATCTTCATAGTAAGGATGAATAAACCAGGTTTTTAAAAAATTAAGTTACCTTTAGAAAAATCTAGAATTTAGTAAGTTGTACAAATAGAACAGAATCCCAGGAAAGGAAAGACTTGAAAGTCCAGTAGACTCAAATCTCAATACCTACGCTACATTTAATATGTCTAATACTTGCATGAGTATGTACTCTTCGTAAGAAGCTTTGGTGTATGTATGCATCTGTGCAGATGGGCATGGCCGTGTGTATGAACCATGGAGCTGAGAATGCCTGAATCACAGGTTTGTTGTGAAGAAACATGAGCTAATATGCATAAAATGTGTAGCCAGATTCCAGGTATTAATAGGCTGGGCAATGATTATTCTCTTGCATAGTCCAAGAATGAGAAGAGAGAAGATTTCTCTGCTTCCATCAGAACAAGCAAATCACTGCCCTACTGTGGATACCAGTGGACCATTTGGGTCCTAGCTAGCTGCAAAGTAGCAAAGGATCACCCTCAAACTATTCTTGAGGGAGTTTACATCTAAGATGTTCCTTGAGGAATGACAATAGTTTAAGGCAGGCCTAGAAATGAGGTTCTGTCTGTAATGTGCCTGGGGAGAGCCAACCATGGAACAACACTCAGACCAACCAGAGTTGATTCTCACCCATTGCAGCCTGACATGTAGAACATCTGACTGCGCTGTGTCAAGTTTGCATCATCTTTTTTTTTTTTTTTTTTTTTTGAGACAGAGTCTCGCTCTGTCGCCCAGGCTGGAGTGCAGTGGCGGAATCTCAGCTCACTGCAAGCTCCACCTCCCGGGTTTACGCCATTCTCCTGCCTCAGCCTCCCGAGTAGCTGGGACTATAGGCGCCTGCCACCTCGCCCGGCTAGTTTTTTGTATTTTTTAGTAGAGACGGGGTTTCATCGTGTTAGCCAGGATGGTCTCGATCTCCTGACCTCGTCATCCTCCCATCTCGGCCTCCCAAAGTGCTGGGATTACAGGCTTGAGCCACCGCGCCCGGCCAGTTTGCGTCATCTTCATCGTAGTCTCTGCATGTTGGGAATCATTTTAGGCATTTGGAATTCTCCAGAGCTGGAGGACTAAGCAAGAAATTTTCTAAGCTTTCCCCGGCATAAATAGGTTCTGTATCATCCTTAGTTCAGAGCCGACATTGAGACAGAAATTGGGGACCTCTTTAAGCAATTGCTGTCTTTATTATTGGGGAAAAGCATCAGGCTCTCAGTTTGT
This sequence comes from Macaca nemestrina, assembly GCF_043159975.1. Lineage (NCBI taxonomy): Eukaryota > Metazoa > Chordata > Mammalia > Primates > Cercopithecidae > Macaca > Macaca nemestrina. The sequence goes on from NC_092130.1 coordinate 150,068,426, forward strand.
ATTTCCCCCTTCTATTTCTTTAACTCCCCTAATTCACAAAGCACTGGCTGACTAACTCACAGAGATAATCTATAAAAAAAAAAAAAAAAAGGAGAAATTTGCCTACGTAGTTCATATGGCATGGAAATACTGCCTACATGTGGAAAAAATTTTAAAATGTGACTAAGTAATAAAGTATTTTTCTTTTTGTAAATTGAAGGAGATTCATCAGACAAAGGGGAAAAATTAAGGGAGACAAAAAATATTTATCTATAGTGGCTGCCAGAGCATCGTGCTTATGGGTGCTACATTATCTGCCAAAAGCGTGCTCCTGTGCTTCTTAAGGCTGTAGGAGCTTTCAGGGGCGAGTGGAGCTGCACTTTACAGGTCCTTTTAATGAAGTCAGTGTGAGCTCTCTGAATCCAAACACCTCCAAGGCTGTGGAAGTGAATGAGAATCAGATTCATCAAAAAAAAATAATAATAAAAAGCCCCATACAGATTAAGGTAAAGAAATCTTACCTCAGAGCGTTGACAAGGATTGTCTCGGCTCCTTGGGGAGCTCAGCCCTGTGTGGGCAGCATTCCTGGTATAATTTCCTTTCTGCAGCTTGACTTTTCTAAAGCCATCATAACTTGAATCAAAGGGCCTTGTGGAAATGGAAGTTGGCATTTTTTAAACTCTATGAGTTATTAGGGGATGCTCTTTCAAATAAAATTCACTTTAGATTATGAAAAATAATGATTTGCTTATGAAACACAACTTATTCGCCTCAGATGAGCTAAAAATACAATAGTTTATTCATTGAGTGGGTGGGAAGGACTTAGGAGTTACTTTAAAAAGAACTGAAATAGTTTGAAGATTTTTTTTTTTTTAATAAAGGTATCTCATTTCATTGTGGAAAGATCTCTCACTGCTCTTATTGAAGATTTGGCTCTGTTAGTAATGATTTCTTACCTTTCCCTACAAATTCTATGATTCATTTCTGTTATAACATTCCCTGTTTTATGAAAAGGTTCTCTTTTTTTTAAAATCCAATCTTACCTGTGATTAGTCCTGCCCTACTTTCCTATGTCACCTTCAAAAAAGTGATAAAGCCCGAGTTTCCTCCAAAAATAGACATTATTTGAGCCTCCTTGTTCTATTGCTGTGGTGTCATTAGGGACTTATGTGGCAGTGCAGATACTAAGAAGAAATATGTCATTTGGTTGTGAGGTCAGCCTAGTCTAGGGAGAAAAGAGCAATCTGGTGGTAAAACACCCTACAAAATAATATCTCTGATTTAACTCACAGAAAGCTCCCTGGAATTAAAAGACACCACCAACTTTTTTTCCCCTGCTAACCAGGACTATATCTATCTGACCTAGATTATCAGACCATGAAAAGTAGATATGAGTTCCTTGCAAAGTAAAATCATAAAGTCTTGGGGCTAAAATGAAGCTTAACAGCTTTCTGTTGCAACTCTTCTCCTTATTGTTGAATTTTGTCTTTAATGGCTTCTTCAGGTAGTTTTCTAGTCTTTTCAGGTACATTCCTTAACAAGAAAAACCCACTACTCATGAAAATTGAGCTCTTTGAGGGCATGGGCGTTGCTTTTTAGTTTTTTCATTATTGTTATCACCTGAATCTAACCAATGCCTTGTATATATTAAAACTTCACTCAAAATTTCTTGAATGAATTAATGAATAAATGATTACTCTGAAGTACTCTTAATGTATCTACATAGTAAGCGTAGCCTTAAAAATATATAACCTGTCTTTTCTGCTCCTTCTCCCTTTATTCCTTCTTTTCTGTTTACTCCCCCTGTCGTTCAGTGCTAGGCATAGAAATAACTAATGCTGGATACAAGAATCTAATGATTAGCTCTTTGTATAACAAAGGTAAATGCTTTGCCTGTTTTTGCAACTCAGATGTTTAAAGGAGTCTTAATGGAATAGCAGTTAAGAATTTACTAGCTAGGTGACCATTTTGCTTTTCCATATGCCTCAGTTTATTTATCTGTAAAATGGGGATAATAATTGCACTTATCTGAGATGATTAAGTGAAGAACCAAAACCGTAATGTGTATAAAGTATTTCAGAACTGTATATAACATAGAATAAGCACTCAGTAAACATGAAAACATTGATGTCATATGAAAGTGTTTTATTCATCTTTGAGTATTTTGGTTATCTCTTGTTGCATAATGAATCACTCCATGATTGTCTCTCATTTTCCTATACATTAACTGGGCTCAGTTGCATGGTTCTCACTTGAGTTGCTCATATGTTTTTGCTGTCAGGTAGCTGAGAAGCAAGACACATCCAAATACTTGGCTAAGGAGAATGTCTAAGAATACGCAGACCCATAACTGGTTGTTGGCTGGGAGCTCAGCTGGGACTTTCAACTAGAATGTCTCCACTTAGCCTCTCCATGGGATTTGAGCTTCCTATAGTGTGGTGGCTGGGTCTTGATGGGGAGCTTCTCAAGAGCAAGCACTGCAGGAGGCGCAACTGGAAGCTGCAAGGCTTGTTATGACCGCATCTCAGAAGTTACATGGCATACCTTCTGCCATGTCCTGTTGGTCCAAATAATCACAGAGCCTGCATAGATTCAATGGAGTAGATGAAAACATTTCATTTCTTGAGTGCAGGCAAGGCAAGTTTCCATTGCAGAATAGCATGTGGAATACAATAAATTGTTGGCACCATTTTTGGAAAATTTCCTCAGCTACATTGACAATTGCAATTTTTTCTTTTACATTTGAGATTAAATTTATCTATTACTTCTTTTTTCAAATATTTAGGGTCATATATGAAAGGTTAAAGCTTCAATATTGTTTTTATTTGGTGGGCTTTTAAAGTTTGAGGATGGTTAGTATGCCTGTAGTGGGTATTTTTCTGGATAAATATAGGTGCTTAAATTTTTCTATAGAAAGACTTGTTTAAAAGATCTTTTGATGTTTAGCTTCATCTTAAGGATTGAATGTGGTGGCTGAAGTATGCCAAAGAAGTGATTAAAATAAATATACCAGCCACAGTTGCTTTCCTTAGACTGTGTTGAATAGACTCACTGGCCATTCATTTTGCCTTTCATTCTTACTTTCAGATCATCCAACCGAAAGAAATTTAAAGTAAAATCATTTATACTATACATTATTTAGTTATTCATATCCATATCCCTGCTTATCACAGTCCCAACATAATAACAAATAATTTATAGGCCTCAGCTCACACAGCAGTTTCATATACAATGTCTCATTTGATCTTCACAATACAAGCTGTGTTACCCGAGTGCCTGCTATTCCTTTCTTCCCATAAAGGTATTGAAGCTCAAAGAGGTTAAAAGATTATTCCAAAAAGAGAGTAATTATTTGAGTTATAAATACCTACTTGTAAGGTCATAAATGTTCATTTAAGAGACATGATTTCATGGACATAGAGTGTTGAATAGTAAACACTGGAGACTTGGAAGAGTGAGAAGGTGGGAGTGGGGTGAGGGATGAGAAATTATTTAATAGGTACAATGTATGCTATCTGGGTGATGGCCACATTAAAAGCCCAGACTGCACTACTACACGATATATCCACGTAATAAAACTGCACTTGTACCCACTAACTCTATACCAAAACAAACAAACAAAAACTGGCAAAAAATGTTCATTCATTTATCAAATTTCTGATTCTTCCATTATTGTATTAAAAATCAATTGTGGGTCCAACACTCATTCTGAATATCTGTCCACTTGATTCACTTGGCTAACACCAACACAGTATCCAGAAAAGCTGTAATTACTTTCCCAGCCCTTGAGTCTAAGCATTACCATGTGATACATTCCAGGTAAACGCAACATAAATGGAAGTCCTCTTGGAGGATTCTGGAAAGATTTCTACTCTTTGCTGAAAAGGAAAGATGAGGGTGATATTGTTCTTTCCACTGTCTTTCCTACCATGGCTGTAGTCAAAACGCTCAGAACTGCAGTCATTATTTAGTATTTTCCTATGAGGGAAAAGACATGAAAACTATAGTGATGGTGGTTTTTGTATTGTTGAACCCCTGACCCAAATAGTAAACAATTCCTTTCAGAATTTTTTTTTAAACAAATGAACATATACACATTTGTTAAAGAGGTACAATCTTTGTGATTTAAGCTGCTAATTATTGGATTATTAGAATTTCATAATATTCTTGATTTAAGCTGCTAATGACTGGATTAGAAGGAGAATGCCTTTTGGGTCAAAATAACATTCCTCCTCTCTTTCCCTCCCTCCTTTCTTCTCTTTATTCTTCCTTCCTAATATTTCTTTTTCTTTCAGCATGTGGTGGGTTTGGAAGGTATGAATAATACTAAAGAATAGACTTGCCATTTGGCAGGAGTTGGATGAATATTGTTAAGAGATTTTATAGATGACCTTTCATTTTTAGGAAAAGAAATACACGTAAAGAAAGCAATGAGAATGATAAAGCACTGAACATGAAAATGCTCTAATGGCTAATCAATTGTGGAACTACCAATTATCTTTTAATATTATTAACTCAATAAAAATATCTAGTACATTTATTGTTCAGAAATAAAAAATAGTCATATGCCAGTCATAACACTGGGAAAGATATTTGAAAACATTTTTGTTGTTGTTTTGACAAGGTGTACAATGAATCACTGATTCATTGTAATGTATTAGATAAATTATGCTGTTGTACACAAAGTCTTAATGCCTGTAAAAGTGAATTAAGATAACGATTGATAATATATTCATATTGATTAGTCATATCTCCTTCTCTTACCCTCTTCCTCTTCTGTACTTCAACTTGAAACCTGTAAAATTTCTTATTGGGCACCGGCACAGGCTATTCCCTCTGAATGAAGCATATTTCCTCTCTTTACTGATTAACTTGTATTCACCCTGCAATCTCAGTTAAGACTTTCCTTCCTCTGGGAAGATTTCTCTTTTTACTTTATATAAAGTTAACTCTTTTTCCATATACTTCCATAGGGCCTTGTTTTTCTTCAATTACGTGTTTCAAGTTGCTTGTTTACTTGTTCAGTTCCAAGTTAAACTCTAAGTTCTATCAGGTAGAACCTTTAATCTCTGTATCCTCAGAGCTTTCCCTATTACACAGTGGGTACTTAAAACTTGTTGAATAATTGAAATAATCAATTTAATTGTCATAATTCTTATGTTTGCTTTCAACAAAAATAAAGTTTTAAATTATTTGAAAGAAACAAGTCTACATTACATGGTTTTTTTCTTAATCACAAAAAGAAATACCCCTTTCTTTTGAAGTTTTCCCATTTTTTATATTCAAAACAGTCTCTTGTCTAATTTTGCAATTTCTTCTTTGACATTCTTTATATGCCAGAGAGCTATCAGTCTTCTCATTTGCCAATCTTTGTTTGCCAAGTGTCAATGTTCAAAGCCAGACTAATTTCCACATAACATATACTATATTTTCCTACTGAAAAGATCAAAGAAAAGCACTATGCTTGACATGATTTATTTTTGACAAATAGTGTAGCCTGCTTTAATATGTGAAAACATTTTTCATTAGGTTCCCGAGGGGTAGAATTATGTCTCACTAGATAAATATTCTCATTTTAACAAAGTTTTACTCTCTCCGATTTTGTTTTGTCTTGGTTGGTCACCTAGCATCTCCAAAGAATGCATACTCAGGTATAAATGTTTCTGAGATATATTTCACAGTGTATAAGTGGTTTTAAAACCTCTAACATGTTGAGGCTGTTTAAACTTAATTTTAAATTCCTTCTTGAGTTTTTCTTTGCAGAATTTCTTAACTAGATTTGCATATCACTAATTAGTAGTCAAATAGACATTACAAACCAGCTCTCCTTTGCTCACCTTTCAAATTAGCTAATTTATCTAATTTATCTAATATTTTCTTTTCTTAGCCTTCTATTTTCCAATTCATATATCTAATTATTTGCATTTTTTATGTGTTTTATTTTGTGGTATGGCATCTCCAACATTATTCTCATTTATTTATATTATTTGGTATGACATCTTGAATAACTGTGACTTTTTGAATTATTCAGCTCTCTTAGAATAATTCAAAATTGAAATCCATTAATCTGGTTTTCTTTTCCCCTCCTCACATTCTTTTGGGATGATAATGATACATAGCTCCTGCTCTCCTAGCACCCTTTTGCTATTAAAGAGTACGCAGCACTACTGAATTGCTAATCAATGATTAGACATCATTTTTTTCTTTACTATTCAATTTCATTAATTCTCTATATCAAAATAAGCCTCTAAATACTTCTAATATCTCTTGTATGAATCCATTCATCTCCTCATCTTTTCTACTCTCCTGCTGGGCGTTCAACAGATCTCACCCACCTTAGTGAGAAAACCTACTAACTATTCCTTCCCATCCCATCATACTTCTGTCTAAGGAATTTTTTTTTCAAAGATTACTTGGGAAATCTATCCATAGTAGTTTTCTGTGTGAAAACCTACAGTTATTTCCATCTCTCTTTGGAAACATTATAGTTTCTAATGTCGGTAGGTTCCAGCCCTACTCATTTTTTTTTGTGTATCTTCAAACAAATCTTATTTTCTTGCCTTCCTGATCTTCTGATCCTCTGCATACAGTGGGCTCTTTGGCTGGAAATCCTCCTCTCTAACCCCACTGCTCCTGCTCACTTCCTGCTTCTTCCCAAGGCTAACTCATCCTCCAGGTCTCAACTGCAAAATTATTCTTCGCAGCCTAGACTCCACCCTCTCCTCCCAAGCAGGTTTAGTCCCCAGCCCACATTTTTCCACAGAGTCCTCTACTTTCCTTCTCCTAGTCTTTTATTAAAAAATTGCTTTTGCTTTTTAAAATTATTATTTTTTTTAATTGGCAAATCAAAATTATGTACATTTGTTGGGGTACAAAGTGACATTTTTATATTTGTATACAATGTGGCAAGATTAAATCAAATTAATTAACAGATCCACCACCTCACCTTCTTATCATTTTTGTGATGAAACATTTGAAATGTACTCCCTTAGTTATTTTGAATTGTACAATACATAATTATTGGAGATAGTCACCCTGCTGTGCAATAGACTCCAAATGTATTCCTTCTGTTTACTGGAAACTCTTTAGCCATCATCTCCCCATTCCCTCCTTCCTTCCCACTCCCAGCCTCTAGTTACTTCATTCTATTTTCTGCTTCTATGACTTTGACATTTTTAGACTCTACATGTAAGTGAGATCATGTGATATATGCCTTTCTTTCTGTCCCTGGCTTATTTTGCTTAGCATAATGTCTTCCAGGTTCTTCCATGTTGTTATAAATGACAAGATTTCCTTCATTATTAAGGCTGAATAGTATTCCATTGTGTACATATGCTACCCTTTTAAAATCCATTTATCTGTTGATGGACACTTAGGCTGATTCCATATCTTGGTTATTGTGAATAATGCTGTAAAGAAAATAGGAGTGCAAAAAATATACCTTTGACAGATTGAATTCAATTCCTTTGGATATGTATACCCAGAAGAGAGACTGCTGGATCATATGGTAATTCTATTTTTAGTTTTGGAAGAATCTCCATACTGTTTTACATAATAACTGTACTAACTTACATTATTACCAACAATTTACAAGGTGTCCCTTTTATTTGCATCCTTGCCAATACCTTTTATCTTTCATCTTTTTGATACTAGCCATTCTAAAAGGTGAGACATGATATCTATGAAACCACAAAAGGTCTCAAGTAGCCAAAATAATCTTGGATACAAAGAACAAAGCTGGGGTCATCACACATTCAGACTTCAAAAATATTATAAAGCAATTATAATCAAAACAGCATGGCAGTAGAATAAAAACAGACACATCAATGAATGGAACAAACAGAAAGCTGAGGAATAGACTCATGTATTTATAATAAATTGATTTTCAACTAAGGTGTCAGGAACACATGATTGGCCAGCCTCTGCTGTAAATTTTATGGGGAAAACTGGATAGCTACATGCAGAAGAAGGAAATTAAATTCTTAACTCACACTATATACAAAAATAAAATGGATCAAATACTTAAATATGAGACCTGCAACTGTAAAACTACTAGGAAAAAAAAGAGAGAAGGCTCCATTTTGGTCAATGATTTTTTTTTTTTAATATAAATCCAAAAGCACAGAGAACAAAAGCAAAACTAGACAAATGGAATTGCAAATGGAATTAATTTCATTCGAAATCAAATTAAAGGCTTCTGCACAGCAAATACAACAACTAACAAAGTGAAGAGACAATTCAGAGTGGGAGAAAATATTTGCAAACCATGTATCTGATAAGGGGTTAATATCCAAAATAAATAAAAAACTCAACTCAATAGCAATAAAGCAAATAACCCCATTTAAAAGTAAGCAAAAGACCTAAACAGACAATTTCTAAAAATACATACAATGTTTAACAGGTTTATGAAAAAAAATGCTCTGCATCACTAATCATTAGTAAGATATAACCATAAAACCATAGTGAGATATAACCTTCTCCTAGCTCTTACCCCATTGAACTCTAGTGGCCTCTTGGCTGTGCTGCCGTTATTGTGAGGTTAGACTGCCCATATTTTTCTGACCCACCTGGAAGCATGTAATTATTATTTATAAAATAAATTAATTCATAAAGTTACTTTCTGTATAGTTTTTGATGATTTCCTATTTTCCACTTGGCAATATGTCTCTTTTGTCTTCCTTTAGGAAGGTAAAATGCTGTAATTTTTTTTCTATCAATGTTATAAGCTTTCTAAAATTATTAATTTGAATTGTATGTTTTTAAATTTTTCTCATACTCCTTTTAGTATTTCAGATGCCACACTCTTATGATTACTATGTTTCAAATGTTCTTTCTAGAGAAAAAAATGAGTCACGGTTTGATTTTTATGTGCACTGACAGTGACCTCAAAATGTTACTTTATTATGCATAGCTCATAGTGCCTTAGATTTATTCAATTGGAAAAGTCAAATTGTTTTATTTCTAATTCTGCTAATGCAATGCTGTTGGGCCAAAGGGAGATAGAGAGAAGTCTTAAAATTGCGTGCCATTTGTATTAATAATTGGCTTAAGTCTCTTTAGTAAAGATACAATATCCCATTAATTATATTAGGATCCCACTATTATGGAGTGAAAATAAGGTAAAATATGTGGCAGGCTATTTTCCCAATAAAACTTTGCACAACAGTTTTAGAACATTAGTAAATTGTGTTTTATGAATACATGTAATAATCCAATTTTTCCTTGACTTGAAACTACCAATATGAGTGACCAGAGAAGTAAGTTTATATTACACAGTATTAAAGACAATTTATAGTTACTTTTTCAGAGGTATATTTTATTAGTGAAATTTCACAACAGATAGGAACATGAAATAGGATACTGACATTTTGTAAACTCATTGTGCTAGGCTAAAAAAGAAAATTCTGTTCTAGAGACATCTTTCTTTCCAACTTTAAATTGTTCAGGAAGATGTATTTGAATTCACTGACCTTGTATTTACTTACCAATAGCAAGTAACAGGTACATTAAAGAATACAAAGACATTGAGTTTCAATATCTAACCAGGAATTGGTTTCTTAGGATAGTTATGCAGGCAATACATTCATTTGTCTTTTCAAATTATTTTCCTTTGTCCAGCGAACTAACCATAGCTAACTACCAGGTACAGGTTTTTAGTAAAGACTATTAGGTTATCAGCAGTGCCTCTTATTTCTGCTTTCCAATCAGCAGATTCTCTCTTTTCTGCTCCCCAATTGTAGGCTCTAGATAACCATGTTTCTGCTGTGCAGTTCTGCTTACCCACGTTCATAGTCATGACATGTCTGCTGTGTTGAACCTCAGTATATCCAAAACTTAATCTGCAGGACAGATCTCTGGATGGCTTTGGACTGACCCAATTCACTCCCACTTTCCTGCGTGTAGTTCTTGGAGAAACTGTAGAATGTGCTGGGACTACATTCATCCTGAGACATAGGCAAAAACTGCCTGAAACAGTCTGGGTCTTGTTCTTGTCCCAACCAGAAAATGTAACATCTTGAGCTAGGGAGGAACTGTCTGAGACAAACTGGGCTTTGTTCCCTCTTCCCCTGCAAGCAGGATGTCCTTCAAATCTTTGCCCAGTGAGTTATATTGCCCTGAGGTATATAACTTGTGTTGGGACAACTTCTGGGGTCCCTCAGCCACAATACAAGTGGAACACCCAAGGTTCAGCCTTCCTCCATCTGCCCCAGGCAGCTTTCTTGAGCCTTGAGGGACTGGATCACAGTGGATCCTAGGCTGCTTTTGTTGCTTGCTGCCTATCTGTAAGTAATAAATCTATTTTATGTAACTTGTTGTGGGTGAGTGTTCTGTCTCATCGGACTTAGGCAACTGGTAAAACTACAGCCCAAGGTGCAGTGGGCAAAAGTGTTTGGAGTCCTATTTCTGGAGGTTGGTGTAGTCATAATCTTTGCTATTCTCCATACAGTGGGAGTTCTCTCTTGGTGCTAGTAATTGGAGAACGTGGTCCACACTACATTGTGTATAGTAGAGGCTCAACAACTTTTGAATGAATGTGTACATGAAAATAGGCACCTGACTTAAGTCGGGCTGTTCAAATTTTGTCACTTGAAAATTGCAACAGAGAATTATGGTATTGTATTGGTGGCTACATCACATCAATAGTAGATGTTCAAGAGGAAAAAAGCTACAAGTTGTGATGCCAACTTACCCATGCCTGGTCAGGTTCCTATTTCACTGAAGTGTGGTTGCCTAGCTTTAATTATAAGAGATACTCCAGTATATCTATTAAACAAGTTACTCTTTCTTACAACCACGAACTCATGCATTGTGCAACTAAACCATCACTTTGATCTTCTGAAAGTGTTTATACATGTGGGGGTAGAAATAGATGGCACATATGCACATAAATATGAGCACGTATTGATTGTGTTTCTCTAATTATAGCCGACACAAATGAAAAACTAATTGTAATATGTATTTGTGAATGGGTGTTATTGATTAACCTAGAATTACACATTTAGTTATCACTTTTTATGTGTCTCTCAGCATAGAATATATATGTATCTGGATATAAAAATTTGGGAGGGAACGTTTTAAAAATTGGCATGGGCTATGTGTATGCACATAGATGTATTTAAGACTGTGTGATTATAATGTATGTTCTCATTTATTATGGGTTATCATTATGGATTGAAGGTTATTGTGCCCCCTTTTATCATGTCAATATTATAGAGGAAGCTTAGTTTTCTGTTTATTTTATGTGAATATGTGTGTTGTATTTGTTAATTTAAAAATCATTCTGACTAAAGAACAACAAAAATAACATGAAAAAACCAAGGTATTTATCACTTGTTTATTCATTGCTTCTTCCTCTTTCTCCTCCTCCATTAGCCTCATCTGTTTTGATTCATTAAACTAGTCATCTTACATGCAACATCTTTCCATTTACAATTTCTTCTACTTAAGAGAAATAAATATTAATATCTAATTTGGAGGTTTTCATTTCCTATTATATTCTTTTATATGAAAACATTGTAGTTACTTTGACTAATGCCATTTTGATTAATCTTTTAAAAATATTATAGACCCTTTGGAGAACAGAATATTCCCAGTTTACTGATATTTAGATATTTAATTTCTGTTTAATTTTTATATATTGGGAATGATGAATAGATGATAGATTACTGTAAATCTGTTCTTTCTTCTAAAATGGAAACATCTTAAAATATTTCTAAATAATTATAAATATGTAATTCTGAATACATTTTCCTGACATTAAGGGGTGTTTTAAAGATGTGTAGATGAGAAACTCAAGATTTGCCAAATTTCTGTTTTGCAGGAGGTCTTATTCCAGGGTTGGTAATTATCATTTAATGGAGAGAAGCTTTAAGGTCTGGATCCCATATACCCTAGAATTCTAATTCCAATGTTGCAAACATGAGAGTAATTCAAGATTTGGTGTCAGAATTTTTTTATCTCGTTTTGGGAATAGTGCAGGATGTTTGTTTTTCCCCAAAACTCAGAATATTCTGGAAATGATTTTCAGTAGGGCAAAGGTAGGGTCAGTCATTCAGAGGGTATTGACTAATGCTTTATTGAGGTGTTGTGGAGGTAGTTTTAATGTTGGCAATTTTTCCATTTGCATCTTTCTCATCTCCCAACCTTATGTTCATTAATTAATGAAGAGACTTTAGAATTTGAAAGGACAATGAGATAACACAAAGGGTCAAATTAGACTCAGGAGCAATCACAAGACACAGGAAAATGCTTCTTTCTTTGAAGAAGTCCAAAAGAAGTCCCACACCATTAACAGAGCTCCCAGAATGTCCTTTTTCTTCAACATTGCCAAAGCCTGTCATTCCCCAATAAACCCACAAATCTCAGGTTTTTAAAAATTAGTAATCTAAAAAAAAAAAAAAAAAAAAAATCACATGTATCCTGCTAAAAGCGTTTTGTAGATAAGTGCTCTCCATCACATTTCTGCTAATATCTTTACCCGGAGGTCTAGTTAAGAGCCAGGTTTACAATGGCATTGCCTATGGTCATTATGTTTTGTTTTATCATTTTAGAAATGTTTGTGTTTCTTGGTTTTATTCAGTTTGTCATAGTTGTCTACAGTATTTTTTTTTTTTTTTTTTTTTGTATTTTAGGGTAATCCAAGATGGATCAGAAATTCAGGATCTTCACGGTTAACGTGGTGGCAGTCAGAAAGAAATGCAATAGAACTGATTTAAGCTCTAGATCATGATAGCCTGTGATGTGGTTATGATCTGTTATTGTTTGCGATTTTCTGTACCATCATATAGTAATGACAGTTTGTTATGTAGTGGAGATGACTGCACCAGACCTATGTAAAAATTTAGTTTCTACTAAAAATATTCTTCTTGAAGCTTATGAGACTATTTTAAAGTAAATAATTTCCTAAAGAAATAGGCCTCTGGTGAAACACCAGGGAATAAAGGAAATAAATTGAGAAAAATGCCACAAGCTTATTTTTATTGATCCCATTCCCATAGGTTTAAATGTAATTTTTAATTAGAGTGTATCACAGAAAATACCCTTTTCAATTTATTTTAAAAGATTTGATCATATTTTTGCCCTTTTAACTTATAGCTAGAGCAACACATACTGTGAAAAGTTTAGAAAAGTTAAATCTAAAGTCTGCCCTTGACGTGACTAGTCAATTATTTCTTAAATAAATGATAATAAAAACTTAAAAAACAGGTAAACAGAGCTGGCTTTTCTGTCTCCAAATTGAGTATATTGATATGTAATTCATAAAATTATTAAATTTTATAAAATACACTATTGTTTATCTAAATTTGATGATGTTGATTTTAGGAAAAGTTGATCATATAAACATTAAGAATATTGATGAGTATATATGAACTATTTAATTGTTATATTTGTTTAGACAATTCAGTGTAGTTATTATCTTTGCCTGATAAACTACAATAAAAATGGACTTTTTGTTGGCATTGCGTAAGAAGCATCTAAATTTTCAGAGGTGCAAACAATTTTTCTTTAACTTCAATTTTTTTGTTTATATTTTTTATAGTTTGACAATGAAATTCTACATGCATCTGGAATTTCAAGGTAATCTATTACATTTTAAATAATTTGAAGCTTGACAAGTTATAATATACAAATGATAAATATCTGTGCTGTTGCTGGGCTGGTTCACCCTCAGGAGATCAATTCCTCATTTTTTCCCATAAAGGAAAATCACAAGGGTATTGATCCAGCAGGAGGTGTTTCTTCCATGTCAGTTGGCTTCTAGATGGATTTAGCTAATGGGAGGTACTTGTTGGCACTGGAGGAGAAGTTGGTTTGCTTTTCCTCTTCCTCTTTGCTTTAGGCAGCACTTCTAGCAATAGCGGTACCACTTCCACGGGTCCAGACCCTGCTTGAAAGGTACATGTTGGCCCCAGTATCTTGGAAATCCTTGGCTGGTTCCAGGCTCCATAATATTACCCACTCCCTGTTGTCTCTGTAGCCTGTGAGTAATGGTGACCTTATGTCTTTTTAAAATCTCAGCATTGCTTCCTCTCCTCTATGTGGCTATTCAGTTCTGTCATCAGATATATATAAAATTTGCTGCATTAAATTTTATATCAGTTCCAAATACCTTGTTTCTGTTTCCTGGTCGAGCCATGGCTGATACATTCTTCATATTAATTTTAAAGAATGCTAATCTATAATTTAAAATCATTATAAATTGGAAAGCTCATTGGAAAATGTGCATTTCTTATGTTTAGATTAGATGATTGTACTGGACTGAATGTGTAGGTCCTCCCAAACCTACCCCCAAACTCATACGCTGAAACCCTAACTTCCAGTGTTATAGTATTAATAGGTGGGGCCTTTGGGAGAGGATTAAGTCATGAAGGTGGAGCCCTAATAAATGGAATTAGTGCCCTCATAAAAAGAGACACACTTATGCTATCTTTCTCTTTCTTTTCCTCTGTCTCTACTCTCTGCCATGTGAAGACACAATGAAGAGATGAACATGTGCAAACGAGAAAGAGTACCCTTACCAGACAGACACTAGAGCTCGCAGAAATTTGATCTTGGACTTCCCAGCCTCTAGAACTGTGAGAAATAAATGTTTGTTGTTTATGACACTTAGTCTATGGTATTCTGTTATAGAGCAGTTTGAGCTGACTAATGCAATATTATCAAGTCAAGAAAAACAATTGGGTAATTTATTAAGATTCTTTTCTTTTATAGCAGATAATTTATTTCAACATTACTTAAAAGTATTGAAACTTTTCTATGCTGGGAATTGCAGTGCTGCTGGTGAAAGTGGTGCCAGAGTTTGTGTGTATGTCTGTGTGTGTGTCTAATTGCATTCAGGGAGCATTTGTTTAGTCTGTTTTAAAGCTATCAGAGCTAACATTTGTGTATGTTTGTTTTCTTTATCTCAGCTCTGGTAAATCCATGAAAAACAGATGAAAGCCAAATCTTTCATTATTTCTAAATCCCTGATTATGACATATTTCTCCTACAATGTGTCCCAAAAGAATGAGAAAAGCATCTGTAACCACGCACAGGTTATGTTGTAGTCCCCTCAGTAGCATTTTGTCCATATGGAGCTTAATTCTGTAAACTACCTATAACTAGGTATAAAATTCAGACAGAAAATAGCAATTTATCACAAGTGTCCAGCTGGCTTCTTCTTCTAAGTGGTTATTTCCTAATCTGCAATCCAGCCATTCACTGCCCACTCACATTTTTGAGCTATAAAATCAATAATAAATAGCAAGAACATTCCCTTGAGAGCTTAGCCATGCGTTGCAACTGGGAAGAACAAATGAAGGGCAATGCCATAGAACTGTGTGCTTGGGTTTTAATAGAAGAAATAAAAAATGGAAAAATGGAAGTTGCTCCTTTCATCCAGTTGATCAATAATGCAATGTAAGCTTAAGCTTAAAATTCTCCCTAAATCAAGAAATGTTCTTTAAAAGAAAACCTTTAGAGAAATAATTTTTTCAATTAGTATAATATTTGAAAGATTCTTATATATTTTACTGACTTAGTGATCTTTCTTCAATATAATTGAACCTGATCAGTTCAAAATACCCATTTTGGGTCCTCTTCAAATTGAAGTCTGGAAATCTTTAAAATGTTGACAGACATTTTAATGAAAGTTAAACAGTACACTGACAAAGTGCACTGTTACCTCCAGTTGCATTTCCAACAGAACTGTGCTCTCTAAAAATATTTGTAAAATAGATATGTACATGCACACATAGACACATATACCCATATATACACTTTTTACACACACACACTCACATGCAAACATAATGAAATCAGGTAAGAAACTATTTTAGCAATTCCAGATAGGACTAATTTGTTCAAACAGTGTATATATATGGATATTTTATATGAACACTGTTCATTTGTATGTTTATGTACATATCTACAAATGTTTGAGTGAATTCTTACCATCTGGAAACTAGTTACTACTAATTTCACTTTAGAGGTAATAAACTAATTCAAAAATTAATTTAACCATGATCACATGACTAGCATTTATCTTACTGATAATTTGAACTCAAATAGGACCAATTCTAAAGCCCTCATTTTTAATTATATAATTCTGTCTTCCATAGTAAAATCAATACAACAAAATTAAATCTATTGGAAGGCAGCTTACAATTAAAAGACAGTTGAGTACAACAGAAAACAAATTAGTCATATCAGGAATGGCCAAATAGTTTCTTTTCTGAATTATGTCTGTATGTGAGTGTAGAAATATGTATATATGGGTATTTTGTATGAACACTGTTCGTATGTGTATTTATATACATATCTACAAACATTTATATCCATATCTGTGTATGTACATATCTACATATACTAGTATACATGTACATTTGTATACCTATAAACATAAATATATATATACAAAAATACACACATACATAAACACATATAAAATTTAACATATTATGCACTGATCAGGTACTATCTTTCTGTCATATTGTTGTATCCATGGTTTATTGTTTTCCCAGAAGTGTGTTATAGGAAAATTAAATAGTTAAATAATCCATTATGACAGAAATATTTTCCATGATTCTGCTTTTTATAATAGTATATATAATAAAATATGATATACCCTTTTGTTCTCAAGGCCTTGCAAACTAATTGATAAACATAAATACAAAATTTGTAAAACTGTAGAAAAGTTATCATTAATAAATACCAATGCTAACTCATTAAATCTATCTAGGAACTAGTTATTACTAATTTTACCTTAGAAGTAGGAAACTAATTCAGACATTAATTTAACCAAAATCATATGACTAGCATTTATCTTACTGGTAATTTAAACTTAAATACAACCAATTCTAAAGCCCTCATTTTTAATTGTCTATTCTGACTTCTATAATAAAATCAATACAGTAAAATTAAATCTATTGGAAGGCAGCTTACAATTAAAAGACAGTTGAGTACAATAGAAAACAAATTATTCATATCTGAAATGGCTTGTAAAATTTTCATAAAAGGATAAATTTAATTATGTCTTAAAATTAGGTTAGTCATTGAAGAAAAGAGCAGTCTTAATGTGCAGAATTTGTGAAGTGGGAAGGCACAGATATGCATAAAGCAGACAATAAAATAAAATTAGCTAGACTGTCAGATCCAAGAAGGTCCACGTTTGGAGATTTTGTTGAAAATGTTGATTATAGCCAAATTCAGAGGGACTTGAATGTTTGAACAATATCTTGGCACATAAAAACACTCTATAAATGTTTTCTGACTGAATAAATTAATGTATCCTGTAGGCAGTAGGTCACGTGGATGGTTTTCAGTGTAAAAGCATGGCACGATGACAGTATTGCTTTATAATGATTATTCTGGTGGCATGATTCAGCATGAATAAAACTGTAGATTGAAAGACTTCTAAGCATAAGATTAACAGTGAATAATTTAAAAGAACGAATGGGTAAAATAGATATTTGGAAGTCATGTCATCAAGTCAAATGTCCAAGGTCTCTGGAAATAAAATAAATCATTAAATACGATTCAAAAACATATATTGAACACCTACTAGGTGCCATATAAACAGGTGTGGAAACAAAAGGGGACATGAATTCACAGGTGGAATTACGTAACAATGTGAAAAAAGCAGAGAAGCGTAGAGGGGAGTGATTACTATGAGATTAAGAGTAACAGGAAAGTCATCAGAAATAGCTGGTTAGACTTCACCTTGAATGAAAGTTGAACTTGTCCAAAGGACGCGTATTGCATAATAAAAAAATCTGCTTTCTAAGAATACAGTTTGCTTGTAGTAAAATTATTGCAATAAGGTGAAAATACAGAAATGTAGTGTTATTTATATATACACATATATGTGCAATTATTTCCAGATATTACAAAAGGCAGTTTGGTAGCCAGTTCTAAATTCTTGGAGAAGGAGAATTTTGTTTTATTTTTAATGTTTTATCAAAAAATCTTAACCTATTTAGGAATACATTTCATATTTTTATATATACAGATGTATAATATTTATTTAAATCATATAGTATAGCTTAATTTCAATATTTGGCTAACATTAGTATGTCTTAAAATTTTATGAGTTCAACATTTTGAGTTGCAATGCTTTGGAATGAGTACTTTATATTAATGCTGTTCTTATCCATAAAAATATTGAGCATTATATTGTATATAGTATACAGTAGTGTCCTCTTATCCACGGGGGAAATATTTTTCTTTGTTGTTGTTGTTTTGAGACAGATTCTTGTTCTGTCACCCAGGCTAGAGTGCAGTGGCGTGATCTCAGCTCATTGCAGCTTCTGCCTCACTGGTTCAAGTGATTCTCCTGTCTCAGCCTCCCGAGTAGCTGGGACTACAGGAGCCCGCCACCACACCCAGCTAGTTTTGTACTTTTAGTAGAGGCAGGGTTTCAACATGTTGGCCAGGCTGGTCTCAAACTCCTGATCTCAGGGGATCCACCAGCCTCGGCCTCCCAAAGTGCTGGGATTACATGCATGAGCCACTGTGCCCAGTCCATGGGGGATACATTTCAAGATCTTCAGTGGGTGCCTGAAACTGTGGATAATATTGAATCCTTTATACACTCTGTTTTCTTTTTTAATAAAACATACCTATGATAAAGTTTAACTTATAAAATTGGGCACAGTAAGAGAGTAGAATAATTATAACAATCTACTCTTCGTAAATTCACAGATATAAGATTCTTACTGTATATCTTAGCAACCTCAGTATATGGTTATTTTTCTTTCCTTATTAAGATAGTTTTCACCTTATCACTTAAAGGAAACACTTTTATGCATCTCTTTGGTGAATCCAAATTGCCAGCATTATGACTTTTGCACTTTGGGGCCATTATTAAGTAAAATAAAGGTTGCTTGAACATAAACACTACAATACAATTCAACAATCACCTACTAAGGGGGTGGCTACTATTGAGCAGGTAGCATCTACAACATGGATACCCTGGACTTTCCATGGAATGTGAAACCACAGATAAGAGGAGACCGCTGTGTATGGTGAAATAAATTTTATATTGCATAAACAAAACTTGTTTGAAATTCTTTCTTTTTTCTTTTTTGGAGACAGGGTTTCACTCTGTCTTCTAGGCTGGAGTGCAGTGGCATGGTCATAGCTCACTGCAGCCTCAAACTCCTGACCTCAAGAGATCCTCCAGCCTCAGCCTCCCAAGTATCTGTGACTAAAGGCCTGAGCCACCAGGTTCAGCCAGTTGAAAATTCTCTGAATTCATTCCTAACCTCTCTTTAGTCAGAAAATCCATGATGTGTTATATTTGTTTCTAGATTGCTAGTGCTCTAGCAAAATAAACAAAGTTCAACACTAACATCACCAACATAACACCAAAATACTCTGCAATTCAAATGTAACAATAGGGCACATTTCATTGAAGAATAGTTGTTAGATGTGATTAAGGACATTTATCCTTTCAAGATATGATAGTAGCAGAATTTTATGTTTTATATACAAGTGTTCCCTTTGTTCTTGTGTACACATACAGTGAGTGTCTAATGAAGTGTTTTGTTTGTATTCTCAGGTATAGCGTCCCCCAGCTGTAGCTCTAAATTTCTGGACTAAATTATGAATGTGACATGGTGATTTTTAAATGCTTCTGGTTAGTTAATAGGAAACTTTACTTATAAACTTTTCAGTGTGCAGTTGAACTTAGAATTCCCAGTAAGGTTCTCCATTCTCACTCTATAATCAAAGGCTATTAACCAACAGGGTGAAGTTCCCTCCCTATTTCATTGTTTAAATGAATAATTAAAGGAAAGAAAAAGTGCTGAAATATTTGAAGGGCTGACAAGGGAGCAATTGGAGTGTGGGTATGACAGTGGTAATCCTGCAGTGTCAGACACTGTGGGAAGGCTCCACCACACCGCATCTGCTCTTTTAGGGGGATGTTATATTCCTTTACATTTTGTTTAATCAAAGAGCTTGAACGCTGGCCAATTCTGCTTTATACAATCTGAAGAAAGCAATTTGTAATCTGTGAATACAACATGAAGATGCATGGAGGGTGACCATAATTATTCAATATTCAATAAATAAAATAAGTTCATGAAACTAATTTATTTATTTGAGACAGGATCTCATTCCATTCTGTTGCTCAGGCTGAGTATAGTGGCATGATCATGGCTCACTGCAGCCTTGATTGGTTGGGCTTAAGTGATTCTCCTAGGTCAGCCTCTCAAATAGCTGGGACTACAGGCATGCACCATCAGATCTGGCTATTTTTTAATTATTTTGTAGAGATGGGGGTCTCACTATGCTGCCCAGGCTGGTCTTGATCTCTTGGACACAAGCAATCCTCCCTCCTTGGCCTCCCAAAGTTCTGGTATTACAGGTATAAGCCATTGTGCCTGGCCCATAAAACTAATTTCTTTATTTTTTTATATTGGGATATGTCTGAAAGTATGAGATAAACCTATTATAGGAATATTCATATAAAAAGGAACCTCATTTAATTCAACTTTTGGAAAAACTGTTTTTTTTAAGTGTCCCATGAGAGATTGCATGGAGAGAATGAGATAAGACCTGGAAAAGAAAATTTGAATGGAAAAACATAATCTCCTAAAGGGAATATTTCTCTTTAAAAATATTTCCATTTTTTATTTTTGCATCCTAATGATGCTTTTTCTTGGGAGCATATGAGACAATTTTCATTTATTACTACAATAAAATAGTTGTTTCAAGCATGAACACCAAACTCCAAAAATACCCAAAAGGTAATAGTAACAAATAAGAGGTGGGAGTAAAGATATGGACTTTTTTCATATAAGCTAATAAATTTGATTCATGGACTATTTTTCCATCAAGATTTTGAAAGATAAAAATTTTAAAGTTGAATGACTTCATTCTTTAGAAAATTAAACATTTATCACATTATAAATATTTAATATTAACTAATATAGTTAATGTAGTTAATAGTAATAATGTTATATTAATATAGTTAATATAACAATATATTGACTACTGAATGGCAGGCACAGTACTACTTGGTTGGAATTCAGAAACTTAGGAGATGATTCCTAGAAACTGTTTGAGGAATATAAATAATATTCAAAATCTTATTTGATTAAATATTTTTATAAATTAGATAAGATGGAATTTTAATATTAACAGGTTTTAAAGAGAGAGTACACAGAAAAAACACTTTTTACTGCAAAGGGCTAAAGGAAACAATTTATCTGAGCTAGATCATATGAACTTATTACAGCAAGCCTATCGCAAATTGTACATTCTTGCTAAAAGTGAATTTCTAAGCCCAAGTTCTTTGATTTTTCAAAGTTGTATTGTTTTGTGCTAAATTTGGTATCTTAGTGACAGCATTGAAGGAATGCCCATGTATGCTCCTAAAATGCGCTGCAGCTGCTTCCCAAACTAACATCTTGGTTTAGTTTCCATTTTTCAATTTGAACAGAGACATTTTTGGAGTTCCAAATACTGTCTATTAATCCCTCACCTAAAATATGCGGCAACTCTAAAATTCTAAATGGCTTGCTTGTAAATTCTTTCACTCACTTCATTTGGTTAGTGATTGTTCCTTTTATGTTACAACAAATTTTTGTGTTTTTTTTCCAAATTCTTCTTAGAAAAGGCAAATCTGTTGCCACTTAGGTACTTTCACTTTGTATATAGTGTTTCCACTTCCAAATGTTTTTTTTTTCCCCTTTATTTTTATTATACGTTAAGTTCTGGGATACATGTGCAGAACGTGCAGGTTTGTTACATAGGTATACATGTGCCATGGTGGTTTGCTGCATCCATCAACCCGTCATCTACATTAGGTGTTTCTCCTAATGCCATCCTGCCCCTGGTCCCTCACCCCTTGACAGGCCCTGGTGTGTGTTCTTCCCTTCCCTGTGTCCATGTGTTCTCACTGTTCAACTCCCACTTATGAGTGAGAATGTGAGGTGCTTGTTTTCTGTTTCTGTGTTAGTTTGCTGAGAATGATGGTTTCCAGCTTCATTCATGTCCCTGCAAAGGACATGAACTCATCCTTTTTTATGGCTGCATAGTATTCCATGGTGTATATGTGTCACATTTTCTTTATCCAATCTAACATTGATGGGCATTTGGGTTGGTTCCAAGTCTTTGCCATTGTGAATAGTGCCGCAATAAACATATGTGTGCATGTGTCTTTATAGCAGAAAATGATTTATAATCCTTTGGTTATATAACCAGTAATGGGATTGTTGGGTCAAATGGTGTTTCTGGTTCTAGATTCTTGAGGAATTGCCACACTGTCTTGCACAATGGTTGAACTAATTTACACACCTACCAACAGTGTAAAAGCGTTCCTGTTTCTCCACATCCTCTCCAGTATCTGTTGTTTCCTGACTTTTTAATGATCGCCATACTAACTGGTGTGAGATCGTATCTCACTATGGTTTTGATTTGTATTTCTCTAATGACCATTGATGATGAACTTTTTTTTCATATGTTTGTTGGCTCCATAAATGTCTTCTTTTGAAAAGTATCTGTTCATATCCTTCACCCACTTTTTGATGTTTTTTTTTTTCTTATAAATTTGTTTAAGTTCCTTGTAGATTCTGGATATTAGCCCTTTGTCAGATCGATAGACTGCAAAAATTTTCTCCCGTTCTGTAGGTTGCCTTCTCACTCTGATGATAGTTTCTTTTGGTGTGCAGAAGCTCTTTAGTTTAATTAAATCCCATTTGTCAATTTTGGCTTTTGTTGCCACTGCTTTTGATATTTTAGTCATGAAATCTTTGCCAATGCCTATGTCCTGAAAGGTATTGCCTAGGTTTTCTTCTAGGGTTTTTATGGCTTTAGGTCTTATATTTAAGTCTTTAATCCATCTTGGGTTAATTTTTGTATAAGGTGTAAGGAAGGGGTCCAGTTTCATTTTTCTGTGTATGGCTAGCCAGTTTTCCCAGCACCACTTATTAAATAGGGAATCCTTTCCCAATTGTTTGTTTTTGTCAGGGTTGTCAAAGATCAGATGGTTGTAGATGTATGGCTTTATTTCTGAGGCTTCTGTTCTGTTCCATTGGTCTATATATCTGTTTTGGTACAAGTACCATGCTGTTTTGGTTACTGCAGACTTGTAGTATAGTTTGAAGTAGGTAGTGTGATGCCTCCAGCTTTGTTCTTTTTGCTTAGGACTGTCTTGGGTATACAGGCGCTTTTTTGGTTCCATATGAAATTTAAAGTAGTTTTTTCTAATTCTGTGAAGAAATTCTATGGTAGCCTGATGGAAATAGCATTGAATGTATAAATTACTTTGGGCAGTATGGGCCATTTTTATGATATTGATTCTTCCTATCCATGAGCATGGAATGTTTTTCCATTTGTTTGTGTCCTTATTTCCTTGAGCAGTGGTTTGTAGGCCCTTCACATCACTTGTAAGTTGTATTCCTAGGTATTTTATTCTCTTTGTAGTAATTGTGAATGGGAGTTCACTCATGTTTTGGTCTCTGTCTATTATTGGAGTAAAAAAATGCATGTGATTTTTGCACATTGATTTTATATCCTGAAACTTTGCTGAAGTTGCCTGTCAACTTAAGGAGTCTTTGGGCCGAGATGATGGGGTTTTCTAAATATACAATCATGTCATCTGCAAACAGAGACAATTTGACTTCCTCTCTTCCTATTTGAATACTTCATTTCTTTCTTTTGCCTGATTGCCCTGGCCAGAACTTCCAATACTGTGTTGAATAGTAATGGTGAGAGAGGGCATCCTTGTCTTGTGCTGGTTTTTCAAGGGAATGCTTCCAGTTTTTGCCAATTCAGTATGATATTGGCTGTGGGTTTGTCATAGATAGCTCTTATTATTTTGAGATACATTCCATCAATACCTAGTTTATTTAGTGTTTTTGCATGAAGCGGTGTTGTATTTTATTGAAGGCCTTTTCTGCATCTATTGAGATAATCATGTGGTTTTTGTCATTGGTTCTGTTTATGTGATGGATTACATTTATTGATTTGCATAGGTTGAACCATCCCAGGGATGAATCTGACTTGATCGTGGTGGATAAGCTTTTTGATGTGCTGCTGGATTCGGTTTGCCAGTATTTTATTGAAGATTTTTGCATTGATGTTCATCAGGGATATTGGCTTGAAATTTTCTATTTTTGTTGTGTCTCTGCCAGGTTTTGGTATCAGGATGACGCTGGCCTCATAAAATGAGTTAGGGAAAAGTCCCTCTTTTTCTATTGTTTGGAATAGTTTCAGAAGGAATGGTACCAGCTCCTCTTTGTACCTCTGGTAGAATTCGACTGTGAATCCATCTGGTTCTGGGCTTTTTTTTTTTTTTTTTTTGGTAAGCTATTAATTACTTCCTCAATTTCAGAACTTGTTATTGTTCTATTCAGGGATTCAACTTCTTCCTGATTTAGTCTTGGGAGGGTGTATGTATCTGGGAATTTTTCTCTTTCTTCTAGGGATCAGTGGTGATCTCCCCTTTATCATGTTTTATTGTGTATATTTGCTGCTTCTCTCTTTTCTTCTTTATTAGTCTGGCTAGTAGTATACCTATTTTGTTAATCTTTTCAAAAAACTAGCTCCTGGATGCAATGATTTTTTGAAGGGTTTTTCATGTCTCTATCTCCTTCAGTTCTGCTCTGATCTTAGTTATTTCTTGCCCTCTGCTGGCTTTTGAATTTGTTTGCCCTTGCTTCTCTAGTTCTTTTAATTGTGATGTTAGGGTGCCAATTTTAGGTCTTATCTGCTTTCTCCTGTGGGCATTTAGTGCTATAAATTCCCCTCTAGACACTGCTTCAGCTGTGTCTCCAAAATTATGGTACATTGTGTCTTTATTCTCATTGGTTTCAAATAACTTACTTATTTCTGCCTTCATTTCATTATTTACCCTGTAGTCATTCAGGAGCAGGTTCAGTTTCCATGTAGTTGTGTGGTTTTGAGTGAGTTTCTTAATTGTGAGTTCTAATTTGATTGCACTGTGGTCTGAGAAACTGTTTGTTATTATTTCCATCCTTTTGCATTTACTGAGGAGTGTTTTACTTCCAATTATGTGGTTGGTGTTAGAATTAAGTGTGATGTGGTGCTGAGAAGAATGTATATTCTGTAGAATTGGGGTAGTGAGTTCTGTAGATGTCCATTAGGTTTGCTTGGTCCTGAGCTGAGTTCAAGTCCTGAATATCCTTGTTAATTTTCTGTCTTGTTGATCTGTCTAATATTGACAATGGGGTGTTAAAGTCTCCCACTATTATTGTGTGTGAGTCTAAGTCCCTTTGTAGGTCTCTAAGAACTTGCTTTGTGAATCTGGGTGCTCTTGTATTGGGTGCATATATATTTAAGATAGCTAGGTCTTCTCGTTACATTTATCCCTTTACCATTATGTAACGCCCTTCTTTGTCTTTTTTTTTTTTTTTTATCTTTGTTAGTTCAAAGTCTGTTTTATCAGAGACTAGGATTCAATCTTCTGCTTTTTTTTTGCTTTCCAGTTGCTTGGTAAATCTTCCTCCATACCTTTATTTTGAGCTTATGTGTGTCTATGCACGTGAGATGTGTCTCCTGAATACAGCACACTGATGGGTCTTCACTCTATCAGATTTGCCAGTCTGTGCCTTTTAATTGGGGCATTTAGCATGTTTACATTTAAGGTTAATATTGTTATGTGTGAATTTGATCCAGTCATTATGTGCTAGCTGTGTTTTTTTTTTTTTGCCCCCCATTAGTTGATGTAGTTTTCTCATAGTGTCAATGGTCTTTACATTTTATTTTGTTTTTGCAGTGTCTGGTACTGGTTTTTCCTTTCCATATTTAGTGCTTCCTTCAGGACTCTTGTAAAGCAGGCCTGGTAGTGACAAAATCCCTCAGCATTTGCTTGTCTATAAAAGATTTTATTTCTCCTTCGCTTCTGAAGCTTAGTTTGGCTAGATATGAAATTCTGGGTTGAAAATTCTTTTCTTTAAGAATGTTGAATATTGGCTTGTAGGGTTTCTGGAGAGAGATCCGCTTAGTTTGATGGGCTTCCCTTTGTGGGTAACCTGACCTTACTCTCTGGCTGCCCTTAATATTTTTCCCTTCATTTCAACCTTGGAGAATCTGGCAGTTATGTGTCTTGGGGTTACTCTTCTTGGGGAGTATCTTAGTGGTGTTCTCTGTATTTCCTGAATTTGAATGTTGGCCTGTCTTGCTAGGTTGGGGAACTTCTCCTGGATAATCACCTGAAGTATGTTTTCCAGCTTGGTTCCATTCTCTCTGTCACTTTCAGGTATACCAATCAAACGTAGGTTTGGTCTTTTCACACAGTCCTATATTTCTTAGAGGCTTTGCTCATTCCTTTTCATTCTTTTTTTTCTAATCTTATCTTCATGCTTTATTTCATTAAGTTGATCTTCAATCTCTGATATCCCTTCTTCCGCTTGATCGATTTGTCTATTGACACTTGTGTATGCTTCACAGAGTTCTTGTGCTGTGTTTCTCAGCTCCATCAGGTCATTTATGTTCTTCTCTAAACAGGTTATTCTAGTTAGCAGTTCCTGTAACCTTTTATCAAGGTTCTTAGCTTCCTTGCATTGGGTTAGAACATGTTCCTTTGGCTCACAGGAATTTATTATTACCCACCTCCTGAAACCTACTTCTGTCAATTTGTCAAACTCATTCTCCATCCAGTTTTGTTCCGTTGCTGGCATGGAGTTGTGATCCTTTGGAGAAGTGGCATTCTGATTTTTGGAATTTTTAGCCTTTTTTCACTGGTTTTCCCTCATCTTCATGGATTTATCTACCTTTTATCTTTGCTGTTGATGGCCTTCAGATGAAGTTTTTCCATGATCGTCCTTTTTGTTGATGTTGATGCCATTGCTTTCTGTTTGTTGGTTTTCCTTCTAACAGTCAGGCCCCTCTTCTGCAGGTCTGCTGGAGTTTGCTGGGGTTCCAATCCAGACCTTGTTTCCCTGGATATCACCAGCTGAGGCTGCAGAACAGCAAAGATGGCTGGCTGTTCCTTACTCTAGAAGCTTCGTCCCAGAGGGGCACTTGCCAGATACCAGACAGAGCTCTCCTGTATGAGGTGCCTGTCGACCCCTGCTGGGAGGTGTCTCCCCATCAGGAAACAATGGGGGTCAGGGACCCACTTGAGGAGGCAGTCTGTCCCTTAGCAGAGCTTGAGCACTGTGCTGGGAGATACACTGCTCTCTTCAGACATGGTAGGCAGGAACATTTAAGTCTGCTGAGGCTGCGCCCACAGCCACCCCTTCCTCCAGGTGCTCTGTCCCAGGGAAATGGGAGTTTTATCTATAAGCCCTTGACTGGAGCTGCTTCATTTCTTTCAAAGATGCCCTTCCCAGAGAGGAGGAAATCTAGAGAGGCAATCTGGCCACAACAGCCTTGCTGAGCTGCAATGGGCTCCACCCAGTCCAAACTTTCTTGGGGCTTTGTTAGTATTGTGAGGGGAAAACCACCTACTCAAGCCTCATTAATGGCAGACTCCCATCCCCTCTTCAAGCTCGAGCATCCCAGATCAACTTCAGACTGCTATGCTGGCAGCAAGAATTTCAAGCCAGTGGATTTTAGCTTGCTGGGCTCTTTGGGGTGGGATTCGCATAGCTGCACCACTTTGCTTCCTAGCTTCAGCCCCCTTTCTAGGGGAGTGAATGGTTCTGTCTTGCTGGCACTCCAGGTGGCACAGGGATATGAAAAAAAAACTCCTGCAGCTAGCTCAGTGTCTGCCCAAATGGTCATCCAGTTTTGTGCTTGAAACCCAGGGCCCTGGTGGTGTAGGCACTCAAGCGAATCTCCTGGTTGTGGGTTGGGAAGACTGTGGGAAAAGCGTATGTAGGCCAGTATGATCTATCCCTTAAAGCACAGTCCCTCATGGCTTCCCTTGGTTAGGGGAGTGACTTCCCCAACCTCTTGAGCTTCCTGGGTGAGGCAATGACCCACCCTGCTTCTGCTCGCCCTCCGTTGGCTATACCAATTGAGTAACCAGTCCCAGTGAGATGAACCAGACACCTCAGTTGGAAATGCAGAAATCAACTGCCTTCTGCATTGGTGTCACTTGGAGCTGCAGACCAGAACTGTTCCTGTTTGGCCATCTTGCCCAGGGATCCCCTCCACTTCCAAATTTTGTTGAAAGATATAGACATTTGGGGGTAGAAGGCACCATCATGTTTTTAAAGTGATTGAGCTTATACATTTTTGTGTGGCATTTACATTTTTCATAAAACATATCTTTTATTTGTACTACATTTGCCATCTAGAATTATAATATAGGTTGGAAGAGGTTCTGAAAAGTAAATTACTAATCAGATCTGAGGAAGCTCAGAAAATCTTTTCTTATGATACTAAAAGCCTTCATCAATATTTTAAAGTGGACATCAGAACTGATTATTACAAAAGCCCTGTATAGACAGTCTTTAGACAATAATAACCATTATTAGACAATATTTTTTAAATTGCTTAAGGATAAGCCATTTTCCTGCAATGAAATAAATAAATAACATTTTCTATTTATTCCTATATCAAGATGCTCAGCTACCAGTTACTTGGTTATATAAGCTATAATGGACAAAGAAGGCATGAATTCCCCAGGTCATCACAAAAGCATACCTGAGGGTCAATTAAAACCAGTGAAGTGATCTCCAGCAGGTAGCTTTGCATGCCTTACAGAAAGGAGTCAGAAACTAGTAAAAATAAGATAAATTTTCGAAAGTCTTATTATTTTTATAATGAAAGCTTTCTTCATACTTGACGTATTCTAGAAAATGTAAGAAAATTATCCAGCATATTATTCTGGGAATTCAACATTCACATTCAAAAATCAATCAATGTATTTTAACTATGCTAATAGAATAAAGAAGAAAAATAAGGCATCTGATAAAATTCAACACCTTTCCTTAATAAAAAATTTTATCAAACAACGAATGTCCTTAATTTGATAAAAGATATCAACAAAAACCTATAGCAAATATCCTATTTAATGGTTAAATATTGAAAACTTTCTCTTGAGAAAATTGAGGTAAGATTGCCACCATCACCAGTTCTATCCAACATCATCCTGGAGCTCTTGGCCAGTACAATGAGGTACAAAAATAAATAGCAATGTGTTAGAGGAAAAGAAAAAATATGTTATAATTTGTGTAAAATACAATTGAATAACTATTTAGAAAACATTAACTAGTAAATTCAGCAGTGTTTCTGCATGTAAGATTAACATAAACATAAAACACTTCTAAATATAAGCAAACTTTAGAAAATAAAAATTTTATGATGCTAACTTTTAGAATAGCTTTAAAATTCATCAAATACCTACGAATAAACCTAATACAGTATATTCAGGATCTCTACAAATGAAGCTAGGAGGCATAAGGGAAGTTAGAGAAGACTCAATGAGTGAATAACGATACCATGTTCATGGACTGGATAATCTAGTGTTGTGTATCCAACGTGCCCTAATCGATTTATAGAGTCATTGGAATTCCAATCAAAATTCCATCGTTTTTGGTGGAAATTGACAAGTTGAATATAAATATGTGTGGAAAAGCAAAAGACCAAGAATAGAAATGAAAATTTTGGAAAAGAACAAAGTGAGGAATCTCACATTGCGAAATATCTACACTTTAAATCATCAGTAATTAAG
Source organism: Macaca nemestrina (assembly GCF_043159975.1). NCBI lineage: Eukaryota > Metazoa > Chordata > Mammalia > Primates > Cercopithecidae > Macaca > Macaca nemestrina. Next base: position 150,097,980 of record NC_092130.1, read on the forward strand.
ACAGTGGAGTGATGAAGTAAGAATAAACAAAGCAACACACAACATCTAGATACACTCACTTGAATTATGACAGAGGTCCTCTCTAGTGCAATTGTGAAAAGGTGTTCTTTTTCAATAAGTGGTTCTAGGTCAATTGAATATTCATATGGAAAAAATGTTTCTTTTGATCGCTACCTCAGATGATTAAAAAAGAAATAGTATCTCTGTGGATTGTAGATCTAAATTGAAAGGTAAAACAAACATCTTTTAAAAGATAACAGAGACTGTCTCTGTGATTTTGGGGTTTATAAATATTTCTCAAATAGGCTATCAAAAACATTTGCTAGAAAAGTAAAAGACTTCTAGAGTGGACTTTATGAAAATTTTTTGCTTTTATTTATTAAAAATGGCCAGTAAGAAACAAAAAAGATAAGCCTCTGAGTGGAAGACTTTGTTGGCAATACATATTCATGAGAAAGGCAGTCTTCCTTTCCTGAACTCCTATGTTCAGGAGTATGAACATAACTTCTTTAAATCAAGAAAAACACAGACTTAATTTTTAAAATTTAAAAAATGGGCAAAATATTACAGAAAAGAAGATATTCAAATGTCCAATATGCATAGACAGCATTGCTCGGCATCATTAGTCATCAGAGAAATTAAAAATAAAACCAAAATGAGATTATATTAAAAATGAAACAATAAATTAACTTAAAAATGAAAGTTAAAAATGTAAAACGCTGAAAATGAAAATTCTTGAGAAGGATGTTGAACAAATGGAAATCTTATATTCAGCTAGTCATTATGTAACATGAGCTGCCCACTTTGAAAGATTGTTGGGTAGTATTTACTGAAGCTGAAGATCCACAAACTCTATGACATTCTGAACATTCAGAAACTCTGTGACATTCTATCATAGATGTTTACTTAACAGAAATGAAAAGCTATGTACATCAAATGACATACACAAGAATGTTCATGACAGCAGCCTAAAACCTAATATAACCAAATAGTCATGGTATATTCACATAAAGTGATGCTATACAATAACATAAATGAAGGCACTATTACTGCTCACAGCATCATGGGTGAATTTCACAAACATAATATTGAGCAAAAGAAGAAACATAAAACACCAAGCGCAGTATAAACCTATTTCCATGAAGCACAAAACCCAGTAGAGCAAAGAGATAGCCAAAGAAGGCAGCCCACTGGTTGCCTTTTTGGAAATAGTGCAACAACTTGGAGCAGACAGAAAGGAGGTTACTGTGTTAGTGGAATGTCCAATTTATCCAGTTTATTCCTCTGAGTGGTGAGTGCATGGGTATGCTTGCTTTGGGAAAATTCCTCAAGCTATATCTATATTCTCTCCTTACCTTATGGTGTGTAGGATAGATTTCAATAAAAACTTTATTCAATTATAAAAGAAAAAATATATATATTTGCCATTTCTATAACGAAGAAGTCACTGAATATCATTTACTTAAAATATCTCAAAGGAAATGTATATTTCAAACCAGAGAGTTGGTATCCCTGGCTATACAGTGGATTCGTGGGCAGTGTTATGTGAATTGCTTGATAGAGTAGCAGAATCTTTCGTTTGTACATCCTAAAGTAATTTCTCTGGTGCCAGAAACAATTTTGCTCCTTGTTCACAGACGCTGAAATGGAAATGGCTTAAACAACTTACTAATCGCCACAATCAGTGGAATATGGAAGAGGAGACAGAGGTACTAAAATCCTACAAGCATTTTCTATTCTGCCAGAATCTCTGTCAGTGGGTTCTTTCTTCATTTTAATTGGCATTCAATTATTTTTTTAAAGTCACGATTTTAAAGAAAACAGTGGATACTAGGTAATTCCCCCAAATATGAGGCCAATGTTCCATAGACAAATGTGTAGTCATTTTGTAGTTTGTCGACTGATGATGCTTTTTGACCTGCTTCTGGTTTTGAACTTCAGAATATAATTATGTAACGTCACATTACAGAAAACACTAAAAAAGGGCCCTTCTCATTGAATAGTGCCATTGTACTCAGTGTTCTGTGGCTGTTTTGTGCTGTGCGGTTTATGTGGTTTTAATTGTTATTGTTTATGATGATGATGTTTTAATTGTTGATGTAACACCCTGAGCATCTTGGTGAAAGCTTCATAATAATTAAAATATTATTATAATAGTTCCTAGAAGGTAAAGAAATAGACAGGGTTCCTTAGAGCAGAGTTTTTGTGGCAACTAATTGCACCAAAAATCAACATATTTCCTCTGGGGCTGTAGGAGGTAAGACTAAAAAGCACATTTCTTTGCCACCCCCAGTCTTCCCTGCTTCTCCCACTGCCTTTGTGACTAACAAGGTTTGCTTTTTTATTTTTTAATTCAGTTTGATCACTCACAGTGTCAGCTCTGATATCCCCACAGTCTCAATGGCATTATTGCAGCCTGAGAAATACACAAAACCTAAAGTACACATGCACGTTGTCAGTGGTAATCAGTTTTCTTGATGGGTATGTTAGCTTTTTGCAATATCTGTTGCTACTTATTACAAAAAATTAAAATTTATTTATTAATTATTAACTTATTTCGTGGAGGAAAGAAATTTTCAAAAAGTTGAATACTTCTGTGCATTGGAGTTTGTCTTTTATCTTTTATTTTAATGTCGTAATAGTTTTAATAGCTGTAAGAGTGATTTTAATGGATATTTCCTATCTTTGAAAAGAAACAGTTCATTAATGCTTTTGTTCCATGCAGTGCGTGTGTGTGTGTGTGTGTGTGTGTGTGTCTGTCTGTCTGTGTGTGTATACTAGAAAATAGTGGTTGTCCTGTGGGAAGAGATGATAGGTGATTATATCCTTCCAAATGTATTTCTTTGCTCTCTGCAAAATTACATGCATTATTTAATTTCTAAAACTTTATTAGACCATATGGGTCAAATAATTCCTATCTGCCTTCTATTGTTAAATTAATGGTTATGCATTCAGAATCATCATATATAGATCAAAACTCTTATTTTTAAAATTGGATTTTATAATGCCCAAAGACAAGCTTTATCTACCTTTTTTTTTTACTGACTTTTTCTTATAGGAAGTCAAATATGAACTATTCCAACTGATCAATTTTCATAGACTTCATGAAGGTGAGAGTATGAAAGAGAATTTCATGCTTTTTAGAGATTTAGTGCTATAAATAATCACATCAGTCTCAACTAGAGAATCCTATGAATCTGCTAACAAATGTTGTTCCTAGTCTTTACATGCCTGATAACTAAAAATGACTTAATTCTATTAATGATTACTTTGAAACAAAAAAAGTATCACAGAATGGAATTTGCAGATCTGGAACATGAAAATTATCAAAAACCTTTTTATAGAAAGCAGTAGCAATTAATGCTATAGAGCTACAATTTTATACTGAATTTGGGGGGTCAAAGATGAAAGGTGATAGCATAAAGTTGTGCTTCACTGAAAATATTTAATGTATAATTTTTATCTTATATTAATTAAAATATTTTAAAGTATGCTTCTTTTAAAGAGTAACTTTTAAGGAGAATGGAGTACAAAAATCAATCTTTTCAATGCAAGTCTAGCATTGTAAAAAATTATGAAATGTATAAATTTAATTGATTCTCTTCGGAAGTGAACACAGCCATTAACTTTTTGTTGGAAAGTTTGACGTTACTGGGTTCTGACAGGGAAGTGAAACACAAAGAGAAGAAAACTGGGAATTTCTAGAAAAGATGCTAGAAAACAAATGTTTTCCTTTATTTTCCCATTTGAGATCAACATTTACAAGCTATGAATTCACTTTTTGCTTCTGGATGTGGACGAGGGTAAAGTTTTGGAATATTCACCGAATATCCTTGTTTGTCCATAATGTTATATATTCAAAGTTTTAATTCAATGACACATATTTTAGCTGCACACAATATTCTTTTAATGGTATGTCAAGAATTCTTGGGCTTAGAAAAGACTATTTTTTTTCTCCCCAGGTAGAGTTGACCATTTCCTTTTTCTTCTGCTGAATCTTTTTTACAGTGTGTATCACATTTTATACACATACTGGTTTATATGTTATCTCTCTCTACCAGATTGTAATGTGAATAAACCGTGTCTTCATAGCCCTGGGTCATTCGCATTGCCTCACCATAAATGTGTTTGCAATAAGTGATTTATAAATTATTAAATGAATGAATAAACGCTTTTGTAAACCACACCTCATTGACCCAGAGATGTGTACATAACACCTTAGTATTAATTTAGGAAGCTATTTTAGAAGACTATCCAAGAACAAAGTATAACCAATTACTTCTGGGTAGTTGGAATGCAACTCAGAAGGCTATCCTGTGGAAGCAATCAGAAGTTACTGATAGCATTTGCACAACATCAGTTGCAAATTAATGAGCCACTATACCTTTTGGCTTTGAGAGTATCAAATTAGGAGTAGCCGTTCTTAGAGCCACAAAGGTTTAATAAAAGCAGAATCTACAAAACTGAACAATAGCTGTCAGAAACACTTCTATGAAAATATTTATCAGCACAAATATAAGAAAATGCCCAGCATATTATGGATTGTGATCAGTCATAGATAATGACTACATGATGGATACAAAAGGACTGAGAAATTTACCTGAGAAGAGTATCTTGAGAGAACCAAGCATTTCTTACAGCTGAGAGTTTTACCAATTCCGCAGGGCTAAGGTGCTGAAGTTAATATAAGAACTTCACTATACCCGTATTTTTCACTAGAGCCCCAACTAATTATACTTTTGTTTTGGAACTTTGATGTATGACACAGAGAAGTTTTTAAAACTTCACTACACCTATGTTTTCCATTAGAGATCCAACTAATTATAGTTTTGTTTTGGAACTTTGATATATCACATGGAGAGGTTTTTAAAATGATATTTAAGACATGATTTTAATATTTCTCTTTTCTATGCTAAGCCAATTATTTCTTTCAAAACCTCACATGATCATTAAAGGAACAACTCATTAGTGTAGTGGTTAGTAGGAGAGGAGTCAGAAATAATCACTCTGCTCTCTGGAAGGAGAGTTGGAACCTATCACAGTGGGCACAGGATCAAGGCTGCTGTGCATCAACCCTTAATGGGTGTTTTGGGTACACGGTGGTAGGATTGGGACTGATGGTTCCGGCCATTTGGAAGTCTGCCTCTGCCTTATAGTATTGCTTGTTTGGCAGAAACGGCCAGAGCTGACAAATACTTTCCAAGTTTTTGCATCTGGGCACAGACAGGACTCTGCTCCTTATTTTTTTATGTTCTGTCTCTCTTTCTGTGCTGCTTTGGATAAAGTCTCTCGCGAAGTTCTGCAACTTACTTACTTCCTTTACTGCCTGATGTTGACATAAATGAATTTCAGGATTGAACCCAGCTCCCAAATCTCCACTGCATTCTTTAAATTCTCTCTGAGTTTTCTCATAACAAATTATGCAACATGCACATACAGAAGGATGAAAACAGTGGAAAAGAGAAGAAATTACATGGATCAGGGAGATGAAACCCAGTCTATTTCCAGTTCTCTGAAGTTATGTATCTGTTTTCATTCTCACTTTGGAAACTTTCACTATATTTCATTTCACTTGTGTACTTTGGCAAGCAACAAATTCAGCTGCAGATACTTGCTCTTTTGACCTTAACAAGAATGAACCCCAAGTTTCTATTCAAGTGATAGCAGAATTTCCAAATATAGGAGTCGAAGTCAGTTATGAAGACACAAAGTTATACTGAAACGAATGAAGAATAAAATCTAGTGAGGCAGGAAAAAAGAGTGGGAAAAAACCTTACAGAATTAATGAAATAAAAATTCAAAGTATATGATAAAGTGATAATAAGTGATGTTAGTATAGTTAGTATAAGTTAAGTGACATTTCCTCTGATCTCTATTAAAACTTCACAGGTTCAGTTTACTCTAGTCATTGCGGTGAGCTGATTAAAGGTTCTGAAATGCTATTCATCATTAAACCATCTGAATATATTATTAAAACTGCAAAATGAGTTTTCCCCCAGGCAAACTGAATAAAACAAACTGCAACAACTTCATGCTGTGTCTATACAACACAGAATAAAATGGAAATTTCTCACTCTTCACTTATTTTGATCGATGTGCATCACTAAATGCGAGAGCTGGAACCATATTTTTACTTTGTGGCCTGTAGGAGCCTGCATAGTTGTCATATTGATCTGATCAGAACCTAAATGTATCATTTTGGGGGGTTGAATTTAGCTCGGTTGTATATTTCAAAGGGATTTCAGTCTTTTTAAACTGGTTGTCTTTCATTCAGTTTTTTTTTTTGTTTTTTTTTTTTGTTGTTGTTGTTTTTTTTTTAATTTGAGATGGAGTCTCGCTCAGTCGCCCAGACTGGAGTGCAGTGGCACGATCTCGGCTCACTGCAAGCTCCGCCTCCCAGGTTCACGCCATTCTCCTGCCTCAGCCTCCCAAGTAGCTGGGACTACAGGTGCCCGCCACCAAGCCCGGCTAATTTTTTGCATTATTGGCCCATGAAATAATACAACAAAGAGGGTGAGCTCGGTGGCTCACGCCTGTAACCCTAGCACTTTGGGAGGCCAAGGCGGGCGGATCACGAGGTCAGGAGGTCTAGACCATCCTGGCTAACACGGTGAAACCCTGTCTCTACTAAAAAAAAAAACCACAAAAAATTAGCTGGGCGAGGTGGCGGGCACCTGTAGTCCCAGCTACTCGGGAGGCTGAGGCAGGAAAAGGGCGTGAACCCAGAAGGCGGAGCTTGCAGTGAGCCGAGAATGCGCCACTGCACTCCAGCCTGGGCGACAGAGTGACTCCGTCTCAAAAAAACAAAAACAAAAAAAAACCAAAAATAATACTACAACAAAGAAAAATTATGTTTGGATTAAATGAATATAAAGAAATCAATATGATTAAAAGATTCTTAGATTGATAGTCAAAAAGGTGGGGGAGAATTAGAAAGAGCCTTTGGGAATTTATTTTCTACACCTCCATTACTTGCTTTTTCATGAAACATGGATGATATCAGGTACATTTACAGACACATAGAGAGACAGAGAGAGAGAGATTGCTTACATTATAATGGGAAGGAATGGTGTATGGTTTATAGGGCATCATGGGGTAAAATGGATAAAATGGGAATGTATAGTAGGACATTTACCTTAGACTTGGGATACAGAGGTTTCCCAATAAAGTTGATAACAATAGCAATTATTTCCTGAATACTCACCATATACTAGGTACTAGATTAAGCTCTTCACATGCATTAACTCGTTTATTCTCTAACAAAATTTTGAGAGGTAGTGTCAGCATTCTCACTGTATATATAAGTAAACAGGTTTCCAAAGACCTTTTCCCCAAAGCCCCTTACTAGAAAACATATTTGAATTTAGGTCTGAGTGATTCGTAGCTGAAAGCTCTTATCTTCTAGGCTTTATGTTAAGGTAAGTACTGAAGGACCACCTATGAGTAATCTTCCGCTAGGAACTGCACGTCTGAGTAACAGGGGTGCTCAAATGAGCACACAAAGAGGTTGAGACAAGGATGTTTACAGAAGCAATGTTTATTAAGCAAAGTTTCTAATAAACTAATTGTCCACTAATGAGGGAATATTTAAAAAAGTAGGCATCTATAAAGAAGGTTGTAAAATATTATAGAGAAGAATCCAACCATCTGGATTCAAAATTCAGCTCTGCTTTTTCCTCACAGTGTGACCTTGAGAATGTAGCTATACTTCTCTGTGACTTTATTTTCTATTTGTAAATTAGAAATGCTAATGTATATCTAACTCATTTATGAGAATTGCATAAAACAGTCCAGGTAAAATACCAAAATGTCTTGTTCATAATAAGAGTTAAATAAATATTAGTCATTATCATGTGATGGATCTTGTGCATAGTTCAAAGAAATTATGTTCTAGCAATGAAAAACCCTCCAGGACATATTTCTGAGTGTAGACAAAGAAGTTGCAGATTACTGACATGACAGAGTATTTATGAAGCTGTGTTCTTTCAAAGAGATATCTCACATATATAAACACATATGAAAAAGGACACCTGATGGTCTTTTTTTTTTTTTTTCTTGGTCACACAAATAGCCCTTCAAAGCATCAACACAGCTATCATAATTTTGTCAGTCTTTACTAATTGTGTTTATGCATGACTGTCAGGGAAAAAAGTGACTTGGGTTAGAGGGGAGGGAGGAACATCTGTTAAAGTTATATTTTTCATTTGCTTTGACATAAACATGTACACATATGAATATGTGTATGCCTTTCTAAAGTTGGGGAAAGGCCAAGTTCCGTTGTCCCATTGAGAGCAAAAATACATTCTGGAAAGACTTCAAACATGCTTCTGCCAAATATGGCTTTCATCCTATTTTCAAACAAATATTGATGTCTTTTGCTAGCAGGATTCTTTAAAAGGATAATGAAGTTTAAATGTTTTTCTGTCAGTAAAATCATGTACCTCTTTAGGAGATATTGAGATTTTCTTAATTCCCCGGGAACTTTGTAGCATTATAATGGCTATTTTTGAGTAATCAGACTGTTTCTTTAAATCCTATCATCTCTGAGGGTATAATTGCTGCCATCATTGGCATTTTGTCCAAGTGCACTTTCTGTATTATTCTTCATAGATATTAAAGCCTTGCCACATTCCTGTTGTTCCTGGAGGAGAATGTGGCCGGCCTGGTACTTTCAGTCTTCACATTCTTTCTCAGCCATGCCAGTCATTTTGCTCATACAACTGAGGCAGTCTCAGCAAGGTTTGTGAAAAGCACAAACTCTGCAGAAGTGTGGGAAATGACTAAATTTCTGGAATTTCATGAGAAAGAAAGATACTGGTGCGAGTGAGGGGAGGATTGGGGAAGAAGTTCTGGCATCATCTAAATGTTCACAGATTCAAGCAAATGAACATTTGTCTCTTGATGCTAAATCCATCACTTTTTGGGTAAGGAATAAAGCATTCTCCTTTCAATTATATTCAGGCTATTTTGAGATTTTAAATATTATTCTTATTGGCAGAGAAGGTACACATGTATGCATATATACATAGGTGCATAAATAGATGTGTGTTTATCTATCTATCTGTCTGTCTATCTATCTATCATCTATCTATCTATCTATGCATCCATCCATCCATCCATCTCATCTATTTATCTACAAGAATGCCAAGCACAGCATTTTGTTTTAAAGCCAAGAATACATTCTTTTGAATATTTTAATTTGCCTTTTTTCTGGAGGACAATAACTCTTTTTTTCAAGTGTACTTTCCAACCAGAAATTATGCAGCCCTTCTATAGAGTAGAGCATTTAGGACCTTGCATTACTCATTTGAGAAGTTCTTAACTATTTGAGATTCTAGGTAACAAAAGAAAGAAATACTTCATTTTATATATTTTTAATATAATTAGTAAAATATGCACAGATTTTGCAATTTATAAAAATCTTTCAAATTTATTTTTTATTTTATCTTTATACACAGCTATAACATAGGTCAATTGCTTTTTTTAGAGACAACTGATTATCTTTTTTAAGATAAACTTTTAAAATTAGATCTTATTTTTTCTCAATATTCTATTTCTGGTAAATCAAGAGAAGTTTTTAAATTACATCATTGCTTTCCATACAGAGATAAGTTATTCTGAGTAGAGGCCTTTTAAGTTTACACAAACCTACAAAGAGCACTGACTTTAAAACAAGAAGGTTTACCTTACTATTTTTCTATCACTGACTGTGGACTTTTGCAGATTAACATGACAACATTATGTTCTACTTAAAAGTAATTTTTTCAATTATAAAAGTTTCAATCATCTTTTTGGAACCTATTTTAAAATAACACCCATTTTTGTAATTTTGTAAGTCTAACATGCAAATCTTTCTTTTTTAGAAAACTCAGAAATTATTGAATAATATAACGCAAAAAAATAAGCAACTCAGAACTCTACTTTCCAGAATTTTTAAAAAACTAACATTTTGGCTTATATACTTCCAGACTTGAATATATAATTCCAAAAGAACATATAGTTAAAAACACAGGGGCTACATTGTTTCAAATAATAGTGTGTTATTACTACTTTAAAGGTAATCAGATACATTTTAAAATATGATTTAAAAACTGCACAGTGTTTCTGGTATGCTGGTAACAAATTTATTTTATTAACCCTGTTCTTCATCATTTAGATGGCTTCCTGATTTAGCTTTTAAAATTAGTGCTGTAATAAACATCCTTACTTAGAGATGGTCCCTGGCCTACAACAGTTGGATTTATGATTTTTTTTGACTTTACATGGCTTATTGGGACATCATTCCATGGTAAGTTGAGGAGCATCTGTATTCATCTTTTCCCACTTGTTCAGTGTTTTGTTTTGTTTTGTTTTTCTCTCTGCAGGATAAATTCCTAAGAATGTTATCACTGAAATAAAAGCTTAGATCCTCAAAAGGCACTTTCAGCATATGGCCACGTTGTTTTTCCAGACAGACTCCACTAATTTATGCTGTCACCAGCAGGTTTTAAGTAACCATCTCTCCTTACACCCACACCGGTATTATTATATTTTTAAAATCTTGAAAAATATTTAAGTGAATAATAATTATATATGTTTATATATATATATGTGTGTGTGTGTGTGTGTGTATATATGTATGAATGAGACAGGGTCTCACTCTGTTGCAGGCTGGAGTGCAGTGGTGCAGTCAGGCCCACTGGGAGGCTCAAGTGATTCTCCCACTTCGGCCTCCGGAGTAGCTGGGACTACAGTTGCGCACCATCATGCCTAGCTAAGTTTTGTATTTTTTGTGGAGACAGGGTTTCACCATGTTGCCCAGGCTGGTCTCCATACAAGCAATCCTCCCACTTTGGCTTCCCAAAGTGCTGGAATTACAGGTGTTAGCCACCACACCTGGCCCAAATAATGGAATTATATTGTTACTTTAATTATACTTTGATATAAGCTGAGGTTGATTATATTTATTGTTAACTTACTTCCAACTCAGGTAGTATTTTTCTTTACTTAAAAACAACTTTAGAAGATGTATTGCCATGCCATATATATATATATACACACACACACATACACATATATATACACACACACGTACGCGCGCATGCGCGAGCGCGTGCACACACACACACACACACATATATATTTATATATATATAAAACTTCTTTATTTTCAGTCTATTCCTGTTAGAACATAAGCTCTTGTCTCTTTTGTTATGGTTATTGGTCTGTCAATAACACCTAAAACGGTACCTGATACAAAGTAGACTTTCAAACTATCTTTGTTGAATGCAAGAATAAATTTGTACTTTTTTGGTATGTAAATTAACTCCTCATCCTCTTTATGTATTTTCTTTTGGAAAAATACTTTGGCATATCTTCATAAGATATTGATTGTAAGAACTAATTATGTATTTAGGTTGTTATCTGCCCTATATGTTACCTTTTTTTCGTTGTTTGTATTTCTTTTTTTCTTTCTTTTTATTTTGTTTTTTGAGACAGTATTTCACTCTTGTCGCCCAGGCTGGAGTACAACGGCACCACCTCAGCTCACCACAACCCCTGCTTCGTGGGTTTAAGCAATTCTCCTGTCTCAGCCTCCCGAGTAGCTGGGATTATAGGCGTGCACCACCATGCCCAACTAATGTTTTGTATTTTTAGTAGAGACGGGGCTTCTCCATGTCAGTCAGGCTGGTCTCAAACTCCCAACCTCAGGTGATCCACCCACCTTGACCTCCCAAAGTGCTGGGATTACACGCATGAACCACTGCACCTGGTCTTTTATTTGTATTTCATCAGTACATTTAATTTAACATTATTATTATTAATTTTTATTTTTTTGGAGAGAAGATCTCACTCTGTTGCTGAGGCTGGAGTGCAATGGTGTAATTATGGCTCACTTCTGCCTCAAAGTCCTGACCTCCAGCCATCCTCACAACTCAACCTCACAAGTAGCTGGGACTACAGGTGTACACCACCACACCTGCCTTACTTTAACTGTTGAAAAGTCATAAGATTTTTTTTCTTTTAATTTGTGTGTTGAAATATATCCTTATTTTTCTTTTTCTTTTTTTTAATGTTGAAAGATACCTTTCTTTTACTAATGTGAGATTTAATTATGCCTTCTTCTAGTTACCTTAGAGTTAGACTCATTCTATTTGGCATTTTTGTTGGTATAAATTTTGAAGTATGTATTTGTAAGGGAGAAAGGTGAATTTCACAAGAAGGTGACAATTTACATTAAGGCATAGGTAAAACTGACAAGGCTTGAGGAAATGCATTAATTACGGCAGCTGGGATTCTCTGAAATTTGGAGAAATATGCTTGATGCCTGGGTTGGATAAATAAATATTGGAGAATATGAGGGACCTGCTCTAACTTTTTAGAAAAAAAGTTACCCTGTTGAGAAAAAGCACTTTTTAAGTTGAAATGATAACATCATGTGACTTCTTTTCTATGTGAAGTGAAAGGTGAAAAAATCTTCTGAAAGTAAAGATTTGGAACTGAAGAACAATGAATATTGCACTTGACTTATAGGTTGAGAAGTCCAGAAGTGAATACTTTCCCAGTGCCAAAGAAACTCCACAACAGTGAAAGAAATATGACAGACAACAGGAAAGAAAACCCACAAAGAAGTACAACAATCATCCTTAACATTGTCTGACGTTGTAGTTTTTTTTTTTTAATAGACCCAGTGAGAATTTGATGAAAAAGCTGAGAATTCTCTATTAAGATAAATGCATATTCATGCTATTTTGCAAATAATTTTTAGCAAACGAGTTGATTCTCCTACACTAAGTAAAGGACTACTGATCTATGGAATATATAAAACTTTCCCTTTAAATTTATTCTCAACCTGCTGGAAACTTATATCTAAATAGAACAATGGAATCTTCAGAAATACAATAATGTCAGCATTGTGGCATGTAGGTTTTAACAATAAAGAATACAGTAAATATAAATGGAAGGGAATGTTCACTTTCTCTGGTTGTTACTTTGTTATTTCTTTCTTCCACTCCTCAGACTGCTCTTTGGGTATGTGATGGTTAATTTTATATCTCAACTAATTGGGACATGAGGTGCCCGGATTAAACATTATTTCTGGGTATGTCTGTGAGAGTGTTTAAAAAAGAAATTAGCATTTGAATCAGTGGACTGAGTAGAGCAAATGTCCTTTCCCAATGTGCATAGGCATCCTCCAAATCCAATGAGAGCTGCCACAGAAAACAAGTGGCAGAGGAAGGAGGAATTCAATCTCTCTCTCTGACTGCTTGAGCTGGAACCTCCATCTTCTGCCATCAACTGGGCCTTGCTTAGCCCTTCATCTTTTAGTTCTCAGAACTCCACCATTGGCTATTCTGGATCCTAATTAGCAGTAAGCAGATTATGGGACTTCCAAGCCTCCATAATCATGTAAGTCATTCTCTTATAATAAATCATATATTGGAAAAATCATTAATAGAATATATAGCTCACCCTTGAAATACATGGGGGTTGGGAGTGCCAAGCCTCCCTTCCAGTAAAATAGCCATGTATAATTTTTGACTCTCCAAAACTTTACTACTAACAGCCTACTGTTGACTAAAAGCCTTACTGATAACATAAAGTCAGTTGATAAATATTTGTAATATGTATTACAAATTGTATTCTTAGAATAAAGTAAACTAGAGAAAAATGTTATTAAAATTATAGAAAAGAGAAAATCTATTATTCATTATGTGGAAGTGGATCATCATAAGTGTCTTCATTCTCATTACCTTCATGTTGAGAAGGCTGAGGAGGAGGAAGAGGGAAGAGGAGGGCTTGGTCTTGCTGTCTTGGGGGTGGCAGAGGTGGCAGAGATGGAGGACGTGAAAGGGAAGCAGGGGAGAGAGACGTACTTGGTGTAACTTTACAGAAATGCATCGTAAGTTCTGTCTGAATTTGTGCTTTTTCGTTTTTTAAAAAAGATTTCTATACAATACCAATCCTCCTACCGTTTGCTTTAGTTTCAGTGTTTGAATCATAGATGCATCCATGTCATAAAATAAGTCAAAAACAGTCTTGAATAATCAGAACACTTCTGCGAGAGTGAGAGACTGTCTAACGGCAATTTATTTTCTGGCACTGCTTCTTGAGTGTCTTTTTACTTCTTCTGGACATTGGTTCAGAAGCACTCATCCATATCAAGTCATCTTCTGTTAATTCCTCTGATGTGGTGTTTATTAGCTCTTGAGTTGCTCCAAGATTCATATCTTGAAACCCTCAATCTCTACCTTTTCTTTTTGTCATATCCGTAGTCTCTTTCATGATTTTCTTGATTGTCTCTGTTGTAAATCCTGTGAAGTCACAAACAATTAGACACAGTTTTCTCCAGCAAAATTTATTATCTTTGGCTTAATGGCTTAATGGCTTCGTGGCTTCTTCTATAACAATGATGGCATCTTCAATGTTGCAATTCTTCCAGATTTTCATGATATTTTCTCTATTGGGGTTTTCTTTCATAGTGTTAATAATCCTTTCCATAGAGCACTGTGTGTAATGAGCTTTAAAAATCCATATGATCCCCTTATCTTGAAGCTGTATTAGAGACGTTGTGTTTGAGGGCAAGTAGCCCACTCTGATGCTTTCAGTGTTGAACTCATGAGGTCTGGGTGGCCAGGGCCATTGTCCAATATCAGAAGAACTTTAAAGGCAGTCCCTTATTGGCAAGGTACTTTCTGACTTCAGGGACAAAACGTCAATGACACCAATCCAGAAAAAGGATTCTCATTGTCCAGGCCTTCTTGTACAACTAAGAGAATGGCAACTAGTGTTTCTCTTTTGCCTACAAGGCTTGGTGTTTTGCAGCTTTATAGATAAGGACAGTCCTGATCATAAACTCAACTGCACTGGCACAAAATAGTAGAGTCAGCCTGTTCCTTTCTGCCTGAAATCCTGGTTCTCATTTCTCTTTATTAAAAATGTTTTTTTACGTCTTTTTTCCCCCAAATAGAGTACTTTCATCTGCATTGAAAACCTGTTCAGGACCATATTCTTTCTCCTCAATGATTTTCATAATGGTATCTGGGAAATCATCTGCTGTCTCTTGGTTAGCAAAGAAGCTGCTTTTCCTCTTATCCTACATTTTTAAACCAAATCATTTTCTAAAATTATCAAACCATCCTTTGCTGACATTAAATTCTTCAGCTTTCAACCCTTCACCTTCCCCTTTTCTTGACTTATATGAGAGTCCATAGGTATTCCTTCCTTATGGAAATTCTGCACCCATATTAAAGCTGCATTTTCAAAACAAGATAAAAAGGTATTTTGCAGAAAGTGCAAGACTTTTGTGCCTGCTCACATAGCTGCAGTGATGGCTTCATGAACATCCTTTTCTTTTTAACATTGGTCTTTACACTGAATTCATTTATCTTCAAATGGCAGGCAACCACAGCTGCAGACCTTAATCTATAGTACATACCAAGCAGTTCAACTTTTTCTTATATTGTCATAACTTTTCTCTGCTTCTTGGGAGCACTACCAGCATCACTAGTGATACTTGATATGGGCCCCATGGTGTTATTCCAGGTTTACAGTATTGTACTAAACATAATGAAAAATATGTGAGAACTATGAGAGATACTTTTTTACTATAATATGCAATTTACTGGAGAAAGGAATTGCTCACCAGAAATGTTAACATCACTCAGCATTTTAAGCTGACACAATACTTGAATTAACAAGACAAGGTGGCAATAAAATTATTACAGTTGTGTAGTATGGACAGTTAATTTTATGCAGTTAAATTTAATACTGCATCTTTACATTTGTTTACGTTTGTCTCAACTGTGAATGGTGTCAGGTATGGTCTAAGTGTGTATATAAGTTTTGAAAAATTTTAATTTTTTTATAAAAACTTTGTACATATTTTATGGTAGTAAATGATAAAACAGTATCTACATATTTTATGCATTCATGATATATCTAACCTTTTATTTTTTATTTTTATTTTTTTATTATACTTTAAGTTCTAGGGCACATGTGTACAATGTGCAGGTTTGTTACATATGTATACATGTGCCATGTTGGTGTGCTGTACCCATCAACTCGTCAGCACCCATCAACTCATCATTTACATCAGGTATAACTACCAATGCCATCCCTCCCTTGTCCTCGCTCCCCACAATAGGCCCCGGTGTGTGATGTTCCCCATCCCGTGTCCAAGTGATCTCTTTGTTAAATTCCCACCTATGATTGAGAACATGCGGTGTTTGGTTTTCTGTTCTTGCAATAGTTTGCTGAGAATGATGGTTTCCAGCTGCATCCATGTCCCTACAAAGGACACAAACTCATCCTTTTTTATGGCTGCATAGTATTCCATGGTGTATATGTGCCACTTTTTTAATCCAGTCTGTCAGTGATGGACATTTGGGTTGATTCCAAGTCTTTGCTATTGTGAATAGTGCCACAATAAACATACGTGTGCATGTGTTTTTAATAGCAGCATGACTTATAATTCTTTGGGTATATCCCCAGTAATGGGATGGCTGGGTCAAATGGTATTTCTAGTTCTAGATCCTTGGGAATCACCACACTGTTTTCCACAATGGTTGAACTAGTTTACAGTCCCACCAACAGTGTGAAAGTGTTCCTATTTCTCCACATCTTCTCCAGCGCCTGTTGTTTCCTGATTTTTTAATGATTGCCATTCTAACTGGTGTGAGATGGTATCTCATTGTGGTTTTGATTTGCATTTCTCTGATGGCCAGTGATGATGAGCATTTTATCATGTATCTGTTGGCTGTATGAATGTCTTCTTTCGAGAAGTGCCTGTTCATATCCTTTGCCCACTTTTTGATGGGGTTGTTTGCTTTTTTCTTGTAAATTTGATTGAGTTCTTTGTAGGTTCTGGATAGTAGCCCTTTGTCAGATGAGTAAATTGCAAAAATTTTCTCCCATTCTGTAGGTTGCCTCTTCACTCTGATGGTAGTTTCTTTTGCTGTGCAGAAGCTCTTTAGTTTAATTAGATCCCGTATGTCAATTTTGGCTTTTGTTGTCATTGCTTTTGGTGTTTTAGACATGAAGTCCTTGCCCATGCCTATGTCCTGAATGGTATTACCTAGGTTTTCTTCTAGGGTTTTTATGGTATTAGGTCTAACATTTAAGTCTCTAATCCATCTTGAATTAATTTTCGTATAAGGAGTAAGGAAAGGATCCAGTTTCAGCTTTCTACTTATGGCTAGCCAATTTTCCCAGCACCATTTATTAAATAGGGATTCCTTTCCCCATTTCTTGTTTCTCTCAGGTTTGTCAAAAATCAGATGGCTGTAGATGTGTGGTATCATTTCTGAGGACTCTGTTCTGTTCCATTGGTCTATATGTCTGTTTTGGTACCAGTACCATGCTGTTTTGGTTACTGTAGCCTTGTAGTATAGTTTGAAGTCAGGTAGCGTGGTGCCTCCAGCTTTGTTCTTTTGGATTAGGATTGTCTTAGCAATGTGGGCTCTTTTTTGGTTCCATATGAACTTTAAAGTAGTTTTTTCCAATTCTGTGAAGAAAGTCATTGGTAGCTTAATGGGGATGGCATTGAATCAATAAATTACCTTGGGCAATATGGCCATTTTCATGATATTGATTCTTCCTATCCATGAGCATGGTATGTTCTTCCATTTGTTTGTGTCCTCTTTTATTTCACTGAGCATTGGTTGTAGTTCTCCTTGAAGAGGTCCTTTTCATCCCTTGTAAGTTGGATTCCTGGGTATTTTATTCTCTTTGAAGCTATTGTGAATGGGAGTTCATTCATGATTTGGCTCTCTGTTTGTCTGTTACTGGTGTATAAGAATGCTTGTGATTTTTGCACATTGATTTTGTATCCTGAGACTTTGCTGAAGTTTCTTATCAGCTTAAGGAGATTTTGGGCTAAGATGATGGGGTTTTCTAAATATACAATCATGTCATCTGCAAACAGGGACAATTTGACTTCTTCTTTTCCTAACTGAATACGCTTTATTTCTTTCTCTTGCCTGATTGCCCTGGCCATAACTTCCAACACTATGTTGAATAGGAGTAGTGAGAGAGCGCATCCATGTCTAGGTTTGTCATAAATAGCTCTTATTATTTTGAGAAACGTTCCAGCAATACTGAATTTATTGAGAGTTTTTAGCATGAAGGGCTGTTGAATTTTGTCAAAGGCCTTTTCTGCATCTTTTGAGATAATCATTTTTTTTTACCGATTGGAAAAAAATAGATGGATTTGTGAACCTGCACTGTTCAAACCCATGTCATTGAATTATATATGCATTCTATCGTTTCTATTTCTCTGGAGAATTCTAAGACAGGGTGCACCTTTTCTTTCCTATATGTCTGTACTTCTAATGGATGTGTGTATGTTTTTTGATTAGCAGTTGCTTTCATCCTCATAGGTTAAATATTCTCATAGGTTAATCAATACTGAATTTATTGAGAGTTTTTAGCATGAAGGGCTGTTGAATTTTGTCAAAGGTCTTTTCTGCATCTATTGAGATAATCATGTGGTTTTTGTCTTTGGTTCTGTTTATATGCTGGATTACGTTTATTGATTTGTGTATGTTGAACCAGCCTTGCATCCCAGGGATGAAGCCCACTTGATCATGGTGGATAAGATTTATGATGTGCTGCTGGATTCGGTTTGCCAGTATTTTATTGAGGATTTTTGCATCGATGTTCATCAGGGATATTGGTCTAAAATTCTCTTTTTTTGTTGTGTCTCTGCCAGGCTTTGGTATCAGGATGATGTTCGCCTCATAAAATGAGTCAGGGAGGATTCCCTCTTTTTCTGTTTATTAGAATAGTTTCAGAAGGAATGGTACCAGCTCCTCCTTATACCTCTGGTAGAATTCAGCTGTGAATCCGTCTGGTCCCAGACTTTTTTTGGTTCGTTGGCTATTAATTATTGCCTCAATTTCAGAGCCTGCTATTGATCTATTCAGGGATTCAACTTCTTCCTGGTTTAGTCTTGGGAGAGTGTAAGTGTCCAGGAAATTATCCATTTCTTCTTGGTTTTCTAGTTTATTCTCATAGAGGTGTTTATAGTATTCTCTGATGGTAGTTTGTATTTCTGTGGGGTCGGTGGTGATATCCCCTTTATCATTGTTTTTTGTGTCTATTTGATTCTTCTCTCTTTTCTTTATTAGTCTTGCTAGGGGTCTATCAATTTTGTTAATCTTTTCAAAAAACCAGCTCCTGCATTCATTGGTTTTTTGGAGGGTTTTTTGTGTCTCTGTCTCCGTCAGTTCTGCTCTGATCTTAGTTATTTCTTGCCTTCTGGTAGCTTTTGAATGTGTTTGCTCTTGCTTCTCTAGTTCTTTTAATTGTGATGTTAGGGGGTCAATTTTAGATCTTTCCAGCTTTCTCTCGTGGGCATTTAGTGCTATAAATTTCCCTCTACACACTGCGTTAAGTGTGTCCCAGAGATTCTGGTATGTTGTATCTTTGTTCTCATTGGTTTCAAAGAACATCTTTGTTCCGCCTTCATTTCGTTATGTCCCCAGTAGTCATTCAGGAGCAGGTTGTTCAGTTTCCATGTCGTTGAGCGGTTTTGATTGAGTTTCTTAGTCCTGAGTTCTAGTTTGATTGCACGGTGGTCTGAGAGACAGTTTGTTATAATTTCTGTTCTTGTACATTTGCTGAAGAGTGCTTTACTTCCAACTGTGCGGTCAATTTTGGAATAAGTGTGATGTGCTGCTGAGAAGAATGTATATTCTGTTGATTTGGGGTGGAGAGTTCTGTAGATGTCTATTAGGTCCACTTGGTGCAGAGTTGAGTTCAATTCCTGGATATCCTAGTTATCTTTCTGTCTCATTGATCTGTCTACTGTTGACAGTGGGGTGTTGAAGTCTCCCCTCATTATTGTGTGGGAGTCTAAGTCTCTTTGTAAGTCTCTAAGGACTTGCTTTATGAATCTGGGTGCTCCTCTATTGGGTGCATGTGTATTTAGGATAGTTAGGTCTTCCTGATGAATTGGTCCCTTTACCATTATGTAATGGCCTTATTTTTGATATTTGTAAGCCACATGGTTTGTCTGGAAGGTTTTTTTTTAATTGTTGCAAATCTCCAAAATTTTTTGGTATACCGATTGGGAAAAAATAGATGGATTTGTGAACCTGCACCGTTCAAAACCATGTCATTGAATTATATATGCATTCTATCGTTTCTGTTTCTCTGGAGAATTCTAAGACAGGGTGCACCTTTTCTTTTCTATATGTCTGTATTTCTAATGGATGTGTGTATGTTTTTTGATTAGCAGTTGCTTTCATCCTCATAGGTTAAGCATCCTCATAGGTTAATCATAGGTTTCTAGAGCAGGACTCCAGAAAGATGAATGATGGAGTAGTTCTTTCAGAGTGGCTTCTACTAAAGGCCTTAAGCTAAAAATCCAAAAATGGTTGTTCCCTTTCCTACATGATCCCAACCCAGGTTCCCATGAGAAGAGTCCAAGCAGTCACATAGCAAACCAAAAGGGAGTACTTGTGATGCGTATACTCAGTTCAAATCTAGCAAAAGATTGTTTTGAGAATTGGTAAAATAAAAAATTTTAAAAACCTGACTCAATGGGATTTCATTCATGATAAATCTCTTCTCTTCACAAAGGATTCAAAGTAAATTAACTCATCATATTATTTACTGAAAATGTTTGTCTCTTATCTCAGGCTGTGTCTATCCAACTGGAAGAGAGCAGACTATATTATTTTCTGGTATGCTAATGCCAATATTAATGTCAGTGTGGATTTCTTCATGGTCAATTTGATAGTTTCTTTGGAGATGGGCCATTCTTATAAAATAATAACAGGCAAATGGAATCAATTGTACTGTATTGACAAAGTTTATTGTCTTCTCTGAAATCATTTGAAAAGACAGATGTGAATTTCACTCAGGAAAAAATTGACTTTGCTTATAAAAGTTCTTTTGCTCTATGAGTTTTGCCCTGGAAACGTTTGTATCATTAGGTACATATTTCATGCATAATATAAATAGGGTATTACATGTACTGGCAAAACACAGGTAAAAATGAAAAAGTTTGAAATGGTAAAAGTAACAGGAAAATCTCAAATATATGAACTGGTATTCTCAAACTAGTTATAACTGACATATTTTTGAGTATCTAGGTGCTCTTTTTTCTAGACATTTAGTGATGAATTGTATGAACATTGTGCTTCAAAAAATTAAAACACCCTGATGAAATTTTGTTAAAGGTGGAAATTCAGGTAAAATCCCATATCTCAAGCCTCTATGCATGGAAGAATATGACAAAAGGAAAAAATCTGGTAAAGTGAATCTGAAGGGAAGACTGGGCTGGGCATGGTGGCTCACACCTGTAATCCTAGCACTTTGGAAGGTCAAGGCAGGTGGATCACTTGAGGCCAGGAGTTCTAGACCAGTCTGGCCAACATGGCAAAACCCCGTCTCTACTAAAAATACAAAAATTAGCCGGGCATGGTTGGGCATGCCTGCAGTCCCAAATACTTGGGAGGCTGAGGCACAAGAATCTCTTGAACCCGAGAGGCAGAGGTTGCAGTGAGCTAGGATAATACCACTGCACTCCACCCGGGGCAACAGAGCAAGATTCTGTCTCAAAAAAAAAAAAAAAAAAAAAAGACTGAAGCTGTGCATCTATAGAGAGAATATCTATGTTGATGTAATACCTTATGGAGAGTGATTAATTTTACCAAAATAATTATTATGATTATGCTTAATTTATAACTGAAAACGTATGTTCTGAAAGAAACTTATAGTCACTCTTACCCCTAAACCAATTCATCTAGGATTCACAACAATTTAGAGATAGTGATTTAATCATATAACACTTTATATATTTAATAATTTCTCTGAAATTCTTGAAGATTTCAAAGAGCTAATAACAATAAAATTATAGAACAATGAAAGATATGAATTTCAGCAATGACAAAAACATAGCGAAATAAAGAACAGAGCTATTAATTTTAAGAGATATAGACCATGAAGGTCCCTAAATTCTTCTGTTCTTTAAGTTTTGATGAAACTAAACACTTCTCTTCAGTAGCTTAATTCACAGTTGAAGAAGGCATACTTTTTCCCCATGTGTAAGGGCCAGAGAAACTTACCACTACAATGTGCTGTAGGAACTAAAGAATACTAAGACAGCCCGGACATTAGCAGATGGGAACTCCTCTGACAGGCAGATGTGACTTGAGACTCACAGATAACCTTGCCAAACTTCCTTAGACTGGCCATGTTGTCTACAACTCTTGCACCCGACCCTAACTTTCTTCCTTTTTCCCTCACCAGAGTCAGGACTACATTAAGACTTGTCAGCTCTCCTGGCCTCTTCCAGCTCCTTCTCCAGTTTCAATCGTGAATGTTTCCCCTAATACATTTTTACACATCTAATTCTGTCTCAGTATCACCTCCTTCTTGGAGTATCCAAATAACACAAGTGATATCAAGAGTTATATATATTTAAAAAAGCAATAGAATGGGAATTTAAGACTGGCTTACTCAGTGTTCAGTGAGTGAAGAGGACATCATCCTGTCTGGTAGATGGAGGGGACAATATCCTTTGCAT
Organism: Macaca nemestrina; assembly: GCF_043159975.1. Lineage (NCBI taxonomy): Eukaryota > Metazoa > Chordata > Mammalia > Primates > Cercopithecidae > Macaca > Macaca nemestrina. Next base: position 150,120,496 of record NC_092130.1, read on the forward strand.
AAGGTGATGTTAATTGCCAAGGATGTCACTGGTGGTGACTGGAAAATATCCAGGTGCACAAAAATGTTATGATAGGGTATAAAGAGTTAGGCATTTGAAAGGTTTGAGTTGACAGTGCTTACAAAGACAGAAAAGTTTGCCTGTTACTTCTAAGTTGTATTGATGCTCTGCAGAGAGATAATAAGAGACTGATGGCTGTTAACAAGCTTTGGTATCTTACAAAGAGGCCCTTATTGCATGTGGTGGAGCAGACACAGGTGTGCAACAGCCGAAGGTCTAAAATAGTGTTTTGGAGCTTCAGAGAATTTGAAAGATCTCTCAGTGCCCTCCTTGGCTGTGCAAAGGCAAAGGTGCTGGTTAGGAAAACCTGAGGTTCTGAAATATGGGTTTGGTATCTTGATGGATGCTGTATTAGTCTCTTCTCACCCTGATAATAAAGACATACCTGAGACTGGGTAATTCATAAAGAAAAAGAGGTTTAATAGACTCACAGTTCCACATGGCTGGGGTGGCCTCACAGTCATGGCAGAAGGTGAAGGAGGAGCAGTTATGTCTTACATGGCAGAGACAAAATAGCATGTGAAGGGGAACTGCCCTTTTATAAAACCATCAGATCTCATGAGACTTATTCACCATCACGAGAACAGCATGTGAAAACCCTTCCCCCTTGATTCAATTACCTTCCACTGGGACCCTTACGAGACATGTGGGGATTATAGGAGGCTACAATTCAAGACGAGATCTGGGTGGAGACCAGCCAAATCATATCTTTCTACCCCTGCCCCTCCCATATCTCATGTCCTCACATTTCAAAACACAATCATGCCTTCCCAAGAGTCCCACAAAGTCTTAAATCTTTCCAACATTAACTCAAAAGTCCAAGTCTAAAGTCTCATCTGACACAAAGCAAATCTTTCTGCCTATGAGTCTGTAAAATCAAAAGCCAGCTGGTTATTTCCTGGATACAATAGAGGTACAGGCATTGCATAAATACACACATTCTAAATGTGAGAAATTGGCCAAAACAAAGGGCCTACAGGCCCCACGCAAGTCTGAAATCCAACGAGGCAGTAATTCAATCTTAAAGCTCCGAAAATCTCCTTTGACTCCATGTCTCACCTCCAGGTCACACTGATGCAAGAAGTGGGCTCCACGACCTTGGGCAGCTCCTGCCTGTGGCTTTGCAGGGTACAGCCCCACTCCTGGCTGCTTTCATGGGCTGGCGTTGAGTGTTTTCTGTTTTTCTAGGTGCACAGTGCAAGTTGTCAGTGGCCCTTTTATAAAATCATCAGGTTTTGTGAGACTTACTATCACAAGAACAGCACGGGAAAAAGCTGCCCCCATGACTCAGTTACCTCTCATTGGGTCCTTCTCAAGACACATGGGGACTATGTGGGCTACAGTTCAAGATAAGATTTGGGTGGGGACACAGCCAAATCATATCAGATGCCCTGAGGATATTGCCTCTGAAATTTCCCATTAACCCTCTGGGCTCCAGAGGCGCATTACTGTCCCTTAGAGAGACCTGTTACTTTCTCTGTATTGAAACACCCCGCAGAGGCCACTCTTCTCTAAGGAAACAGGTGGTGCCCCCAGAAGCAGCACCCTTATCCACTTCTGTATGCAGCATGAAAATTAGTGTTAACTACCCGAATAACCACACTGGACCTTCTAAAGAAGGGAAAAAACTACATACACTGAAAAAGTTGAAAGAATTAGCTATCATTAAGTCAGGAGTACATCCCTAAAAGGTGATTTTAAAGGCTTTTGATCAAAGAGGCCAGAATGTAAAACCGTCTAAGCAAGTATTCTTGATGTGGGGCCATTAATTTTCTCAGAACAAGGCACGTTATAGTTGGATCTTAGGAGATGGGGTAAACTTGCTGGTGGGGTGGCTCTTGGAGGCCTGAAAAAAAAAAAAATGATGGCCTCCAGCACTAAGTGAAATAGAAAAGCCTGAGTTGCTTTGTGAAATGTTCAGGGCAGGAATAAAGAGGCTGGGAAGCAGGTGTGCTGGAGTGGATACATCATGTGAGGCCAGAAGACCCAGCAGATGATTATGCTCCATAGGAAGCCCAGAGGTCACATCATTCTCCACGTCAACATGCCAGTGAGAGAGGCACTAGCATCATCAAAAAGTTCAGTAGAGGCCTCCTCTGCAGCCCAGTGCTAATGGTAGGAGAAACTAACACAGCCTTCAGAGGCCGGATAGGACAGCTTAAACACCAGATACCTAGAGGCCACAATTATTCTAGTCAAATGAGCAGACAAAGGAGCTTGGCCCACACGGAATGGTGAAGATGGCTGGGATATTATGGTTTTATATGTATAGTTTTCATCCATGGTTCCTGGCTTATATCTCCCTTAGCCCTTGTCACAGTCTTTTGTTATAGTGTTGGGGTGCTTCAGGCCTCAGGAGAAGGCTTCAGGAAACATAATCTCCCTGTCCGATCTTCTGTCCTCTTTTTACTGGCCCAAGGCAGGGACCTAATTTGATTGTGAATCAAAAGGCCCTCATTCCAGAGAGAGTCCTGATCTATACTCTGGAAGGAGAAAAGCTGCACAGAGAGGTGAAGAAGACTCTGAACAGAGAGGCCTTGCTGAGTTTCTCCAGCCTGTTGGGATCATACCCATTTTATCCAATCAGGTTTCTACATGCTTGTCAATCATGCCTATGTTCTGAAGCCTCCGTAAAAATCTAAAAGGAAAGTGTTCAGAGAGCTTCTGGATAGCTGAACACATGGAGGTTCCCGGAGGGTGGTGCATCCAGGGAGGGCATGGAAACTTGTGTCCCTTCTCCCATTCCTCACCCTACATGTGTCTTCATCTGCATCCTCTGTAATATCCTTTATGGTAAACTGATAAATGTAAGTAAGTTTCCCTTGAGTTCTGTGAACTTCTGTAGCAGATTAATCGAACTCAAATTGGGGGTTGGTCATGAGAACCCCAACTTGAAGCTAGTCAGTCAGAAGTTCTGGAGGCCCAGACTTGTGACTGGTATTGAGGGGGTGTCATCTTGGAGGCTAAGCCCTCAACTTGTTCAGGGAGAAAGCATCAGAATTGAATTGAAGTAGAGGACACCCAGCTGGTGTCCATTGCTCAGTGTGTGGGAAAAACCTTCCACATTTGATCACAAAAATCTGAGGACAATAGGTTAAGGCACAGCTGAAACCATCATATGAGCTAATCTTGATTAAAAAACTCTTTGGGGAGGGGATGGTGCCATGCGACCTACATGGAGGAAGTAATATAACTAATTGAACATGGAAATACTAAAATAAAAAGGCTTTTCCTGGGACAGAGATGTGTCAGCTTTCAATATCTCCTGGCAAACTCTAGCACTCATTTACTTTCATTCAGTTTGGAATATCACTATTAGCGGTTGGTTGTCTTCATGATGTGATTGGAGCAGAATTAGGTACTCACATGGGGTGGACAATGATATTCCTCCACAATTCTGCCTCAGGTCTATGTGAACTCTGTGTTTACTCTCCTATCTCCATCACGTGGCTGAGGTATTCCACAGAAGCACATTGATCCATTACATGGATGACATGTTGATCGGACAGGAAATGCACAATGTGGCTACTATGCTGCAAACTGGAAGACACATGCACTCCAAGGAGTGGGAGATGAATCGTATGAAAGCTCGAAGACCTATGCTTCAACATCTGACAGACGTTTTGGTGTTGAATGTATCAGTGGTGAAAAAGATGCAGTATGGAACTTATGGTAAACTCTGGTTGGAGATTCGCTACTTGCTATTGGGATTCAAGTCCATGTCACTTGAGTCAAGAAAATGTACCCCTTTGAGAAAACAACTCCTGCTGTGTTGAGGGGCCCTGGTGGAGACGCTAAACTTGAACGTGCAATACCAAGTAGCAATGCATCCAGAACTGCCCATTATGAACTGAATTCTGTCAGATTCACCAAGTCACAAAGTTTCACATCCCGTTAGTATGGAGCGGTTCATACTAAAATAAAATTGTTATGTTTGTGATTAAACTGGTGGAGGGCCAGAGAGCATTAGCAATCCACTGACCAGGTAGCCCAGACCTCCATGTCACTCTCCAGAGTTGTACAAGTGCCCTTCCTCTGGCTCACTCTTATTGTCCTATGGTGTATCCTGTATTACCAGATGATACAGGGGATGGAGTGCGGGGAGGCCAACTTGCTTTGTATTTGTATTTCCTGTCTCGGAATGCAATCCAAGAATGGATACTCCTTCATTCCAGCCATTGAAAAATCGCATAGAAAGGAAACCTTCTCAATGGATAAAATCATGAACAGTGTACCTGGTCATTGACTTTGTGTGGAATGTAGAATAACCTTGATATTCCTGGACAGTGGTCAATGGTGTGGACATTTTGCCAGGGGTCTGGAAGGAAAAGGACTGAATATCAGAGACTGGGAGGTTTAGAGTAGTAGCATGGTGTTGAACATAATGAAACTCAGCGCACATTGTAAACATTTTTTGTTTTACACATTAATGCACAATAGCTATGTCTACGATAGACACTGAACAACAAAGTAACAAATATAACTCAGCTGGTTGACACTAACTGGACTTCATTATCAGCCATTCCAGATTTGGCATGTTCGGTACATGTAGAGTGGCCATGTTGGCAAAGGCAGAGTCTACATAGGGGCTCAACAGCACACCAAGCTTACCTACCTACTGAAGCTAATCAAGCTACTGTTGTCTCTGAATGCCTGGCCTGTCAATGAGACATGACTGACTACTGAGACTCCAGTGTGGCATTATTTTTTGAGGGGACCAAACAGCCACTTGCCACCAAGCTGACTACATTGGGCCCCTTCTATCATGGAAAGGCCGGTAGTTTGTTCTCAAGAATAGATGCCTATTCTATACATAAGCTTGACTTTTGTATCGTCAGTCTCAGCTAACCCTACCATGTGGGGCTTCACAGAATGCCTGATCCACAGGCAAGGAATCCCACACAACATAACATCCAAGAAGTGGGCATCCTTTACAATGAAAGAGGTGAGGTAAAGGTCAGACAACCATGGCATCCAATGGCTATGTCACCTTCTGCACCATCTAGGACTGGCCAGAACTCTGGAACAGCTTTTAAAACCCCAGCTCAAATGTCAGCCTTAAAGCAACACTTTGAAATTATGGGGAGCAATCCTTAGAATATAGTGTATGCATTAACTCAGAGACATTTACGTGATGCTGTGTCCCCCATGGGAAGAATATGTGGATCCAGGAGCCACAGAGTGGAAGCAGGCACATCCTTCACTTACCACCACTAGCAATTACCCGCTCTGGAATTTTGTTCCACTGTACTCTGCCACTTTGGGTTTTGCAGAGTTGGAGGTCCTTGTAAGAAAAGTGGACATTCTCTTGCAATGGTACACAGAGAGGTCCCTTTGAAATACATGTTACAGTTACTGCCTAGACACTATGGACCCCTGGGGTCCAGAAACCACCAAGATAGAAAAGAAATCATCATTCTGGGCAGAGGCAATTGACCTTTATCAGCATGGGGACATCGGCTATTTTTGATATAATAGAAGTGATAAGGACAGTGTATGGAATTCGAGTGACTCATGTGAGCACTTCCTAGTTCCCACTTGCCCCGTTCTAAATGTCAATGATCATACGCAGCAACCCTGCCTGAGAAGAGTATGATTACCAAGAATACAGACCTCCAGAAATGAAGGTTTGGATCACACTACAGGGTATAGCACTAACAACCTGCACTGGCGATCACAGAGTGTGAAGGGAATTTTGGATGCATGTTAGAGAAGGGAGAATTTGAATATCAGTTGTGGTCCTGAGATCAATTGCATCAAAATTACCTCTTCCGTCTGAGTTTCTTGTCAAGGAGAGAGGCCCATGGGGGAGCCACTCCCACACCCTGTGTGGTGAAGTAAATTTAAGTGATACAAGAGGTAGACTATAGCAACCATCAAATTGTGCCTTTCAGAGTTCCAACTGATGGAGTATAATTAAGCAAGGACTGTAACTGCTGAGCTCTGAAATTCATCACCACTATTGTACCAAGGCTTCTCTCATTGCTTTCCTCAGCATTTGCTTACTGAGTGCAGCAGCCGCAGGGTAGGTCATTCCTGGAAGATGGGGGAATCCTCTGATGGGTCATTTGGCTCAAATCCTTCCCACTGGCCATTGACCTTGAGAGACTTTCTTAGAACTGCCTTATTCCACTCAATCCTCTCTTCCTCTGTCCTCCACAAGGGTCAGATGAGCATCTTTGAGAGCTCTCCTGGTTCTCTCCCAATGTTCCCTCATAGACATTTTCCCTAATAAATCTTTTGCCCATCTAATCCTGTCTTGGCATCTGCTTTTCTGAGAAACTGCAGTAGCACATGCGTGATGGCGCGAGTCAATTCATGGAGTTTAAGTAAAGTGTACACGGAATCATCATACTAATGAAGCCATAAGTATTTCTTGCTGCTTATATATACCAATTGGCTTTCCTTCATTCACTAATGATAACCTGTGCTCATAATCCGCTCAACAACCTTTCAATTCTTTCTTACTTAAAATAAGACAGGAAAGATTAGCTAACAATAAAATGTGAAGATGTACAGAATTACTATTGAAAAACCTCTCAAAACATAAGCCCTTCTGACAAAAGAATTTTCTGAGGCACGATCTATATTAGAAAGTGATGTAGGGATATGTATAAGCAGAAAGCAGTGAAAGTCAAGGCCTCCACTCGCTTCAACATTCTGATATGTTCACTTTGTTTAGTGTTTTAGTTGGCTTTAAATTCTAACAATTAAGAAAGCTTACAAAATGGTTTGCAGAAGAATATTAGTGAAAGGATTATGAAGTACTTCATAAGTCCTTTGAACAGGAAACACACATCTTATAATGCAAACTAATTTTTTAAACAAATAGATGCCTGTGATTGGATGGATCTATAAATTCATGTTTACATTACTAATGGTATTATTAGCATAAATATTTTATAGCATATATTATAGCAGCTTTCAGGTAATTGATGCCTCCAAAAATATTTATTGATCTGAAATAAAAATATCTTCGAGAAGTGGCTGTGATTAGATGCATGCCATAGAGGTAAAACTGACTCACCAGCTGGGCGTGATAAAGAAATAGTCAGACCAAAGTGTCATCAAATGGATTTTTCTGGTGCCATTGGTGGCAGTAGCATATCACTGCATAAGTGGCTTTGCCCCTGGTGATTATAACTGACAACCAAATGGCCTATGTGAGTGCCATGTTATCATCACAGTGCAGCTGATATTCAGGAAAACACAGACTCAGTGGGTATGTTTCCCGTGGCAACTGAGTCAGACGGCTGTACTTACTAGAGCCTAGTAGAACATAGTAACATCTACTACGTTCAATATGATCACAGTTTCCTGCTAGGTAGAAGGCAAATTTCTGTCTTTGCATGCTTTTCACACTCTGAGAAAGAAAAAGTTCTCCAATTTTATCCCATTTTCCACTCATCACACATGTGTACCTTACAGTGAAGGTTAAAGGAAGTTAGTTACAGGAATTTTCTGTTAAATATGGGAATAGATAAAGAATAAAAGGAAAATGATGGCATATGCCAAAATTAAGGGGATGAGAATCCTTTTATGAATGTGTTCTAAAAATCCAAATAGTTTTGTGACATTTTAGACAGGAAAAGCCATTTTTATACTGAAGTAATGTAGGGTTGTGCAAAGCTTCATATCAGCTGATAAAGAAAAATATTACTTTCATAGGTTCACATAAGAAGTTCAAGTATTTCATCTCAGCTTCGATTTTTAAGCCATTTTCCTGCAAACTAGCAAATTTCTGCCTACAGCAAACTGATGAAAATTCATGGATGTTTTCATTCCTCCAGTTTAGGGCAGAATAGTAAAACTTTTGCCTTAGATCAAACTTTTGAATATTTGAGGGAAGGGGAAATAAAAATCCACATCATTTCTCAAATGTGAATACCCAAAGTGAAATGTGGCTGTTTCTTACATTTTTAGATGCCTGGAAGTTTTCCACAAACTTCTATAACAGTCACTCTGCAGCCTTCTGCTATAAATGTTTCAGGAACTATCTAGGGAAATATTCTATTGAGAGGGAAGGCAGGATTATCTAGCAGATAGAGCGTGGAATTTGGACTTAGACAACCATCTGAGACCTGCACCTGCCTCTTTCATTGCCTTATGGTGCGGTGCTGTATAAATGATTCAGACGCTCTTTGCTTGTATTTTTCCCTGTGGCAATAGAGGGAAATAGGCTAAGCATTAGCCCCTTCTCAACTGTCAGAGAATACCATAAAGGTAAATATGACATTGTCTGTAAAGTGCTCTGACCTCTAATCCAGAAAAACAGTGCAGACATGTGAGGCCAGAGAGACTGTACAGACATTATAGAGTCCTAGCTTGGAAATGGCTTGACCCCTTCATGCCTGTGTTCAGTCAGAGGTCCCTATGACACATGATCAACGATAGGTATTACCAGTTGCTAATTCCTTCTATTCTAATCTTTCCTTCCGCATCTGGGACATATTAACCTCATCCTCACAAACCCAGTGAAGAGAGACAACCCTAACAGTCAATCAATAGGCATCTATTAATTGTCTAATAGGCACAATGTATTCTGTTGAGCATTAGACCTCGGATGAGAGTCTATTAGAACTATAATAATTTATAAAACATAGTTACTATACTCAAGACCCTTGCAATCATGATGTAGCTGGAAAGGAGAAGTGTCTGAATCATTTAAAATCATATAAGACAGCCCTAGATGCCAAACCACTGATAGGATTATTCCAAAGGGTTCAGAGGAGAGGAGGGTGTGGCTCAGGATAGAGGATCCTGGGATGGTCAGTTTTAATATGATTTTAGTTTGTAATTAGAACAAACACACAAATACAGAAGAAAAAATGCATATGTACCCACAAGTGTAAAAAGGTAAAGTGATACTTCTGGTAGTGACCACACTGAAAAGTGATTCGTTAATATTTCTGGATGCCATCAGTTAGTTCACTGTTCTTATTAATTTTAGGCAATTGTGGCCCACCCTCCTGATTTTTCCCTTATATGGCAGATTTGAGGTATTTTGATAGCTTGTTTGTAAACCCTGGTTCAGTCAGTCAGTATGGACGTATCTTACAACATAATTTCAGAATAAGGGGAGGATCATGCGCACTACTGGGAAGAGAATTGGTTGATTTTACTCTGAGACCTTGAGCCCCTCACTTTACCGCTCAAAGTCATTCAGTTGATTCATTTGTGACATAAGAGGGTTGGGCGAGATTTCATGGGCCAGGTACAGAATTCTCTGGGGGAAAAAAAAGTGCTATTTAAAACATACTTTCTTGTGCTGCTGAAAAACTCATCTTGTGTTTGTATTCTGTCAGAATCCACCATCATTCCTTGTCATCAAGATCGATATCTCAATTTTATAGACCACAAATGCTTCAGGTAGAGGACAGCCAGATGATAATACGATGCTCTCAAAAATGTGCTTTAACTGTAACTCTTAATTTAATTATATTCAAACTGGATGTTCCCAAGCTCTATTAAACTTTAATATTCAACTCAGTAGAGCTTTGGTCTTGCCCATAAGTACTAACTTAGATAAATAGGCTGGTTCTTGTAAAGAACTTGTGCCACAGTGAGCAAGCATCTGCAAAACAGAGAGGAGGCAGATGGCCTTTGCTGGGGGGTATAATAGCAGCATGCCTCTATTTCAAAGAACATTGGTAAAATATTTGTTTTAAATATGATGGTATGTATCACCAAAAGGTTTAACAAGATCAAAACATCCTGTCAATTCAGAGAAAATAGTAATTCAATTTTAAGTAAAGTAGGAAATATGTCATTTGTTTTATGAGAAAAATTGCAAATTTTGATTTTCTTTTAAACAGCCATGTTTTACCATGTCATATCCTATCAAGAAACTAAAATTTACCTGTACTACATGGTATAGATAATGTGAACAGTAGTAGTATGTTGAAAAATAAAATCAGCTATATTGAACATAAAAGAGAAAAATTATTTCTCCAGAAAATTTCCTAGAATTTTAAAAGAATATGGTCTTAATTAGTGTTATAAACTGACAATAATTAATTGTGGCATGAAACAGCTACTTTAACGTATTATGAAATATGTTCATTTATTCTTTTTGTTGTTGTTGTTTTGACGGAGTCTCCCTCTGTTGCCCAGGCAGGAGTGCAGTGGGGCGATCTCGGCTCACTGCAACCTCCACCTCCTGGGTTTAACCAATTCTCTTGCCTCAGCCTCTCCAGTAGCTGGGACTACAGGTGCATGCCACCATACCCAGCTAATTTTTGTATTTTTAGTAGAGAAAAGGTTTTCCCATATTAACCAGGTTGGTCTCAAACTTCTGACCTCAGGTGATCCTCCCGCCTCGGCCTCCCAAAGTGCTGGGATTACAGACATAAGCCACCACGCCTGGCAGAAATATGTTCATTTATTCTATGAGGGAGTTTGTGCAAAGTCTACAACAGGTTATGCACAATTTAAATTAATATTTTCCAATTGAAATATAATGCAAATCACATATATGCATTTTTTAATTTTATAGTTTCTATATGAAGAATAGTAGAAAAGATAGAGGTAAATTAGGATTTTATAGATTTTATTTAGCACACTATGTAAAATATTTTCACTTTAAAAGTAAACATTATTTAAATACTGCAATTTTTAAAATCAAGCCTTCAACATTTAGTGTGTATTTTATTTACAGTACAATTCAATTCAGATTTCAAGCATATGATAGCCACATGTGGCAAGTGACTATTGGTAGTGTGGGTTTAGATGGTGAAAATACACTATTAAGCAACAAAGACATGTCTACTATCTTACGGTTTATAGTCTAGTATGGAAAACAGATTCTGAACAATAAATTACAAGTGTGATATTTAGCAATATGTGTTAAAAAGCATTGCAGTCATGTGTGGCATAAAAATGTTTGGGTCAATGACAGACTTCATGTACAATGGTGGTCCTGTAAGATTATAATATAGTATTTTACTGTACCTTTTCTATGTGTAGATATGTTTAGATAAACAAATGCTTATCCTTATGTTCCAGTTGCCTACAGTATTCTGTACAGTAACATGCTGTACAGGTGTGTAGTCTAGAAGCAAAAGGCTATACATGTAGCATAGGTTTGCAGCAGGCTATACCATCTAGGGTGGTGTAAGTACACTCTATGATGTTTGCACAATGAGGAAATTGCCTAATGATGCATTTCACAGAATGTCTCCCTATCGTTAAGCGTGGCATGACTGTAAATAAAATTAATATTGCTGAGTACATGCCTTACATTTAATGAATTTCCACTTCACATATGCTACAGATAATGTGTTTTTCTATGTGAGTGAGATCACTCTTGGCATTTTTTAGGGAATGCATTCTAAATTAATATACTTTTGTAGTCTATTAGCATTCTTTTATTTTTGTGCTTTCTACTTTTCCCATATCAGGATTACATTGTAAGTTTGAAGTTAGAGAGGTATAAGCCAGAGCATAATAATCCTTTAATACAATTATATATTATTTAAAAAATTAAAGTAGTTTGTTGTAAAATAAAAAAAAAGTTTTCAAAGAAAACTTCATTTAGGATAAGAGAAAATTCAATATTTTTCCATGCATTTCCCCTAGCTTTATAATTTCTAAGATTTTTCCTGGCATGTGTTTGCAAAGGCTTGTTACTATGAACTATAGACCTTTTCTAGGTTATTACAAAAGTAGTTTATTTCTTATGAAATCTTACAATTATACCTAATTTATATATACAGGCTGGTGTCAAGAGAGTACTTAGCTGTTTAGATAATAGCTAAGATAATAATAAAACAATTAAAAACATAAAAAGAATAGTTTATGTATGAAATAGACTCAGTCTTGTTGAAAGATATGCCTTTATTGATTTCATGTAACCCAGCTTAATCGTGGATGGTACCGAAGATGGTTATATATTTATTGAGATTTGAAGAATGCCAAAAAGCACAGATGAACCAAAAGTTTAATGTTCACTCATCTGACTAAAAATATATCTTTTCCATGTTGCTTCTTAAACAAAAATTGCTGTAGAATTTCAGACAGAGAAGATTGCGTGGATCACAAGAGTCAAGTCCATAAGAGAAAATTCCTAACCTGGAATTTAATGACTGGATAGAGCTGGATTTTTCTGGAAGGAATAGGTAGGTCTTTCTTATTTGGAAAAGCAACATAAAGTGAGAGGTAGAAACTGGCAAGATTTGTTGGAAGAATAAGCAAATGGCTTAATACTGAGACACAGTGGAAATGCACAAAGGATGAACAATTTAAGTCTAGTTAATGGAGAGTTAGAATCTTAAAAGTAGATTCAATAGGTGATATGGTACCAACGCAGTTTTAAATCAGGGAAGTGGCATAATGAAAATGCCATTTTTGGAAGATTCATCTAGCAGAGGTGACAGGATTGATTTAAAGATGCTAAAGAAAAATATCAAGGAGGTTGAGTTGAGAGACCAGATCCAATAATAGATTTGGAAGATTTAAACAAGACTTCTTAAAATGAAAGACTCATGCTTTTTTGACAGCATAGGAAGTGGAACTGGTAAAAAGGACGAGTAAGAGAAGCCTGGGAAAAAATAGAATAAATGCAGGATTATGTTTGGATTCAGGGCTCTGGCGGTGGAGTTGGATAGATATAAAAAGAAAGAAAGACAACTCTTTTGCTGACAGCATAGACAGTGATATTTTGAACTGTAGAGATGAATTCTCCTGAATTTCTGTTGTCCAGCAAAAAATATAGTGGGATTATATTTTATATTATTAGTCTTAGATCTCATTCCTCAGAGCTAAAGTAAATTGAATGCTGTTTGAAATATTACTAAGTGAACTATGGCAATATTTTCATCTCCTTTCTAAAAGCATACATATTTTGGTTTAAATTATTTAGGAAGTTATGAAACAAAACAGGATTTATGTCTGCCTTATTTTGACATATAGTTTACATTTGGAAAACTTTGCCCTAGGATGGCATTGGATAAAATTTTTATGATAAATTTGGGCACAACCAAAGCGAAATCACAAAACTCAGAACAGTAATAGACTTTATAAATCATGTAATTATATTGGTAGAAAAATAATAAATATTTATTGTTTGTCAGATGCCAAGCCTGTAGGGGGCATTGGCTATACATGTTTAAAAAAATAAAAGAAAAAGAAAAAAAACTATCTTTGTGAATAAATGTAGAGTCTATTAGAGGAAATGGTCATTAAACACATATAGAATTATACATTTGAATAAATCCATGTTATTTGTTGAATTATGTCCTCTAAAAATTCATATGTTCAAGTCCTGACTCCCAATATCTCAAAATGTAACTTTATTTGAAAATAGTGTAATTAGGGGTATAATTATTTAAGATGAGTTCAAACTGGTGTAGGGTTGGCCCCTAATCTAATATGACCAGAGTTCTTATAAGAAGGGGAAATTTTGACACTGACATAAACACACAGAGAGCTCCATGTGAAGATGGAGGCAGAGGTCAAAGTGCTGCTTCTGCAAGCCAAGAAATGCCAAAGATTCCCAGCAAACCACCAGGAACTAAGGGAGAGGTATGGAACAGATTCTTCCTCGCAGTCCCCAGAAGGAATTGACCCTGCTAACATCTCCATCTAAGACTTCGAGTCCTTGAAACTGTGAGAAAATAAATTCTGTTGTTTCTACCACCCAGTTTGTGGTACTTTGTTATGGCATTCCTAGAAAACTAAGACAGTGACAAATACAAAAAGAAAATCATTGGTAATACTAGGAGTGAATAAGGTGATAGGGCTTACTTTAGATCTGATGGGCAAAGGAGACCTCTTTGAGGAATTTATAATTGATCTGACACCTGAAAAACGAGCCAGCCATGTGAGGTATGAGACAGAGTGATCTGGGCAGAAGAAAGAACATGTGCAAAGGTCCTGGTATAGGAAAGAACTTGCCACAAGTCAGGAGTTGAAAAAAGGCTGGTGTGGCTGTTGCACAGCTAATAAAGGTGAGAGTGGTACAAGATGAGGCTGATAAATTCCTGGTAAGTAAATTGGACTTTGATTTTTATCCTAACGGATTTGGCTGGTAAGGAATTTGACTTTTATTCTAAGAGCAATTCCATTAGTTCGGAGACATGAATGGGTTTTAAGCAAGTGGTGACTTTATCCAATGTACCTTTTAAATAAATTCTAACTCCTATGTAAGTCATGATATGGAGATATGGAGGGAAACAGTGACAGCAATGCAGCAGGGAATCAGGCTTGGATTAGGTGGGTGTTAGTAGATTACTGATAATGAGCAAATATGTAATACTGGGAGACAGAGAGCATGTGTAGTAAAGAATTTCTCTCAGGTTTTTGTTTTGAGCTATTAGGGTTTTTTTAAAAAATATTTATTGAGAAGCTAGAGGAGGAACAGAGTAGGGAAAAGATAGAATGGAGGAGGAGTCATAGAATGAGTTCAGCTCTGTGTATGTTAAAATTGAGATGCGCAGGAGAGAGTCAAGCAGAAATACCAAGGGAGTGATTTCTTTCTTGCTTGCTCCAAAGAAAGGTCTAAGGACTGAGACTGAGACATAGAAGTTACATGTGTTCTGCAATGAACACAGGGAGTTCATAGCACAGTATAGAGTAAAGCTGAAGGCTTCCTGATTCCCAGCCCAGTGTTCTTGCAACCTCATGTAAATGCCTAGTCAACAACTTTATAGGATCCTTTGATTAAGGGGTAAGGGAGCACTTTCTTGGGTTGTATTGGGAATAAATATACAATCATCTGTATAGCAAAAAAAGCATAGATGGATAGAGTATTGACACAAATGCACAGAAATAAGATTAAGGCGGCTTGGAGTCTACTTTTAGCTTTGCCACTGCTGTAATTGGTTTAAGTGGGTCTCAATGAAATGAGTGTATAATATCATATGATCTCTAAGATATCTATTAGTTTTAAAACCTGATAACTCCCCAGGAGCAATTGAACTCCTGAGTAAACAATCTAATAATATTATTGTACATGTGCATAAGAAGGTATGCATAAAGATCCTCAATAAAATATTGTTTAAAGCAAAATTTAAAGGAACTTCAGTGCCCATCAGTAGAAAAAAAAACATTCTATGTTTATGTGGCAAAATGTTATTTAGCTGTTTAAAATAATAAACTAGATCTATGTGTATATAGAAAGATCACAAATGCAGAATGTTGAATGCCAAAACTGTTAGAATAATAATTGAAATAATTTGCCTTCAACAGATGTACATGTATGTAAAAATGCTAAAAATAAGAAGGATGAAATTCTAGTTAATTATTGGAATGGAGGAAATAAATAAGACTAAAGATGGGCCAGAAACAAAGCTTCAAGCTCATAATATTTCATATAAAATTATATTTAAACTGTGTATAACAATAGAATTAAACAGGAATTTATTGTATTATTCTTTCTGTATTTTTAATTACATAAATTTTATGACTAGAGGTCAGTTAAACCATTATTTTCAGGCTGGTAATCCCAGCACTTTGGGAGGCCGAGGTGGATAGATCACTTGAGGTCAGGAGTTCAAGACTGGTCCGACCAACATGGTGAAACCCCATCTCTACTAAAAGTACAAAAAATTAGCTGGATGTGGTGGCACGCACCTGTAATCCCAGCTACTCAGGAGGCTAAGGTAGGAGAATCACTTGAACCTGGGAGGTAGAGGTTACAGTGAGCCAAGATCACGCCACTGCCCTACAGCCTGGATGACAGAGTGAGACTCCATATAAAAACAAGACAAAACAAAAAACACAAAAAACCCATTATTTTCATTTTTTGTTATGGAGGATAAAAAGTTTTATTTCAATATATGGAATATTTTAATGCACTATCATTGATTTCTTAAAACAGAAATATCATTTTATATTTCATAACATTATGTTTTCATTTTTAAATTTTACTTAACAAACTATGATGTGTGCTCTTCAGTTGTGCTGGGAGCTGTCACATCCACATTTATTTCAGGTTAACAACTTTCTAAAGGAGGTGCCTATTTCACAAACAGCAAATCTGAGGTTCCTAGAAGTTAAAAGCTTGCCCAAGGGTACGGAACTGGTAAATAGAAGAGATAAAAGTTGAAACTCAGTTGTTTTACTCCAGGTTTTGTTATTTCCCTCACATTTGACTGACATACACTTCTAAGCTAAACACACAGTATAAGCTCCACTTATTCCTAATAATTCACATTTCCTTATAAAGTCGGGGTTTCGTTCAGTCAATATGTAGTCTAATGTACTGAACCTAACATACACTTATTTTGCATGTAAGTGCAGTAAAAATTCTGGAAATGTACATTAGGAAGTGAAAGGAAATATGTACTATTAGGATTTCCATCTAGTTTTAATCATAGAAAGCCTATTCTGTATATCGATGCTCTGGTTTTATTTTTTAAAATATCTTTATAGCTGTTACAATTTTGTTCCTCTTTTTGGAACCTTCATAATAAATTGTTGCTTTTGATGTTAAAATGGATGAAGATTTTGCTATATTTAGGAAGAAATTGTTTTACTATTGTGAAGTAAAATGTTATTGATTTTCTAAAAAAGAGAAAAAAGACAACTTCAAGGAAAACACTACAAGATACATATTTGACTAGCACTTCACAAATGTAACTTTACTGTCATTAAACATTTGCTTCTTTCTTTCTCTCCTTCTCAGCCTATTGTTCCTGTTCCTCATCTCATGATTTTTTTTGTTATATTTGAATGATGAGCCCAAAGCATGAAAAGCTGTTGTTTTCAACCTTTATTAATGTTTCCCAACTCATTTCCCTGTTTGCCTGCTGACAACCTGCCAAAATCACCCTCTGGTGAATTGTAAAAAGATTGGGGTAGCAGTTTTGGGATCCAAAATGTGTTGCAGATAATTAGTAAATCAGAACTTTGTCACAGCAGATACTTTGCTACCCACACATCTCTATTTTTAAGCCTTGTGTGTCACACAATGTGTGTTCATTGTCTGTTTCAGTGTGAGTAGCACATCTTTGCATTGCATATAATACAGTTGAGTTGAATGAGAAATTCCATTATTATTTTGTCATTTTGTATTGTCACTGATTAACACATGAGATATACGTATTTGGTGAATAATTGGAAATCACTGTTGGCTTTTAAATAGCTTTATAAAGGAGAGGAATTACCTATTTTGCTACTGACTAAAGCAATCCATACATAATCTAAGTAGTTCATACCGTAGTCTTTGTTTTCCAATAAAGGCAAGAGATAAAAATCTCCTTAGATGATCACAGTTGTTTTCATGCTAGTTAGTTCTAACTAACTTGATTGGCAAGAGTAGTGGGTCAGGAGATTGCTTCTTGAATCACACAAAATTGAAAAGTTTTTTTCAGTGTAATACCGAGGTGATAAGTTGAGGCAAAAAGGAAAGTTAGATTTAGGATGATGAAATGCTAGGCTTATCAGCAGACTTTCATGTGAATCAACTGGAGAATCATAGGAGCAAATTATTTAGTGATCTGCTTCCTTTAAAATACTACCTAATGGCATAGCGTCTGTGCATATATATGCTCTCATGTGTGTGTTATATTAACGAATGCACTCAACCCTGATCCCACTTCATTTGTTCCTTAACTTTCAGCCTGTAGAGAAGGTAGATAAACAGTTGGATATGAGATTACATATGTACCAAGCTGTTTTAGTGTCAGAGGAAATTTATCAATTTGCATAGTTTCAATAACTGTGGTCTCAACATATGTCAGGTACATAGTCATGATAAAATGGACTGGCTACTATGATATTATAATCAGACATGATTTAGTCTTAAAAGCATAATAATATCAGCCTTACGTTTCAAAAAAAGCAAGAAAGGTGATGGTTATTCTCATATCTAAGATGACGAACTTGGAGAAGATGCATGACCTCTAAAAGTTGTAGATTCTTTATCTATAAAAAGGGCACAAAAAAAGCTGCTTTTCCTACTTGATAAGATTCTTATTAGGGATAAATATATTAATATGGATAAAATCCCTTTGTAATTTTTGGATGTTGTATATATAAGACATTACTTAAAATATCTAAATAAGGAAATAAGAATCTTCCCTAAATCAGAATGCATTCATTTATCAAATATGCATAGGTGCCTACTATATTTCAGTTGTACTGTTCTAGGAATTGAGAAGATAGTAGTAAACACAACAGAAAATAATTTCTGCCCTGATAGATCTTATACATTAGTGAATTGAAATAACAATAATAGATAAACTTTGTAGTATGTCAATTGGTGATAAGTGCTATAAAATAAAATAGGACAAAAGACATAATTTAAATAGGAAACATTTGAAGAATTACTTGAAGAAGATGATAGCCTAAGCAAACAGGGAAGATCAAGTTGTATGTTGAAATACTAGTTTAGAGAAAATGTTCATTCTTGATGAATGGTCTATTATTACTCAATCAGAGCCATGTGCACTGCTACCAATGTTTTATAGTAAACTTAGTCAAGTGGTTTGGCAGACGAAAATTTTTTCTTATCTCTGGTTTTATATTTAAAATAAAAAATTTAAAGTCACTGCACCTTATGTCCCCATTTCCTTTGATAGGCACACAAAAAGTATTAATACAAGAAGAAGGAATGAAATGTTTATTTTGCATAGGTAATATGAGTGCAGTGTAATAAAAATCAATTTGACATTAACATACACAAAATATTTTAGAAGGGTAAGTCTATCATCCAAAACAACACGATGTACTTAAAAAAAGAAAATGTGGGATTAGCCTCACCCCCACACACAAAATAAACACACCCTGTCTTAGCACATGTTCTCAAGAAAACAGATCTGGAGGCAGAAGCCTATGTGCTAACATTTAGTTAGTGAGAGCAATCCCAGGAAAGCAGAAGAAAGGGAAAAAGGAGTGTGAGTCAGAGAAGGAGGGAGTACATT
Source organism: Macaca nemestrina (assembly GCF_043159975.1). NCBI lineage: Eukaryota > Metazoa > Chordata > Mammalia > Primates > Cercopithecidae > Macaca > Macaca nemestrina. The sequence continues at coordinate 150,139,419 of NC_092130.1, forward strand.
ACCAAACTGAATGCCTTCTTAGGCACAGAAGTGTGCTGTCTCAGTGTCCTCAGGACACGCCTTTAGAGATTGTGTGTGTTTCTGAGCCTTCTCAGAATCCATTGAGGTAGTGGGTAAGGAGGAATGTATATGCTCAAACTGGGAAGTGAATGGAAGTTGAAATATAGGCCAGGGTGATAACTAACAACTGGACAGCAGGGGCTTTGCACAAGAAACTACCATGTGTAGCCTATGAAAAAAGAAGGTCAAGAGCAGATGCATCAGGAACAGATATTCACATCCAAACACAATTATCTGTGTGATCTCTCAGCTAACGGGCTGAGGCTGTGTGCAAGCTGAAGGCCTTTCCACCATGCCATTATACCATGGAGAGAAAGAAAATGAAAAGAGGGAGGGGTTGAAACTTTGAAAAAATGAGTGAGCTAATGCAGAAATGGTTCAGCTAATGATAAGTATTTCAATCACCTTAAAATGAAAAACTTAAATTTATTTTCCACTACAAATGTGAAAAGGAGTGGTGAGCAAACCCAGCTATAAAGAAGTAAAATTAAATATCTCCACTTCTAAGGGATGACATTAAGTTTTAAACGACATATATTTCACACATATATAAATCAACAAAAAGCAAGTATATTCACCCAAATGTTAAGAGTAGTGATCTTTAGCTAGTGAGCTTGTGGGTGACTTCTATTTTTTTCTTTAATTATTGTATATTTCCTAAATGTCCTCAAATGAAAGTGTATCACTTTTGCAATAAGAAAGAAAATTTGGTATTAGAACAGATGCATTTGTGACTTCATCCGTTCTGTGCTTGTTGAAGCTTATTAATCTGAAAACTATTCCACTTTTAAGTGTTATTGGGCTAATAAGTCATTTCGGGGTGAGTTACTTTTCAAAGTTCTTGAAATCACATCTCTAACTGCACTTTGTTCTATCTACTGATAGGGAGGGCCTGCCTATAGCTGCTGTAACCTAATACAAAAAAAATAAAGAAAAAAAGAAAAAATATGCTTGCTGTCTGCACAAATTCTTATAACTATCTAACTAGCTGAAATAGTCATATTTTAATAAGTTAGTAAACTACTCTTTGAATCTAACCATTTCTGTATTTGAGGCCTTGATAGAACTTGGCTTAGTCTTTCATAAAGTAGCAATAGAGTTCAAGAGCTTCCATTTATTCTCAGAAATTTCGCCACATATTAGTGCATACTTTTAAATCTACTCAATTAATTGGTATTTGAAAAAGCCAAATATAAGCTAAGCTGTAAAGAATTATAGATGAAAAGCTTGCAATGGATTGTGATTATAACATCATATAGATAACCCCAATCCCTGTAATATAAAACTTAAACCTAATCACAATGTTAGAAAATGCATACAGAGTACTGGATGTACAAAATACCAGCTGAGGTGATTCCTGGCCTTTGAAATTATTTAGCTTTTCGGCGTGATTGACTTATACACTGGTGTCTGCGTGTGTATGCACAGAAGCATACACACAAAGAAATGGAGAAATTAAAAAGAGCAATAACTTGTCTTGAGTTTTCCCATTGGGCCTGTATTCTTGTGTTTTCCTATGGCTGTCGGAAAAATTTGGCTCACTTTTCTTCCTGTTTCTTTCTTGATAATTTTACAGAATTATTTTCATGCTTATTAAACTCTTCTAATAATTATTGGCTATAAAATATAGGAGGAAATTTTATGGTGATCACATATATAAGATGCAATTAATGATAAGTAATTTAAATGGTGGAAAAATGCTGGGTTTAAATCATCAGAGATGGGCCGAGCGCGGTGGCTCAAGCCTGTAATCCCAGCACTTTGGGAGGCCGAGACGGGCGGATCACGAGGTCAGGAGATCGAGACCATCCTGGCTAACACGGTGAAACCCCATCTCTACTAAAAAATACAAAAAACTAGCCGGGCGAGGTGGCGGGCGCCTGTAGTCCCAGCTACTCGGGAGACTGAGGCAGGATAATGGCGTGAACCCGGGAGGCGGAGCTTGCAGTGAGCTGAGATCCGGCCACTGCACTCCAGCCTGGGCGACACAGCGAGACTCCGTCTCAAAAAATAAATAAATAAATAAATAAATAAATAAATAAATCATCAGAGATGAAAAAACTTGTATATTGGTTAAAATGTTTTATGCTGCAAGTAATGAAGATTCTGCTTAATGTGGCTGTGATGGTTAATTTTATGTTTCAATTTGACTGGGCCACAGAGTGCCCAGATATTTATTTAAACATTATTCTCGGTGTGTCTAATAGGGTGTTTCTGTAAGAGATTAATGTTTGAATAGGTAGATTGGGTACGGCAGATTGCCTGCCCAATGTTGGTGGGACTCATTCAATCCATTGAAGGCTTGAATAGAACTTAATGAATTCATTCTCACAGCCTGAGGGTTTTTGAGTTGGGTCATCAATCCTCTGCCTTGAATTCAGTCTCAGACTGGAACTTACACCCTCTGCTCTCCTGATTCTCAGGCCTTTGGACTCAGAATGGACCTATACTGTCAGCTCTCCTGGGACTCCAGCTTGCAAGTTTGGGGACTTCTTAGGCTTCATAACTGCATGAGTCAATACACTGTAATCTCTCAATAGATAGATAAATAGATAGATCTCTTATTGATTCTGTTACTCTGGACAACCCAGACTAATACACTGCCGTAACAATTAAAGGAAATTATTGGCTCAAGCACCAATTCAGTTAAAGTTGATTTAGTGTTATCTGATTCAGTAGTTTCAGAATGTAATGAAGGACCAATTTTATGCTGTACTTTTCTGCAGGCAACTTCATGTTAAAGATACTACCCTCATTGTTAGAAAAGTTACCAGTAGCAATTTAACTTACGTGTTTTCTGTTTAATTGCCGGCATATTAGAATAGAACCTTGGTATTGACTTGACACTAAAGTAATGACTACATCCAGGTGAATGGCAGGAGGCAATTGAATAAAGTCAATCAGATGCACAGCTGGAGATGAAGGTAGTATCATCTTCCCTGAAGTATATGAGTGGAGTCTGGAAGTTGTAGATACATGAATGATAATCTTGATAGTAGATATGGGAAGGAAAGTTCTAATTCTGGGTATTTAACCAACAATATCCATTCACCTGGGTTTACTTACAGGGAAGACCCTGTTAACAGGAACATAGGCTGTAGACATTACCTCTTTAGAGAGCCTGGGAAAGAGATCTCCGAGTTCAAAAACACTGTACTTCAGGTTAGAAGGTCTTATACTGAGTTTATGATTATAGATAACATGCAATCAGTGAAAGTGGTTTCTTCTATAAAATAAAAATTATATTTTTGTCACAGTTTTGCAAAGAAAGTATTGGGATCTTCCAATTAGATACATAGATTTCTTGATAAGAGACTAAGAAATCATGGGTTAATAATTACCATACAAATTAAGTATGTACAGTGAGCATGCTTGTGAATAAGAAGAGGGTAGATTTCTCCTTTTCCCTACCCTTCCTAATCTCTTTTACTCTTCCTCATTTCTATTTTTCCTTTTCAAATGGCAGAACCTAGATGAATGGTAAATCTGAAAGAAATTGTTACACCTCTGGAAATAATCAAAGACTTAATGTGTTTTTACGTAACAGTTAAGTACATTAGAAATTGTAATTCTAAGATAACAAGGTAGAAATCTTCTTTATAAGTTTTGTTGCTGAAAAAAAGTGAAAAAATGTGGTTCATAGATGCTGGGAAAGAATGGACTGAATTTATCAATGAAGAAAAATGTATATTTACTTTTATCATAGTATGCATTTTAATACCTCCTGTAAAACCTTTTGAAGTATTTGTGGGTAGCATTTCTCTGAACATTGCAGGTGACTATAAGATATACTAAGATATCACCAAAAAGTAAATGATTAGCTTTTGTATGTCTGTGTGCATGTATATGTGTGTGTATATTTATTTATTTAAGTGTATTTTATTATTCACTTTTTCCTTGGCTAAGGGATTAATAATTGAAAATTTTGTTTAAAATGTTTTTATATAAGCTAAAACACTTTAATTGACTTATGAAAATGTTAGTCAAAACTAAATGGGAAGCAGATCATTCTAGTGAAAAGTGCATGGCAGGCTTTGGATAGTTCCAGTTCAAGACTATTTTCTGTGCCAATTCTTAACTATGTAAGCTTTTGGGCTATTGAAGAATGGCTTTGTGACCAGCTTCAGACACTTACAATCATTTCATTTTATTTCTCTTTAGTCCACTTACATAGATCAAGGCAATTTAGTTATTTTAAGCTCTAGAGATCTATTTTATTTAAAGCAGAAGCAAAATGGAAAATTACCATGGCACTTGTATTTATCAGGGTTCTCCTGAGTAACAAAACAAATTATGTGTGTGTGTGTGTGTGTCTTTGTGTGTGTGTGTGTCTTTGTGTCTGTGTGTGCGTGTAGAAAGATACTTATTATGAACTTATTATGAAGATTGGCTCACACAGTTATGGAAGCTCAGAAATCCTGTGATTAGCTTTTTGGAAGCTGGAGGCCCAAGAATGCTGGTAGTGTAGTTTCGGTCCAAGCCCCAAGGCCTGAGAACCAGGAACACAAATGTCCAAGGTCAAGAGCAGACAGATGGATGGCCCAGCTCAAGCTGAGCAAGTGAGTTTACTCTTTCTCTGCCTTCTTGTTCTACTTAAGACTTCGAAGAAATTGTATGATGTTCACTTGCACTAGTGAGGATGATCTTCTTTACTCGGTCTACCTATTCAAATGCTAACCTCTTCCAAAAACACCCTCACAGACACCCCTAGAAATAATGTTCTACCTGCCATCTAGATATCCCCTAGCCCACTTAAGTTGGCTTATAAAATTAGCCATCACCAAGTGAAATATTGAAAATCTCTCTCTCTCAACCTAAACATATATAGGTCAAGCTCCCTTGCGTTTTTGGTCCCATCCTTTAACAGCCCTTACACCACTTGGTGAAGACTTTTATAATCTAATTAGTTACTTATTAGAAATGGATGTTACTCAATATAGATCATGGCTTGATTTCAAATAATCAATTTTTCCTCCAAGAAATGGTTGGATCTCTCAGTAAGTTGGATCTAGTACTAATGAAAGTAGTCCCAGTGTGACTCAGGACGGAAAGCTTTAATAGACACCATTGTTTATTTGTTCTTTCAAAGAAAGGCAAGCATTTCACTTATTCCTTTTATTTGAGGTTTTTACTAGGGTAAAGGAGTTAAGTAGAGGGGTATAATGTCAACTCTAAGTGATGCATTTCTTCCTAAAATCAAATGAAAGGAATAGGGGCCAAATAGTATTAGCTCAATGGCTCTATCTTACTAAGTGAAAACACTTAATGGTATATACTTATGATTAGATTGGTGAATTCGCATTTAATTTTTTTAAAAGTGAAATAAAAGCAAACCGAACCAAACCAAACCACTCAATGACAACAAAATTAAGCAACCAAACAAAAAAGTCACAAATAAGCCAATTTCTGAAACGAAACTAAAAATTTATGAAGGAGCTTTTGGTTTTAGCTCTAACATGTACAGAGTTCAGAAGTCATAACTCCCATTGTTACAACAACAGAAAAGATGAGCACATTAAAAAATCAATAACTTTTCTCAGACCGTAGGAGAACTGATGTCATAGAACAAACTTCTATCCAGAAGCATGGATAGACAGGCAGATCTAAAGAGTCATGGTGACATGTTCTTACATGGAGCAGAAGGCTCTGGAGCCATTAACTTGGACAAATTGCTGAAGCTGTGTGTGGACTGGCTTGAGAATGAGAACTCTTGGGTGCTAGGGTCTTAAGGAGGCCCCCACACTTTTGTGTTTTACTCCCAGGAAACTCATCAGGTTCTCATGTTCAAGATCCAAGAAAAGTGTGCCCTTGGCTCTAGCAGCGGGAAAAAAGGAGAATAACCATTGAGAAATACAGCCAGAGCTTGCTCCACTACAAATATCTACTCTCTAGGGGAAATGACTTTACCAAATCCTTATCCTACCTGAAGGAAAAGAATTTCTCAGGCTTCTCGCTTGTTAGCCCTTTCTAGTCTGCCTGTCTCACATAAGGGTGAGAACAAAGCTAAGACACTCTTGTGAAATTCACAACCAGGGATACAAATACACAAAAGATTGAGATGTAGTTATAAAATTATAGAATGCTACCTCTTCCATATACCTTACCATCATACCAACAGGACTCCAGTATAGTAACAGTAGATTACAGCTAAAAGAACTGCAAGATGCGGACCCTATCTGAAAAAGAGCTCTTGGGAAAGCCCAAAATTAGAAGAGGAGAGAAAAAAAATAAAAGAACTCTAAAGAACTTCAAAGACTTTAGCATCTAGATATGTAATATACAAACACAGCCCTGCTCATAGTCAGATTTACATAAAACCTCACACTGAAGACCCATTTATTTCAGTTCCTAACATCCAAAACATTTTGCCCAGCTATCACGAAAAAATTAGAAGGCATGCTGAAAGACAAAAAAAGCAAAGTCTGAAGAGATAAAAGAATAATTAAAACTAAACTCAAATATAACACCAAAGTGGAATTATTAGACAGATAATTTTAAATAGCTGTGATTCCTATGTTAAGGGCTCCAGTGGAAAAAGTAGACCATGTGCAATGATAGATGGGTAATGTAAGCAGAGGAATGGAAACTCTTAAGAAAAAGTCGAAGTGAAATGCTATCGATAAAACACCAAAATATTATTTTAAAAAGTTAAGAATGCCCTTAAAAAGAGAAGCCTGCCCTTACAGCAGACTTCTCACTAGAAACCATGCAAACAAGAAGAGAGTGGAGTGGAATATTTAAAATGTTGGAAGAAAAATTTATAAATCTAGTATTCTATTCTATTCTATTCTATTCTATTCTATTCTATTCTACTCTATTCTATTCTATTCTATTCTATTCTATTCTATTCTATTCTATTCTATTCTATGAAATTATCCTTCAAAGTGAGGATAAAATAAAGATGGTCTCAGACAAACAAAAAACTTAAGGAATGAATTGTTAGTAGACCCAGCCTGCAAAATTTTTAAAAGAAATAACATTGGCCACAAATTTAAATCTATATAAAGAAAAGAAGAGCATTAGTGAAAAAACAAATGAAGATAAAGCAAAAGCTTTAATTTTTCTTTTATTAATTGATCTATTTTTTAAAAAGATACTCATTCTTTAATGTAGTAATAATACCAACGACAGAAATATAGCTGAAAAGCTTTTAAAATTTCCAAATATTTGGAAATTAAATAATATACGTAACATATGGGTCCAAGAAGGAGTTTCAATACAATATTTTAAAATATTTTTAATTAAATCGAAATACAATATATCAAAATTTGTAGGATACAGCCAAAGCAGTGCTTTGAGAAAAATTTATAGCATAAAATACTTACATTACAAAAGAGGAAATATTTAAAATCAATAATATAAGCTTAATTCTTAGGAAAGCAGAGAAGAGAAAGTTAATTCTAAAGTAAACAGAGAAGTTAATTCTAAAGTAAATAAGAATTACAACAGAAATTAATGGAACCAAATATAGGAATAAAGAAAAGAAAATCAAGAAAACGTGAAGCTGGTCCTTTGGAAAAGTCAGCAACAGTAATTGGCTTCCAGCCAAGCTAAATAAGAATAAAAGAGGAATGACATAAATTACCAATACTGGAAGTGAAAGAGTAGTCAGCACTACTGGTCTCATGAACATTAAGAGGAAAATAAAGGGTTACTATGAGCAACCCTATTCCCACAATTTTAGGATCAAAAGAAAACATCCAAAAACAAATGGATTTCCTGGATATCAGTGGTAAACAATTAAAATTGGAATTAAAACTCAATACTTTTCACAATTGTACCACCACATAAAGCACTTAACTCTAAATCTAACAATGTATGTACAGGATTTATAAGCAAAAAGTCCAATAAGAGAAATAAAATAAAATCGAATTAATGGAGATATATTCATGGATTGGGAGGGTCCATATTGTTAAGATGTAAATTCTTCCAAATTTGGTCAATAGTGTAAATGTAATTCCAACTAAAATCCCAGGAAGCTATTTTGCACACATTGACAAACTAATTTTAATGTTTATATGGAAAGACAAAGGACTAATAATAGACAAACTGAAGAAAAACACAATGAAAGCCTTTTATTCCTGTATTTCAAAACTTACTATAAAGCTACAGCAAGGAAGTGGTTTTGGCAATAAGGTGGTCATGTAGATCAATGGAATAGAGTATACAGAAATAGTCACAATTATATATAATCAACAAACCTTTGAAAATACATAAAATATTTTTTATATTTTACATAAGGAAAAGAAAGTTCAATGGAAAAGGATATTTTCAACAAACGATGATAGAAAAATTGACATCCTTATGTTAAAAACTTACTCTGCACACAGACATTATGTCTTAAAAAAAATCTCAAAATGAATCATAGACCTAAATGTACAGCACAAAATGACAAAACATCCAGAAAAAATTATAGAAGACTACATGACTTTACTTTGGTAATTAGTTTTTAGATTCAAGTTGTTTTAGACACAAGTTGTTTTTAGATACAAGTTGCTTTAGATACAAGATACAAGATACAAGTTATTTCAGATAAAAATTATTTTTAAATACATGTATCCAAAATGCATGAAACCAGAAGTGTTTCAGATTTCACATTTTTCAGACTTTGAAATATTTACATATTCATAATGAGATATCTTGGGAACGGGAGACACGTCTAAACACACATTTATTTATGTTTCATATACATCATATACACATAGCCTGAAAGTAATTTTGTGCAATCTTTTAAATGATTTAATGTATAAAACTAAGTTTGTGTTAAGTACTTATGTGTGGAATTTTCCACTTGTACTGTCATGTCAGCATTCACAGTTTCAGATTTTGGAGCATTTTGAATTTTGAATTTTCTGATTAGGTATGCTCAACCTGTAAAGCACCCCCCCCCCAAAAAAAAATTAAAAACTTTTGCTTTTGCTTTGCGAATGACACTGGTAAAGGAATTATAAAAAACAAATTACAGACTGGGAGAAATATTTCTAAAACACATTTATGATAAATGACTTGTATGTGAAATATAGAAAGAGTTCTTAAAAATTCATACATAAAGAAACGATAGACCACTTGTATTTCTTCTTTTGAGAAATGTGTGTTCATGACTTTTGCTCAGCTTTTAATGGGGTTATTTTTTCTTGTTGAATTATTTAAGTTCCTTGCAGATTCTAGATATTAATCCTTTGTCAGAGGTTTAATTTGCAAGCATATTGTCCCATTCTGTAGGTTGTCTGTTTATTCTGCTGGTTATTTCTTTTGCTGTGCAGAAGCTTTTTAGCTTAATTAAGTTCCATTTGTCTATTTTTGTTTTTATTGCATTTGCTTTTGGAGTTGGTATTAGGCCTTCTTGTGTTGCAATAAAGAAATATTCCGAGACTCGTTAATTTACGAGAAAAGCAGTTTCATTAGCTAACAGTTCTCCAACCTGTATGGGAAGCAAAACGTCAGCATCAGTTTCTGGTGAGCCTCAGGAAGCCTATAATTCTTTTAAATGATTTAATGTATATTCTACAATATACATTATAATATTCTATAATATACATTATAAGTAAGAATAATGTATATTCTTACTTATGTGGGAACTAAACAATGGGTATACATCGCCAAAAAGATAGAAATAATAGACAATGAAGACTCCAAAAGAGAGGAGATTAGGAGAGTGACAAGGGCTGACAAATTACCTGTTGGGTGCAATGTTAACTATTTGGGTAATGAGTAAGCTAGAAGTTGAATCTCCATCAGCATGCAATATACCTATGTAACAAACATGCACATGTACCCCCTGAATCTGAAATAAAATAAAATGGGCCAACTGTCTGAATAAACATCACAAGAAAGTAGATATACAAGTAGCAAATAAACATATAAAAAGATGCTCAACTTCCCTTGTGATGAGGTAATGGCAAATTACAAACAATCAAAGGATACCCCTATATACCTATTAGAAGGGCTGAAGTCCAAAAAGTGACAATGCAAACTGCTAACAATGATGCAGAGCAACTGAAATTCTCATTCCTTCATGGTGGAATGCAAAACTGGACAGCCATTTAAAAAATAGTTTGGCAATTTCTTGTTGCCAGAACTAAATCATCTCATTAGAAGACAGTTTGGCAACTTACAAATCTAAAACATAGTCTTACCATACAATCCAGCAATCACATCACTGGATATTTACTCAACTGAAACTTATGTCCACACAAAACTTACACATGAATGTTAATAGTCGCTTTATTCCTAATCATCAAAACCTGGAAGCAACCGAGTTGTCCTTCCATAGGTGAATGGATGAGCAAAGTATAGCACATCAATATAATGGAATATTATTCACTGATAAAAATAATGGAGCTATCAAGCCATAAAAGGGGATAGATCTTAAACACATCTTTCAAAGTGAAAAAAATGGCAATCTGAGAAAGTCACATACTGTCTGATTCATATTATATATGACCTTTTGGAAAAAGCAAAACTACAGCAACTGTATAAAGTTCAGTGGTTCCTCGTGGTTTAAGAGTAGGCTTGGATAGAGGAAGCACCAGGGTAATTTTAGGGAATTGAAACTATTATAGACGTGACACTGCAAAAGTGGATACTTGATACACTCTGCGTTTGTCAAAATCTATAGAACTTTACAGCACTAAGGGTGAACTTAAATGAATGCAAATTTTAAAATGGAGGTTGGAGGATCCCAGCATAGAGTGCAGAATGTAATAATATGATTTAACTATAATATAAATGTATAAAAACCTTGTTGAAGGGGATGGGAGAAAGTTGCTGGTGTAGTAAACTTTAAAAATGTGTAGAGTTTATAAGGTTAAAATTTTAAAATATGTGTATCAGCAATGTACTCTGGTAGATAAAATAAGTTCCCATCAGCATCAGGGGTAATCTTTACAATATTGGTATATACATAGTTAGAATTAAACAATTAAGTAAATGGATGATGAAAGCCAGGTTTCTTACTGTTAAAGAGTGAGTTTACACATAACTAGAGGAAGCTAGAATAATCCATGTGGTAATATATTTGAGTTGGAGATATCAGCATGAACTCATGTTTAGCTTAATATAGATACATATAATTATGTATAGAAATATGTATAGATATGTTATACACATGGGTTACTATACACACATATATTTCCTTGCTCTGTCAGCTAAGAAGACCTAGAAGCAACCACATCCCAGGAATAACAAGCATATCTATCACACAGACCTTGGTTTCTAATACCAATTCCAAATAAAAAGGAACAAATTCTCCTTGAAGAAATAGTTCTGCAACTAAGGCAGGAAATATGGAAGATGAATCTGGAACATCCTGTAGCACCAGAAAGTAAGAAAGCACTCAAAAAAAGAGACTATTTTTTTGGAATGCAAAAAAATAGCAGTGGTGTGATTGCTGGATTATGTAGTAGGACTATGTTTTAGATTTGTAAATTGCCAAGCTGTCTTCTAATGAGGCGATTTCATTTTGTAAAAAATTTCCACACTATTTTTTGAATGGTTGTCCAATTTTGCATTCCAAGATGTTCCAGTATGCTATGTAGCTTCAAGGGAACACAGGTACTAGCTGAAAGCACTCCCAGTGGCCAATATTGGAGAAATTTGAGCAATAAAATGAATAAATAAATTTTTGATTTTAATTCAAAGTATAAAATAAACATCCAGGAATATATAATGATATAAATAAATGAATAAATAAACAAGGGAAGGTAAGGAGACAACTCTTCTACCCAGAAACATTTTAAATAATGAAATATAGATACTCTACCTTAGAGGAGGTGGAGAAAAACTCTCTACTTCTTAATAGTGAGCTGCACATAATAGCTTTCTAAAGAGTACAGTAAAAATGGAGGAAATGTAATGGCAAATTTACAGTGGGGAAATCTGACAAACACTAATTCAGCCGGTTGTTGAAGGTCAGCATCAACAATGTCAAGTCATGTTGATAGCATGTCTTTTTGCTATGATGTGATGAAAATGGCACTTTACTGTTGAGTTCTCCTTCCTTAACCATGAAAAAAATATCAGAGAAATCTTAAAGGACAGCCTAGAAAATACCTGACTATGCCTCCTTGAAGCTGTCAAAGTCATCACAAACAAGGAAAATCTTGGAAACCATCACAGCCAAGGAGAACGTAGGGAGACATGACAACTAATAGAATATATATGAGACCTTGGAATACAACAAGAACATTAGGTAAAAATGGGAAAAAATCTGAATGCAATACAGACTTTAGTTAATAATAATGTATCAATATTAGATCATTAATCATATTAGGGTAATGTGTTAATAATGAAGGAGCTGGGACTGTTTTGAACTCTGTATTATCTTTGCATTTTTTTTTTTTTTTTGTTAATCTAAGACTGTTCTAAAATAGTCTATTTTAAAAATAGTTACCAAGAAGAAAATAAAAGTTGGCATCAGCAAACTATAAATCTTCAACTGTCATAAAACAATTTTGAATTTAGAGTTTTTAAATTAGCATTCAAGAATTGGAGAATAATGGACATATTTTGGAGAAAAAGAACCTCAGAAAGTTTAGCACTCATGAGCCCCTTTAATGTGTTTTATTTAAGGATGTTTTTAGTAAAATCCTACTAAACTAATAAAATTATACAAGGTTTTGATATAAAGAAACAGTGGTGTGTAAATAAACTTATAATTGAGACTAAATAAATTTTTATGATAATGTAAAAAAATTAGACTTATCAGATGTTCTACAGTGCTATGTAGCTTCTAATATATTCTAGAGATTTACTTACATGTTTTAAATACTGAATTACTAGTAGCACAAAAGAAAAAGGCTATATAACTTCCAAATAATAGGAAAAAATATAAAATCATAACAACAGATAACTACTAATAATGAGAAATGAATGAAAGAAAAAGAAAACAGTTATTTAAAAAATCACAAAAAATAGAATGCATGAAGTAAAATGGTGCTACAAGCATTGATTAATAAAAAATGAGTTAAATTCTACTGTGAAAATGCAGATATTTTTTGAATGTCTTAAAAACTTCCAAAAACAATCCATTGCTATACGAGAGCCACAGTTAAAATTAAAATACATAAAAAAGATTGAATGCAAAAGGATAATGTATCCCTAGCAGATATTAATCAAAAGAAAGAAGCTGAAGAAATGTTATCATGAGATGAAATACAATTCAAAGCGAATGATTTATATAAGGCAAAGGGAAATATTTCACAGTGGTAAAAATAACAGTGATATGACAGTCATGAACTTCTCTATGTACAGAGTTACAAAATACATAGAACAAAAATTTATAGACAGCATGGATAAATATACCAACACTGATATTGAAGGATTTTAAACCTGTCTTAGAAACTTGGCAGAGCAGACAAAAACAATGAGTATAACAATTGAATAAAACATTCTACAAGCATGTGCATGAGTATGTGTGTATATACTGTGTTTTTTTATATATAGGTTTATATGTAGTCTTAAAAGGGGAAATAAATATTTCTCTTCAAACATACATGGATTATTCAGAAACATTCCATATGCATTAGAGTATACAGAAGATAATTTTGGTTTCTTATCAAACAAATCTAAACTATTTCCACCACTTTCTTCCTCTCTCAATAAAACAATAGGGGCTTTTCATTTCAAAGAAGAAAGCGAAAGACGGTGAGAAAGTGGACACCATTGCAGAAAACACTTTTGTGTCATTTTAATATGACTGTGGGGAACAAAAACATAAGCCGGCAGGTAAAAGACAGTATGGGGTTCAGGAAGGTGTTTCTCTTAGTTGAAAGACGCTGCAGACTTTTAAGCTAATACAATTAACAATTAGAGAAGAAATTCATGAGCCAAGCTGTAAGCAACAACAGCTCCAGTGAAGTCTTTTCTTGAATCAAGGAATTCTGGCAAGACTAATTTTCCCCTACAAATTTTGGTTTATTCATTTCACAACGACTGCCAAATGATGCATTTTTATCATATGGCCATTGATAAGAGAACCCCTTCTAGGAAGGATTGTGACACATTTTATTGGAGATTAATATAAACTATCTGGTTGCAGATTCACTAAAAAATAGAGAAATGAAAATGAGCTAACAATTTTCAAATGGTGTTACGCTGAAGATTTTTTTTTTTTAAAGTACAGCTAGATTATATGAGGTCAAGTAGGGAGAAGCATTGACTGCAGCAATTTAACCATTGTAGATTATGAAAATATACTTTAAGTTGTTTTTTCAAATAATATTTGTATTCACCTGGGCAATTACATTAAATAGGATTGCAATTACTTCATTTCCATGGTTTTTTTTTTTTTTTTGATTGTTTTTTGTTTTTTCTTTCAAGTAAATGTGGGAAGGGATGCTTTCGTGGAAATAAAGAGAATGAACAAAACGTCCAGGGAGGTGAATTTGATACCCCATTCTTGGCAGTTTTCTAGGAAGATGTTATTCTTTTTGCTCTTTGTATGTGTCTTTTCTTTTTCTATTTTAGGGACTGGTTATAAAGCCTAGAAATATATAAAGTAATAGACCTTAATTTTCCCAGAAATGTGAGTGGCTGAGTTCAGCAGATTGAGTCTTCACTGAATTACTTCTTTGGTGGAACAAGAAAAAGGAAAAACAAGGCAACAACAAAACTCCAGTTGATTGACAAGACTGCCCAAGCATACAAATACAAATTTGCCTTCTGAAGTCACCAGGAGAGAAACTAATCATTCGTTGTAATTAAACCATAACTGAGTTGCCTCCAGCAGTTCTACATTACCAAGTTTTGATTTGTGGAAACTCACACGGAGGTGGCAGGCTTTCCAGAATTAGCCTAAGAATGTATGCATGGTTCAACAGAATGAAATATTACATCGCTGGTGGTTCTTCCTGTCAAGTTTTTCTACATTGTCTGTTTTTCTCTGATGTAGAAATTCTCGTTTTTAACAAACTCTTTGAATCTTTCTACTTTGAAGTAGAATGCAGTTTAGGGAAGTGACAAGACACACCCCTTGCATTCAAGGAAGTGATTATAAGAACTATCTAAGATCTATAGTTGACTCTTAAGTCTTTAAGGAATGGAATAAAGATGAAAGTGCAGCACATAACAGGGGCAAAGTGATAATACTAGAAGCAAAATCTGAATTGAATGTAATTTTGTTATAGGCAAAATATCTGACCTTGAAAATATTGAAAAAATTTTTCCTTCGTGTATATATTTACAACTGACAATAAGAGCTTTTCAGATTTTGGAAAAAAAAAATTTAAAGGTCGATGGAACAATTGTAGTTTTTTCTATTAAATTATTTAAGGTCATTTTGCATGGTTTCAGTTTGCACATTCATTTTTATGGTAGCACACTACTTTGCAAAGTGGAGATTGTCTATATTATGAAAGCTGTTTACCTATTTCTTCTGGCACTTGTGAAGTAGAAAGGTGTCAGAAAATGCCAACTGGCCTTCCTTCACTTGAATGAGATCAGTTAGGACATGATGAGATGAGAATGATTCAAAAGCCCCACTCTTAAACTCCAGAGTAATGAAAGTAGAAAGTATTATATACGGTAGCCAGATCATTCACATCAGTTTGTGGCCTAATAATCCTTCTCAGGACCTGACTACAAAAATCAGTTTCACTTCGTGGATTAAACGTAACTGGAATAAATAAGTAAAAGCTGAAGAATTTATTTTAGTCACCTGTAGTTAAGAAGACTATTTAATTCGTCATCTGAACCAGGACACTACTGAGTGTAAAAGGGATGCTAAAATTAATTAAAATTATATAATGCCTGAACTAGACTAGATTTCCAAACTAATAAATTGGTTTTATTATATTTTGTAAAACAAAAAATCTATTCAAATACTATATATTTTTTTTCTAAAATATTAAAAAATACATTTGTACATTAAAGCAAAATTAAAATAAACCAGATTATCAAAACATTAAAAATTAACATAAGCAAAATATTCTACATGCTACGTATTCACATTATTTTTTCAGTTTTTAAATTATATCTTTCTCTGATAAGATGCCACTTTTTTGATAACAAATAATCTGAAAATAAGTAAATATTTAAAAATAAAATCAATAATAGTTGAAGTTAAGTTTTGGGAGAAATACATTTAAAATGTTAATATTTTTCATTCACTCATTTATGTACATTATAATATTTTAATCTGAAAAAAATACACTAAAGTTGCTGAAGTCCCTAATACATTCAGAGGATATGCTGTTAAATGGAGGTTACTATAAACATTACATTTTTTAATTTAAATGTGTAAATATTTTATCTGAAGTAAGTTCATTTGTACTGTCCATTGTTCTTTATTCAGAGGAAATTTCTTTATAAAATAAGAAAATTAAGTTATCTTTTTTATGATTCTTTACTATTGTCGATAAAAAGCTGTAAAATCGTAGGACGAGGCTGGCCACTCTGGCTCAGGCCTCTAATCCCAGCACTTTGGAAGGCCAACCCAGGAGGACTATTAGAGACCAGAAGTTTAGGACCAGCCTGGGCAACATAGTAAGACTCTGTTTCTCCAAACAAGCAAACAAACAAACAAAACCCCAAATAAATAAATAATAGAACAGTCCTAATTTATTCTGTTCTTTTATAGATTATCAAATTAACCAGTTAAAAAATAACCAGAGAGAGAGAGGGGTAATTTTGACAACTATAGATTCCATTTGTATCATATCTACCAATTATAAGAGCTAATTCCAAGAGCATGCCCACCATACAAATGTCTTAATTTAGAAAACAAAATGAAACAAAACAAGACAAAACACTGCTTTATCTTGACAATGTGTTCCATTAAAGCTTGCGTTCTTATTATTTCAGCAAAATATAATAATAGAAATAATTTTAACCTTAATGTTGAACTTTTCAACTGAGTTTACAATAGCATTCACTATAATGTTAACATTTAACTGTAATGTTAAATGTTTTACCTTCAACTTTAAATATATTTCTGAATCTTTACATTGTATGATTTAAATAAAAATATCAAAACTATTAAAATTAACTGGCCTTCTATTTAAACTACTTATGTTATTGATAAAAAATCTGACATTCTTCAACTCTGTAGAATTCTTTTGCTAATGGATTATATCATTAGTAGTTGTAGCTTTATTTTTATTTTGAATAGAACATGAAATATAAACTTATAAGAATATTTAAATGATCACTTTTGATATAAATAAAAAGCTACACAGAAGAAAGTATCATTTACTTTACTATAGTAAGTAAACACTCTTTTGGAAGCTACACATTAAATTGTCATTTTTCATCTCAACTTTTAAAATGAAAAGCGAGTATCTTTTGAAGTATAAACAAATGGTTCTTTAATATTTGTGCTTTCTGTTTTATATCCCTGTATAACTATGGCCCCAAGAGGAGGGAGTCAAAAAACATTTTGTAAATGTTACATGTTAATAATGATATCTCATGAGAAATGGAATTTTGGTGCTTAATTTTTAAACTTGTACTTTCATTGTTTTAGAGCTCATTGCTGCCAAACTCAGCAGAGCTCATTGCATCTCACAGCAAAATGAACACGTGGGAATAAAAAGTAACAAGTATAGTTTTAGACTATGTTATCTAATAAATGAAAAATTCCAACAAGCAGGTTCAAAATACTCTCTGTGAACTGTACAACATGACTATTTGACTCTTATTTGCTGCATATATTTCATGTCTACTTGTGCATAACTTACCACCTTTCACTTTGCCCAGTGGTAGACCCAGTAGCTTCAGACAATACAGATTGCAGTACTTCTCCCACTATCACCTGGGACTGAAAGTTCTCTAGCCACTCAGTTCCTAGCTCATTGTATTTATCAATACCCTGTATTCTGCCCTAAAGAGAGATATTGATTACCATGTGTCTAGAAAGAGTCAGAGAAAGAGAGTTGGCTTTTCATTAGTTTGTTTTAGATATATTACACAAAATATTAAAGTGAAATAGTTTACCAAGAAAAATTTGTAGTTGAAATTGTGATTGGTTTATAAAGAAAAATAACAGGGCATTAGAAAAGAGATTAAAAGGGGAGACAATTTAGAATGATGATCAGTGAATGCTGTGACGAAGCATGCTTTTAAAAATGTAAAATATTCTCAATATCCAAAAAGGTTGAATAAAAATTTTAAAAGTTGATAATGATACAGTTGTATTTTTTAACAAAAAATGTTATACTACATGAGAAGATCTGCCATGTATCTCTACGTATCAACGAGTAAAATTCAAATACATTTTAAATATTGTAGGAGTAACAATAAAATAATCAGAAACATTGAAATACCTGAAATTATCTCTCAGGCCATAAAAATCAACTTGACAAAACTTGTAGACATACAATATTAGAAAAATGGTAATGAAGTTTTAAATAGATATGTTATTAATAAGCCATTGGATGTTTTAAAATCATATTTTAAAATGGTGGTTGAGTCTTCATGATATTAAGTGAAAAAAGCAGAATGCATTAACTATACATAGCAAGTAAGTTTGCAAACATATATGGATCTATATCAAATGAATGTAGAACATTTTAAAGAAAACAGCATCAAATTAACTATAGCAATTTTCTTCAGTTAGAGTGGGTAGATTTTTAATTTTGTTCTTTTTTATATTTACTGTTATATGTATAGTAAATGATGTTCATGATCAGATTAAACACAACGTTGGTTATCTTTTTTTCTTTAATAGGAAGAATTGTGATACTTAGCTGTTCTAAGAAAGCATGAACATCAGAAAAGAGATACCAAAGTTTTGTTCACCTGTGTGGTAGACTGTAAAAATTGACTTAATTTTCCACAACCTTCTTTATCAACAGCCTTCACCATCTGTCTTTGAAGCTCTTCTCGTTTGTCATCTGCCAAATCTGAGCTGGTCTTGTGACTAAGTTAAGCAAACAGAAGTGACTGTGTACTATTTCCAAACTTGTGACTCAAAATTCTTGAATCCCTTTTTTTTTTTCTTGGACTCTGGCTTTGCCATGAGAACATGCCTAGGTTAGAACTTTGGAAGATGTGAAAAGCACATGGATAAGAGTAGCCAACAGTCAGTCACACCCACAGGTTTGAGAGAGCCCATCAAGATCAGCCCAGCCTCCTCCAGTCTGACCCACAGTGTACTACAGACTTAGCTCGGGGTGGTTTATTAAGATTTTTGTTTGTGGTAATAAAAAGTAACAGAGATTGATTATATAAGGTGCTAACACATAACTTGTATTTTAATTCAAGCGAAACTTGAAATATGTGGCATTGGTTTTGCAACTGGTTACAAGTGGAAATTGGAAAATGTTGCAAACTGTTAACAAAGACTTGAAGCATGGTAAAGAAAGTATAATTGGAGCCTGGAAAAATGATTATACATGTAATGCCATCACAAAATAATTGACAAAACTCTTGCCTGCAGTAACTTGGAAGATGGAAAATGTATCTAATGACTTTTGGATTTGCCTAAGGAGATCTCTAGGCAAGTGTTCAAAGTGTCAGCTGAATTTTCTTAATTGCATGTAGGGCAGCAAGAAAGTGATGAACTAAAGAAAAAGTTGGCCACTTTCCAAGCAGGACTTTAAGGGTAGATGAGAAGGCCAGACCTGTGGGCTACAAAATAAAGCAGTTTCTCATTTCTAGTCTCTCTAGTCAGGAGAAGGTTATTAAAATAAAGTACGAGATGCTCCTCAACATATGATAGATTTGCAACCCCGTAAGCCCATTCCAAGTTGAAAATACCATAAGTTAAAAAATGCGTTGACTATGCCTAACCTATTGAACATAATAGCTTAGTCTTGCCTACCTCAAATGGGTTCAAAGCACTTTCATTAAACTACAGTTGAGCAAAACCATCTAACACAAAGCCTATTTTATAATAAAGTGTTGTACTATCTCATGTAATTTATTGAAAAGTGTATTGAAAGTAAAAATCAGAATGGTTATAAGGGTACTTGAAGTATGGTTTCTACGCAATGAAATCATTGTAGGTTGAGCCACTCTAAGTCAGGACTATCTGTATAACCTGGGGGCATAGATTAAATCATCAACATTGCTTATAATCCATTGGTAAATCCTATGGAAAAATTTAAAGAGCTTAGCTGGCCCTCACAGGTAGACAAAAGGACTGCTAGGAACAGAGTGTCTCCCACAGATATTTAATATGCTCCAAATGAATGTGATTAAAGATCAGTGTGCAAAAATCACAAGCATTCTTATACACCAGTAACAGACAAACAGAGAGCCAAATCATGAATGAACTCCCATTCACAATAGCTTCAAAGAGAATAAAATACCTAGGAATCCAACTTACAAGGGATGTAAAGGACCTCTTCAAGGAGAACTACAAACCACTGCTCAGTGAAATAAAAGAGGACACAAACAAATGGAAGAACATACTATGCTCATGGATAGGAAGAATCAATATTGTGAAAATGGCCATACTGCCCAAGGTAATTTATAGATTCAATGCCATCCCCATTAAGCTACCAATGACTTTATTCACAGAATTGGAAAAAACTGCTTTAACGTTCATATGGAACCAAAAAAGAGCCCGCATTGCCGAGACAATCCTAAGCCAAAAGAACAAAGTTGGAGGCATCATGCTACCTGACTTCAAACTATACTACAAGGCTACAGTAACCAAAACAGCATGGTACTGGTACCAAAACAGAGATATAGACCAATGGAACAGAACAGAGTCCTCAAATAATACCACACATCTACAGCCATCTGATCTTTGACAAACTTGACAAAAACAAGAAGTGAGCAAAGGATTCCCTATTTAATAAATGGTGCTGGGAAAATTGGCTAGCCATAAGTAGAAAGCTGAAACTGGATCCTTTCCTTACTCCTTATACGAAAATTAATTCAAGATGGATTAGAGACTTAAATGTTAGACCTAAAACCATAAAAACCCTAGAAGAAAACCTAGGTAATACCATTGAGGACATAGACATGGGCAAGGACTTCATGTCTAAAACACCAAAAGCAATGACAACAAAAGCCAAAATTGACAAATGGGATCTAATTAAACTAAAGAGCTTCTGCACAGCAAAAGAAACTACCATCAGAAGAAACTTCTGCACAGCAAAAGAAACAGGCAACCTACAGAATGGGAGAAAATTTTTTTCAATCTACTCATCTGACAAAGGGCTAATATCCAGAACCTATAAAGAACTCAAACAGATTTACAAGAAAAAAATAACCCCATCAAAAAGTGGGCAAAGAATATGAACAGACATTTCTCTAAAGAAGACAGTCATACAGCCAACAGACACATGTAAAAATGCTCATCATCACTGGCTATCAGAGAAATGCAAATCAAAACCACAATGAGATACTATCTCACACCAGTTAGAATGGTAATCATTAAAAAATCAGGAAACAACAGGTGCTGGAGAGAATATGGAGAAATAGGAACACTTTTACACTGTTGGTGGGACTGTAAACTAGTTCAACCATTGTGGAAAACAGTGTGGCAGTTCCTCAAGGATCTAGAACTAGAAATACCATATGACCCAGCCATCCCATTACTGGGGATATACCCAAAGGATTATAAGTCATGCTGCTATAAAGACACATGCACATGTATGTTTATTGCAGCACTATTCACAATAGCAAAGACTTGGAATCAACCCAAATGTCCATCAGTGACAGGCTGGATTAAGAAAAAGTGGCACATATACACCATGGAATACTATGCAGCCATAAAAAAGGATGAGTTTGTGTCCTTTGTAGGGACATGGATGCAGCTGGAAACCATCATTCTCAGCAAACTATTGCAAGAACAGAAAACCCAATACCACATGTTCTCACTCATAGGTGGGAATTGAATGATGAGATCACTTGGACACAGGAAGGGGAACATTACACACCAGGTCCTATTGTGGGGAGTGGGGGAGGGGGAAGGGATAGCATTAGGAGATATACCTAATGTAAATGACGAGTTAATGGGTGCAGCACACTAACGTGGCACATGTATACATATGTAACAAATCTGCATGTTGTGCACATGTACCCTAGAACTTAAAGTATAATAATAATAAAAAAAGAATAAACTTAAAATTTAACATTTATATGCCAAATGTTCTACGATTAATAGTTAAACTATTAGAACTTTGATAAAATATAATATTTGTTATCTGTTAGTAATGATTCAAAATATATAATTCACTTAATGCATTACCTATTATTTCCTCATTAAAAAAACTGAAAAATAAAAAAATAAAATAAAATAAATAATTTATTGAGTGGAGTGGATAAATTAATTCAAATTACTTGAAAGCCTACAACACTTTTAAGGGGCTGTGTAGGCAAAAGTTCCATCATTCTGGCCTCATAAGTATTGAGATTGTTCAAAATGCAAAAGGCTTCTGAGTCCCTGTCATTCTATGAACAGAAAGTTGGCTAAAAAAAAAAAAAAAAAAAAAAAAAAAAAAAAAAAAAAAAAAATTAGAGGACATAAGTTTCCCTAGCCTTTTACAATGGGGGAGGAGAAAGTTGTGAAAGGAAGAAGTTCTCAGACGGTGAAACTATGGAAAATAATGGACTGTGGAGCCTGTCCAGGGGAGGAGAATGGAGGTCAAATCTGGGACTGCTCTCTTCTCCCAAGTGTCAGGACACCTAGAAACATTTGCCCAGTTGGTTTTCAGAATTTTTAACATCCAGAGTTCTCTGCATCTCCCATCTTTGGCTTTTTAAATGAAGGTACTGTTTAATACACCTTTCCTGTCTTTGTCTCACCATTATATGCTTGGCAGTGATTGCAGGGCACAAATAACTATTTTTATTTTTAAGGTTATCAATCTCTGAATCAAAATGAGCCATATCTGAATAATCTTATCTGGACCTGACATAGATCACAAGATGCTGAATTTTGAGAACATTATAATTGAAAGGGAATTTTGGGTTTCTTG
Source organism: Macaca nemestrina (assembly GCF_043159975.1). Lineage (NCBI taxonomy): Eukaryota > Metazoa > Chordata > Mammalia > Primates > Cercopithecidae > Macaca > Macaca nemestrina. The sequence goes on from NC_092130.1 coordinate 150,162,350, forward strand.
GGAGAAGGTGAGTATGATTTCCATACCGGAATGGTATAAAATTGGGGCCAGAGAGAATATCAGATGATAGTAGATTGATGGTAAATGTGGCCCTCAATTCTTTACCCCTCACTGAATCCATATTCTTTGCAATGTGACTTTGAGCTCCACATATCAAGAGAAAGAGTCAATTTCACTATTGTTTGAATCTTGATAGACCTTGTGACTTTGTTTTGAAACAAAATGTAGCATAAATGACTGCGAGCCAGTTCTTAGCCTAGCCGTAAAGAGGCTTTGCACACTCTTATTTTTCCCTCTCTCTCAGACCTCTGTTCCACTATTGAGACCATTCTGGGCTATTGCAGGAAGGATATGATATACATAAAGAAGGGCTAGACCAGCCAATACCCAGCATTCACCAAACATTTGATCAACCAAAATTAGAAGAATGATTTACCTAATTTATAGCTGATAGGAGGTCTGTGAGTGAGCCTATAAGAGGTCAGAATTGCTGCTGTCTTAGCATGATCAGGCCACTATAACAAAATACTCTAGACTCGGTGGCTTACAAACAATAGAAGTTAATTCTTCACAGTTCTAGAACTTGGGGAATCCAAGGTCGAGGCTCCAGCAGAGTTTGTGTTTGGTGACAGCCTGCTTCCTGGTTCACAGACAGCCTGCTCTCTGCATCCTCACAGGGTGGGAAGGGCAGAGGAGCTCTCTGGGGCTACTTTCATAAGGGTCCTAATCCCATTGATGAGGGCTCCACTTTTATGACCTAATCACCTCTCAAAGTTTCCATCTTCTATTGCCCTCACATTTGCCATTAGGATTTCAACATATGAATTTTGAGGAAACATAAACATTTAGTCATTAGCACCAGCTCATTCAAAAATCAGGGATTGGTTGTGCATACGTAGTGTTTTTAGGCTCTAAGCTTTTGGGTGATTTGATACATAGCATTTACATGACAAAAGATAACTGATATAACCACTATAGTAATCTTCAGTAATGCACTTAAACTGGGTTTTGCAAATTTCAAGTTATTGTTCATGAAAGGAGAAGTAGAAATTTAGGTAAATTAGTTTAAAAAGGAGAGAATTATTCTCTCCTGATTAGAACATATAAATTAATTCGACTCCTATCGTTGATGTGCAGATGTGGGTGATAATGGATTCTTCTTTCTATTCTGATTTCTGTCCAGTTGCTCAGAACTGAGAAGAATGAGAAAGATAGACACCTCTGGGGAATTATGTTGGTAGCCAAGCAAGGAAGACACTGAGGTAGCTGCCAGCTGCCAGTGGGACGGAAGCTATAGGGACTTTACTACCAAACCCTGAAAGTGTGTTTACAAGACCAGGGACTATTGACAGGTGAAAGTAGGATTTTCACTCATTATGTCTCTTAACAGAAAACAAGAATTAAAAGATAAGAGTCAAGGCAACTCTTTCTGAAGAGGAATATACATTGATGTTATATGAAAAAGGAGTTCTTTATTCAGGTAAGTCTGAAAAACATAAGGTCAAACAAAGTGGAACACTTTTTTGTTGTTGTTGTTTTTAACTGCAAGACTTCTAAGACTCTTTACTATGCTATTTGTATTGTGAATCCCCCAAAGAAACATACAGTGTGCAATATTCTCCATGTTTATTTGACCACAGGACTAGTTTTTTTCAAAGGGCATTTTGCAGGATTTTATTTTCACCAAGTACACTTTGGGGAATGCTGAGTTGACGGTTTGTATACTGTGTAATCTTTACTTCCAATTTCAAAGTTTAAAATGTTGTTCTATAAATATAATATTTTCATCAGTGTATATTTTAATGTGCAAGCTTATTTGATTAGGAAAACCTAAGGAAAGAAACCAAAAGTGTAACCTAGTGAGATTGTGGCATGATTTTAGACATTTAACGTTTTTTTTTTTTTGGTTGTAAGATTCTATATCATGCCATGTCTTCTAACATCCGACTTTAATTATAGGTCAAATATAAGGATAATAACTTTTATAAACATTCACTTTTTGAAAATTTACCATGTGTCAGCCACTGTGTGAAATTGCTTTCCATATTTCATCACAATCAAAACTCTATAAATTCAGTTCAGTTATACTATGTTAGAAAAGATGGGCTGGGCGCGGTGGCTCAAGCCTGTAATCCCAGCACTTTGGGAGGCCGAGGCGGGTGGATCACGAGGTCAGGAGATCGAGACCATCCTCGCTAACACGGTGAAACCCCGTCTCTACTAAAAAATACAAAAAACTAGCTGGGCGTGGTGGCGGGCGCCTGTAGTCCCAGCTACTCGGAGGCTGAGGCAGGAGAATGGCATAAACCCGGGAGGCGGAGCTTGCGGGAGCTGAGATCTGGCCACTGAACTCCAGCCTGGGCGACAAAGCGAGACTCCGTCTCAAAAAAAAAAAAAGATGGGAGCCAGGCATGGTGGCTTCTGCTTGTAATCTCAGCTACTCGGGGGACTGAAGCAGGAGGATCTCTTGAGTTCAGGAGTTTGAAACCAGCCTGGACGACAGAGCAAGATCTCATCTCTAAGAAAATAAAAAATAAAATGATGAAAGCGAAACTTAAAGACATTGAAGAAGGCCACAAAGTTTATAAAAAGAGACAAAACTGAGATTCACTTACAGTTCTATATGATGCTAACACTTGCATCACTTAATGACTGCACATCATTAGCCAGTAGGCATACTGTTCAGTGTTTAGAGGAATGCAGTTCTGACTACATAACCAAACATGCTATTAGAGAATAATCAAGGAACAAATACATTTTAGAGTAAGTAAGTGAGTGCATTAGCGACACTGATGGAGAAATGTGTCTCTAAAGACATTTTGAAACTCAGCAGTTTATCTAGTCTAGATTGACCATGGACACTGAGATTAAGGAGCAGATATTAACAAATGTGAAAAATTATCAAATCCTTTTGACTCCACCGTAATGAGTTATTTTGCTCGAACTCAAAGTTTATCATCTCTTTCTTCATGATTTTTGGATTACAATAAGAAATTGTAGTTTCGATATGAATTCTAAAAAAACACAGGCTAACTATGTTGTGATCAATAAATTATCAGGAAATTATTACTGTAAATAAACTTTGAGCACAGAAACAAGAAGCATTCGTTAAAAAATACTTTGGCAGATGTGAGAACTAGTTGAGGTTTCCCATAATACATGACTAATTAGCAACATTTTTAATAGCTGTATAGATATAATTAATGACATATAAAAACTACACACACTTGTAGTGTATAATTTTGTAGTCTTGACATGTGTAAACACCCGTAAAATCATCATTATAATAAAGATAATGAACATATCTATCACCCCCTGTATTAGCCATTCTTGCATTGCTATAAAGGAAAACACGAGACTGAGTAATTTATAAGAAAAGATGTTTAATTGGCTCATGGTTCTACAGGCTGTACCAGAAGCCTAGTGGCAGCATCTACTTCAGGGGAGTCCTCAGAGAGATTTTATTTATGGCAAAAGGTGAAGTGGGAGAGTAGGTGTTTCACATGGCAAGAACGGGAGCAAGAGAGACAGAGTGTGTGTGTGTGTGTGTGTGTGTGTGTGTGCGGGGGGTGAGGTGCCACAAACTTTTCAATAACCAGATCTTGTAGGAGCTTAGGAGAGCTTACCTACCACAAAGGGGATGGACCAAGCCATTCCTGAGGGATCTTCCCCCATGATTCAAACACCTCCCACTAGGCCCCACCTCCAATACTGGGGATGGCATTTCAACTTAAGATTTGGGCAGGGACAAATATCCAGACTATATCATTCTGTCCCTGCCCACCTCCTGAATCTCCTGTTCTTACATTCCAAAATGCAATCATGCATACCTAATAGTCCCCCAAAGTCTTAACTCTTTCCAGGATTAACTCAAAAGTCCAAAATCCAAAGTCTCATCTGAGAGAAGGCAAGTCTCTTTCATCTATTAGCCTGTAAAATAAAAAATAAGTATTTACTTCCAAGATACAATAGGAGTATAAGCATTGGGTAAACCTTGCCATTCCAAAAGGGAGAAATCAGCCAAAATAAAGGTGTTACAGGCCTCACATAAGTTCAAAACACATCAGGACAGTCATTAAATCTTAATGCTGCAAAATAATCCTTGACTCTGTTTGCGGCACCCAGGGAGTACTGCTGCAAGGTTTGAACTCTCAAAGCCTTGGACAGATCAGCCTCTGTGGCTTTTTGAGGTTGCAAGCTGCTGGTGGCTCTACCCCTCCAGTGTCTGGAGGGCAGTGGCCCCCTCCTCAACAGCTCTGAGGCAGTGCCACAGTGGTGACTCTCTATGGGGTCTCCAACTCTACATTCTTTCTTGGCATTGCCCCAGTAGAGGTTCTCTATGAGGGCTCCATTCTGTAGCAGGCTTCTGCCTGGACACCCAGGTTATTCCATGCATCCTCTGAAATCTAGGGGGAGGCTGCCAAGAATTCTTTACTCTTGCATTGTGTGCACTAACAGGTTTAACACCATGTGGAAGCCACCAAGGCTTATGGCTTGCAGTTTCCGATGTGGTAGACTGAGCTGTACCTTGGCCCCTTTGAGCTACAGCTGCAGCTGAAGCAGCCAGGATGTGGGAAGCAGTGTCCTGAGGCTGTTCAGGGCAGTGGGGTCCTGTGCCTGATCTATAAAATCATTCTGTTATTCCAGGTATCTGGTTCTGTGTTAGAAGGGGCTGCCTTAATGGTCTCTGAAATGCCTTTAAGGTCTTGTCCACATTGTCTTAGATATTAGCAATTGGTTTCCTTTTATTTATGCAAATATCTCTAGCAAGTGATTGCTCTGCAGCCTGCTTGAATTCTTCTTCCCCCAAAAGCTTTTTCTTTCTCTTCCACATGGCCAGCCTGCAAATTTTCCAAACTTTTGTGTTCTGCTTACCTTTTGAATATATACTTCAACTTCAAATCATTTATTTACTCCTACATCTAAGATAGACTGTTAGAAGCAGCCAGACCACATCTTGAACACTTTGCTGCTTAGATATTTCTTCTGCCAGATACCCTAAATCATTGCTTTTTTAGTTCAAACTTCCACTAGAAGCTTCCCTAGATTTCTCGGGCATGAACAGAATGCAGCCAAGCTCTTGGCTAAGGCATAACATGCATAACCTTTGTTCTAGCTCCCAATAAGTCTGCATTTCCGTCTAAGACCTCGTCGGCCTGGACTTCACTGTCCACATCACTGTGATCACTTTAGTCACAACCATTTAACCAGTCTCTTAGACTTTCCAGACTTTTCCTTATCTTCCTGTCTTCTTCTGAGCCCTCCAAACTCTTCCTGTTGCTACCTGTTACCCAATTCCAAAGTCCTTTCCACATTTTCAAGTGTCTTTATGGCACTATCCCACTCCTTGGTACCAACTATCTATATTTAAGCTGTTCTTGAATTGCAACAAAGAAATACCTGAGATTGGTTAATTAATAAAGAAAAGATTTCTGATTGGCTAATGGTTCTGCAGGCTTTACAGGAAGCCTGTGTGCCAACATCTGCCCAGGTTTTGGTGAGGCCTTGAGAAGCTTACAATCATGGCAGAAGATAAAGCAGGAGCAGTCACTTCACACTGTGAAAGCAGGAGCAAGAGAGAGTGGGTGGAAGGTGCCACATGCTTTTAAACCATCAGATTTCATGTGAACTCAAAGAAAAAGCTCACTTATCACAAAGGTGATAGCACAATCCATTCATGAGGGACCTGCCCTCAAGATCCAAACACATTTCACCAGGCCCCACTTTCAACATTGGGGATTACATTTCAACATAAGGTTTTGGTGGGGACAAATATCCAAACTATATCACCTCAAAGTTTCTTTTTGCTTTTTTCTAATTCCTTCCTGCCATCTCTCCTCATCTGCCAAGTACTAGGAAAACACTGTCTACTGTCAGTATAAATATAAACACACACTCTATACCCTTTCTGTGTCTGGCCACTGTCACTTAGTATAATGAGTTTGAATTTATTCATAATGTTATACGTGTGGATACTCCATTACTTTTATTGCTGAGCAGTATACCATTGTGTGGATAAACCAGGTTTTCTATTCACTTGTTTGTGTTTAATTTTTTAATTTTGAATTTTTGTAGTTATATAGTAGGTGTATATATTTATGGGGTACAGAAAATGTTTTGATATAGTCACACAATGCATAATAATGACATCGGCATAAATGGGGTATTCTTCACCTCAAGCATTTATCCTTTCTTTGTGTTACAAACAGTCCAATTATACTCTTTACGTTATTGTAAAATGTACATTAAATTATTGATGACTCTAGTCACCCCTGTTGTGATATCAAATACTAGATCTCTCTAATTCTAATCAATTTTTGTAACCATTAACTAATCCCACTACACTTCTCAGTCTCTGGTAACTATCATTCTATTCTCTATTTCTATGAGTTCACTTGTTTTACTTTATTTTATTTTATTTTATTTTATTTTATTTTATTTTATTTTTATCTCCCACCAATATGTGAGAACATATGAAGTTTGTCTTTCTGTGCTTGGGAGTGCAGATATCTCTTTAATATGCTGATTTCCTTTCTTTTGCGTACATACCTAACAGTGAAATTACTGGACCATATTTTAGCTCTATTTTTACTGTTTTGGAGGAAGCTCCAAATTGTTCTTCACAGTGGTTGTACTAATTTACATTCCCACCAACAGCGTATAAGGGCTCCCTTTTCTCCACATCCTCACCAGCATTTATTATTGCCTGTCCTTTGGATAAAAGCAATTTTAACTGGGGTGATATGATATATCATTGTAGTTTTGATTTGCATTTCTTTGATCATCACTGATGTTGAACACATTTTTAAATAGCTGTTTGCTATTTGCATGTCTTCCTTTTAGAAATGTCTATTGAGATCTTTTTCTCATTTTTTAATTAAATTATTAGACTTTGTATTGATTATTTGCACTCATATTTCTGATTATTAGTCCCTTGTCAGATGAATAGTTGGCAAATATTTTCTTCAATTCTGTGGGTTGCCTCATCACTTTTTTGGTATTTCCTTTGCTGTGCAGAAACTTTTTAACTTAATATGATCCCATTTGTCTATTTTTGCTTTGGTTGCCTGTGTTTGTGGGATAGTACTCAAGAAATCTTGGCCCAGTCCAATTTCCTGGAAATGTTCCCCAATGTTTTCTTGTAGTAATTTTTTAGTTTAAAGTCTGCCATTAAAGCCAATTAGATTTGTCTTTAATTCATTTTGATATGGCAAACAATAAGGACCTAGTTTCATTCTTCTGGATGCAGATATCCAGTTTTCTCAGCAGGTTTTTTTGAAGAAATTGTTATTTCCCCAATGTGTGTCCTTGGCATCTTTGTCAAAAATGAGTTCTCTGTAGATTTACGGATTTATATCTAGGTTCTCTATTCTGTTCCATTGGTGTATGTGTCTGTTCTTATACCAGTACCATGCTGTTTTGGTTACCATAGCTGTGTACAGTAATTTGAAGGCAGGTAATGTGATTCCTCCAGTTTTGTTCCTTTTGCTTAGGATAGGTTTTGTATTTTGTGGTTCCATATAAATTTTAGTATTATTTTTTATATTTCTTTGAAGAATGTCTTTGGTATTTTGATAGGAATTACATGGTATCTATAGATTTCTTTGGGTAGTGATATGGTTTGACTGTGTCCCCATATAAAATCTCATCTTGAATTATGATCCCCATAATTCCCACGTGCCAAAGATGGGACCAGGTGGAGGCAATGAGATCATGGATTCCCCCATGCTGTTCTCGTGATAGTGAGTGAGTCTCATGAGACCTGATGATTTCATACGTGTCTGACATTTTCCCCGCTTGCACTCACTCTGTCCTGCTGCCCTGTGAATAAAGTGCTTGCTTCTCCTTTGCTTCGACCATGATTAAGTTTCCTGAAGCCTCTCCAGCAATGCAGAACTGTGAGTCAATTAAACTTCTTTGCTTTATAAATTACTCAGTCTTGGTATTTCTTCATAGCAGTGTGAGAATGGACTAAAACAGGTAATATAAACGTTTTAAAAATATTAATTCCTTTAGTTCATGAATATGGAACATCTTCCCGTTTCCTGGTCATCGTCTTCAATTTCTTTCATCAATGTTTTATAGTTTTCATTGCAGAGATATTTCATTTATCTGATTAAGTTTATTTCTAGGTATTTTATTTTATTTGTAGCTATTGTAAATGGTATTACTTTCTTGATTTCTTTTTCAGATTGTTCACTATTGGCATATAAAAATGCTACTGATTTTGTCAGATTATTTTGTATCCTGAAACTTCACTGTATTTATTTATCAGGTCTATTTTTTTTAATGGAGTCTTCAGGGTTTTCCAATTGTAAGAACATATTATCCGAAAACAAAAATAATTTGACTTTTTTCCCTTTATTTCTTTCTTTTGTCTAATTGCTCTAGCTGGGACTGTCAGTACTATGTTGAGTACCAGTCAAGAAAGTGGGCATCTTTGACTTGTTCCAGATCTTAGAGAAAAGGCTTTCAGTTCTTCTCTATTCAGTATAATACCACCTGTGGGTCTGTCATATATGACTTTTATTGAGTTGAGGTATCTTGCTTCTATATACAAATTTGTGTGTTTTCATCATAAAGGGATGTTGAATTTTTATCAAATGCTTCTTCAACATCAATTAAAATGTTCATATGTTTTTTGTCCTTCATTCTGTTGATATGATGTATTATACTGATTTGTATAGGTTAAGCCATCCTTGTATCACTTGGTCATGAGAAATGATCTTTTTAACGTTTTGTTCAATTCGGTTTGGTAGTATTTTGCTGAGAAATGTTGCATCAATTTTCATAAAGAATATTGGCCTATAGTTTTTTTTTTTTTTTAATGTGTTGTCTGCTTTTGGTATCAGGGTAATGCTGGCCTCGTAGAATGAATTGAGAAGTATTCCCTGGTATTAGTCCATTCTCATATTGGTATGAAGAAATTCTTGAAACTGGGTAATTTATAAAGGAAAGAAGTTTAATTGACTAAGTTCTGTAGGACTGGTTAGCCTCAGGAAACACAATTATAGCAGAAGCTGGAGCAAACAGTCCTTCTTCATATGGTGGCAGAAAGGAGAAGTGCTGAGCAAACAGGGAAAAGCTCCTTACAAAACCATCAGATCTCATGAGAACTCACTATCACAAGAAGAGCATGAGAGTAACTACCCCCATGATTCAATTACTTCCCATGAGGTCCTTTCTACAACACGTGGGGATTAAAATCTGTATTACAATATTACAATTCAGAGTACAATTCAGGATGAGACTTGGATGGGGACACAGAGCCAGATCATATCATTCTGCCCCTGGCCCCTCCAAATTCTCTTTCTCACATTTCAAAACACAATTATGCCTTCCCAACAGTTCCCCAAAGTGTTAACTCATTTTAGCATTAACCCAAAAGTCTAAGACCATAGTCTCATCTGAGACAAGGCAAGTCCCTTCCACCTATGAGCCTGTAAAATTGAAAGCAAGTAAGTCACTTTCTTAATTCAGTGAGGGTATACAGGAACTGGGTAAATACACCCATTCCAAATGGCAGAAATTCTCCAAAACAAAGGGGCTACAGGCCCCATGCATGCCCAAAATCCAATAGGGAAATCATTAAATCTTAAAGTTCCAGAATGACTCTTTTGACTCCATGTTTCACACTGAAGTCACACTGATGCAAGAGGTGGGATCCAATGACCTTGGGCAGCTCTGCCCCTGTGGCTTTTCAGGATACAGCTCCCCTCCAAGCTACTTTCATGGACTAGCATTGAGTGTCTGTGGCTTTCATAGGTGCCTGATGCAAGCTGTCCACGGATCTACCATTCTGTGTTCTGGAGGAGGGTGGCCCTCTTCTCAGAGCTCCACTAGGCAGTGCCCCAGTGGGTGCACTGTGTGAAGACTCCAACCCCACACTTCCCTTTTGCAATGCCCTAAAAGAGGTTCTTCATGAGGCTCCGCTCCTGCAGCAGATTACTGTCTTGACATCCAGGCACTTGCATACATCCTCTGAAATCTAGAAGGAGGTACCCAAACCTCAATTCTTGTCTTATGTGCACCCGCAGACCCAACAGCACATATAACCTCCAAAGCTTGGGGGTTGAACTCTCTGAAGCAATGGTCTGAGGTATATGTTGGCCCTATTTAGTCATGGCTGGAGCTGGAACATCTGAGACACAGGATGCCATGTCCCAAGGCTGCACACAACAGGGAGGCCCTAGATGTCACCCATAAAACCACTTTTCCTTCCTAGGCCTCTGGACCTGTGATGGGAGGGTCTGCGGAGAAAGTCTCTGACATGCCATGGAGACGTTTTTCCCACTGTCTTGGTGATTAATTTTGGGGTCTTCATTACTTAGGCAAATTTCTATCACTGGCTTCAGTTTCTCCCCAGAAAATGGGTTTTTCTTTTCTATCGCAAAGTCAGCTTGCAAATTTTTCAAAGTTTTATGCTCTGCTTCCTTTTGAATGCTTTGCCACTTAGAAACTTCTTCCACCAGATACCCTAAATCACCTCTCAAGTTCAAAGTTCCACAGATCTCTAGATCAGGAGCCAAATGTCACCAGTCTTTCGGCATAACAAGAGTGACCTTTATTCAAGTTCCCAACAAGTGCCTCATCTCCATCTGAGACCACCTCAGCCTGGATTTCATCGTCCATATCACTAGTAGCATTTTTGTGAAAACCATTCAACAAGTCTCTAGGAAGTTCCAAACTTGCCCACATTTTCCTGTCTTCTGAGCCCTCCAAACCATTCCAACATCTGCTTGTTACCCAGTTTCAAAGCTGCTTTCACATTTTCAGGTATCTTTACAGGAGAGCCTCACTACTCCTTTTACCAATATACTGTTTGAGTCTATTCTCACACTGCTATGAAGAAATATTTTAGACTGGGTAACTTATAAAGGAAAGAGGTTTAATTGACTCACAGTTCCATAGGAGGGGAGGCCTCAGCAAACTTAAAATCGTGCTGGAAGGTTAAGCAACATGTCCTTCTTCACATGATGGTAGGAAGGAGAAATGCCAAGCAAACAGGGAAAAGCCTTTTATAAAACCATCAGATCTCATGAGAACTCACTCACTATCATGAGAACAGCATAAGGGTTACTACCCCCATGATTCAATTACCTCCCACGTGGTCTCTCCCCTGACACATGGGGATTACAATTTGAATTATGATGTTAAAATTCAGATTATAATTCAAGATGAGATTTGGGTGAGGACACAGGACCAGACCATATCATCCCTTATCATCTATTTTTTGGAATAGTTTCAGCAGCATTTGCAGTAGTTATTCTTTAAATATTTGGTAAAATTCAGCAGTTAGGTCATTGGAGTCAGGGGTTTGTTTTGCTTGGTGTATTAGTCTGTTCTCACACTGCTATAAGGACATATGCAAGAATGGGGAATTTATAAAGAAAAGAGGTTTAATTGACTCATAGTTTTGCATAGCTGGGAGGCCTCATGAAACTTAATCATGGGAAAAGGAGAAGCAGACATGTCCTTCTTTACATGGCATCAGGGGAAGGAAGAATGAACAAAAGGGGGAAAGGTACCTTATAAAAGCATTAGATCTCATGAGAACTCATTCACTACCATGAGAACAACATGAGAGTAACTGCCTCGAGATTAAGTTACCTCCCACCAGGTCTCTCCCATGACTCGTGGGGAACTACAATTCAAGGTGACTTTTGGGTAGGGACATATAGCCAAACCATATCATTCTGCCCCTGGTCCCTCTCATATTTCATGTCCTCACATTTCAAACACAATTACACCTTCCTAACAGTCCCCCAAAGTCTTAACTCATTTCAACCTTAACTCAAAAGTCAAGTTCAAAGTCTCATTTGATACAAGGCAAGTCTCTTCTGCCGATGAGCCTTCAAAATTAAAAGCAAGTTAGTTATTTTCTAGATACAATGGGGCTACAGGCATTGGGCAAATACACCTGTTGGAAATGGGAGAAATTGGCCAAAACAAAAGGGTTAAAGTTTCCATGCAAGTCTGAAATCCAATAGGGGAGTCGTTAAATTAAAGTTCCAAAATGATCTCCTTTGACTCCAGGTGGCACATCCAGGGCACGCTGATGCAAGAGGTGGGCTCCCAGAGCCTTGGGCAGCTCCATACCTGTGACTTTGCATGGTACACCAAACCCCTCTGACTGCTTTCATGAGCTGGCATTGAGTGTCTGTGGCTTTTCCATGTACACAGTGTAAGGCATTGGTGAATCTACCATTCTAGGTTCTGGAGGATCATGGCCCTCTTCTCACAACTCCACGAGGCTATGCCTCACTGGAGACTCTCTGGGGGGCTCCCACACCACATTTCCCTTCTGCACTGCCCTAGCAAATGTTCTCCATGAGGGTTCTGTTCTTGCAACTGACTTCTTCCTGGACATCCAGATATTTCCATAATTCTCTGAAATCTAGGCAGAGCTTCCCAAACCTAAATTCTTGTCTTTGGTGCACCCACAGGCTCAACACCACATGGAAGCTACCAAAGCTTGGGGCATGCACTCTCTGAAGCAGTGGCCTGATCTGTACTTTGGCCCCTTGTGGCCACCACTAGAACAGCTGGGACACAGGGTGCCAAGTTTCTAGGCTGCACACAGCAGACGGTGCATGGGCCTGCCCCAGGAAACAAGTTTTTCCTCCTAAGCCTTCAGGCCTGTGATGGAAGGGGCTGCTGCAAAGGTCTCTGACATGCCCTGGAGATATTTTCCTCATTGTCTTGGTGATTAACATTGGGCTCCTCATTACTTATGCAAATTTCTGCAGCAGACTTGAATTTCTTCCCAGAAAATTGGTTTTTCTTTTCTATTGCATCACCAGGCTTCAAACTTTCCAAACCTTTATGCTCTGCTTCCTTTCAATGCCTTGCCACTTAGAAATTTCTTCCACCAGATACCCTAAATTATCTCTCTCAAGTTCGACATTCCACAGATAACTAGGGCAAGAACAATATGCCACCAGTGTCTTTGCTAGCAAGAGTGACCTTTACTCCAGTTTCCAACAAGTTCCTCATCTCCATCTGAGACCACCTCAGCCTGGATTTCATTGTCCATATCACTATCAGCATTTTTGTCAAAACCATTCAACAAGTCTCCAGGACTTGTTTGTTGTTTCCAAACTTTCTCACTTCTTCCTGTCTTGTGAGCTCTCCAAGTCTCTAGGATGTTCCAAACTTTCCCAAATTTTCCCGTCTTCTTCTGAGTCCTCCAAACCATTCTAAACTCTGCCTGGTACCCAGTTTCAATGTAACTTTTACATTTTCAGGTATCTTTACTCTTGCTGTACCAATTTACTATATTAGTCTGTTCTCACACTGTTTTAAGGACATACCCAAGACTGGGTGATTTATAAAGGAAAGAAGTTCAATTGACTCACAGTTTGCATGACTGGGAGGCCTCAGTAAACTTACAATCATGGCAAAAGGGAAAGCAAAGACACTCATTTTTACATGGTGGCAGGAGAGAGAAGAATGAGCAAAATGAGGAAAGGCTCCTTATAAGACCATCAGATTTAGCAAGAACTCACTCATTGTCATGAGAGCAGCATGAAAGTAACTGCCACCATGATTAAATTATCCCCCACTGGGTGCCTCCCATTACATGTGGAGGTTATGGGAACTACAATTCTAGAGGAGATGTGGGTGGGGGCACAGAGCCAAACCGTATCACTGGGAGACTTTTTATTATAGCTTTGCTCTCATCATTAGTTATTAGTCTATTGAGGTTTTGGATTTCTTCCTGGTTCAATAAATGTGTCAAGGTTTTTATCAAATTATTCCAGGTTTTCCAATTTATTGGCACACAGTTGGTCATAGTAGCCTCTAATGATCCTCAGAATTTCTGTGGTATTGGTTGTAATGTCTCCTTTTCATCTTTCATTTTATTTATTTGGATGTTCTCTTTTTCATTCTTCATAAAGTTGGGCTGAAGTTGATTCATATTATTTTTCAAAAAGCAAACTTTCATTTTATTGATTATTTTTATTTTTGTATTTCAGTTTTATTTATTTCTGTTCTTATCTTTTTTATTTCTTTTCTTCCACTAATTTTGTGTTTTGTTTGCTCTTGCTTTTCTACTTCTTTCAGATGCATCATTAGGTTTAAGTTTTTCTACTTTTCTGATGTAAATGTTTGTTGCTATTAACCTCTCTCATATTGTTGCTTTTGTTGTGTACCATAGGTTTTGGTATGATCTATTTTTATTTGTTTAAATACTTTAAAAAATTTTCTTCTGAACATCTTAATTGACCTGCTGACCATTCAGGAGCATATTGTTTAATTTCCATGTGTTTGTGTTTTCCAAGTTTCTGTTGTTATTGAATTCTACTTTTATTCTTTTGTATTCAGAGAATCTACTTGATATAATTTCATTTAAGAAAGTACAACTTGGCCAGGCGCAGTGGCTCAAGCGTGTAATCCCAGCACTTTGGGAGGCCGAGACGGGCGGATCACGAGGTCAGGAGATTGAGGCCATCCTGGCTAACACGGTGAAACCCCGTCTCTACTAAAAAATACAAAAAAAAAAAAAAAAAAAGTACAACTTATTTTGTGGCCTAGCATATGGTCTATCCTTGAGAATGATCTATGTTCTGAAGAGAAAAATGTGTCTTCTATAGCTGTTGGGTGAAATGTTCTGTAAAGAGCTGTTAGATTTATTTGGTTTATAGGGTGGATTAAATTCAATTTTTTTTCATTAATTTTCTTTCTGGGTGGTCTGACCAATGCTAAAATTGGAAGTGTTGTAGTTTCCAGCTATAATTATATTGGGGTTTATCTCTTCTTTTAGCTATAATATTTGCTTTCTATATATTTGTGCTCCAATCTTTGCTGCATATATATTTACAATCGTTACATCATCTTACTGAATTGACCCTTGTGTCATTATATAATAATCTTATTTGTCTCTTTTTACAGCTTTTATCTTGAAGTCTATTTTTTTCTGATGTAAGTGAAGCTACTACTTCTCTTTTTTGGTTTTCATTTGCATGAGATACCTTTTATCATCCTGTATATTCAGTATATGTGTATCTTTATAGGGAAAGTGTGTTTCTGGTAGGCAAGAGACAATTGGTATTGTTTTTTCATGCATTCAGTCACTCTGTGTTTTTCAATTGGAGAGTTTAGTCCATTTATATTCAACGTTATTAATGATAAGTGAGAAGTTACTTTTGCCATTTTGTTGTTTGTTTTCCAGCTGTTTTGTAGTTTTCTCTACTTTTCTTCCTTTATTCCTTTTAGTGAAGGTAATTTTCTCTGGGGGTACATTTTAATTTCTTTTTTTTTAATTTTCAGTGTATCTGCTGTACTTTTTAAAATTTGAAATTACCATGAGGTGTGCAAATAACATGTTATGAGCCATTATTTTAAACTGATGACAATTTAACACTGATTGCCAAAACAAACTAACAAAGAAGCAAAGAGAAACTAATGAAAATTCTACACATTAACTTCATCCCTCCCACTTTTTAGCTTTTTGTTGTTTCTCTTTATATCTTTTCATTTTGTCTGTCTTGAAAACTTGTTGTAGTTATCATTTTACATGGATTCTTTTTTATTCTTACTACTCAAGATGAATAGTTTATACACCACAATTAAAGAGATTTATTCTGTTTTTCTGTGTACTTACTACTGCCAGTGAGTTTTTTACTTTCAGATAATTTCTTATTGTTCATTAACATCTTTTTCTTTCTGATGGAAGTATGCTTTTTAGCATTTCTTGTAGGACAATCTGGTTTTGATGAAATTTCTCAGCATTTGTTTGTCTGGGAAAGTTTATTTCTCTTTTTGGTTGAAGGATAATTTCACTGGATATTCTATTCTAGGAGAAAAGTTTTTCTTTTTCAGTACTTTAAATATCACGCCACTCTCTCCTGGCTTGTAAGGTTTACACTGTGAAGTCTGGCACTAGATATTTTGGAGCTTCTTTGTATGTTGTTGCTATTCTCTTGATACTTCTAGGATCCTTTATCCTTGACCTTTGAGAGTTTGATTATTAAACGTGTTGAGTTAGTCGTCTTATTTGGGTTGAATCTTCTTGATATTCTATAATCTTCTTGTACTCAAATATTGATACATTTTGCTATGTTTGGAAGTTCTCTGTTATCCCTTTGGACAGTTTCTACCCTGATTTCTTCCTCTACCTTCTACTTCTGCTTTAATGCTAGTGACTCTTTGATTTGCTCTCTTGAGACTATTTTCTAGATCTTGTACATGTGCTTCATTCTTTTTAATTTTTTTCTTTTGTCTCCTCTGTCAGTGTATTTTCAAAGAGCCTGTCTTCAAGCTCACTAATTCTTTTTTGTTTGATCCATTCTGCTATTAAGAGACTCTGATGCATTCTTTAGTATGTCAATTGCATTTTTTCAACTCCAGAATATCTCTTTGATTCTTTTTAATTATTCCAAACTTGTTGTAAAATATATCTGACAGGATCCTGAATTTCTTGTCTGTGTTATCTTGGATTTAATTGAGTTTCCTCAAAACACCTATTTTAGATTATCCTTCTAAAAGTTCATATATCTCTGTCTTTCTGGGATCGGTCACTGGTGCCTTATTTAGTTCATTTCATGAGGTCATGTTTCCCTGGATGGTGTTGATGCTCATGGATATTTGTGGGTGTCTGGGCATTGAAGGATTAGGTATTGATTGTAGTCTTCACAGCCTGGGCTTGTTTATATCTATATATTTTGTGAAGGCTTTTCGGGTATTTTAAGGGACTTGGGTGTTGTGACTTAAGTTTTTGGTCAATATAGCCATATCTGCTTTAGGAGCTACCTCAAGCCCACTAATGCTGTAGCTCCTGTAGACTCAGACATACCACCTTGGTGGTCTTGGGTAAGGTCTGCAAGAATTCCCTGGATTACCAGGCAAAGGCTTTCATTCTTTTCCTTTGCTTTACCCCAAACAAATGGAGTATCTCTCTCTGGGTTAAGCTTCCTGGAACTGGGGGAGGGGTGACACAAGCATCCTTGTGGCCACCACCACTAAGACTGTGCTGGGTCAGACTTAAAGCCAGTGTAGCACTGGGTCTTACCCAAGCAAGGCCCACAGTGACTACTGCCTGAGTGCTCCTTTTGTTGACTTAAGGCCCAAGAGTTCTACAATCAGCAGGTGGCAAATTCAGCCAGGCTTGTGTCCTTCCCTTAAGTGTGCCAAGCTTCCTTAGGGCCCTGGGCAGATTTGGAAATGCTATCTAGGAGCCAGGCCTGTAGTTGAGAACTTTAGAAATCTACCTGGTGCTCTATTCTACGGCAACTGAACTGGCACCCAAGCAACAAGACAAAGTTCTTCCCACTTTTTGCTCTCCTTTCCTCAAGAAGAGGAGTCTATTCCAATGGTCACCACTAACCCAGGCCCATGGGGAGTACTATCTTGCTATCACAGATTTTTCACTCAAGGCCCAAGGGCTCTTCATTCAGCTTGTGGTAAATTCTCCCAGGCCTGAAAGTCTCCATTCAAGGAAGTAAACTTTCCTCTGTCCCAGGGCAGGTCCAGAAATGCCATTCAAGAGCCAAAGCCTGGAATCAGGGACCACAATTGGCCACTTGGTGCTTTACCCAACTGTGGCCAAGCTGGTGCCTAAGCTGCAAGGCAAAGTTTCCTTTACTTTTCCCTCTCCTTATCCCAAACAGATGAAGTCCTTCCCCATAGCCATCACTGCTGGGAATGTGCTGGGTCACACCTGAAGCCAGCAAAGCCCTGGGTCTCACCCAAGGTTCATGGCAAGTGCTCCCTGGTTATCGCTGTTGATTATTCAGGGCCACAAGGGCACTTTAGTCAGTAGATGATAAATCCTGCCCAAACTGGGTTTTTCCTTTCAAGGCAGCAAATTCCCTTCTGGACCAGGAAATGTCTTCTAGGAGCTACGTCCTGGGATGTGGGCCTCAGGACACTGCCTGGTGCCATATTCTGCTGTGGCTGAGCTGGTACCCTAGTTGCAAGACAAAGTTTTCTTTATGCTCCCCTTTCCTCTCCTCAAGGGGAAGAAAGGAGTCTCTCCAGATCTGTGAGTCACACTGCCTGGGGTTTGGGAAGATGTGGCACAATCACTCCCTTGGCTATTCCAGTTGATATCCCACTAGATCACATGTACCTTAAGTCCACTGGTTCTGAGCCCGGCACAGCATCAGGACTTACGAATTATAGTTTCTGTGGCTTAGACTGCATTGCAAGTTTATTTAGAGCTCCAGACCACTTTAGCCTGTGGTTGCAGGTTTTAGTGGAACTCAGATTTTGACCGCTGGGATGGATGACTTGCCCTTGGCTAGGGCTGGTCTAAATGCTCCCTCTGTGGGTATAGGCTGAGTTTTGCCTCCTGTTGCTTTCTACTGTGACAGGGCAGCACTGAATTCCAATGCAAAGTTTCACAATCACTGTGTTCTCCCTCTCCCAAGTTCACAGATTCTTTCTCTGTGCCAGTGGCCATTGCCAGGAGATAGAGGAAAAGTGGTGTAGATGATTCAAGACTGTCTTTTTCACCCTTTCCAGTACTTCTTTCCTTAATATGATGTTAAAACCACATACTGTGATTACTCACCTGATTTTTTGTTCTTATGAAGTTGCTATTTTATGTAGATAGTTGTTTAGTTTGGTGGTCTTTTGGAGGGTGATGGAGAATCATCACTGGAGGCTTCTAGTTGGCCATCTTGCTCCACCTACTTCCCTTCTATTCACTTATTGATGAACATTTCGGTAACCTTTAGTTTTTGACTATTACAAATCAAACTTTGATGAAGATTTATGTATAAGTCTCTTACGGGCATATGCTTTTTTCTTTTGGGTAAATTACAAGTGCAATTGTAGGATAATAGTGTAGATGCATATTTAACATTTTAAAAAACTGCTGTTTTTCCAAAGTGTTTTCTTTTTACATTTCCATCAGCAGTTTATGAGAATTCTCCTTCTTTCACATCCTTGCAAAAACTTGGTATGATCTAGCGTTTTAATTTTTGCCATTTTAGTAGGTCTCTAGTATAGTTTCATCATGGTTTTAATTTGTATTTTGACTAATAATTTTGGGTATCTTTTCAAGTGCTTGTTTTCCACCCATATAACTTTTCTGATAAAGTGCCTTCAAATGTTTGTCCATTGTGTGTATTGGGTTATTTGTTTGCTTATTAAGTTTTGAGAGTTCTTCATATATTCAGAATAAAAGTCCTTTAATAGCATATAACTTGTGAATATTTTCTTCCAGTCTATAATAGTGTATTTTCATCCTATTAATAGGGATTTTGAAGAGCATTTTTATTTTAATGAAGTCTAATTAATCAATTTTTAAATCTCATATATCATGCTTTTTATGTCGTCTCTAGAAAGTTTTGCCTAACCTATGGTATAAAAGATATTTTTTCAATGTCTGCTTCTGGAAGTTTCATAGTTTTAGTTTTACATTTAGGCCCATGATAGATTTTCAGTTAACTTTTGTACCAACCAAATATGGTATGATATATGGATCAAAATCTACTTTTATGGGCATATGCATACCCAATTCTTCTACCAGTATTTGTTGAAAGACTTCTCCTTTTTCACTAAATTGTCTTTACATCTTTGTCAAAAATAGCTGACTAAGGCCAGGTTTGGTGGCTCACACTTGTAATGCCAGCACTCTGGGAGGTTGAGGAGAGTGAACTACTTGAGGTCAGGAGTTCAAGACCAGCCTGACCAACATGGTGAAACCCCATCTCCACTAAAAATACAAAACAAACAAACAAACAAACAAAAAACACCAAAAAACCCAGGCATGGTGGCGCACACTTGTAATCCAGCTACTCTCAAGGCTGAGACAGAAGAGTTATTTGAACACGGGAGATGGAGATTGCTACGAACCGAGATCAGCCACTGCACTGCAGCCTGGATGACAGAGCGAGACTATATCTCCAAAATAATAATAATGATAATAATAAAAATAAATAAAACTGACTATATTTTTGGGTCTAAATTTGGACTCTCTGTTTATCCATATTTATATTCCAATTCTATACTTTTTTTTTTGACAGAGACTTGTTTTGTCATCCAGGCTGGAGTGCAGTGCCACAATCTCAGCTCACTGCAATCTCCACCTCCTGGGTTCAAGCCATTCTTATACCTCAGCCTCCTGAGTAGCTGGGATTCCAGGTGTGCACCACCATGCCCAGCTAATTTTTGCATTTTTAGTAGAGATGGAGTTTCACAATGTTGGCCAGACTGGTCTTAAACTCCTGACCTCAAATGATCCACTCTCCTCAGCCTCCCAAAGTGCCAGGATTACGGGTGTGAGCCACCGTGCTCAGCTTTATGATAATTCTTGAAATCAGTTAGTTTGTCTTCCAACTATGTTTTTCTTTTTCCAAGTTGTTTGGCTCTTCTATGTCTTTTGCATTTTCATATGAAATTTATTATCGACTTGTTAATTTCTTTTTTTTTTCTTTTTTTTTTTTTTTTTTTTGAGATGGATTTTTGCTCTTGCTGCTCAGGCTGGAGTGCAATGGCGCGATCTCGGCTCACTGCAACCTCCACTTCACTCATTCAAGCGATTCTCCTGCCTCAGCCTCTTAAGTTGTGGGACTACAGGTGTGTGCCACCATGCCTAGCTAATTTTTGTATTTTTAGTAGAGAGGGGGTTTCACCATGTTAATCAGGCTGGTCTCGAACTCCTAACCTCAGGTGATCCACCTACCTCAGCCTCCCAAAGTGCTGGGATTACAGGCTTGAGCCACTGCACCCAGCCTGGCTTGTCAATTGCTATAAAAATCCTGTGAGAATTTTGAATGGGATTGTCTTCAACATGTAGATCAATTTAGAGACAATTAGCAAGCTAAAAATATTTGGTCTTTCAAACCATGAACATAACATATTTTCCATTGATTTAGATCTTTTGGATTTCTCTCAGTAATGTTTTATAGGTTTCAGTGTTAAAGTCTTTCACGTATTTTTCTACATTTCACTAAGTATTTCACATTTTTTATGCTATAATAAATGGTGTTTCTAATTTTCAGTGTCTGAAGGTTTGTTGCTAACATACAGAAATAGAATTCTTTTGTAGGTTAATGTTTTTTTCTGAAATCTTGCTAAACTCGCATTATAGATCTAGTAGCTTTTATATAAATTCTATTGAATCTTCAACAAAGTCGACCATCAACTTGTGAAGAAAGTTTTAATTTATCCTCTTAACTCTAGATGACTTTTTTTATTATTATTATTATTTTTTGCATACCTACTGCATCCAATAGAACCTTCAGCACAATGTGGAATAAAACTGGTAGTGTGGACATTGTTTCTTGCTTCTGTTCTTGGAAGGAAAGCATTCAGTCTGTAACCGTTTTGTATGATGTTAGCTTTTGGATAACCAGAAAAGTCTTTATTTTGCCTTTGTTTTCAATGTTGTTTGCACTGGCTACAAAACTAGGTCCAAAGTTTTCTCTTTTTTTCTCTCTCTCTCTTATTGTATTTTTAAAATGTTGTACTGTCTTATCTCTTACATTGTTTCCAAGGAGAAATTTGTTATTCTTCTTATATTTTGTTCCTCTGTATATAACATTTTTTTAATCCTCTGTTTTTTACAACTGATTTTGAGCAATTTATAATGTGCTTTGGTGTAATTTTGCTTATGTTTCTTGTTCTTGGGGTTTCGTGAGATTATTGGATAGTTAGGTTTGCAATTCCTCATATTTGTAAAAATTTTGAGCATTAAAAAATTATTTTCCTATCTTCCCTCCTTTCATTCTCCCTTGGGACACTTACTTGTGTAACAATTACACATATATTAGACACTTTGTGTTTTTCTACAATTACTGTTGTTCTGCCCATTTATTTAATTCCCTTTTCTTCTTGTATTTAATTTTTTATAGCTTCCATAGCTATGTATTCATGTTCTCTAATCTTCTGCCATGCACATCATCTATCATTAATTCTATCCAATGTATTTTTCATTTTCACATTTTAGTATTCATGTCTAGAGATTTTTTTTTTGGTCTTTTTTATACTATCCATGTGTACTTAACATTTTTATACATGAAATACAAGTGTAATATTTAAATCTTCTTATCTGCTAATTCTAAATCTTTTATATTTTTTATATCCTTTTATATCAGTTCACATGATTGATTTTTCTCCTTATTATGGATCATTTTTTCCTGCTTCTTTTTAATGCCTGGGATTTTTTTTGAATTCCAGATGTTCTTTTTTTTGGTCTGAATATTTTTAATTCTAAACGAGTATTGTTGAGATTTGTTCTGGTATACAGTAAAGTTACCTGAAAACAGTTTAATCCTTTTGGGTCTTGCTTTTAAGATTTGTTAGGTGAGTCTGGACACGGTGGCTCATGCCTGTTATCCCGGCACTTTGGGAGGCCAAGGCGGGTGGATTGCCTGAGGTCAGGAGTTCCAAGACCAGCCTGGCCAACATAGAGAAATCCCGCCTCTACTAAAAATACAAAAATTAGCTGGGCGTGGTGGCGCGTGCCTGTAATCCCAGCTACTTGGGAGACTCAGGCAGGAAGGAGGTGGAGGTTTCAGTGAGCCGAGGTTGCTCCATTGCACTCCAGCCTAGGCGACAGAGCGAAACTCCCCCCCACCCACCCACACACACACAAAATTGTTAGGTGGAACTGAAACTGTGTTCAGTCGATCAGTTGATGGCTAATTATTTCTCACTACTAGGGAAAAACCTATGTATTCTATCCAATGTCCCATGAATTTTAAAGTTTTCCAATTTGGATAGTGGGAACATGGACCATTCCCAGCCCTGTGTGAGCACCGGCACTGTTACCTCTAATCCTCTGGGGTCGTTCTTTCCATTGCCTCAGTAAATTTCTCTATATGCCAAACAGCACTCAGTTGAGTAATCAAGGGGGATTTTCTGCGGATCTCTGGCACTCTGTCTTGTGCATTTCTCTCTTCTCTGGTGCTCATTCTGTAAACTTTAGCTGCTTTGGTATCCTCAGACCCTCAGCTCCATCTTCTTAACTTAGGGAGTCTGCCAGGCTCCACCTGAGTTACCCTTTCTGTGATAAGACCTAGAAACTCAATTAAGGCATAAAGCTAAGGCAAATTTAGGGTCACCTCATTTGTGTTACATTAACCAGAGATCACTGTTCTTTATCATGTGATGTTTATGGTCCTGAAAATTGTTTTACATATTTTGTAAATTTTGTTTTTGTTTGGTAAAGTGTAAATCTGGTTCTTATTACTCCAGTTTGTCTGGAAGCAGATGGCTCATTAATGGTTTTAATTTTATTTATGACAATGGTATTTTTAATAACAATTTCACATTTTTTCTCCTTTTATTAGGCTATGCTTTGTATATTTCTTTTGTTTTGCTTTCTTTTAGATGTTTTTTATTCATTTGTTTTCTTCACTATTAATTCAAAATATTTTTCCATATCTACCGTGTAACTGATGTTGTGCTAAGTTCTGGAGTTACAAATAGTTTTCTCTGCTTTCTTTTATGGTTTAGATTAGAAAGAACAGCAAACAAATAGTTAAAAATTACAGAGTGATAGGCCTCGTTTGATTGATTCAAGATTTTTAACAGTTGGTATTTATGTTTCAGGCAGAGCCTGTATTATTCAGTTTTGAAATTCTAGTGCCATGCACAGTGTCTGGAACCCAGTAGTGCTCAAGATAAATAAACAATTACCATGCAAGGGGATAAGTGCTTGCTTTAATTCCTTCTTTATTCTTACAATTAGTGTTTATGTGTTTGAGTGCAGAAATTGTCTTATGCAGCGTTCAGTGAAATAATGAGATGTTCTTTAAATATCTAGTGGGAAGGGGAATGATTTTAGGCTGGGAAGCTAGAAAACAACATTAAAGAGGCATTTTTGGGTTGATACTTGAGGGATGAGTAGAACTTCCTAGAAGAAGGGTAGAAATCATATTTCTTTTTTTAATATTAACTTTTATTTCCTATTACACATACTATTTTTTTTATTATTATACTTTAAGTTCTGGGGTATTTGTGCAGAATGTGCAGTTTTGTTACATAGGTATACACGTGCTATGGTGGTTCACACACCGGGGCCTGTTGGGCGGTGGGGTACTAGGAGAGGGATAGCATTAGGAGAAATGTCTAATGTAGGTGATGAGTTGATGGGTGTAGAAAGGGTATTTCCACAAGCCTTAGAGGAGGGTAAGAAGGTAATGCACTGAGGTAACACTGGGTAGTTCCAAGTGAAAAGAACGGAGGTTATATAGTGTGTGTATGTGATTGTGATAGTGTGTGTGCTTTTGTGTGTATGTGTGTGTGTGGTGTGAAGGGATTTTTCAGTGGAGGGAATAAGATTAAAAAAAATAGGCGCTGCAATGTAAAGAGGCTTGATGCCATAATAAGGAGTTTGGCCTTCATTGCATAAGCAAGAATGAATCAACCTGAGTACTAAATTATGCTCTCCTGTTTGCATATAGCAGGTGGTAGAACAGTGGGTATGCGGATTAGCAGAACTGAGGCAAAAGTTCAAGTGGGAGGTTGTCGCTAGAAAATCAATAGAGTCATAACCAAAATCTACCTAGGATAGCACATTGAAGAATAGCCCAGCATAACATTAAGCAGAGCATTAATTAGTTATATGATAGGAGGAAATTTTAGTAGGCCATGCAATAGAAACTCATGTAGAAAGGAAAGGGTATAATTTATATGGTTTGAGAAGCAGAATGTGTTGCTCTAATAAATAATTTTTTTTCACTTAATATCCTTTAATGTGTGCATTTCA
The DNA here is from genome assembly GCF_043159975.1 of Macaca nemestrina. Classification (NCBI taxonomy): domain Eukaryota; kingdom Metazoa; phylum Chordata; class Mammalia; order Primates; family Cercopithecidae; genus Macaca; species Macaca nemestrina. Next base: position 150,187,017 of record NC_092130.1, read on the forward strand.
AAACTGTGTTATGCATCGATATTACAGAAATATTAGAGATTATATGACAGAACTTTTTCATTTTACATCCTTCCCATACTGATAAACAACAAATCTCAATAGTACCATCTTATTCATTTAGTGGTATATGTATGTATGAACATTAATATGTACAGATATATTTCTATATGTGTATGTGTGTATATCTATATGGATATATATGTGCATACATACACATGAAACTGATTCACTTTTTCCTCTTTATCTCCTACAACATCTACATCTACAACTGTTTTATTTTTATATCATAAATTATTAGAGAACAACATCTGCTTTAAAGCTATGGAATTATAGGATGGATAATAGCATATTTCTGAAGATAATGTTTACTTCTTCACGCTAATATTTTGATTTATCCAAAATTCTTATAAATGTTTTCAATTCATGGTTACTTAGAATTTTCTTATTGAGGTACATATATATTTAGCTTCAGACCTAGTCCTTAACTTTTGCCTTAAAATGGCCAAGCCAAACAATATTACTGAGAATTAAAACTTTGTTTAAACTACCAAATAAAAGCCTAAAGGTTGTGCTATTTTGTATGAGGTCATCATCTTAGATCTTAAGATTTATTTTAGGTTCATTTATTAAATAAATATGTATTTATCTTTTCCACATATCAGATACTTTGATAGCTACTAGGAATTAAAAATAAAAACATATTATTGCTAGGAATTAAAGAATAAAATCACTAGATATTTGACTCTAAAAACAGAAGTATTTTATTGTAGAGCACTGTAAATATAAAGAACATCCATTTTATATATAAATAAATAAAAATGGACGATTCCAATTTAAAGAAGAAATATTAAGTACCAGATTTTTAGCATGACATAATTGGTTTCTACTATTTTTAAATCTATATAATATTTTTTTGCAGTTCATACATCTTCTGTTTCTGTTTTTTCAGTGGAAAAAGTAGAAGAATAGCTTCCTATGGCCACCTTCCCTGCCTTTGTTAAGCTATTGCCTGTGCTCACTGGTTTTATTCTGATGTTTTCCTTAGCTGCTACAGTTGGCTTCTTTCTTCTCTCCAATTATGGTTGTAGTAGTGGTGGCAGTAGTGGTGTGGTGTGTTTATGTGCGTGCACATGCACTTATGGGTCTATAAGATAGTGGAGGGTATTAAAAAAATTCTCAAGATATTTTCACTTCCTACTTAATCCTCAGTAACACTTCTTTGGTATGGGCCTGGAGTTAGCATTCAAACTGCACTGTCATAATTTTCTGTTTCTTTTCTTGGCTATCACTTTTGGAGGTTTATGGCATGAGATTGTATGGTAATTAATGTTGAATTATGGGTTCTTTCCCCCCTGCTGTTTCTGTTGTTCTTATTCATTCTATAACAGTCAGAAAAGGAAAATTATTTGTTTCAGCTTTACTTTTCCATCATTACCCAAAAACCTGGACTTGCTTCTGAAATAGCCATTTGATGTCTGAACAGTTTAATCCCTTATTTGAATGTAATGAAACACAGATTTTTAAAAAACAGACATATTCTTTTTATTTTTCTACATAAGGGGTCCTACAAAGGAGAGAGTGTTCCAGGGGAGGGCAAAAGCAAAAACGAACTAAATTTCTTTTCACCATTTTGTGACACACAAGTGTAAACACCATATATTTAGTCAATCAATCAAGTAAGTAAACACACAGAATCAGACTGCCAACATTGAATTCCATTATATAGTAACCTATATATAAGACATGCTCTTTGTTCAAACAAATTTTCCTTTTCTTGAATTTTTATAGAAGAAATGTATAATCCAATTAAAAAAGTAATCAGAGAGGAGAATCTTTGCCCAAGTCAATGAAATAGAAAATAATATATTCCAGGGACTGTTCCTTTGTGTTCTATCTCTTCAGGGAGCTGTATCAATCAAGGGTTATCTTTGCTTTTGAAAGCTGCTCTCCTTTGGCTTAGAATTCTCTGTTGTTTTGGGTGCCAATTTATTCAATGCCACCATCAAGAATAAATGAACTCAGCTAGAGACCTTCTAAGAAAGAAATGATAATTACAGGAAAGACAAGCGCAAATAAATGTTTGCAGGATTTAGTTTTTAAACACCTACGAAATCCTCATATTTTTAAGTGCTTTGAAAATGAATTTTTCCATTGGCCTGTTCATGAATGAGTTTCTGGATATTTTATATTTAAAATTATTTCTAGATATCATGACATTTTATTTTAAAGTTTCTGTAGTTTGAATAAGTGGTATTTCAGTTACACTTCATGCTTTTAAAGGTGCTTTTTTTCTGCTGTTTTTTTTTTTAAATTCTGTTTTTATAAGTGAGTCTCTAGAGTTCATTGCTCTGAAAACGAAATGATTTCTTTCTTTTCATTAGCTGCTTCCATAATTAGATATACATTTACTTTGTTTTTTTCTTAGAAAACATCTCACCTTCCTGGATATAGTTTTGGATTTGTCCTTTAAATCAATTACATAATTGTCAAACAGATATTTATTGAATATAATCTGCACAGAATTTTGTGGGGCATTTTCAAAGGAATGTATAATATAGTTGAGCAAACAAGGTTACATTTATAAAGAAATTTTGCTACATTAGGTGTATAATAAATGGAAACTTTAGTTTATTATGTAGTGTGGAGCAGTCTGGGAAGTTCTTGTGAATGAGGTGAAACTTGAGTACAGCAACATAAGGAGTGAAAAGTATTTGGATTGGCTAAATGGAAATGACAACTCTAGTTGGTAGAAGGGAAATGATGTGGGACGGAAAAGGAGTCAAAGATACTGGCTTTGAAAAACAGCAAAACAGGTTGCGAGCAGTGACTCACACCTTTAATCCCAGCACTTTGGGAGGCCTAGAGGAGGGCAGATCATGAGGTCAGGAAATCGAGACCATCCTGGCCGACATGGTGAAACCCCATCTCTACTAAAAATACAAAAATTAGCTGGATGTGGTGGTGTGCACCTGTAATCTCAGCTACTTGGGAGGCTGAGGCAGGAGAATCGCTTGAACCAGGAGGCAGAGGTTGTAGTGAGCTGAGATTGTGCTGTTGCACTCCAGCTTAGCAACAAACAGAGTGAGACTCTGTCTCAAAAAAAAAAAAAAAAAAAAAAAAAAAAAAAAAAAAAAAAAAAAGGAAAACTTGAAAGAGTTGGAGGAGGAGATTTGTGTTGACTCGAAGAAATTTGTATTGACTTTTAACATAATGTGGTTGGGGTTTAAGTAGAGAATAGATTAAAGAAGACCAGGATCATGGCTTATATAACTCATCCTGACAGAAGGAAGACTTACACTGGGGCTGGTGGGGGGCGGGTAACTGAGGTTATATCATGGAGATATAAACAGTAGTGAAAAACAGGAAATGAGAGCTGACTTTTCTCAACATTTGGAGAACAAGTATCTCTCATAGTGAAGGCAGTCTTTGGAATTGAATAGGGGTTGCTTAAATAACAATTATTATTGGCTAAATATTCTGCAAAATCCTTTATATTCATTTTCTAAATTTAAAACTGATATATTGCTTTTATAGTATTTTTATTCAGACATGGATATTTTCTCTCAATTTATAAAAGATACTACTGTTCATTTTTAAGTGGTTAGTAGATTGTCTCTCTACCATTTAGTACATCATCCACCCATTTTCTTTGATTTAAAATATTATTCTTAAGATATACTAAATTGTGTTTTACTTCTAGGGTATTTTCTGGACTTTCCACCTCATACTTATGATTTATCATTTTGTTTATTATTATGACTTCTAAGTCATAAATGAGAAATCTATTGAGTAGTTGTAGTATCATACTAAATCTAGTAAGCTTACAAAACTCTCTCATTAATTGTAATAACTTTTAGTTTATTTTCAGCAAATTACATTTTATTTTCAGCAGCAAATCATATCCTCTACAAATGATGATAATTTAATCTCCTCCCTTCTAAACGTAAAATTTATTCATTTTTGTCTCATTAGCTTGGTTACAACTTCTAAAATTATATTGAGTAGTGAAAGTATTAGTGGGCATTCTCATTTATGAGAATATTTGTATTAAAATTAAGCATGTTGTTGGTTATTAGTTAGAGAATGATATAAACTCTGAGATGTTAGAATTTTAGGAAATTAAAGATGTTATTTTCATCATATGACATTTTGATGATTAAAAAGATAAGTATGTTTTTCTTTCTTAACTGCTGAGATGATCAATAACAGCATTACCTTTCAAACAATCTTGAAAGAAAGTTGACTTTGTCTTTATGTAGCATACCATGACTTCACTATTATTTTAATGTATTAGTTGGATGAATTAGCTAAGACTGAAGTTTCCTCTCATTGAGTTTTCTTTTTAAGTGATGGCATTAACAAATAATACCAGTAAAATAAATTGCAAAGCTTACTATCTTATTCTGTGTTCTGCAACACTTGAAATACTATTTCTTGAAAATCTGAAACAAGTCATTGATAAAAGTTTCTGGATCTAGGAACAGTTTTGGAGCAAATTCATTGACAAAACTTCAACAGTTTTCAGATTTTTATCTTTTTATTTGAGTTACCTTTTGGTTGTTTATATTTTCCCATAAAATTTCTACTTAATATTAATTTTTAAACGTATTAGTGTAGTATTCTTTCCATTGAAGTTTTAGTGTCTTTGTGTATTTATAGTATCTTTTTATTAGCTTTTCCAAAGGATACTCTATCTGGTTGGACTCTTCTATAATTGTGTTTTTAATTGTTTTCTAATTCATTAATTCTACTTTTAAGTCATGCTCTTCTAGGAATTATTTTGTTGTTTTTATTCTAACTTCTTGAGTGAAACGTATTAGTTCATGTATTATTTTCTTTCCTGTCTAATAACTAAAACATTAAGATATATAACTATTAATTTAAATATGGTTTTGCCTGCATTCCACATTTTAACATATAGTTCCTAACTTTTAAAGTTTATAATTTCAAGTTGGATTTTCCCTTTAAAATTTAGACTCTATGTTTCAATTGTCAAGTGATTTGATTTTTAAATTGTGTAATATGTTATTCAATTCTGGTACTATTTGATTTTGAAAAGAGGGTGCAGCTTATCTAATTAGAAGAAGTTTCCTTTTTGAAAACTTCATGTGGATAGTCATTCACAAGCAAGTAAGTGGGAAAAGGGGCCAATTGCTCTCATTCTTTATTTAACATCAGAATCACATGGAAGCCTTATTAAAACACAACTTGTTCACTCCATCTGTAGGATTTAGTAAGTCTGGAGTGAGTCTCAAGAATTTCCCTTCCAACAAGTCCCCAGGTGTTACTGATGCCACCTGTGTGAAGACCACATCTGAGAACTCAAATTATAAAGGTCTTTAGTTTCAATCAGATGATATTGCACTTAATAGAACTGGAAATTATAATTATTGGAAGATTCTTAGGTAAAAGAAGGAAGTTGATAAAAGCAATTTTTAGTAAAATTCATTTGAAAAAAGGAGAAAGAACAGTTTGGATGAGGTTAACAGACTCTAAAGCTAAGATAACCAGCTGGAGAAACTTTCTATAGATATGAGCTTTCCAAGGTATAAGGAGAGTAGAAAGAATGTGAAAGGCATTGAAATAAAAAATTAGAGTGTTGTATTGTTGGATATTGTTGGAATATAATGAGAGAATTGAAGGTAATTGGTAAAGGGAATCTCGGACTGGGACTAGGGTAAGGAGAGGGAGGCTCTAGGGTGCAACACTTAAGGACATAGTCTCCCATCTCACTCATCTCTTTCTACTCCTGGTTCTGTGTTTTATCATAGTGAAGGCAGTTAACTACTCTTGAGGTTACAGTAAGGTATCCCAGAATGGAATTTCTATTGCTGTTGAAACTGTAAAAATATTTTGGAAATGTCAATTCTGGTAACATTGAAATCAAAAGGCTAACCGTTCAGAATTTTATCTTTAAACTCAAGTCATGGCTGGATTGCTTTAATCAAATAGAAGAGATCGGAAGGATGCAGAATTTGTGATTTTATCCACCCATCTAATGAGGAACTTACAGAACTGATCTGAATGCAGATGGTGAATGGCTTGTTAGGGTGACTGGAGTCTGTAAATCCAAGGGCCCGGCTCTAGATGATCCAGTGGAAGCAAACATTGGGCAACAGGGGCAGGTGGGCCTGCAGAGTGGCAGCCAGGAGGAAGTTAGCATCAAGAAAATCAGACAGTTGGTGGGAAGGCAACCAATAACCGTGTCTCAGAGACAAAACACTGGGCAATGGGACAGGGTCTGGCAGGAGAGATCAGTGCCTGCTGTTCTAAAAGAGGATGAAAATACTGGTCCTGTTAACTAGAACTAAGCAGAAAGCCTAAATGTCCAAATATACCATAAGGTTTAAGATTTCGGAGGAAACAACGTATTATAACTTACACTTATATACTACCTTCCACAAAAGACAAGAAGGGGCAGTTGCTAAAATAGAAAAGCTATTTTCTAAATCCTGCTTATGAAATCATTCCCCCAAATGTAATAATAAAGGAAAGCTGTACCAGTGAAAAGCAAGTTAAAGTTGCTACCAGAGAACATGCCTGCCATGTGTTTTACGTATGTGGATTAAATTCTTTCCAGGATACTACCATATGTGTTGACATTATCTCTTAGAAATCTTTGATTTCTGAGGATATGTGTCTGGTAAAAAGAAAATAACTGAGCCAATGACTTGTGCATATATTGTTTCATTCTTTCTTTTGGAGGTGATTTGTACGAAAGCCCCTGTTGGAAAAAAAAAATAAAAATAAATGAAATTAAAATGAAAAGGGAAAGTAGAAAAGTTGGAAAACATAGTCCAAATGACAGTGAATGTTAATGGTCTGATCTCACACACAAAAATTGTCCTTCAAACTGAAGTGTGAATTAAATAGTAATGAATAGATATACTTCTCTGTGAGATCTGATTTGTCTAGCAAATCCTTACTGACATATACTCTCATTTACTACTATATAGCCTTTTGAAAATGCCATTCCAGCAGAGCATAAAAAAAGGTTATTTAGATTAAGTGTAGTTACAAGATAAGCAGTATACTGAGTTCATTGGACTTCATGCACACTCATTTAATTTCCACCGCTCCATTACTCTGAATCAAACTGTCCCTGAAAGAACAAGAGGAAGAAAAAGGGCATTAAAAAACACAAATCACAAAGTAGAGAACATTCTTCTTAAAAACGAAATGGTCTCCATGTGTTACCATTTAATACCATGGAAATACTTTCTTGACTTTTATAGCATGCAAAGAAATTGTACCAATCTATTAAAGAATGCAGTAAAAAAAAAAAAAGACTTGGAGGTAGGTTAACATTTTCCAGGTCTTTGTCATTCTGGATGGACTTGGAACTTCAAAACACTGTAAAGTATAATAAATGGTATCCATTTGCATCTGTGTGCAGCTTATGGCATAATGAATGCATGACCACTTAACCATTTATTGAATACAGGAAGAAATATGATGAGACCTTCGGTGATATGTTTTAAAATAAGGCCCAAAGCCAGATTTTAAAGAAAGACAGTGCCAAAACAGTTTATCTTCTCTGTTTTTCTTTTAACTTTAGTGCCATTAAGTGCCAGTATGGGGCTTTTTGGACTGCATTTGAAATTCAAGTAATTAATATAATTGGGGAAAATAACTTTTAGAGGGATAAGGTATTGCGATAAGGTATAAACAAGAAAGATCTGAAGTTTAGAGGACAAAAAATGACAATGCTAATACAAAAGTTATACTGGATGATTCAAGTAATTGTTGAGACCTTTCACAGGTTGAGCTTGCATTTGACAGTGGCTGAACTTTATTAGCCTTTAATGGCCTTCATTAAATTATATTTGGTATAGAAGAGGCTATGCATTGAATGAGTATCATGAGGACGTTCTTTTTTACTTACGTATATAGCTCAACCAAAAAAGGTATGATTCTCAGTATCTTGTTCTAGGGAATAGTGTGCTTTCTATTTTATTTCAGACAGTGAAATAAGATAATTTTTATAGTTTGTTTTTCTCTATGTGCTGCTTCTCAGTATTTATTCAGACTCTGTCTTACAAAACAAACAGCCCTCCGTTTCCTCTTCATTTACATGTAGGTACCGCCCTAGTTGCTATTGTTCTGTGTATCTTCCTCAGAAATTGAGAAACATTATCTGAACCTTCTCAACTCCAACCCTCTCCCCAATCCACTGTAATCTGACTTTTCATGACGTTCCTCTGAGCAGCCCAAACGAAGGTCACCTGTGTCTTGCGTGTAATTAAGTCAAATGTAAATTTTCTGTCACTATTTAATGCATCTTCCTTTTATCACAAATTGATAACTACTTTGTAAATAAAAATAAAAGCTTCCTTTTTTATGATTTCTACAGTTTTCTGGTTCTCCCACTTCTTTTAAATTGAATGTTCTCTGTTACTTGAAACTCAGGGATTCCTAAAATGAATTTATCATCTCCACAAACGAATCCCAATCCCCAGCTCCATCTTCCTGTCTTAGGGGTAGGGGAGCAAAACCTACTTCTTTGTTAACACTTGCTAATTTACAGCATGGTATCATGAGCCACCTAGTTGGCCAAACTAGAAACCTGGGAGTCTTTCTTAGCTGCTTTTTCTCCCTAATTTCCTGATGAGCCACGAGACTTTGTCTTTCAAATGCTTCCGTTCTCACCATCCTCACCACCCCCATCACATACCAAGGTATCGCTGTTGTTTTAGACTCCACTTCGTCAACACCTCACTGAATGCTTCCCCAATCTGCAGTTCTAATCCAAGCTTTTTTCCTATGGGTAAATTTCTTTTCTGAAATATAAAGCTAATTCTATCACTCTGCTGCTAAAATCCCTTCAATTTCTTCTTATTGCCCTTGGGGGGCAGGGAAAGCCTAGTGTGTTAGCATGAGATGAAAAGTCCCAATTTGTGCTTCTCTCACCTTACATCATACTAAACCCCATTCAGATAATAAACCCCAGTCATACTAAATTTAATTCCTCAAAAGTTATATCTTGTTTGGAATACATAAGTACTATTTCCATCTGTTGCCTAACATTTTTTAGCTTTATTGAAGTGTAATTGAAAAATAGAATTGTACATTTTTAAAGAGTACAGTTCTGAAGATTTGATATACATATACATTGTGAAATAATTACCACAATCAAGCTAATTAACACATACATCATCTCACATAGCTGCCTTCTTTTTTTTTTTGTGAGAATGCTTAATATCTATTCTCTTAGCAAACTTCAAGAATGCAACATACACAATCATCATGCTATCCATTAGATGCTAAGGAGTTATTTTTCTCATAAGTGAAAGTTTTTATTCTTTAATTGACATCTCTTCATTTCCCTAATCCCACAGTCCCTGGCAACCAACATTCTACTTTCTGTGCATTTCACTTTTTTCAAAAAAGATTTCAAACACAAATGATACCATATAGTATGTATCTTTCTCTCTCTGGTTTATTACACTTACCATAATGCCCTTCAGTTTCATCCATATTGTCAAAAATGGCAGGATTGTCTTCTGTTGTTGGCTGAATAATGTTCGATGGTATACATATATTGCTTTTCTTCACTCATTCATCCATTGACTGACACTTAGGTTGTTTCCATATCTTGGCTATTATGAATAATTCTGCAATGAACATGGGAGTGAAGATATTTCTTCTGGAAACTGATTTTGTTTCCTTTGGATATATATCTAGAGAGGGAATTGACAAATCACATGGTATTTCTATTTTAATTTTTTAAGGAATTTCTGTATTTTTTCCATAATGGCTGTACCAATTTATACTCTGACCAATGATGTACAAGGATTCCCTTTCCTCCACAGCTTTGCCAAACTTTGTTATCTCTTGTTTACTTTTTATTTTATCATAGCCATTCAAACATACGTGGTTTTGACTTGCATTTCCCTGATAATTAGTCAGGTGATGGTGAACACTTTTTCACGTACCTGCAGGCCACCATTTGTATGTCTTTTTTTGAGAAATGTTTATTCAGACCCTTTGCCCATTTTAAAATTTTTTTAATTTATTTATTTGACTTGTATGGATTTCTTACATATTTTAGATACTAATCCCTTATCAAATACATTACATATCTTAGATACTAATTCCTTATCAAATATATGATTTGTAAATATTTTCTCCTATTCCATTGACCACCTGTTTATATTGTTAATTGTTTCCTTTACTGTGTAGAAGTTTTTTCTTCTCTTTTCTTTCTTTCTTTTCTTTGGAATGCAGTGGTATGATTCTGGCTCACTGTACCCTTGACCTCCTGGGCTCAAGCAGTACTGCCAATTCAGCCTCCTGGATAGCTGGGATTACAGGCTTGTACCACCAAGCCTGCCTAATTTTTGTATTTTTTGTAGGGACAGGATTACACCATGTTGCCCAGGCTAGTCTTGAACTCCTGAGCTCAAGTGATCTACCCACCTTGGCCTCCCAAAGTGCTGGGACTACAGATGTGAGCCACCACAGCTGGCCTGTGGAAGCTTTTAATGTGAGGCAGTCCCACTCATTAATTTTTGTTTATGTTTCCGTATTCAAAAAATCATTGCCAAAGCCAGTGTCAAGGAGCTGTCTGCCTTACTCGTTATATGGATTAGCTTTCAGCTGAAGTTTTTAAGACCAGGAAACCTATTCTGATTCACACCCTTGATTACCTCTTATCATATACTATATATTCCTGCTCTTTAGTTCTACAACAGAGCATGCCTTTCTTCTAAGACAGAATTGCTATAACAACAATATAATAAATATAATTTAAAAAAAGTATTATACTTTCTTGTTCACCATCTACCTTATACATTGTAACTCAGTGAGGACAGAACCCATATGTGTCTTATTTACGATGTCCGGTACGGAACATATTGTAAATGCTCAGTAAAAAATTCAGGCATTGGAAAACACCGAATGCCTTAGCAATATTGAGAATTCCTAAGACTGCAGTGGTGTACCTTAGAGTAAGTTTCAAAAGAATTTTTATTCCTTTTTTTTATAGCTGAATTTTGCATTAAAAGTGGAATCCCAGTGTTTTGACTATTTATAGAGACATGGAAATTTCTATATGTGCTATACATCAACACTGTCCATAGTTTTATTGTCAATATTGATTCTAAACTACGCCCCTGCTTCTCTGCCAAGAGGAGGCTGACAGCTGTCTCCAGTGTTATATTTATATATGCTAGGTGTTCTAATGGTGATTTGTCATAGAAACACTTATCAATTTGCCCCCATTCTTTGGTTTTCATCTGTCTTTCTGACTGTAACACTTTTCTTTTATGATAATGGATCCTTAGTTCTGCCTTGCTCTAATTTTAAGGAGCTCTGTCTTCTACTTCTATTTTGTTGTATGATAAAAGAAAAAAATGATTCCCTTACAACAATATACAAATGTATACAGTGTTTAATATGGTCTCTCTTCACTTTGCAGAACTGAATAATCTAGGCTTGTCTCCATATCAAAGTCCATGGTCAAGCTATTCTTGCAATTACTTTAGTTGCCTTCATCCCTGTATTTGGGTATAACTATCAGTTACTTCTGAAATGATTTTTCATTTCTCTGCCTCCCATTGTCAGTATGGCAGGAGGACTTTAAGACACCATTAGAACACATCATCCATATCTGAATTTTGTCATCATGTTAAATTCTTAATGTAACCAATGTACATTAAGCCAATGTACACTAAGCCAATGTACATTAATGTAGCCAATGTACTGATGGTCTAGTTGTTTATTGTGTAGGGCTGTGGCTACCTATTCCATTATTGTGTTCTACCTTTTTCCTTCCTAGAGAATTTGTAGTTTAACAACGGTTCTCCACTGAGGACTAGGATGGACCTAACTAAGTAACTATTTATTCTTAAGCATTTGGCATTTGTTGGAGAAAATACTATTTTCCCATTGGGGCTTTCCTTGGAACATTCTAATCAACACAACTGGCAGATCTTCTCTTGTCTACGTATGAACTTGGCTTTCCTGAGAGTTCATGTTAGTAAAAGACAATGTGGCAGCATAGGTAGAAAACATCTGTTCTTTTAAACTGGTTTTGTTCCTCTAAAGTGTTGCTGGTTCACTGTAAAATAGTGAGGCTCAAGGCAAATATGAAATATTTTATGTGTATAGCATATATAAACATTTATAACTTTAAGACCAAGGCATTTTCCATGTAAGAAAGATTATAGCTAAGATATGAGCCACCTGGACATCCCCCAAGTCCTTAGCTTGCTTGAGTAAATATAATCTTTAAGCTATGTATAAAATTGTCTTGAAAGCCTATCTCTGCTAAGGCAGAACCCTAGCTTATGTCCTAGTTATCTCCAGGGATTTTAAAAAACATATTTAGTTAAAAATTGAAAAAAAAAATCATATATATTTGTGGTGTACAACATGATGTTTTAAAAAATGAATACATTGTGAAATGGCTAAATCCAGCTAATTACCATATAATAACCTCATACTTATCACCATATTTATTGAGGTGAGAACAAAACATCTCCTCCCTTAGTAATTTGCAAGTATACAATACACTGTTTTTAACTGTAGTCACCATAACTGAAACTTTGTATCATTTGACCAAAGTCTCCCCAATCTCTCTCCATCTCCTGCTACCCTCAGTCCCTGGTAACCACCTTTCTATTCTCTGCTTCTATGAGTTTGCCATTTTTAGTTTCCACGTAAAAGTGAGACCATGCAGTATTTGTCTTTTTGTCTTTTCTCCAGGAATTTTTGGTGAGGATTTAACTTTCCCCTTGGCTTTTCTGGCCCCAACAACCTTTTATCACCAAACTGATCTCTAGAATGTGTGTCACCCAATTGGTGCTCTATTCCATTTCCATAGTGACTCACCCTGATGCACACCATCCGGTCACTCCCAAAAAGAACTGACAACAGTTTTCATTAAACTTTTAGAACATGGAGAAATATTATAGTTTAACAAAGAATCAAAAGCATTTTTTGAGTGAACTTGGGAGTGATATATTACTGCCTAATCAGGCAGTAATATATCTCCAATACAGTTTAGCATGTCTGTTTGTATAACCATGAGAATTTTCAGTTTATAATTTTATAATCTGTTGCTTTTTCTTTGATCAGAGTATGAAATCTAGAATTTCCTATATTTTCAATATTGGGAAAAAATTACTTGTCAATCTAGTAGAGGTGAAGAGTCAAAAATACAATAGGTGAGGATAGTCTAAATAGTATTTATCAATGTGTGAATTATTTTGGAAATATTATTGAATATACAGATTATTTGGCGATTGTGTTAGTCCATTTTTATGCCACTAATAAAGACATACTCAAGATTGGGCAATTTACGAAAGAAAGAGGTTTAATGGACGTACAGTTTCACATGGCTGGAGAGACTTCACCATCATGGTGAAAGGCAAGGAGGGGCAAGTCACATCTTACATGGATGGCAGCATGCAAAGAGAGGGCTTGTACAGGGAAACTCTCATTTTTAAACCCATCAGACCTCATGAAACTTATTCACTATCACAAGAACTGCATGGGAAAGGCCTGTCCCCATTATTCAATTATCTCCCATGGGGTCCCTTCCACCACACATGGGAACTATGGGAACTACAAGATAAGGTTTGGGTGGGGAAACAGAGCCAAACCATATTATTCTGCCCCTGGTCCCTTACAAATCACATGTCTTCACATTTCAAAACCCATCATGCCTTCCCAATAGTCCCCCAAAATCTTATTTCAGCATCAACTCAAAAGTCCACAGTCTGAAGTCTCATATGAGACTTGTATAATTAAAAGCAAGTTAGTTACTTCCTAGATACAATGGGGATACAGGCATTGGGTAAATACAACCATTCCAAATGGGAGAAATTGGCCAAAACAAAGGGGATACAGGCTCCATGCAAGTCCAAAATCCAGTAGGGAAGTAAAATCTTAAAGCTCAAAAATGATCTCTTTTGACCCCATGTCTCACATTCAGGTCATGTTGCTGCAAGAGGTGGGCTCCCATGGTCTTGGGCAGCTCTGCCCCTGTGGCTTTTCAGGATACTGCTTCCCTCCTGGATGCTTTCATGGGCTGGTGTTGAGTGTCTGTGGGTTTTCCAGGTGCACGGTGCAAGCTGTCAGTAGATCTACCATTCTGGGGTCTGGAGGATGGTGGTCCTTTTCTTACAGCTCCACTAGGCAGTGCCCCAGGAAGGACTCTGTGTGGGGGCTCTGACCCCACATTTCCCTTTAGCACTGCCCTAGCAGAGGTCATCCATGAGAGCCCCATCCCTGCACCAAAATTCTGCCTGGGCATCCAGGTATTTCCATACATCCTTTGAAATCTAGGTAGAGGTTCCCAAACCCTGATTCTTGACTTCTGTGCACTTGGAAGCTCAACACCATGTGGAAGCGCCAAATCTTGAGGTTGCACTGTGGAGGTCCATTCTGCAGACCCTGACCCAATGACAGATGAATAACATACACTGACAAAGATATTCTGCCTGTCAGTCTGGCTAAGGGTCTGGGCCACTCACAGTCACCAAAGAAGGTGCTGTAAAGAGTAGCAGCTGTGGCCCTATTCAGCCAGTGAAGTTCACATTTATTCAGTATAGATTAAATGACAAAGGTCTTGAGTAAACACCACTAGAGTGTAATTGACCTGGTGGCCAACCCCCTGAGTAGAGAGCAATTATGCACCCCAGGTTGATCAAAGGTTGTCTTAGTACCATGTGAGTAAACAAGCTATTTAGATAAACTACTCTACATTCTTATGTATCTACCCCCTAAACTTTTAAGAGAGTTCAGCTGCTTTCAGCCAAACACTTTATGCAAACCCCCAGGCCTTCCAAAAGGGTTTGTGTTCAATTACTATAATTTCATCTTAAAATTTTTCCTACCAGCCTGACTGAACTCCCACATTGCACCCTCTGGAGTCACAACCCAAGCTGTACCTTGACCCCTTTTAGTCATGGATGGAGTGACTGGGCTGCAGGGCACCAAGTACTAGGCTGCACACAGCAGAGGCACGCTAGGATTGGCCCATGAAATCATGTTTTTCCTCCTGAACCTCTGGGCCTGTGATGGGAGGGGCTGCCATAAAGGTCTCTGACATGCCCTGGAGATATTTTCCCCAGTGTCTTGGGGATTAACATTCAGCTCCTTGTTACTCATGCAAATTTCTGCAGCCAGCATGAATTTCTCCTCAGAAGATGGGATTTTCTTTTCTATTGCATTGCAGACTACAAATTTTCCAAACTTTTATGCCCTGTTTCCCTTTTAAAACTGAATGCCTTTAACAGCACCCAAGTCATCTCTTGAATGATTTTCTGCTTAGAAATTTCTTCGGCCAGGTATGCTAAATCATCTCTCTCAAGTTCAAAGTTCCACAGCTCTCTAGGGCGGGACAAAATACCACCACTCTCTTTGCTAAAGTATAGTAAGAGTCATCTTTGCTCTAGTTTCCAATGAGTCCCTCATCTCCACCTGAGACCACCTCAGTTTGGATTTCATTGTCCATATCATTATCAGCACTTGGTCTAAGCCATTCAACAAGTCTCTAGGGAGACATTTTCCTGTCTTCTTCTGAGCCCTCCAAACTGTTCCAACCTCTACCTGTTACCCAGTTCCAAAGTCACATCCACATTTTCAGGTATCTTTTTAGCAGCACCCCACTCTACTGGTACCAATTTACTGTATCAGGCCATTTTCATGCTGCTTATAAAGACATACCCAAGACTAGGCAATTTACAAAAGAAAGAGGTTTAATGGACTTACAGTTGCACGTGGCTGGGGAGACATCACCATCATGATGGAAGGCAAGGAGGAGCAAGTCATGTCTTATGTGGATGGCAGTGAGCAAAGAGAGAGCTTGTGCAGGGAAACGCTCATTTGTAAAACCATCAGATCTCATGAGACTTATTCACTATCAGGAGAACAGCACGGGAAAGACCCACCCCCATGAATCAGTTGTCTCCCATAGGGTCACTCCCACATCCCACAACATGTGGGAATTCTGAGAGCTACAAGATGAGATTTGGGTGGGAGCACAGAGCCAAACCATATCAGGAATACAAAGAACTACTATTACTAAGGATAGCTACATTTATGTAGAATATATTTGTTTATTCAATATTTGATAGAAAACAGGATATTCAAGATTATATTTTATAATTTCTGGATATTAAATTTTCAAATTAATGACAGAACATGAAAAATTTTATAATACAACACACTTAAGAAAAAATAAGAACTTGTATACCTTTAGGTTTTGTTTTGAATTATACATAAAATATAAAAAACAACATTCTTTACAGGAATATGTAGGAATCCCAAGCTACTCTGGCCCTTATATTTATCCAACTTGCTAGCTATGTAATGCATAGAGCTGGAGAGTTATGAAATCAAATGTGCATAGCTTAATGACAAAGATAAATCTCAGCATGTGAAATGAAATGTTTATGAAGCACCTCAACATCAATGAGTTAGTATACTTCAGAAAATTGTTGGCTAGATGTGGTGGCTCACACCTGTAATCCCAGTTACCTGGGAGGCTGAGGGGGGAGGTCAACGCTGCAATGAGCTGTGATTGTGCCAGTGCACTTCAGCCTGGGTGAGCAAGTGAGACCCTGTCTCAAAAAAAAAAAAAAAAAAAAAAAAGGAAATAAAACTTTAAACAACTTTCAATAGGCTCAGCGTTCCTTTGAAAAAATACAAAAAAGGTGCAATGCAGTCATTGTTATCTAAAAGTGTTTTAATTTTTAAAGATCAGTGGTTTCAGTATTCAAAACATTTAAAGTCACTTCATTCACTTGTGGTTTCTACATCTTCAACATCTTCAATTACTATCTTTCCCTTAATCACACATACACAGACACAGACTTGGGCTCATTTTAGTCTTATAAATCACAAGAAGGCTAGCTTTATTTTTAAATTAACATTTTCTCTTAACCTTGATAGAAAGAAACAACAGCATCCTTTGTTTTATCATTGCTATTTATCTTTCTTCATTTAACTTGAAGACTCCAAAATATGCCAATAGTAGAGTGATTATGAGAGAATAGTTTATATTCACATTCATTTTTAATAGAAAACTAGAGAGGTAAACTTATTAAATGTTCCTTGAATTTAATTTCAAGGTTTAAAACATACAGAAAATAAGCAGGATAATATAACCATCACATGTTTACCCACTACGCTGTCATTACTCTATTTCAAAATTTTTTGCAATGATTATTAAAAAGTTGAATTCTCAATTCTCTCCCCAGTCTCATTATTAGTCTCTTTCCACTCTGGAAGCAACTATTATTTTTTAAAATTTTTAACTACATATCTATGTATTTCATAAAATACATGTAAATATGATCATGTAATTTTTATCTGCTTTTCTTACTTAAATATTTCTGAGGTTTACCAATGCGTTTAAGAGCTGAAAGTCCATTCATCATATGGATATTTATGGTTTGCTTTTTCTGGCTGTTTGCTGCAAACATTGCTATGGTGAACATACTTACACACACTATCTATGCACAAACCCAGGTATTCCTCAGAGTTCATGTGGAGACATGGAATTACGGGCTCAGGGGACATTCACCAGATATTAACCGTCATCCAAAGTGTTGATAATAAGTTACACTGACACAAATATAAAATAAGTGTTCCTATTTTCCTATGCATACTCACTATATGTTTAGGCCTTTTGAATTGGCTACAGTTCCTTGCTTTTGTTACTTTCCTTAGATGGACTCTTACATCACAGAGTTCATTCAGTTTGTTCTGTATGTAGAGATATTTGGCTTCAGTCTCTGTTTTGGATCAATCTTAATTTCAACATAATTTCGAATTAGCCATTAGGTATTCAGCCAAAATATGTATATGGTGTGTCTGTAAATGTATAGTGTATTGACTTAGTATATTTACAGATAAATATATATATTGAAAATAAATAGAAAGTGAGGCTTTGATGGGAGCTATCAATCCTACCTACTAACAACTGAAAAAATAGGCAATGTGTCTGGCATTCATTCATTCTTTCACTTTTTTTCCTGCTTCCTTCTTTGAATTCAATGCTATTCATCCCATGCTGGTCACTCATAAAATAGTCAAAACTTTACAACAGAAGATATAATACAAATTGCAGATGATTCTCCAACCCTCTTTCTGCAGTTACTTAAAGGTCATTTTGAATTTATGGTGTTCAACAAGTGCTTTTGAAAAAGAAATGTACTTTCCTTTAATTAGCTCTTGAAAATGCTGGTGATGGCCACTTAACGTAAAACGGTATTTAACTTTTCATGTCAGTTAAGTGTCATTTTCTGATGAGAATTTTTTTAATGACATCGTTCTATGGAGAGATGTCCAGAATGATTGCTCCACTTTCCCTGCCTTCCCATTTACTGGGGCAAGAGAAAGAAGAGAAGTAAGCAGTAGCATTCTTGCTTTCTGTGACCCCATAATTAGTCTGAACAGAAAACATGTTATTCCAAATACTCTAGAAGGAATTGAACTTGAGATTTTTATAACTTCCAGATGCTGCTGCAGGTTATTTTAAAAAAGACTTCACTTTTGATTCATCACCAACTGAACTCATAAATTGGTTGAAGAATAATTTTTTAAAATATTTTTATATTCAAACAAAAATGTTGAGTATTTAGACATGTAGCTAATGAGGAATATGTAAAATATTTTCTGAAAGGCATAGAAACAACAAATAATAGCAGTAATTACAAAAAAAAATCTGACATTTAGTAAATGGTCTTTACATAACAGACACTGTGATTATCTCAAGTATTCATCACAACCACCTTTATGATGTATGTGATATAGCTATCTCCCCCCTCCCCGCCATTATATAAAAGAAGAAACTGCTTCGTTGTACAAGTTTAAACATCTACTAAATAACAGGTCTAAGGCATAGATATATGTGACCCCAAAGCCCGTTATCTACCCACCTCTACCACTTCCCTTTAAATTGAGAATATCCAGGAAACATACCTTTGGACTTACCTAAAAGCTGTAAAAAGCTATATCACTAGATTCAAAAATCTAGTGAAGATAAGCTGAGCTTCCTAGTTTTATAATTGAAGACACTAAATTACAGAACGTGTCAGTGATTTGAAAAAAGTCCTATACAAAGTTAACACAGGTTCTTTATTACAGTGCATAACATATTGTGCAAAATGTATTTATTTTTGTGTAATGTTTTCTGTAATTCCACCTTGTCTTTATTAATTTAATGGAAACCTATCACAAAATTAACGTAGCTGCCAATTTTATCCACATAATGCTCTTCCTTCCATTCTTCTGACAAAATGACTACATTTGCTTTAGGGACTATCTCTTCTCTGTTCAGTAGGGTTCTGGTTTATATGGTCAGGAATTATACATAGTTTTCCAGTTCCTGCCAATGTATAGATGGGCATGTGACCCATACCTGCACAATCAAAGCTCCATTATCCTGGTCATGGTGATTAATTCACAAATGGACACAAAGCCCAAGACAAATAGATGTCCAGGATTTTATGTAAAGGCACTGGGAAAAGTACTTTCTTTATTCAGTAGTTCTTAAGCTGACTTGATGAAAATTTGAAACTATGTTGAGCCATTTTCTTCAACAAGTGGGAAAATATCAACACAGAGAGATAAACTGTACTGAAAACAAAGAGTACTAAGCATGTGTATGACAGAGAGAGATTTAATAATCTCTAAGATAATAGCTCCATGCCCCAGAATTCCTATTTACTGAGGCTAATCAAATGCATTTTTGCTGAAGCTTGTTTGAATAAAAGGGTTGTGATTAAAATATTTGGATATGGACTGTAGCTTGATAAAGATATAGATTATGTTCTTTTTTCTCCTCCCCCCCCACTCTCCCTCCTTCCTTCCTTCCTTGCTTTCAAGAGAGGATCTCTCTCTGTCTTCCAGGCTGGAGTGCAGTGGTAGGAATATACCTAACTGCAGCCTCAAACTCCTGGGCTCAAGGGATACTCCCACCTCAATCTCTAGAGTAGCTGGTAGTACAGGTACTGTAAAGTAGAGTACTTCTAGAGTAGCTGGCACACCACCATGCACAGCTAATTTATTTATTATTTATTTATTTATTCATTTTTTTCTTTTTAGAGAGAGACCAGATCTTGCTATGAATGATTTCAAACTTCTAGGCTCAAGTGATCCTCCCACCTAGGCCTCCCAAAATGCTGGAGTTACAAAAATGAGCCGCAGTGCCCTGCCTTGTTCATTTCTTTCTTTCTTTTTTTGTATACTTTAAGTTCTGAGGTATGTGTGCACAATGTGCAGGTTTGTTACATAGGTATACATGTGCCATGTTGGTTTGCTGCACCCATCAACTCGTTATTTACATTAGGTATTTATCCTAACTCTATCCCTCCTCCAGCCCTCCACCCCCCAAACAGGCCCCAGTGTGTGATGTTCCCCTCCCTGTGTCCATGTTGTTCATTTCTTAAACAGTTCCTCTCACTCTTCTTTTAAAGGCATTTTAAGAGGAAAAGGTAATGGCAACACTAAGTTTGTTGTATAATATTGTTTATAGCTATGTCATCCAGTGTATTTTCTTAAACAATGCAGGAAAGTTAGTTTTCTTTAATATTGAAACTAGTTGTCACACATGGTTAAAGAACAAAATAATTTTATTATTATAATAAATGATAGTTAATGATAATAACTATAATAGTAAAATTAATCATGACATTTATTCAAATAGTTTTACAATGTGGATTGCATGAAGAGTATTGAATTTATCATTTTGTTGCCTTTTCCTAGTGAAATCAATGTTCTTCGATGTATAAAAAAGTGAGTTTTGCTTTTGTTCTTTAATGCCAGTAACTTGCTCTCTCTTTATATATATATTTTTTGTTTTTCTCCTGATTTCAGAAATTTGATTTTGTTTAGTTATTTAAAGCTTTCTCATATTTTTAGGAATATGGAATTTGCCAAACACAAATATGCTTTACTCAAGAGAGAAGATAATTTCTGAAGAGATATTGAAGAATCACTGTACTATTTATGTAGTTTTAATGCTTAATACCACTTCAACATTGTCTTTAAAATTAAACAAATGGTAGGATCCTTTAATAAAATGGATCATTATTATACAAATGCAAATAGGTCAACATTTATACCAAGAAAGATACATGTATACCAGAAAAGTTTAGCATAATAAATATATAAGGTAGCTGGTTGTCCCATATTCTGACATTACCAAAGAGTGATGACATTTTCTGAACCTTACTTTCTATAATTACTGGTTCATATATCAATACTTGAGATCAAGGAAGCACCAAGTAAATATTATTAATAGGTAATATTAATATTTATTGATAATATAATATTTACGTTAAACATTCTCTGTGCTTTATCCTGTCCTTCAAAGTTTCTATGATATAATATAGTTTATTTCTTTATTGTAAAGAAGTAAGATGAATTTAAAGAGGATATGTAACTGGACTATGTCAGTCTGGCTTGAACTGAAGTCTCGCTGATAACCAGACTCTTAACCCCTAAATAATGTTGTGGCCTAAACATTAATCTCCACTTTTAACTATTGTAAAAGAGTTTAGTTTTATTCAAAACTCCTCAACAGATTTGCAATGGAAAAAGCCAACTATTTTCCATCTAAGCATTTTACTTAGTTAAAAAAATTCATTTTCTAATATTTATATATGTGCAAATGTATGTGCATGTGTAATGGTGAATACATATATACATGCTTAACATTTAAAAATGCATATCGAAGAGTTCATCTCTTGTATAAGGAATTAAAATTATGACACTGGCCATTATAATGTATTAAAAAATTCATGGCAACTTTTGAAAAACGAAGAATGTTATTAACCTTGGTGTCTTGACCAAATTACAAGTCGGGTAATTACATTTGTCTTCCCTAATCTCCTTTTCAACTTTCAATTGGGTAGTGTATTCTTAATGGATTTCATTATCCGGCTTCCCTTAGGATTTAAAATAGGACTTATCTTCCGAGGCTAGGTCTACTTCAAATTTATGTTCTCTAACTTCAATTGAGCTGTCACCAAAACTGTTCAATTGTGTGTGTGTTAATTATTCTTTCTTCTTCTTCTTTCTTTTTTCTTTTTGCTTTCTTATGTTGGCTCTTCCAAACCATTTCCATTCTCCTCAAGACTGAAATGTACATTTCAACCCAGTAGTGATTTTTGAGTGCTAAGTATGCACCACTATCCCAAGTTCTAAAAATTCAAGAACAGTTACATATTGTTTGGTACTTTTCCATGAGCTTCCACAGCAGAAAACCGTGTTCTTTGATTCTGGTGGAGAGAAACTCACCTCCTATTCGTTGAGAAAAACCAGTTATCCAGGGTCCATTTTCATAGTCTATCTCTTCCTTGTCAAAATATCTTCCTATGCAACACCCTTAACCCTTTAAAACTCTACCGTCTCATTCTGCCAGTTCTTCCTCCTTCATTTCTGCCTGTTTAGAAGAAAGGAATGTGCTTTCTTTGCTGAATGACTGTCTTCACCTACGCCTTTAACCCCTCCCTTCCTGTCTTACTTCTCTCACTCTTAAATTAACCATTTTCACTAACTACATTCCATAAATACGTAAAATATTTTTTCTTAAGAGGAGGAAAATAACCCATTTTGTCTTGGTTTCCTGCAGACAGTCACACTCTCTCTTCATTCTTCTATCACCATAACACACTTCGCACATTTTCAACCATTCCACACAATGTGATTTCCTCTCCTCCTATTCTGTTAAAACTGTTCTCCAAAGAAACCATCAAGTTTCAAATTGCAAAATCAATACACTTTTCTTAGCACTCTGAAATTCTTATTCCTCTGTTGACTTTAATATTGTTGTCTGATTCTTATTTATAATATCTGTGTACCTTCAACATCCTGAACATTCTGCTCAACTGATTTTCTCCTCCTGCCTTTGTGACTACTTTAAATATTTTGCTGGTTTCTCTCGGTCTTTTCAAATTTTAGTGTAAGATTTTCTTAGTGTTTTGTCTCTGGCCGTCTTTTCTTTCTGTCATGTTTTTATTGATGACTAATTTTAATTAACTAGCACGAATAAGAAAAAATAAGAAAGAGAAAAGAAAAAAAAATTTAACTCCTGTGTATTAACTTTGTGCCAGCCATTGAACTAAATACCTTACATAAATAATTTTATTATTTAGGAAAATAAACCAGGGAGATTATTACATTTTATAGATAAGAAAACTGAATAAAGCCTCTCTATATAAAATATATTATTATATATGTATATATATATGAAAGCACCAGTTATATACATGCTTCTGTGTTTTGTCACTTAATTTTATTAATTCAGCAAGTCTAGACATAGATATTAGTATTTTCAGGGGTTGCAGTGTTTTAGACCAAAGATGATGTGTAGGATAGCTAATATTCTACAGCTAAATTTTATGGCAGGTCCAAGGTACAAACTCATGTATATCCAAGTCCAAAGTTTACATAGAGTCTATTAGAACAGCCTACCTCAAAATGAATTATGCTATCATATACACCTTCAGTTGTAAAATATCTCTGGATTAGCCATCTCATTTTCCTGATAATGCATTAGTCACATTTTTATGGGCTTCTGCTATCATTATATATTCCACAAATTAAATAGCTTAATTTTAAATGTTCTTAAAAACTCATTTTTCTATATAGTATATTGACTTTCTATTTCTCTCAAGGATGGCTTTCTTTTTCTATCAGTATTTATGTTTCCAGTTTTTAGTTCTTTTCTCTGTAACTTCACCCAGGAAATGTATTAGCCAGCATTCTCTAGAGGGAGAGGGATAAGTTCTAAAGTATATGAAAAGCAGTTTATTAAGGAGAATTGACTCAAATGATCACAAGGTGAAGTCCCACTTCATTCCTTACCATCTGCAAGCTGAGGAGCAAGGAGGCTAGTTCAAGTCCCAAAACCTTAAAAGTAGGGAAGTTGACAGTGGGCCCTTCAGTCTGTGGCTGAAGGCCTCAGAGCCCCTGACAAACCACTGGTGTAAGTCCAGGAGTCCTAAAGCTGAAGAACTTGGAGTCCAATGTTCAAGGGCAAGAAGCATCCAACACTGGAGAAAGATGAAAGCTGGAAGACTTAGCCAGTGTAATCCTTTCACCTTCCTCTTCCTGCTTTTATCCTGGCCACACTGGCAGCTGATTGGATGGTGCTCAAAAAGATTGAGGTTGGTCTGCCTCTCCTAGCTCACTGATGCAAATGAGGTTGGCAACAACCTCAAAAAAACACCCAGGAATAGTACTTTGCATCCTTCAATCCAATCAAGTTGACATTCAATATTAACCATGACAAGAACTCATGACCAGATATCACCGACACAATGACCCAAAAAAGTTCTTGAATAGTGAGCTAAGATATATAGAATATATAATTTAGTGATTTAAAGATACACATCTGCAATAGTGTGTTAAATTGGTAAAATTCAATGATACTATATTAGTCTATTCTCATGCTGCTATAAAGAACTGCCTGAGACAGGGTAATTTATAAAGGCAAGAGGTTTCATTGATTCACAATTCTGGATGGCTGACGAGGTCACAGGAAACTTATAATCATGGTGGAAAAGGATGCAAACATGTCCTTCGCATGGTGGTGTCAGTACGAGAGAGAAGTGCTGAGCAAAGTGGGGAAAGCCCCTTCTATAACCATCAGATCTCGTGAGAACTCGCTCACTATCTTGAGAACAGCATGGGGGTGACTACCTCCATAGTTTGATTACTTCCCACTGGGTCCCTCCACAAGATGAGGGGATTATGGGAACGACAATTCAAGATGAGATTTGGGTGCGGACACAGCCAAACCATATCAGATACTTACTATCTTACACATTAATAGATTGTGAATGAATATATTGCAGTGTGAGTGACCTAAATTTACATTTCTAGGAGTCTTCATACTTTGCACAAAAAAATCAGGATGTTCTGGACTGAATTGTTTATGTGTAGGAACCGTATCCCCCAGTGTGACTGTATCAGGAGATGGGATCCCTAAGAGGTAATTATTAAAATGTGGTCTTAAGTGTGCGGCCCTAATCTAATAAAACTGTGGCTTTATGTGAAGGTGAAGATCTCTTTTCTCCTCACTCTCTGCCATGTGAGGACATAGTGAGAAGGTCGCCAAATGCAAGCCAGGAGGAGAATGCTCATCAGGAAACAAATTAGGTGACATTTTGATCTAGGACTTCCCAGTCTCCAGAACTGTGAGAAAATACATTTCTTTCATTTAAATAAATTTATTTTGTTATGGCAGCCTGAGTTGACTACTACACAGAGCAAATGTGTACATTTTCAGGGCATTTTACAAAGAAAGGAAAGGACTGTAGTTGAAGAGCTAAAAATATGAATAATTAGAGGAATGCATCAATGGCATGTAATATTTTGCATTGGTGTCTTTTTGCCCTAAGTCATGTCATTTGTTGTAAATCTTAGAAAAGGATAAATAGCTCTGTGCCCTCTATAACTATTTTTCAAAACAGAAGTTGATAATTGCTACATTTAAGATTTGAGGAAAGTGCTAATGCTCTAACCCATATTCAACTTAAAATAATTGTCATAAATTTTGAATAGTAAAAATTGTTTACATGTACTGCATGCTTTATTCTGTGCCAAACTCTGAGTTTTCATACATAGACTTACTTAATCCTCATAACAATTCTGAGCTTGGAGTATTACCTCCATTTTCATGTTGGTTTAATGACATGGTGGACTAGATACTTGAATAGCCTTGCCTGTTGAAAATAATAATTGTAAAATATGTAATATACATTTCAAAAATCTTCAGACTTTAAAATGACTATTATGCTTAATGATATAAAATCAAATCTTGAAATATGTGCAGCAAATAAACAATAAAGAATAATCAAGAATTGTTGAAAACTAACACAATAAACATTTAGAAATGAAAACCTAAATAATTGAAGTTAGAACTCAGCGGACAATTTTAACAGAAATTAGGTAAGAAATTAATAAAAAAGAAGTTAGAACTAAAGAAAGAGACAAGAAAGAGATACAAAATATAAAATAGAAAAAGTGTTGTTATATAAAGAACAGAGTTAAAAGGTTTAATATACATCTAATTTTAGTTTTAAAAGTAGAAGAGAAAGACAGTATGACAATGAAACTATTTGAAAGTATATTATTCAAAAATTTATTGAACTGATGAAATCACAAAACCAATATGGAAAGCCTAAAAACCCTCAAGCAAGATAATCAAAGAAAAAGTACCCACTGTATACATAGTGAAAGTATAGAACACCCAAGAAAAAGAAATCTTGGAAGCAGTCAGAGTGACAAGATTCATTTTAATGGTGAAATGGTTAGATTGACAGCTGTCTTTACATATGCAATAGTGGAAACCAGAAGAGAGTGGCATCATATTGAACACAATGTGCTAAAAGATAATGTTTATCCAACCAATATTTTATGGGCATTGAAAATTTATTTCAATAGCAAGAGCAGACAAACACAAACTGAGTTTGTCCTCAACACATTCGTAGTAAAATAAATTCTAAAGTATATGCTTCAGACAGAAGAAAAGGGATCTCAGAATGAACAGGTGACATTCAGGAAATAATAAAGAGCACAGAAAATGGTAAATATAAGAGTAAATTTAAAACAATAATAATGGGAAATAAGAATAATGTATGACAAGCTATTGTTGTCCATATTTTACAGACATGTAAAAGGAGTGGCAGAGATCTTGAGTAATTTTCTCAAAATCATATAATGATTAGGTGGCAGACACAAATTTTAACCTGCAAATACTGATTTCAAATTCTGAGCTGAAATTCTTTACTTGTTTAAATAAAACAAAACAAAACAAAAAAACCATGAAAGGATAGAATCTATTTCACAGAATTAGTGAACTAGAAAGCAGATATGAAAAAGAGATTACTAGAGAGACAAAGAATTGAAAAGTCAGTATCAAAAATTCGTAAACCCTTTGCCAAATTACCTAGCCATGTAAACTTGTGTAAGTCCTTCAATAGTTCTAACCGCAGCTTCATTAGCTGTCACATGGGAATAATATCTGTTCCCTCCCTCCGGTAAAGTTATTGTAAAGACAAAACAAATTTGTCTTTAGAAATGCAATGAGAAAAATAATACCACCTCAATCCTCCTGCTGTGGTCTGAGTGGTTACGATTCCCCAAAATTTATATGTTGAAATCCTACCCTTCAAGGTGGTAATATTAGGAGGGCAGGCATTGGGAGGTGATTGGGTTGTGAGGGTGTAACCCTCGTGAATGGCATTAGTGTCCTTACAAAAGAGGCCTCAGAGAGCTACCTTCCCCTTTCCACTATGTGAGGTCAGAGCAAGAAGGTGCCGTCTATGAACCACAAAGCCCTCACCAGGCACCAAATCTGCTGTTACTTTGATCTTGGATGTCTCAGCCTCTACAACTGTAAGAAATATGCATATTTTTAAATAAGCCACCCAGTTTATGGTATTTTGTTACAGCAGCCAGAACAAAGGAAGACACCTTCTTATATCTCACTCATCACTCAACACAAACGAGCACTTCAAAAAAAGGGAAGAACCCGATGAGGGGAAAAGGTAGAACTGTGAAAAACAGCAAACTACAAAGAAACAATTGACCATTTCCTTTCCTGCTCTTGGCTTTCTAATAATCTTAAGGATGGATGTGGATGATTTTGAATACAGGGTTACTAGTCCTTTTTTGGTTATACTTTACTTCACCCCTCAATATTTTAATATTTAGCTCATTTTTAGGATTGAACCATAATAACAGAATCACTGTCACAGCAATGGGCCTCACAACAGTCACAGCCATCTCAAATTTTAATTTCCCCTCCTGTGCCCTCTCCCATGTTCTTGATCTTCAGAAGCAGCCGTTCTACTCATTTTTCCTTCCCTTCAAGCACATTAGTTTGCTCTCGTTTCCCCATAGACCTTAGCAGAGGAGAGCAACCGGGGTTCTAATTGTTCATTTATTGAGTACATTCATTTACTGAGTATATATTGAGCATGGGCCATGTGTTGTTCCAAGTGCTTAGGTGACACAAGGGAACAGAACATACTAAGGTTCCTATCCATGTGAAGCCTGTGTTCAAGCCAGGTTGTCAGACAATTAACAACAACAACAACAAAATCATCAATATTAAAAAGCACATACTACAAATAATAGATGATAAATGGAAAAATAAAGAAATGTAAAGTAGGAAGAAAGATCAAGAATGTTGAGGTCAGGCAGGCTGCATTAAGAAATACTTGGGCTGGGTTAGACCTCAAAGGACAAAGTTGAAATGCTCTGTTTTAATTATTGGATCAATGTTTTAAACATAATCAGTGATTAAGAATTATATACTGTATCGTATATGACAACCAACATACTAATCTCTTTCTGACTCATCTACCTATTTGTAAACAGAAGTAAACCCGAAATGAATGCAAATATCCT
Organism: Macaca nemestrina; assembly: GCF_043159975.1. Lineage (NCBI taxonomy): Eukaryota > Metazoa > Chordata > Mammalia > Primates > Cercopithecidae > Macaca > Macaca nemestrina. Next base: position 150,215,397 of record NC_092130.1, read on the forward strand.
CAATAGGATTTTATTCCTAATTTCTGAGGAGAGATGAGAACATTTTCTGTTGGAAATTTGCCACTCACACAGAGACCTGATTCTCCATTTTGCTCGCTGCCACAAGGCAAGATAATCGCAAATAGAACTTGAAGAAAATTTATATATGGCATCAAAGGAAATGATGTGGTTGCAAATGTGCTTTGAGAAAAAGCTTATAAATAACTATAAAATGAAATGCTTATTTCAATCTATAAAAGGGTCTCCATATATGTATATATACACACATATATATGTGTACATATATATGTATCTCAACAATTCATATAGAGGATTTTGAGGGAGAGAGATGTATATATATGTTGGAAGATGCATTAGTGTCCTACAACTGCTGTAATAAATTTCTATAAACTGGATGGCTGAAAACAACAAAAATTGTTCTCTCACAGTTTTGAAGAACATATGTCCAAAATCAGGGTGTCAGCCAGGGCTCACTCTCTGGAGATTGTCGGGAAGAATGTTTCTTTGCCTCCTCTGACATTTGGTGGCTGTTGATGTCCCCTGGCTTCCTTGGCTTATGGCCATGCCATTCCAATCTCTGCCTCTGTCTTCACACCACCTCTGTGCCTATGTTTTCTCCTCTTCTGTATGTTTCCTATCAAGACACTTGTCATCACATTTCAGGTTTACCTGCATAATCCAAGATGATCTTCTTTTCATCTCAAGATCCTTAATTTAATTGTACCTGGAAATATCCCTTTTTTCCAAACAGGAAAACATTCAACAATTTGGGGATTAGCGTATAAACATATAGTTTGATGGGCTTCCATTCTATCCCACTACAGGGAGTTTGATTTTTATTTTGGTAATCATATTCTTATTTCAATGGCTTTATGGTTTAAAATTTTACCATGATTTCTATTTATTGCCCATCAATAAATGCAGCGAAAATATTTTAGAAAGTAAAATACAGAATAACAATGTTATTTTTTAAACCACAACAAAGACCTTCTGAAAATACTAACCGTGCCTTAATCTTGCCATAGTTCTTTGGGAAAAATTGATACATGTTGATGAAAATGGAAACATATCTTTTAAAATCAATTTGATTTTTTTCACTCTTGTTGTAAATCCCATACTTACTTAAACAACCCTATATTTCTGTATAAAGTTAAATGTTACAAACAGCAGTAGGAAACAGAAAGAGTGATACCCTTTTTCCTTATTATCACAAAGGACAAAAAAAGAAAAAAGACTAGAGAAAATTGATGAATCAATATAAGAAAACAGGAATGAAAATGTAAAGAATTTTATTAAAATAAAAAAGAGACATTCATGCAAAACGGCAGAAATAAAATAGAAAAGTGTCATCGAAAAAAGGCAAAGAACAGTGAAATAGTCATTTGAAAAACATATGAATATATAGGCTGTATCTCAGATTTCCTAGTACATTCTGTTTTTCTCCTGACATTCATATATCTGGTCTAGCTGCCTTAGAGAATGCTGGGTGCTGGAAAAGTCTTTTTACCACTCTGAACATTACAGACCTCTTCACACCTCAAGGACAATCATCTATTATGTACCAATGGCAAGTCAAAATGGCCATTAGTAAGAACACAGAACACACTCTGACAACATTTTCTTACAGCCTGCTACACTACTCTGAGCCAATCATTTTCTTCACTCTTAAAACCTGCCTTTCAGTGCTGCACTGAGGCCTATTTTCCTCTCTAAGGAAGCTGTAATGTATTTGATTGAGTCTCCCTTTCCTTGAGAGTGACCAGTGTAGATTTATCTGTTCCCTCTCCTCTTTCCCCTGTGTGAGGTTGCAGAACTTTTCTGCTTCAACTACAAAACTGGACTGGAGTTTCTTTTGTTCTCTCTGTTTTTGGACAATAAAGGAATATACAACTTCAATTCAATAGCAAATTAAAATCAGAAAAGCGAAAGCAAATTTGCTGATTTGAAAGTTATCATTTATCCGTGCTCTGTTTTTATGTCTTTGAAATAGATGGAAAGTTCTCTGGCAGACAATACACCATCCCAAGGGGATGTTGGGCATGTTTAATGAAACCAGTGCTGTTTGATCAATTGGCTTCTGCATAATTGAGAGGAAAAGCTTTGCTGTTAGTAACATCCAACTTTTATCGTGGCTCAAAAATACCATCATAAAAATCAACCCTTTAAAATTATATAGCCAAAGCCATAGCATTCTACTTCATTGTCTGTATTCAATAAAGGTTGGAAGGACAAATGAAAAGATGATTATTCAGTTTTCATTCTCACCTGAAATCATTTACTAGTGCTAAAATCGGTCAATGTGGCAGGGAGGAGTTCTAACAGAGATTGACATTAGCTCACTAAGAGGAAGCTAAATTGGAAGTAAACAATCAACGACATTCTGCTAACGATTCTGCATCTTGAGTTTGATTTTTCCCATTTGTATGTTACGTAGGATTGGTACTGTTGCATTTGTCAGTGAGTACTGGATTGGAATTTGGTAATAGGGGAATGTAAGATATATACTAGTCTCTTAGTGGCCAGAGAGAGCCAGTGTAACTTACATTTCTAAGAGAAATGTTTCTTCTTGGGGTTTGGGAAAAAGCATGTAAGAAGATGCTACAACCTTTGAAAGAAAAGCCCAATCCAAATTCAAGGGGCTGTTATCTTGGTCTTGAAGCTCTTTGCCGATCTACTTTAAATGTTTAGCTATTTTGTTAGGTAATAAGAGTATTACAACTTTAATCTCTGCTGTGATTTAGAAAGGAATATAGAAGAAGTGATCTGTTTACAGTACATATTAACTAAATGCATTCATTTGCATAATACCTCTTTAGGGATGGACTGCATTATTCAGAGACTTCTATATGTGGAAATGCAGGGATATTTCAGGCTTCAGTGACACTGAGGTCTTAACTTAAAGTCTATTAGATTAGCACGACAATATTTCTTGATTAAAAATTCCCATTAGTGGTGAGACAACTACTGAGAAGCACTTTTCACCTTATGGTGCTGGCAACAGGGGAGAATAAATATTCTTGTTTGAAAGTGAATTCCATATAGAAAGGCATGAAGTTGCTTTTAAAGGTATGAAAATAACACTCTTTGATTCAGGAGGAATTTAAATGTTCTGGAGAAGACAATCACCACATGGCTCCATGCTTTTTAATATCAAAATTCTAAATTTTGAATGGAATATCTAAGGGTAGTGACTTTTAAAATGCTGATTTAGTGACAAATTTCAATTTTGACATATTCATTAAAAAAGCAAACCACTAATTCTTGTTCTTGATGGCAAACTACTAGTCCTAATTCTAATTGCTTAGGTATTTGTGGTTAATTACTTTACAGGCAGTTCCTAACTTACTGTGGTTTGACTTACAATTTCTTGACTTTAGGATGTGCAAAAGCAGTCTGCCCTCAGTAGAAAACAAGACAATCCTCTCCAGCAATGCTGGGCAGATGCCGTGAGCTATAGCTCACAGTCAACAACGGGATCACCAGGATGAACAACAAATACTCTACAGTATACTGAGTTGCCAAATGCTTTTGCCCAGTTGTACGAGAATGTAAGTGTTCTGCACACACATAAGGTGGGCTAGCCTAATCTATAATGTTCAGTAAATTAGGTGTATTCCATGCATTTTGACTTATGATATTTTCAATTAAGGTGGATTAGCCTAATCTATGATGTTCAGTAAATTAGGTATATTCCATGCACTTTTGACTTATGATATTCTCAACTTACAATGGGTTTATCAGGATGTAACCCCATCGTAAGTTGAAGAGCATCTGTACAACTTCCAAATGTTTCTTGCCTATGAAAGATTCTCCCCCTCCTCCATAATCAGGCACGATCATGTGATTTTCATTATTCTTCCCTGAATGAGAGGATATTACTTTCCTAGACATTGCAAACTTGCCATGTGTCTTGGTTTAGCCAGTGAATTGTGATTAGTAGTGGTGTATACCCCTTTCAACTAAAAAGTTGAAAAGCCATGAGTGGTACTGCCATCTCTTCTCTACCATGGAGATGACAAAATCCCAGCCCATTTGCTCCTTCAGCCTGGATGTGGGACAGGTCTCCACTTGATGCTCCCTGCAAAATTGGTTTGTTTATATGAGCGAGAAATAAACTTTCATTACTGGAAACCATCGCCAATTTGTGGGGTTATGTGTGTGGTGGTGGTGTTGCTATTGATGTTACTGTAACAATGGACTCAGGGAAGTTAAATGGCATAGCATTTTTAGGAATTCAAAATCATTATGCCAAATATCTTAAACCAGAAAGATAAAGTTTTACTATTAAAAAGAAGGATGAAACCATCAATGCATACTTCTTTTTCTTTTTCAAGGTTACAGAGTATCCTTTAACTTTGGGGAAGATTATACTAATCTTTTACCTTTTATGTAGTTATAAACCAAGTATGTGCACAGTTTAAACTTTCAATTACATCACATGAAGAGGACGAATGCCCTAAATAGTTATATACTACTCTCCTCTTCCTCCTCCTCCTTCACCTGTTTTTCTTCTTCTTCTCTTTCTCCTTATTTTCCATTTTTCTTCTTTTTAAAGTAACATCTTTCAAAAATATTTATCACAATCAAACTTTTAAATGACTCCATTCTATGAAAATAATAGAATTGAATTATTTTCTCTATTGTGGAAGTTCTGCTCTGCTACCTCTTTTTCTCAACTCATCCAAGCCAAAAACTTTAAAATAAGGAAAATGTCTGGCAGGTGAATGGTCATACCAGAGAGTCGTTCTTTAGATTCTAGAATTCTAGTTTGAAAATGTTCCTTGAAAGTTACAGCTTCCCCACCTCCCCCCCCCCACATTTTGGCTACATGTAGACAAGCTCTGTGTAAATAGATAACTTCATTAGTTTGGAGGGTATACAAATAGAAATATTTACCTTTGCATTTTTTATACTGTGTAGTAAATTAATATTTAGTTGGAGGTCTTTTTTAGGTGTGTAGTCTATGAAAGAGTCAAAAGGTTTAATAAAACATAACTAAAATATACTATAAAAATAACTTTGAGGCAGTCAAATATAGTTTTCAGCATCTGAAATAAAAATGAAAACCTTATTATAAGTAGAAAATTAAAACAGTGGTAATGAGAATAACAATAAAACATAAGCCATAATCAAGCATAACACATATGTTGGTATTACATTGCTAATACGTAATTAAGAGTGCCTTGGTCCATATCACTAGCCTCCAAAAAGTTAGCTATATGGTTAACATGAAGTTCGCTATTTTGCATAATCATGTAGATATATATCTTTCTTTTTTTGCTGTTGTTTCTGAAATTGTGTTTTGTTTTTAAAACAGAAACTCTGAAATTTGAGCTCTAGCAACTTTCTATCTAAAATTTAGAGGAAACAAAACTTAAATTTCACCATATAAAGGGTAGTGCTGTCCAGGTCTGTTACCTTCGATGTAACCACTGCATGGCTAGTGCTAACCACTTATAGAAGGTCATTTCCATCTATTAGCCAAAGAACAGTATAATACTGCCTTAAAACAGGTATTGAAAATAGAAGCACAGATGGCGATGTTAGAGGTAAGGAGAAAAATTATTTTCTATTAAAGGATGGAGCTGCCCCCCAATTCTTATTGACTGTTTTAAATTTTCAGTTATTTACAATATATGTATATTTATTTGATGTTAATGCTCTAATTTGGTCTTATTTATAGGACACTCTATATTGAAGTAAAGACAAGTTCATAGCATCTAAATTACATTGCTCCAAAGTGAAATAAAAATGAAGAAAATCTGCTGTGAGGAAGAATTAGAATCAGTTATATAGACAGAATGAGTAACAAGAATTGAAACAGAATGTAAAATCAAAGGAAACAAGAAAGAAACGAGAAAACCATGCAAAAAGAAAGATAAGGAGATTATTTTAGCCAGGGATCTCCAACTTCTGGACCCCGGACCAGTACCAGTCTATGGCCTGTTAGGAAACTGGGCTGCACAGCAGGAGGTGAGTGGTAGTTGAGCAAGCATTACCGCCACCTGTCAGATCAGCAGCAGCATTAGATTCTCATAGGAGCACGAACTCTATTGTGAACTGCACATGTGCGGGATCTAGGTTTTGCACTCCTTATAAGAAACTAATATCTTGATGATCTGTGGTGGGACAGTTTCATGCTGAAACCATCCCCCTTCCACTATCCGTGAACAAATTGTCTTCCCTGAAACTGGTCCCTGGTGCTAAAAGGGTTGGGGACAGCTAATTTAAGTTCAGGAATTTAGAGTTTTCTAGTGATAGGAGTTCAAAATGGCCAAATGGCCAGATGCAAAAATTCTAAGGACATGAAGAAGCTTAGAAAATTTTCAAATGGAAGATAGCTGGGTTGGTATGAATGTAGAGACACTAGAGAAAATGAGAGAAAACCATGCGTCTCTTTTCCCCACTGTAGGGATACTCTTTTAAGGCATGATCTTTGGAAGAGTTGGGAACAGTGTGAAATCTTGAAATGATTTCTCCCTACCCTGAAATTTTCAAAATATGCTCTCCAATATTATGAAACTCAAGGTGAGGTCCTAGAGAGGAGTTTGTAGTCATTCTGTACTTTGGGAAAGATACAATTTCGGAAGACATCAGTTCAGAGATGTTCCTGAACAAGTTAAATTGAGCACACATGTTGTGCCTTCATCATCTGTAGTTTGGTTTGTGCTTTGGAAACAAAGTCCATTTGGCCTTTTTCATTTTGAAGAATCAAAAACATCTAGCAACTCTCCCACGTCTACTTCTAGCTAATAATCTGCCTCCCCATCTACAGGTGTAGGTGTGGAAAGGGAGGAGTGAAGGGTATGTTGGAAAACACTAGTGATGTGATGAAGGGGTCAAAGTTTTAAGTGGTATGGAATAGGCAGTGACCAGTCAAAATGGGATGGTGCCCGAATTAACTGCAAGAACTCTATTAGTGCTTATCAGCAGAAAATCACCTCTGAACTTGTCAGCAAGACCACTGAATTGGACGCTGGCTTACTGAGATGCTGTTAGGGATTCATCAACATGGCCACAACATTCCCATATAATTTGCTGTAACTTTTTCTTATTAAAATTCCAGCGTAAAAATGTCTAGGTGTGCTTTGTCATCAACGTGCTTTCCCTGTTGAATTAAAATAGTAGTTGATACAAAGTGGTGTAATATCAATCATCTATATGTTTGTGTGATTACACACCTGAATCAGATCCAGTTCGTCTAGTGGCTTATACTCAGGTATCTCAGAGGCCAGAAGAACATCAATAAGAGGAGGAGTCAGTAACTCCCCTGAGTCACAGTCAACACCTAAAACTATCCTGTGGAGGCCAAAATATTTCCCATCTCCAAGGGAGACAATATATTTTCATGGTTAAGAGGGGGATCTCTAAAACTAGAATGCCTAGGTATGAGTAGGCCAATCTGTGTGACGTCGGCAAGCTACTTACTTTGTCTGTGCCATGGTTTTCTCATCTGTAAAGTGGAAAATATTTTACTTCCTGCTCCATAGGGTTTGGGGAGGATTCACTAAATATATACATATTAACAATTTAGAAAAGTTCCTAGTACATACCAAACACATATACGTATGAGTTGCTATTAGATTTATGTTAGGGGTCTAGAGTCTATTTATCCTGTGATTTCCACATTATTGCTCTGTTCCTGCTTTATTATCCACTTTCAGTTGTGGTGAAAATATTTACAGCTATGGACCGGCCATCCACACGGCTTCTCATCAAGTAGCTCTAGCCTCAGCTCTTGCAGCAGTGAGGTGAAGGACAAAACTTCAACCTATGTTCTACTTAAGCATCCTTGAGAAGGGAATTATATAGAAAGAGGATTTGAGAGAGATTCTCTCAGTCCTAGAACATTCTGGGGACAAGAAATTCTAGATAGATGAGGCTTGGTATTGTTGGAGTGTGTATGTGTGAATGAGGTTATTTATTTAAAATGAAGATAACATGGCACAAGAATGAGGGAAATTATGAACAGAGGTGTTTCTTTCAGAAGCTGCAAAGCTGAAATAGCAAAAGAAAACTGTAGAAACTTACCTATTTTTTATAAAAAAAGTATTTTTTGTAAACTTCTTATATCTATGTTGATACTGTGGTTCAAAGGAGGTGTCATGTCATCTTTAATAAAAATTCTTTAGTAAAACACAGGCCTTCATAGATATTCAATTTTCTATTCATAGCACCTTTCATGAAATAAGACCATTTGCTACCTTGGTCTTTATTTTGCCAGGGTGTCGCAGATTTCCATCTAAAAGCACATAACACTCAGGGTGACTTACTGCTCTGTTACTTCTTTTAGAGACCAGTTTCCCACTTTGGCAGGAAATATAGTCAAATCCATATGACTCTGAAATGTATTTCAAGAAAGTTATTTTTAAAAAGGGGAGGCATATGACTTAGTAAAATTTTTCTCTCTTTCTAAGATGCACTTCTTGTTCTTCTTACAAGTCTACATTAGTAGTTATTTTTATTCTCCTTACTTGGTTTTTTTTTTCTCCTTCCCCCTTAATATGGGTGTTAATTTTAGATGGCTTATTTCTCTCTTCTTCTCTTAAACACTTCCTGTGTGTTACCTCAGCCAACAATGTTCTCACTCTTATTTTGTTAATAAAATAGACAGATGCTTTCTGAAGAACTGTTTCGAGAGTTTTAAAATGTATCAAAATCATTCTGAGGTATTTCTGTAAGGAACAGAGGTGGTCCCTCAAAATCTGTACAATAGAGACCCCAATATTTGAGTAAAATCATGACCCCAGAAGTAATATGAGGAAACTCAATTGAATCTTCTTCTAGAAAATCTGGAAAATATTTTTCCTATTATTGGTAAAAATATGTTTTCAAAAAATTGACTTACATTTTAGATGAGTCCTCTTATTAGGGAAGTTTATTTTGCAAAGTTTAATCTGTGATTAATAGAAGTGTTAATGTGTTGAAATTTCAAAGACCATCTAATCTGCATCAATGGCTAGAAATATTTCAGACAGAAAAGAAAATAATTTTTTTTCTTACAAAGAAATAGAAAAATGCAAAAGCCAGGAGGCAGTGTGGGAAAACTTCGTGGAACCACAAAGAAAAGACAAAAGTTGTTCTCAGAAATTTCAGGTTGTAAGCAAACTATTTCTTTTGCTTCAGCTAAGTGGAAGAGATTTTGAAGAGTGATTTGGAAGAGGAGATGACACATGGCTTCTTGTTGATTCAAAATCTGGAAAAAACATGTATATGATGTGCCTTAATTACCTCTTAACAAATAATTAGGTTGAAGAGATAGAATCATATATCAGAAATACTGCTGGAAGACACACAAAAAAAGTCCAGAGGACAAACTCTCCATGCCAACAGTCCTGAAGTCAACCCACAGAAGTGTGTCACTACAAAATAGAATTCAAGGTGATTTAGAAAAAACCAAAACCAAAACTAAAACCAAACCAAAACAAAACAAAACTATTATGCTTAAAGTTTGGGGATGCACCAAGCTCAGCAGCAGTTAAGAATATTTCTGAGTGTATCCAATTACATCTAGATATATGTTTCTCATCTATCTGTGGTAGAAGCGTATAAATGTTTATATCACTACTGAACAGTTTTCCACTTGAACAGGTTGTTTTGTTTTTGAGCAAGCAACCCAAGACTCTAAATAGCTTCCCCAAACAAGGTTAACTCTACACAGGCAAGCTTGTTTACAAAAAAGCCTGATTTTACATGTGTGCTTCAGTCAATAAATACACATTAACAATGACAATGGAATGGAATGGTAAATAGAAATGGTATCCATGAAGACATACGAAGAAAAACTTTTTTTTTCTTATTTTAACAGTTCTTCTCCACCAAAGTCCTAATATTTTCCCCTTTTTGGCAACCAGTAAAATACGTACAATCAGGGGCATGTGGACAAGAAACTCTCAATGTAAACCAGCTACAAAATATATTTTTGAGAATCACTAGAGAGAAGGGTCCAATCCCCCATCATTAATCATCTAAGAAACTATAGAAACAACTGTATTCTTTATAAAAATGAGTCAGGCAGAGATTGGATATATATTTATTTTAGTGTGTTTATAGTCTGCATCCACATATATGCAAATTCAGTCACCTTACATATATTAAAATGTTCTAGGTGTAAGTATTACATACATATTTTTTATATTATCTAAAGATAAAATATTTTATTTATTTCATCTGTTACTTCAAATTCCAGAGGATTTTTCACTTTATATCTTGTGTTTTACTTTTGTATTTTCTTTTTTCCTTACTGAAAATTCTGGTGTCCAATTACACACAAATGTTAGAATATGACATAATTACTCATATACAAATATCCCACATTTTGCACAGGACAGTCTTAGAGTGAAATACTAATATAATTAAAATAACAACAATAAAAATTGGGGGATTATGCTCTTTCTATTATTTTTCCTTTAGTTATCATTGTATCTATATTGTGAGGGATTTTATGTAGATATTATATATACTCTCTTTCATCCATATTTTTAAGGATAATAAGAACACAGTTTCAATAAGATCTAACATCTTATTAAAACAGATTTGACAAAATTGCAAAAACTTAAGATGCAATGTAAAACATAGCTAACATAAGAAGCTTCATAATTAATATAGAGAGATATGGATTTGGGAACCATCTCCACATTAGTAATATTGAAAGTGGTGGGAGAGAATCACATCATTTTTCATAAAATTTTAATATCAGTGATCAAACCTCTACTATGTTCCAATGGCTTAGTGCTTTATATGTTGATTTACTATTTCTTACAACTCTTTGAAGCAGGTATTATCACCCACTTCCCTCCTCCATTTATAGAGGTGGGAGTGGTGCCCAGAAAGCACAGATAACTTGTTAAAATTCACACAGATTGTAGGTGGCAGACAGAGATTTGGATACATGTCTGTCTGGCCCCAAATTTGAATTCTTTCACTGCTTTTGTTTGCATCTCGCTCAAGGCAAATAGTTTAGCAAGAAAAGGCAACACGGTTAAAAAATGGAGACCACTCATATTTATGTGGGATGCAGGGATTTAGGTGTGATGGGGAGAAGGCAGCACAATAGCCAAGATCTAATTGGAGAAATGAGAAAAGAATCATACATTTTGTGCATCATTTAACGGAAGGAGACAGAGAAACAACCTGAGAGTAAAGTGAACACTCATAGAAGAGTCAAGAGATGTAGATTACATGAGAGAAATGGCCATAGATGTGGTTGAATACAGGATTATTTTTAAGGGGAGTACCTGATTTTAAGATACGTAAACATAATTACTGTCAAAGCAGTCATTTCCAGGTGACCTTATGTGTCATCATTGGGCCTTTGGAAACCTGTTGGTGCTATTACTTTCAAAGAAGTTTCTTAGCAATACAGATGCTGGTTTTAACTTTCCAATAGAATAAACTAGAAAAAGACAGACCACAACAAAATATGGGCAATATGACTTTGAAATTTTGAGTGTGGCAACATTTAAAAGCAGACAAACAATGATAAACATTTTTGATCTTGAATAGGTTATTTTGTTACTCTCAACCAAAAATCCTAAGACCATAAATAAATTTCCCAAACATGGTTAGCTCTACATAAGCAAGCTTATTTATAAAATGGTCTGTTTTGAAATGTGTATTCTGGTAATAACATGTACAGACAAACACGATCACACACACACTTTTAAAACTATAATAAATTTATGAATTTTGGTGATATTCCAAATATTTGTGGCATTATCAAATTTGAGGCTGTTCTGGAACTATGCCTGGTTTATACAGTTAGTTGCCTCTCATCTCATTTTTTCAAACAGATCACAGAGAGTTTGGATGCAAGCAACTGGTAGATTACAATTACAGCAACAATTCAGTTTTGGAGACAGAAGACTTGGGCTTGACTCTTTGCTCTGTTATTTATTGACTGGTGAGGGTAGGAACCAACTTACATTTACCATTGCTCAGTTGTTTCATCTATAGAAGGAGATGATAGTGCCTGTATTTGAGTGAAGTGCATGGTAATATTTGGGAAAATGTTCTCTAAATTGGGAAGTATCTTAAAAATACAAGCATTTGTTACTGTTTTTTCAGTTTCTGCATACATGTTTCTCATGTTTCTTTCTTCCTTTTTTTTTTTTTGGTCACTGTTTACATAATCAAACCATGATCTTTGAGTGACTTTAGAAAAGCAAGTCCAGCTACAAGACAGTCTTTTTCCATGCTTTAGATTTTACTTATATAGTAGCTAAAATCTCCACCAAAGAAAATATAGGCCAGTAGAAGAGCATAGATTTTTGTGAAAGCAATAATCATATTATAGCTAAGAAAACTAAGGATTATGATATAATTTTTTATTCTTAATTGAGTTTTAATTTAAGGATTTGTGTGTTCGTTTTTGATTATTTTCTTTTTCTTTTTTTTTTTTTTTGAGACGGAGTCTCACTCTGTCGCCCAGGCTGGAGTGCAGTGGCCGGATCTCAGCTCACTGCAAGCTCCGCCTCCCGGGTTTACGCCATTCTCCTGCCTCAGCCTCCCGAGTAGCTGGGACTACAGGCGCCCGCCACCTCACCCGGCTAGTTTTTTGTATTTTTTAGTAGAGACGGGGTTTCATCATGTTAGCCAGGATGGTCTCGATCTCCTGACCTCGTGATCCACCCGTCTCGGCCTCCCAAAGTGCTGGGATTACAGGCTTGAGCCACTGCGCCCGGCCCGTTTTTGATTATTTTCCAAATCAGCTGCTCAAACCATAAGACTAACACTGACACATTACCCAAAGTTATAAATAAAGAGTATAATTTAGTGTGATTTTTCTTCTAAATTGTGCATGAATTTTATAAAATATTATTAAAAATCACTCCAATAAACTTTTTTCTAATGTAAGACAAAGAAGCCCTTGCAAAGGGCATTTTACAATTTCCTCCTGACTCCCTGACACTTGTGGTGTTGTTAAATGTTGCTGTTGAATATATCTCCTCTGCATAATTCAGAATCTTGATGGAAAGTTTCATCATTTGACTTTCTGGAGTACCTTACTGAAGACAGTACACTTAATCATTGTATTTTACAGATTAGATAAGGTTTCATTCTTGCTTTCTCCTTTCCTCCAGCAATTTAATATTGCTGTTAGCTTGCACATTTGTAATTAAAAAATGACTTATGAAAGTGTACTGCAAACAAGACACCTCTTAGCAACTGGTGCTGGTGACTAGATACAATACTAACACAATGTCAAAGCAGTAGGATAATTTCAATAATTACTTCTGTTTTTCTTTCAAAAGATAGTTAAACATGCAGTTATGTTTGATATTCCTCGAAAAGTGGTACGTAGAGCAAAAGAAGAGTGAAACAATGTTATTGTACTTGCAGCTTTATGACAATAGATCAAAAAGCATATCCTTTTTGGATAGAAAAAGTAAACACATTTGTGTTTTGACATCTGTGTTGCCACTTTGTTTTCATGGCTTTTTAAGGTAAAGTATTCCTGTCAATAAATTTGATTTTCCATATGCTTTAGAGCTGCACTGAACTCAATAGTAATTCCTCCTAAACGGGGTATAGCAAATACTAATGCTATCTTCTATCTGTATTATTGATTATTGATTTGTCTTCAGCATGCTCAATAAACCATATGAGATTCCTAGCTTTGTGCACTTCCCAAACAGGCAGTAAAACTTCTTGCAATCTCTCTCCTTTCCTCTTTCTCTGTCTCTTTGTTTCACTCTTATTTTATGCAGTCAGATCACAAAATTTATTTTAACTTGTAAACCATTATTGTACACCTATACCTCTCTGGGCATAGAATGAGATACTTGAGGATAATTGACATAGTCTAAACTCATAAGGATTTCACAGCAGTGGAGACACAAACATTTGAACACTCAGGAGGAAACTGTAAAATACACATTACATTTCTCTTATCTAAAAAACAAAACAAACAAAAAAAGAAAAGCACTCATTGATGTGATTTTGATAAGATTTTATATAATTCATGCATAGTTTAGAAAATAATAGAAGAGAATGTCCTGATAGTTGGGGAATATTATAACCCAGAATGAATGAGATAAACTCAACTTTGAAGTAAATTCATGTCAGTATTTTAGGAAGCATTTTCAAATTAAACTCTAATAATATAATTAAACTTTTTAAACAACAAAATTAATAAAATTGCTTAAAATATTTTAGATAGCATGAAGAATGAGGTTTCCACTCTGCTATGAAATAAGGTGGCCAATCAGAGAAGATAGAAAGAAAGTGTGATATGAGGTGTGAGTCCCAAGGACTAGGTCAGGAGGAAGGACTTGCTTTCAGTATGTGGTTCTGGGGTTTAAACCTAACAGGTGGGTACATGGTCCAAAGATACAAACAGCTAGAAAAATTCTAAAAATGATCTATAAAAGTGTTCCCAATTTTGAAAAGGGGATGTATCACAGGAGTTAAAAAACCTAAGAAATAGTGAAATCTTGGTAGGAAACAGTAAGTTGATCTCCCATAACACTAGTGATTCTAATCATTAATATCGAATACATGGCAAGATTAGTGACTGTAATATTAAGATTCTACCTGCAATATCCTTCCAGAGTACAAGGGGGCACTATTAGTAACCACATTAGCACAGTAGTAATAAACAGGAAATGATCCCTGGAAAATCGGGATATGTAATCACTCTAAAAAAAAAATTCCATTTCTAAGACCAGGTCTGTGACTTTCTCTTTTTCTTTGTTTTTTTGACCTTGGCTTTTCTCTTTACCTTTCTCACTTTCCTTTCTGCCTCACTTCAGTGATGATAGAGGCCAGTCCCATGTCAAACACAACTCTATCCCCTGGGGAGGTAGAGAACAATGACCTGGAACTGCAGGAACTGCTGGTCTCCTTCACACTTGAGGAGACACCACCCTGTACTTTACCACCTTCTTCCCAAGCATGGAATTTTTTCACAGCAGAGATCATAACAGCAATTCATGTTTTCATATTTAATTGACTATACTGAGGTTAAATTACTTACAATTAAATACTCTCGTTTTAAGTTCACAGTTCTGTAAGTTTTGACAAATGTACACACCCATGTGTACACACACCACAACGGAGAAGATTTGAAATATTTCCAACATCCTCAAAACTTCACTCATCTTTGCTGTCAATTGTTCTACCTCCAGTGTTTTCTGAAACTAACATTAGTTTGCTATTCTACGCTTTCATATAAATGTACTCTTTTAATTTTGGTATCTTTTGTTTAGCATGGTGGTTTTGGACTCACCCATGATATAGAACCTATCAGGAATCCAATCTTTTATTACTCGGTAGTATTCAATTGTATGGGTATACCACTACATGTCCATTCACTGGTTGTTAGACATTTGGTTTGTTTCTTGTTTTTGGCTGTTATAGATAAAGCTACTTTGAAGATTCATGGACATAGGTCTTTGTATGGACATGTGCTTTAATTTATCTTGGTTGAATACTTTGGAACGGAATTATTGGGTTATATAGTATAAGAAACTGCCAAAAATTTTTTTTTTATCATGTCAGCCCCTTTATTTTATTTATTTATTTATTTATTTATTTTTTATTATTATTATACTTTAAGTTCTAGGGTACATGTGCATAACGTGCAGGTTTGTTACATATGTATACTTGTGCCATGTTGGTGTACTGCACCCATCAACTCGTCAGCACCCATCAACTCGTCATTTACATCAGGTATAACTCCCAATGCAATCCCTCCCCCCCACCCCATGATAGGCCCTGGTGTGTGATGTTCCCCTTCCCGAGTCCAAGTGATCTCGTTGTTCAGTTCCCACCTATGAGTGAGAACATCAAATTGTTATTCAAAGTGGTTGTACAGTTTTATATTCCAATCATCAAGGTATGAAAGGTGCTGTTTACTCCACAATCTCATCAACACTTACAATTGCTTGCCTTTTAAATTTTAGCCATTCTTGTAGCTGTCCAGTAGTATCTCAATGTGTTGTAATTAATGTTTTTCTGATGATTAATGGTGAATATTTTTACATATGCTTATTCCATATATCTTCTTTTTGCAACATCTTTTCAAAACCTTACTTTCCTCCAAATTTTCAAATAATTTAAAAAACATAGACAGTAAATTTAAGAGAGTTTTACACTTAATGTGTATGTATCCACCACCTATATTCTAATCATTACATTTTGCTACAAGATTTTTTTTTTTTAAAAAACACATTTCTATTCACGAATCTATTCTTCATTCATCAAAGAAACTTACGTTTTGCTTCGGAGTACATTGCAGGTAATAGTGCATTTTATCCCAAATATCTGAACATGCAAGTTGGTAAATGAATTTTAATATGTCCAGAGTTTTGATGTAACT
This sequence comes from Macaca nemestrina, assembly GCF_043159975.1. Taxonomy (NCBI): domain Eukaryota; kingdom Metazoa; phylum Chordata; class Mammalia; order Primates; family Cercopithecidae; genus Macaca; species Macaca nemestrina. The sequence continues at coordinate 150,231,718 of NC_092130.1, forward strand.
TTTTTCATGAAAAATACATACACTTGTGAAACAAACTCATATAAACATATGGAATGTTGTCTTTACTCTAGAATATTTTCTCATGCCTCTTCACAGTCAAATTTGGCCCCAATTCTGCCAGACACAATCAACTTTCTGATATTTGTCATCATAGATTGTATTTTCCTTTTCTGGAATTTTATTTTGCCATTATAGATTTTATATTTAGCCTTTTTTCCCTGTGTATAGTTTTTTGAGATTTATTCATGTTGTATGAGTTCCTTTTTATTACTGAGTAATATTCCATTGAATATTTATTTGTCTATTTTCCTATTGATGGAATTTTTCTTCCAGTTTAAATCTATTAGGAATAAAGTTGCTATATGCACCCTTGTAAAATGCTTTCTTTTGTGAACACATGTTTTCTTTTCGCTTGAGTAAAGTCCTGGAGTAGAATTGCTGGATTATTGGGTAAATTTACATTGAGTTTTAGAAGAAACTGTCATAAATTGTTTCAATAGGGTTGTACCATTTTACGCTTCCCCTGACAATGTCTGAGCTCTCTGGTTGCTCTAACATCCTTGCTAGCATTTTGTATTTTCAGTCTTTTTATTTGTAGTTATTTTGAGATATGTGAAGTGGTATCTCATTATAATTTTAATTTGCTTTTGCCTGACAACCAATGACACAGAGCACTTTTTATCTGATCATTGGACATTTGTATATCATTTAAAATAAAATTTTAGTTCAAATCTTTTCTCCATTAAAAATGTGACTATTTGTTTTTATTATTAATTTATAATAATTCTTTATTTAGTCTGGCTAACAGTCCTTATCGAATGTTTTCTCCCAATATGTGGCTTGTCGTTTTTTTACTAGTGGTGTCTCTTGCAGTCTTTTATGGCTTATGCTGTTTGTGTGCAATATAAGAAATGTTTGATGGCTTCAAAGTCAAAATATTTTCTCTCCAATGTTTAATTCCTAAATTTTTGTAGTTTTAGTTTCTACATTTTGGTTTACAGTCTAGTTCAAGTTAATTTTTTGTATAGTGTGAAGTAAGGGCCATTCACCCTCTCTTTTTTGCATATGATCATCTTGTGGTCCAGTCAATAATTTATTATATGTAACACTACTAAAATGTGGGAGATTAAATAAGTGAATGATACATAGATAGCAATTTATGTCTCCAGTGGAAGCTGAGTTAATGCCTCATTTTAAAGAAATTGGAAGAGTATAAGTCTATTTAACTGTACTTACTAATAGAGTATGAGAAAATGTTGGATATTGACTTCTTTGAAAGTCCAGGTATCGCTGAGCAGCCCATCTTCATGGTGCCCACTCTACGATGCCTACCACTCCATCAACATGGCTTCAATCTACTAGATTTAAGACTCATTTTTATCTAGCTCTAAACCTGGTTTAAAATGCCAGAGACTGCTTTTTCTTAACTTGCAGACAGCACTCCTAATAATAACTGGCATCCTTAGAATCCAAGCCAATGATAGCAAGGTTCAGAGAAAGAGAGCATGTCTCTTCATAGTTTCGGTCTGCTTTCTAATGACTCATTTTTGTTTTATTTTGTTTCTTTCTGTGTTTCATATTATTCCACATAATTGGCAATGGAAATGCGTATATCCTTGAACAGATTCCCCCATATCCTTCCCATAAGGATGTAATTCTACCTGTTGTCTCCAAAAAGACAATCATTTCACATTATAATGATTCAGCTTTCATAGAGGAAGTACATGTACGTAGATGAGGGTTGTTTTCTCACATTTTATTCTCTGTAAATTATGTAACAAAAGAAGAGCTCTTTTATTGCTTAGCGTTTCTTAGACTGTGGGTTAATTTGTCACATGTGGTGATATTAGTGTTAAAGGCCAAACTACACCATGCCTAGCCAGAATAGTTTCTTTTTTAATGGCGCTGCAATGTGAGGGAAAGACCAATCATTGTCCATTACTTTGATAACTTCCTGGAGCTCAACTCCTTATTTCCTTTGTACAATAGCTTAAATAAGAATATATGCACATATTTCTCCAAGAATACACAGTACTTTGAAAACAAAGAGCAATGTAAATCCATGTGTAGAAAGTAACTTAATTTAACAAAAGAAAAATAATGTGCTATTTTCCATCAATGTTTTAAAGATCTCATGACCAATTTCTTGCTAAAGTTTAAGCACTTAGGTTATTATTGCTTTGTGATAGTTTCTGCAAAATGTCCGCGAGAAGTAAGCTTTCCCCAAACATGTGTCTTGGAAATAGGAACTCAGTCCTAAGTTGATCCCTACAAAATGTCTATTTTCCCCTTCTTCCTATGACTTGAGGAATCATTGCTATTTCCCCATGCAGTACAAAACTTGAGGTTTCAGCTAAGTCACTATACATTTGATAAATCTGTTTACATAAGCTTATTTATACTATCTCCCTATCTTTAAAATAATGATAAAGAAATTATAGTTAGTGTAATCTTTATTTCTCATCACTAATTATTAAAAAAAGAACAAATACTAGGAGATAAAAATTTTGATTTATTTTGTCATTCAATGTTACATCAGTCAGACTGATTCACTATAACTCAACAAATAATGTTGATTCCTGAGGTTGAGCAGCATAATCCAGTTAAATGATATTGGGTTGATACCCCAGAAAAACTCTTAGAGCCATTTAAGGAAACTTATTCTTTTTTTCCAAGGAGTAAAAATAAACATACATAGGCTTATTTTTTCTTACTATGTCTTTTTATATTACTCATATGTGAGTTGATTCCATCTGAA